>NC_057802.1:457398963-457998963 GCF_018294505.1 Triticum aestivum
AGGCGTGGGCCGCGCGGGCCGGCGGCGCTGGAGCGGCGGCGGGACAGGTGGCGGCCCCCGATTCGTCGGACGGAGGCGGCGGACACGTCCGGCGGCGGGGAAAATTGTCCGGGCGCGAGGTGGAAGAGGGCTAGGGTTCGTCTGCGTTTGTATTTCGGGAGAGATGAGTATATATAGGTAGAGGGAGCTAGGAGACTCCAAATGAGGTGCGGTTTTCGCCCACACGATCGTGATCGAACGACCTAGAGCATGGAAGAGAGTTTGGTGGGTTTTGGGCTGGTTTTTAGGGGGGTTTTGCTGCACACACAAATGGACTTTGCGGATGCCCGGTTAACCGTTGGAGTACCAAACGACCTCCAAATGGAACGAAACTTGACCGGTGGTCTCCGGGTGGTATACTAAGGCCACTTGACAAGCCTCGGTCCATTCCCAGAAAGTTCGACACCCGCACACGAAAGAAAACAAGAGGGGTGCGCCGGAGGAGATAGGAGCGCCGGATTGCAAAACGAACAACGGGGAAAATGCTCGGATGCATGAGACGAACACGTATGCAAATGCAATGCACATGATGACATGATATGGAATGCATGACATGAACAAAAAGCAAAATGAAAGACAAAACCCGACCATGGAGGGAATATCATAACACATAGCCGAAAATGGCAAGAGTCGGAGTTACAAATATGGAAAGTTACATCCGGGGTGTTACAACCTAGCTGTCAGTCTCTCTGGTCGTCGGCTTCTCCGCCGACCGCTGGGGCCCGCCGCCTGGTGGGCCCGCCGACTGGCTGGTACGGTGCCGACAGGCCGCTCCCGCCGCTCGCGGGTCTTGCCGGCTGCTGATTACTGTAGCCGTGCTGTTAATGACGCGGTCTTGGTCAGGGGGGCGTGGCTACAGTTCCGCCGCCTGGTGGGAGATTGCTATAGCCACTCCGTGTCTTACCTGGTTAATGGTGCACAGGCCCCGAGGGGGGAGCGGGCCGCCTGCTGGAGCCGGCCTCCCTCGTGTCCGACTGGTTCGGCCTCTGCCGTCTTCCGAGCCCTCGCTGCCTGGTAGGGCCCGCCTCCTGCAGGCCGTACCGACAGGCCGTCGTGGGAATAGGTTCCATCCGTCAGGAGTGACGTCAAGGGGGGAGTGGCAACAGTGCCGCTCCGTGCGGAGATCTCCGCCTGTATGGGGCACTTTGGCCACGCCTAGCCCTGGATTTGGGGGGGTGGGATACACTGTAGCCACTCCCTGTCTGGTCTCTCTTGATGAGGGTGCAGACTTTGTGGGTACCACGGGCCGACTGCTAGGGGCCGGCTTCTCTGGAAGCCGCCCACTAGGAGTCGGCTTGTCTTGATGCCAGCTTCTGGAACTCGGCCGTCTACGGGCAGCCGGCTATTCCTCCAGCCGGCCACCAGAAGGCGGCACTCTGTCTTGATGCCTTGAGGGGCGCAGCCCGCCCCGATGTCTTGGAAGGTTCAGGGACTCGGGTTAGCCTACCCGTGGCCCATTACTCTAACAGTAGTCCCCGAAGCTGGTGAGGTGCCGCGGCTGAGCAGTCGAGGAGCCTCAGCAGTTTCCTTCTCTGAGTGCTCGCGGTGGAGTTTTGTCAGACAATCGCCGAGCCTCCTGGTGGGAGTCGGCCTTAGCCAAGAGGACTTGGCCGGAACTTCGAATCGCAACGGCGGGGACCAGGTGGCTTGCTTGCTAAGCTTCCGGGCCGCCGCCCGTCGTGGGCATGCCACGTGGCGTCGAGTGGCCGGGTCGGCCTGCCAGCCCACGCACGCGATGGGACGCGCCTGCGGGCGGGGCCTGCCACTACCGGGTCTCGGCACGCGAGCGGATCCGCTGCGGCCGAGGTGGGCGGTTGAGTTTCCCCATGGAGTTACTGCGCGCAGTAACTCGCACGATAAATGTGGGGGCGTGGGGTCGTGGGCGCAGTAAATCCCACGATCGCCCCCTCGGCTTCGCAGCCCGCAGGCCTATAAGTAGGGGGAGGAGAGGGAGCGGCGGAGCACGCGCGCCCCTCCACCCCATTCTTGCCTCCTTCTTCTTCCTTTCGCCACAGCACCTCCAAGCCACGCCGGGGCGCTGCCGCTGCTCGTCCCCGATGAGCTCGTCTGTCAACCTGGTAGGACTAGGGTTCCTACCGGCTCTACTCCTTAGGTTATAAGGGCAGAACAACGGAGGTTGGGGCCGAGGGCGCGCGCTCCGGCGCGTCAGCGCCGTCGCGAGGGTAGAGGAGGGTGGCAGCGGTTAGGGCTGGCGGCGGCTAGGGTTCCGGCTCCTCTGGGAGCCGGGCAATAGGGATAGAAAATATCTTTATTGCTTCCTTCCAAAAAGAGTCTTACAGCCTATATTTATAACCTAGATAACTTGCATAAGAATTAACCTAAGATAACTTGTGGGTTAAGATTGCCCTGTGGGCCTAGCTAAACCGGCCATAACACTTCTCCCCGCCTGCACAAACAGCTCGTCCTCGCGCTGTAAGGTGGGGAAGCGCTTGCGGAACTCCTCGAGGCGATCAACCAGCGTCAAACACCTTCTCGACAGCTGGGGCGGCCAGGTCAGCGGCGACGGCGTCCTCCAGAATGTAGTCTGCAACCTCCAGGCAGAAGAGTTGCGGGCAGGCGTGGCCGGGCGTGTAGGGCTCGTCGCAGTTGAAGCACAACCCTTGGCGGCGACGCTCGAGTATCTCGGCTGAGGTGAGCTGGCGGAACGGGCGCGCCGTGGTCGCGGCGAGGGGTGTCGCAGAAGCCTGCGCAGGCCGACCCTGCGCGGAGTCCGGCCCGGGTAGCGACCAGCGGTCCAGGACGGTGATTCCTGCTGGATGGCCACCGCGCGGCGCTCGAACGCGCGGGCGTAGTACATGGCCGACTGGAGATCCTGGGGTCCCCGAAGCTCCACGTCCATGCGGATGTGATCCGAAAGTCCACCAACAAAGAGGTCGGCGTGCTGCTGCGCCGTTACGCCCGACGCATGGCACGCCAAGGCCTGGAAGCGGTCGGCGAAGTCCTGCACCGTAGAGGTGAAGGGAAGGCGGCTGAGCTCCGACAGGCGGCTCCCGTGAACCGGGGGCCCAAAGCGGAGGAGGTAGAGCTCACGGAAGCGCTCCCAAGAAGGCATGGCACCCTCGTCCTGCTCGAGAGCGTAGTACCACATCTGTGCCACGCCGCGGAGGTGATAAGAGGCAAGCCAGGTCCGCTCCGAAGCGAGTGTGCGCTGCTCGCGAAAGAACTGGTCGCACTGGTTGAGCTAGTTGAGGGGGTCCTCCGTGCCGTCATAAGTGGCGAAGTCGATCTTGGCGAACCGCGGCGGTGCCTGGAAGGGAACGCCATGTCGAGCTGGCTCGGAGATGCAGAGCAGCGAGGAGGGTGGCGCTTGGTCGGAGTACTCCGGGTAGGGACCCGCGGAACCGGAGGGCCCCCCGAACTGCGGAAACGGAGTCGGCTGTTCGGGGGCCGTGGTGTAGACCGGCGATGGCGAAGACCCAGCCGCCCACGCTGGAAGTGGCGACGGGGAGGGCGGGAACCGGACCTAATGAATCGAGAGGCCGGTCGGCGAGGGTGCCCCCGAGCTAGGCAGGGGTGGCGACGGTGGTTGTAGCATCGGCGGCGGAGGGTGGGCGCTGGCGTCGGTGGCCGCGGGGGACGGTGGCTGCAAGTACCACAGAGGGGCCGCGGCCGGCGTGGTCCCGTCGGAGTGTCCCGCCTAGGACGGTAGCAGCGGCAGCCCGGTGCAAGCCGGCGCGGTTGTCCCCGAGCTGATCAAGTACGGTGAGGGTGCGGAGAACGGCTGCGGCAGTCCGGTGGCCGCCACCTGCGGCATCTGCTGTAGCGGCCAGGGGGCCGCTGATGGCGTCGGCGCGAAGGGCCAGAGGGGCGCTACGGCAGCCAGAGGGCCGCCCGGTGGAGCCGCCTGGAACGGCAGCATCAGGGGAGCGCTGTACGGAGAAACGCCCTGGAGCGGCCACGGCGTATGGCCGTGGCGGCAACGGGCGCCGTCGGCAGGGGCATGTAGGGCCCGGCCGCGTATTGCTGCTGCTGCTGCAGGTGGAGGCTCTGGACGGCGGTCACGAGATCCCGCAGGGTGGCCGTGACCTGCTTCGGTGTGAAGACGGCGGACGGCGATGGTGCGGAGGGGACCGGGGGGGCGGTGCGGGCGGGGCCCCGGTGGAGACGTGGCCCGCCAGCGCGGTTGTCCCGGCGGTGGACGTCATCGGCGCGGTGAGGGGCGGCGCCGTCATCATCAGAGCGGTGGAGCCGCTGGACAGCAGCGGCGATGGTGGTGGCTGCGACATGATCTGAACTTGGTCTCTGATGACCAAATTGGTAGGACTAAGGTTCCTACCGGCTCTACTCCTTAGGTTATAAGGGCAGAACAGCGGAGGTTGGGGGCGAGGGCGCGCGCTCCGACGCGTCGGCGCCGTCGCGAGGGAAGAGGAGGGCGGCGGCGGTTAGGGCTGGCGGCGGCTAGGGTTCCGGCTCCTCTAGGAGCCAGGCAATAGGGATAGAAAATATCTTTATTGCTTCCTTCCAAAAAGAGTCTTACAGCCAATATTTATAACCTAGATAACTTGCATAAGAATTAACCTAAGATAATTTGTGGGCTAAGGTTGCCTTGTGGGCCTAGCTAAACCGGCCATAACACAACCTCACGCCCCCCATGGCGCGCTCCGGAGCATGGGACGGCTCTGAAGTCCAGGAAGACCACATCGACTTCCTCCGCCAGATGCGGCGGCTGCCCAGCAAAGACTACGTGAAGGTCTGCCTCGTGCCGGAGAGGGAGATCTCGCCGGCGCCGGAGGAGGGCGAGCGGGTCGTCTTCCGCTCGCACTGCCTGCGCGGCCTCGGCCTGCCGGCGAGCGGCTTCTTCCGGTCCTTCCTCGAGTTCTATAATCTTCAGCCGCACCACCTCACCCCGAACACGGTGGTGCTGCTGTCCACCTTCGTCACTCTGTGCGAAGGCTTCCTCGGCGTCCTCCCCACCATCGAGCTTTGGGGGGAGTTCTTCTACACCAAGCTTGGCACCCTCGTCGCGGGCGTGCCGGCTCAATGCGGTGCTTTCATTGCAGTGCAGAGGCCGGCGGCCGAAAATCCGTTTCCTCCCATCACGCTGATCAAGTCGGTGAAGATGTGGGAGCGGTCGTACTTCTACGTGAAGAGCGTCTTCCCGGAGGGCGACTGGGTCAACTTGCCGGCTTACGTAGCCGGCCCGCCGGCTGGGAGGCGGCCCAACTGGTCGTACCGGGCCAGGACACTGTTGCCTTTTGGGGCCGCGCAATCGCGCGGCTCCGAGTGTTGACACAGTCGGAGGGCCTGACCGGGCCCGACTTGCTGTCCGCCTTCGTGGCGCGCCAGGTGCTCCCCCTCCAGGGCCGCCCTCACATGATCTGTCAGATGAGCGGGCATCGGGACCCGAGCCGGCTATGCACCAAGGAGATGCATCACGCAGAGGTAGCTCATATGGTGAACAACCTTGCGAACTGCGAGCTCACCGAAGAGTGGCGGTTCGGCAAGGAGCCGTATTCACGTGCCGACCCCCCGCCTATGGTAAGTTATCTTTCTTTTTCTCTATCTTTTTTATTCCCGAGTTCTGCCTGTCCAACCTGACCAATCGGCCTTTGAACAGAGCCCCCCCCTCCAACCGGCCGCCGGCACCGCGGGGCCGGAGCATCAATTCCTCCCCAACCGAGCGGAGAGCGACGTGGATGACCCCGACTTGGGGGCGCTGGCCTTGGAGGACGACGCCGAGGGAGGAGGCGGCGAAGCAGACGGCCCAGGGCTCGGGACCGGCCTCGAGGACTGGCCCGACGACGATGCGGGGGAAGTCGTCCCGCGCCGCCAGCCAGGTCCGACCAGCAGGGCGCGAGCTCGTCTGCCGCGCCGGCAGCCCGAGGTGGTGCGCACAAGCGCAGGGCCGCGCCGAGCCTGTTCGGCAGCCAGCCGAAGAAACCCAAGGGCTCGGCCGCGGCGATTAAGCGGGATGAAGCGGCCGTGAAGGCCATCCACTTCCGCAAGGCGGTGAAGAAGCCGCAGCTGGTTTCCGCGTAAGTACTGCCTTCCTCTCGCGCCTTTATTTTTTCCTTGTTGATTCTTTTTGAGTTTCTTTCGCTTTATCTTCTTGACTTAGGGCCCCACTCTCTCTTGAGAAGTCGGCCGCCGCCTCCATCGTTGGGTCGCCGGAGACTTCCGCCACCACCCGGCGAATCGGCCCGTCCGTCGACCTCCGGGAGGCAACAGAGCGAAACGCGCGGGAGGCGCGCGAGGAGCAGGAGGCCGCCCGCCTGGAGAAGGCGGAAGTTGAAAGGGCAGAGGCTGCCGCCCTGAAGAAGCTGGCGGAAGCCGAGGCAGCCACCGCGGCGAAGAAGCAGGCTGAAGAAGCCGCGCGCCGCCAGTCGGCGATATTCATCACTCCCCTGAACTCTGCGCCGCCATCACCGGAGTTTGTGGCGCAGACTGGGGAAGTCGGCGGCGAGCACCCTGTCATGGAGAGGGACAGCGGCGACGTCACCATGCCGGACGTAATCGTGC
Source organism: Triticum aestivum (assembly GCF_018294505.1). Lineage (NCBI taxonomy): Eukaryota > Viridiplantae > Streptophyta > Magnoliopsida > Poales > Poaceae > Triticum > Triticum aestivum. The sequence continues at coordinate 457,405,483 of NC_057802.1, forward strand.
CCCGGCCACCACCTTCTGAGGAAGCGCGGGACAAGCAGCCGGCTGATCCACCGGCGCCACCAGCCGGAGGCGAGATGGCGACGGACCCAACTCCTAAGGTCCGTACCCCGACGCGTCGCCGGCTTGCAAAGGCGGCCTCGGCGCCACGCCCGCTGGAGACTGGCGCCGCAATCTCCTCGATCCCGGACATCGAGGCGACTAGCGCCGCGCCCACTAGGTGGGTGCGGGGAGGCGGGACGGGCCCTCTGAATAAGGCGATCCTGGACGTTCAAGCCAAACTCCGCGCCGAGGCCGACGCTCTCAAGCACTACAACAAGGCGTTCCTGGAATCGAGAGAGGCCGTCCCGGTATGCTTCTTGCTTCTTCGTTTTTAATTCTTGTATTGCTTCATGGGGCGCGTCAGTGCACCCACTGGGTATAGTGCCCGAGTTTCGGGGCGACTGCTGAGCAGGCGGCTCGGAAGTTTAATTGGCAAGCTTCGACTGCTAATGTCTTTGCTGCAGGATTATCATAACCTCTGTGCGGCCGCCTTCAACTCCAAAGTCCAGGAGTTGGATCAACGTGCCGTCGACTTGTCGGATAGCCGGAGTAAGTCTTTTTATCTCTCTGCGGGGGCGCGCTGGCGCACCCGCGGGCTGTAGTCCCCGAGATTCGGGCCGACTGCTGAGCAGTCGGGCCAGATCTTCCTGGCGACTGATCTTCTTTGGGTTGATATTGACAACTTCTTTCTCCGCGGGGGCGCGCTGGCGCACCTGCGGGCTGTAGTCCCTGAGATTCGGGCCGACTGCTGAGCAGTCGGGCCGGATCTCCCCGGCAACTGTGCTTCTTCTCTGCTGGTTACTGACGCCGTTTTCTTTTTCTGCTCTCGTAGAGGCCAATGCCACCCTCCAGCAGCAGCTGGGCGAAACCAATACCGCGCTGCGTGCCAAGGAGGTGGAGTGCGGCAAGCTCGCTGAAGAGCGTGACCGGCTGGTCACGCAACTAGCGGAGCAGGCGGAGCTTCTCAAGAAGGTCCAGAACGAGGCAGAGGACAAGGAGACCAGCCTCCTTGCTGAGTTTGCGACCGAACGCTCCGCCTGGACCGACAAGGAGGCGATGCTGACTTCCGGCTTTCACGAGATTGAAGACATAGTTGATGGTGAGCTTCCCTCTTTTTCCTTCTTTGAGCTGCCGGCTGCTGGTCGAGCCGGCCTCTCGTCTCTAACTTTGGCACTTTGCTTTCTGTTTTGGCAGACTTCTTCCCTGGTCATTCTGACACCGCCAATCAGGCCATTGAAGCTGATCGCGAAGGACGGAGGGCGGAAGATGCGCAGATTGCTGCTGACGCCCCCCAGACCCTTAGCGAGCATCGAGGCCCGTCTTCAGCCGGCTCACCGGATGTTGGGCCGTCTTCAGCGTGTCGGCGCCCAGGCAATCGCTGCCCTGTGGCCGGACATGCCGGCACCGCGCACTCCCAGTCGGACTTCCGACTGGCTGGAGGTGGCAGCCGGCCGTCTTGAGGCATGGAAGGGCTCCTCGGCCCGAGCTGGAGCGCGCCGGGCCTTGGAGTTTGTCAAGGCGTGGTACCTGGGCTAAATCTAGCCCAATTGACCATGTTTCGGCAGGAGGCCTAGGAGGAGCTGGTGGCAGTAGAGGATGACCTTGTCAAGCGCGCGGCGGCAATCGCCGAGTACACCGGCACCAGCGTCTTCATCCCGGAGCGGGCCGAGAACGGCGCCGAGGCGCCACCAGAATGGTTCGGGTAGAACCCGGAGGACGGCGAGGACTCGGCCGAGGTGATCGACTCCAGCGGCGAGGAAGAAGGCGAGGAGGAGGAGGAAGGCGAAGAGGAGGCGCTAGAGGTCCGAGCGGACGGCCAACCTCAGCTCGACCGCGCCTCCAGCAACGAGCCACACCCGGGCGAGCCGGCTGCCACTGGAGGCGACCAAGCGGGGACTGACTAGCCGGCCGCTCCACCAACCGGCGCCACCGACTCCTCCGATCCACCGAACCCGTCTGCTGCTCCCTAGGCTGCCAGTTTATCTTTTATTTTACCTGCTTATCAGTCTCAACGAACTTGTTAACTTTGCACAATTCCACCCGCGGGGTGCATTTCAAACTTAGTTGAATGCTGGCCAAGGGCCTTTGATGTGTAAATATTTTTGCCGGTCCTATCTTTTCTTGCCTTCTGTTCCTTGGCCTTTTTCCTTTGCCGCCCTCCCTTAGTTGTCGTCTTGCCAGCCGAACAGCCGCTCTGCGGACTGTGGCTGGGTCAAGTACTTAGCTACCTTCGGGAAGGCAAGTACTTAGCCAATTAGAACGTTTTAGCAAGTTAAGGAGAAGCCGCCCGGCCGGCTGCTCAACAGCCGGTCGTAGAGGCGGGAAGCCGGCTTGAACTATGCACATGCTTTCGGTCCTTAGCCATTTTTCATGTGGGCACCCTTTCTACCTTACTCCTGCCCACCAGACAGTCGCTCTGCGAGCTGCGGCTTCCGGCAGGAGATGGCTTAAGTGCCAACACATTACTTGTCCGGCTGTAGGAAGCTTTACATAGTGCAAGGCGGCGAGTCCCCGGGCCGACTAGTTGGACCCGGTGCCAGGCGTCATAAATGAAATAACACATTCATAGGCATAATTCTTATCATATAGATAAAAGAGGGCAGTCCCCGAGCTCTTCTCGGGGGGCCCGGAGTCTTTGTACTTTAATACAAAAGGTAGCGTGGTACATACTGCATCAACTGTAAAATCTTCGGAGGAGATTTGCATTCCATGGGCGCTCCGTCTCCTTGCCGGAGTCGTCCCTCTTGCGCGCTCGAGGCTTGTGAGCGTCGATCAGGTAGTAGGAGTCGCTGCCCAACACCTTGCTGATGATGAAGGGGCCTTCCCAAGGCGCTGAGAGCTTGTGCTGGCCGGCTGTCCGCAGGATCAGTCGGAGCACAAGGTCTCCCTCTTGGAAGGATCTTGGCTTGACCTTCCGGTTGTAGTATCGGCGCAGGCTCTGCTGGTAGAAGGTGGACCGGCTGAGTGCCAATAGTCGGCCCTCTTCCAGCAGATCGACGCTGTCTTGTCGTGCTTCTTCTGCCTCCTCTTCGGTGTACATGGTGACTCGAGGGGAGTCGAATTCTATGTCTGTCGGGATGACAGCTTCGGCACCGTAGACGAGGAAGAAAGGAGTGAAGCCGATTGACTTGTTCGGGGTTGTGCGCAGACTCCAGAGGACGGCCGGCAGCTCATCGAGCCAGCAGCCGTCCGAACGCTCCAGAGGCTCGACCAGTCGGGGCTTGATGCCGGACAAAATAAGGCCGTTTGCTCGCTCCACTTAGCCGTTTGACTACGGATGGGCTACAGATGCTAAATCCAGTCTGATGCCCTGCGTCGCGCAGAAACGAGCCAAGGCGCCTTTGGTGAAGTTCGTGCCATTGTCGGTGATGATGTTGTGTGGTATGCCATACCGGATGGTGATGTCGGAGATGAAAGTCACAGCAGTCGGACCATTCAATTTCTTGATTGGTTTTGCTTCTATCCACTTGGTGAACTTGTCCACCACGACAAGCAGGTTAGTCATGCCACCTCGTGCTGTTTTGAATGGTCCCACCATGTCCAGGCCCCATACAGCAAGGGCCAGGCAATGGGGATAGTCTTGAGTGCAGAAGCCGGCTGATGAGGCTTGGAGCGAAACTTCTGGCACCCTTTGCATTTCTGGACCAGGTCTTTGGCGTCTTCTAGAGCAGTCGGCCAGAAGAACCCGTGGAGGAAAGCTTTGGCCACGAGTGCTCTTGAAGCCGCGTGGTGACCACACTCGCCTTGATGGATATCTTTGAGGATTGCTTGGCCTTGCTCCGGCTCCACGCAGTGCTGGTAGACACCAGTGACACTGCGCCTTACAAGCTCTCTGTTGACTATGGTGTAAGCTGCTGCCCGGCGTTGCACTTGCCGGGCCGAGATCTCATCAGTCGGCAGCTCTTTGTTCACCAGGAAGTTGAGGATGGGCTTGGCCATGAAGGCGCTGCAATTTCTTCGATTGCTAGGACTGCTACTTGCACGAGGGCGGTTGGGACGGGAGGCGGCGGGTTGGAGTCGGTTGTCGCTTGCTGAGTTGACGAAGTCCCCGGGCCGACTGCTGCAGTCCCCGAGCCGGGCTCTGAAGTCCCTGGGCCGGGTGCGGCTGCTGCAGTCCCCGGGTCGCCTGCCGAATCCCTCGTGCCGGCTGCTGGGGTCCTCAAGTCGGATCCGACTGCTTCAGGAGGAGCCGGCACAAAGATGGAATCTGACTCTGGCGATGGCTTGACAGACGGCTTGAGGAGGCGTTGTAGGGCGACGCCGGTTGGTATTGCCTGTCGGGTGGAGCCGATTCATGCCAAGGCATCTGCTTGCTCATTGTCATTCCTTGGCACATGGAGAAACTCGCACCCTTCAAAGTATCTGTTGAGTTGCTGTACGAGGAAGCGGTAGCTCGCCATGTTTGCATCCTTAGCGTCCCAATCGCCTGACGACTGCTGGACCACCAAGTCGGAGTCACCATAGCACAGGATCCGGCGAATGCCGAGTTCCTTGGCAAGCCGGAGCCCGTGAATGAGTGCCTCGTATTCAGCGACATTGTTGGAGGCGGCAAAATGGATTTGTAGCACATATCTGAGCTTGTCGCCTTTGGGAGAGGTAAGGACGATGTCGGCTCCCAAACCGGTGCGCATCTTGGAACCATCAAAATGCATTCGCCAATGGGTGGAGTCTGGCGCTGGCGGTAGGTACTGGGTCTCGGCCCAATCAACGAGGAAGTCGGCCAGTGCTTGTGACTTGATGGCGGTGTGAGGTTGGTAGTAGATGGTGTAGGGGCCAAATCTATGGCCCATTTGGCCACTCAGCCTGAAGCATCTCGGCTTCCAATGATCTCGACAAGCGGAGTTGTGCAGACCACAGTGATTGGGTGCTCTTGGAAGTATGGCTTCAGTTTCTTGGCGGCAAAGTGCACGCCGTAGCACATCTTCTGGTAGTGGGGTAGTTTTGCTTGGAGGCTCACAACACTTCACTCAGGTAATACACCGGTCTCTGGACTGGTAGTGCCTTGCCTTCTTCCTTGCGTCCTACCACTATGATTGTGCTGACCACCCGGCTGGTGGCGGCGATGTAGAGGAGCATGGGCTCCTTAGGACTCGGAGCCGCCAGGACAGGCGAGTGGTCAACATCTTCTTGAGATGGAGAAAAGCTTCATCTGCCTTGTCGTTCCACTCGAAAAAGGTGGTCTTCTTCATGAGCTGGTACAGGGGAAGAGCCTTCTCGCCCAGCCGACTGATGAAACGGCTGATGGATGCCAAGTAGCCGGTGAATTTTTGCACGTCCAGCAGTCGGGTGGGCACTTCCATCCTCTCGATGGCTTTAATCTTCATAGGGTTGCACTCTATGCCACGCTCTGAAACCAGAAAGCCAAGAAGCTAGCCGGCTGGTACTCCAAAGACGCATTTTTCCGGGTTGAGCTTGATCTGAAATCGGCGCAAGTTCTCAAAGGTCTCCTTGAGGTCCTCTAGCAGCGTCCCACGCTTCTCCGTCTTCACCACCACATCGTCCACATAGACATGGGTGTTTCTGCCGAGTTGCTTGAGGAGACACTTCTGCATGCAATGCTGGAACGTGGCGCCGGCATTCCTCAAGCCGAACGTCATGGTCAGGTAGCAGAAGGCTCCGAATGGCATGATGAAGGCGGTCTTCAGCCTGTCGGCCGGGTTTAGCTTGATCTGATGATTCCCTGAGTATGCATCCAAAAAGCTCAACAACTCGCATCCGGCTGTGGAGTCAATCACTTGGTCAATTCTTGGCAAAGCGAACGGGTCTTTGGGGCATGCTTTGTTGAGGCTGGTATAATCGATACACATGCGCCACTGCTTGTTCTTCTTCAGCACCAGGACCGGGTTGGCTAGCCACTCTAGAAAGAACACTTCCATGATGAAGCCGGCTGCCAGAAGCCGGGCTATCCCTTCTCCAACAACTCTTCTCTTTTCTTCTGACAGGCGGCGCAAGGGCTGCCTGACTGGCTTAGCATCTGACCAGACGTGTAGCTTGTGCTCGGCGAATTCCGTCGGAACACCTGGCATGTCCTTGCGGGACCATGCAAAGATGTCCCGATTCTCACGGAGGAAATCGACGAACTCGCCTTCCTATTTGCTGTCAAGGTTCGCACCTATGACAGCGTACCTCTCTGGGTGCTCCGGGTTCAAGGGTATCTTCTTTGTCTCTTTGGCCGGTTTGAACGAGCCCTCAGCTTCCTACTCCTTGGGGGCGGGTGACATTTCCGGCTGCTTGCCTGCCATTGCCACAACCCGGTCAAGGAGCCGCTTCTCAGCCACAATCATGAGGGACTCGGCTAACCGGCTGCTCTCTGCTGCGCAGGTGGACGACTTCTTATGGTCTCCTGCTATGGTCAGGATTCCCTTGGAGCTCGACATCTTCATCTTGAGGTAGGCATAGTGGGGGACCGCCATGAACTTGGCCAGGGCAGGCCGGCCGAGCAGTGCATGATAGGGGCTCTCAAGGTCCACCACCTCAAACCGGACTAGCTCTCGGCGGAAATGATTTTTGTCCCCGAAGAGGACATCTATCTGAGTCTTGCCGATTGGTGAGCAGGAAAGGCCAGGAACTATGCCGTGAAAAATAGTCCGGCTGGGCTGAAGATGTCTCTGCTTGATCCCCAACTTCTCCATGGTATCTTTGTACAGGATGTTGATGCTGCTGCCGCCATCTATCAGGACTCGAGAAAAACGAGCAGCTCGCCTCTCGGTGGCAAAAGTGGCATCCAATACCAGGGCATAAGAGCCGGGATTTGGCATCACCTCCAGGTGGTCGGCTCTGCTCTAGCTGATGGGCTTCTCAGACCAGTGCATGAACTCGGGGGGTCTCTGATGCTACTGCATTTACTTCCAGCTGCTGCTGCCGTCTGCTGCGCCTGTCGTCTGCCATGCTGGTGAACATGACATAGGCTCCGTGCTCCTCAGGGTATTCATCTTGTATTGCGCCGACTGGTCAAACCGCCGGCTGCTGAGGAGGAGGAGGGGGCGGCCGGCTGGCGGAGCAGGCTGGAGTCTGTCAGCCTTGGCGATCCTGGTGAGCCAGTGGCACTTCCGGGTCGTGTGGTTGGATGGCTTCGCGCCGCTGTGGAATTTGCAGGGTGCATCAAGGGTCTGCTCGTATGAGAAGGCGGGTAACCAGTTGGGCTTGCCACCCTTCTGACGCTTGGGAGGAGGCTGCCCTTCCGGCTGCTGATCTTCAACCGTTGCCACCTGCCAGCTTGTGGAAGCCGGCTGCATGGCCTTGCACTTGTTGTCGTTTGGTTGCTGGCGCCGGCTGGTGTCGCCAGTCGGGGTTCGAGGAGCTTGAGGGGCCACCTTGCCCGATGTGTTAACTTGGATTTCTGCCTTCATGGAGGAGTTGGCTGTGGCGTACTTGTCTGCTATGATCAACAGTTCGTCGAGGGTCCCCGGCTCGTCGCAGAGAAGCTTGTGCTTGAGGAGGGTGCCCTCGTGGCATCCGGCAGTGAAGTATTCGATGGCCTACACCTCATGCACGCCCTCGCAAGAGTTGGGCAGCTCGGCCCAGCGCGTGAGGTAGTCACAAGTCGACTCGTTGGGGCCTTGAACGCATAAGGAGAGTTAGCGGGGCTTTGGCGGCCGCTTGTACGTGCTGGTGAAGTTGCGGACGAATGCTTCGGTGAAATCAACCCAGCTGTTGATGCTGCGGGGCTTTAGGCTGTTCAGCCACGTCCGGGCCGTGCCTTGGAGCATGAGCGGAACGTACTTCACGGCAACGCGCTTGTTGCCGTTCGCGATGCTGACGGCTGTGGAGTAGTCGACCAGCCAGTCCTCTGGCTTCACGAAGCCGGTGTACTTGGGTGTGTCTCTCGGGAGCGTGAACCCTTTAGGGAACGGTTCGTCTCGGATGCGAGGGCCGAAGCAAGGCGGACCTAGCTCATCTTCTTCTTCTAGCGCCAGGGATCGGTTGAGGCGGTCGATCCGGTGGCGGGCGTCATTCTCACCGACTCCTTCTCGGCGGCCAAGGCGGTCGCCGAGTGTCGGGTGCTCAACAGGCGGCGGGGAGACGCGCCTTTCCCTGCGAGGGGGAGGAGGCGATCAGTCATCCCGTCGTCCACTGCTCTTGGGCGGCCGTCTTGGTCGCGCTCGATGGTGAGGCGAGTCCGGCGGCGGCTGGCAGCCGGCTCCTTGTCTCTTCTGCCGCGGATGCCACCGGTCGGCGTCCGGGATGTCGCGCCTTGGTCTCGTCGAGGAGGCGGATCGTCGTTTCGCCGGTTGGGCGCTTCGGTCCGGCACCCGGCATCTTGCTGTCAGCAGCCGTGTCGAGGAGCTGCTGAACTCACTCCATCATGTGGCGACGCTCGTCGCCCTCGAGCTTGTCTAACTCGTCCGCTGCCGCTTGGGCAGCTCGTATGTTTTCCGCAGGTGTGGCGTAGACGGGACGATCTGTCCCGAACATGCTGGCGACGGCCGCGCCACGCTGCCGAATCTGGCCAATGTGGCTAGGTCCATCAGGAGCCGGCGTGCCACCGACAGCTCGGTCCATCTCACGTTGGTAGGCCTTCGAAAGGCGTCTCATGTTGGCCAGCCGGTTGGTGCTCTCGACGAGCTGGACGCGGCGCGCCTCCAGCGTCTCGGCGTCGGCGTCTTCCGGGATGGGCGTAGTCAGGTCTTGCATCGCCGCTTGCAACGGGTCCTGGCCACCTCCGCTAGAGTGCTCGCCGTGGCTGATGACGAGCACTTCCGTGACGGTGCTGCCGCCGCTGTTCGCGCGAGGAAGCGGCTCGTCGTAAACCACCACGTTGGTGGGGAACGCGTCAAGCGACGCCGTGTCGGAGTCGACAAGCATTGGGTCGGTGGAGCCTACCGACTCCAGGTCTACGGCTGGCTCGCTGGAGACGTGGAGCTGATCGAGGAGGCTCACGAGGTGGCTCTCGGGGCCGTCGGAGCCCGCATCAGACGCGGGCTCATCGGAGAGGCGAATCTCGCCAACAAGATCAGCGAGGCAGCTTGCTGCGCAGGCGGCCTCCGCGCCATGCAGCGCATTGGCGCAAACGCCATCGGGCATGCCAGGCTGGCTGCGCTCGCCAGGAAGGAACAAGGTTCCCGTCCAGAACAGGTCTCCGGGAGACGGTGCACCTCGCCCCACGGTGGGCGCCAAATGTCGGGGGTTGGGTGCGACATATGCCAAAGGATGGCTTATCATGGTGGGAGCAAGTAGAACGTCGCCGGTGCCTGGAAGCGGGATAAGGCATAGACACGAACCCCGGCGCACTTTACCTAGGTTCGGGGCTCTCCTAGGAGATAACACCCCTAGTCCTGCTCTGCGGGGTCTCCGCATGATCACTAAGGCACTAGTGAGTACAATGGTGCTCCTCGAGCTGTATGCTAGAGGTAGAAGAAGGCAAGGCTTGCTCTCCTCTCCCCTAGGTGCTGGTCTAATTCTAACAGGTTCCCACCCTTTGCATGGGTGCCCTGGGGGGTTTATATAGGCCTACCCCCCAGGGGTACAATGGTAATCCGGCTGGGAGTAGGACCCAGCCGTCAGTCTCTCTGGCCGCCGGCTTCTCCGCCGACCGTTGGGGCCCGCCGCCTGGTGGGCCCGCCCACTGGTCTAGTACGGTGCCGACAGGCCGCTCCCACCGCTCGCGGGTCTTGCCGGCTGCTGATTACTGTAGTCGTGCTATTAATGACGCGGTCTTGGTCAGGGGGCGTGGCTACTGTTCCGCCGCCTGGTGGGAGATTGCTGTAGCCACTCCGTGTCTTATCTGGTTAATGGTACACAGGCCCCGAGGGGGGAGCGGGCCTCCTGCTGGAGCCGGCCTCCCTCGTGTCCGACTGGTTCGGCCTCCGCCGTCTTCCGGGCCCTCGCTGCCTGGTAGGGCCCGCCACCTGCAGGCCGTCGTGGGAACATGCTCCGTCCGTCAGGAGTGACGTCAAGGGGGGAGTGGCAACAGTGTCGCGCCGTGCGGAGATCTCCGCCTGTACGGGGCACTGTGGCCACGCCCGGCCCTGGATTTGGGGGGGGGGGTGGGCTACACTGTAGCCACTCCCTGTCTGGTCTCTCTTGATGAGGGTGCAAACTTTGTGGGCGCCACGGGCCGACTGCTAGGGGCCGGCTTCTCTGGAAGCCGCCCACTAGGAGTCGGCTTGTCTTGATGCCGGCTTATGGAACTCGGCCGTCTACGGGCAGCCCGCTATTCCTCCAGCCGGCCACCAGAAGGCGGCACTCCGTCTTGATGCCTTGAGGGGCGCAGCCCGCCCCGATGTCTTGGAAGGTTTAGGGACTCGGGTTAGCCTACCCGTGGCCCATTACTCCGACAAAGGATATGTTTCTCGTTTATGGAGGTGACAAAGAGCTAGTCGTAAATGGTTACGTTGATGCAAGCTTTGACACTGATCCGGACGATTCTAAATCGCAAACCGGATATGTGTTTACATTGAACGGTGGAGCTGCCAGTTGGTGCAGTTCTAAACAAAGTGTCGTGGCGGGATCTACGTGTGAAGCGGAGTACATAGCTGCTTCGAAAGCAGCAAATGAAGGAGTCTGGATGAAGGAGTTCATGTCTGATCTAGGTGTCATACCTAGTGCATCGGGTCCAATGAAAATCTTTTGTGATAATTCTAGTGCAATTGCCTTGGCAAAGGAATCCAGATTTAACAAGAGGACCAATCACATCAAGAGACGCTTCAATTCCATCCGGGACCAAGTCCAGGTGGGAGACATAGATATTTGCAAGATACATACGGATCTGAATATTGCAGACCCGTTGACTAAGCCTCTTCCACGAGCAAAACATGATCAGCACCAAAACTCCATGGGTGTTAGAATCATTACTGTGTAATCTAGATTATTGACTCTAGTGCAAGTGGGAGACTGAAGGAAATATGCCCTAGAGGCAATAATAAAGTTATTATTTATTTCCTCATATCATGATAAATGTTTATTATTCATGCTATAATTGTATTAACCGGAAACATAATACATGTGTGAATACATAGACAAACATAGTGTCACTAGTATGCCTCTACTTGACTAGCTCGTTAATCGAAGATGGTTAAGTTTCCTAGCCATAGACATGTGTTGTCATTTGATTAACGGGATCACATCATTAGGAGAATAATGTGATTGACTTGACCCATTCCGTTAGCTTAGCACTTGATCGTTTAGTATGTTGCTATTGCTTTCTTCATGACTTATACATGTTCCTATGACTATGAGATTATGCAACTCCCGTTTACCGGAGGAACACTTTGTGTGCTACCAAACATCACAACGTAACTGGGTGATTATAAAGGTGCTCTACAGGTGTCTCCGAAGGTACTTGTTGAGTTGGCGTATTTCGAGATTAGGATTTGTCACTCCGATTGTCGGAGAGGTATCTCTGGGCCCTCTCGGTAATGCACATCACTATAAGCCTTGCAAGCAATGTGACTAATGAGTTAGTTGCGGGATGATGCATTACGGAACGAGTAAAGAGACTTGCCGGTAACGAGATTGAACTAGGTATTGAGGTACCGACGATCGAATCTCGGGCAAGTAACATACCGATGACAAAGGGAACAACGTATGTTGTTATACGGTTTGACCGATAAAGATCTTCATAGAATATGTGGGAGCCAATATGAGTATCCAGGTTCCGCTATTGGTTATTGACCGGAGACGTGTCTCGGTCATGTCTACATAGTTCTCAAACCCGTAGGGTCCGCATGCTTAATGTTTGGTGACGATCGGTATTATGAGTTTTTGTGTTTTGATGTACCGAAGGTAGTTCGGAGTCCCGGATATGATCACGGACATGACGGGGAGTCTCGAAATGGTCGAGACGTAAAGATCGATATATTGGACGACTATATTCGGACACCGGAAGTGTTCCGAGTAGTTTCGGAGAAAACCGGAGTGCCGGAGGGTTACCGGAACCCCCCGGGAGAAATAATGGGCCTTATGGGCCTTAGTGGAGAGAGAGAGAGAGGGCTGGCCTAGGGCAGGCCGCACGCCCCTCCCCCTCTGGTCCGAATTGGACTAGGAGAGGGGGGCGGCACCCCCCTTTCCTTCTCCCTCTCCCCCTTCCTTTCCCCCTCCTAGTAGGAGTAGGAAAGAGGGGAGTCTTACTCCTACTAGGAGGAGGACTCCTCCTCCTGGCGCGCCATAGAGGGCCGGCCAGCCTCCCCCCTTGCTCCTTTATATACGGGGGCAGGGGCACCTCTAGACACACAAGTTGATCTCTTGATCTATTCCAGCCGTGTGCGGTGCCCCCCTCCACCATATTCCACCTCGGTCATATCGTAGCGGTGCTTAGGCAAAGCCCTGCATCGGTAGCAACATCATCACTGTCATCACGCCATCGTGCTGACGGACCTCTCCCGTGAAGCTCTGCTGGATCGAAGTTCGCGGGACGTCATCGAGCTGAACGTGTGCTTAACTCGGAGGTGCCGTACGTTCGGTACTTGGATCGGTCGGATCATGAAGACGTACGACTACATCAACTGCGTTGTGCTAACGCTTCCGCTTTCGGTCTACGAGGGTACGTGGACACACTCTCCCCTCTCGTTGCTATGCATCACCATGATCCTGCGTGTGCGTAGGAATTTTTTTGAAATTACTACGTTCCCCAACACCGGTGCCATCAAAATCAACAACTTCGAAGGCACAAATCCGAAGGTGGTGAACGGTCAATGAATCAAACATTATATCTCAGGTAATCCCATAAATGTTGAAACTAATATTATTGAAACCGTAACCCCGGAGGAATACATAAGGGACACTTTCCAGAACGTTTCAGACTCCGAAAAGGAATAGGTATGTGGTACGATAAGTAAACCGACTCCAAAACAGTTTTAATGGCAATTTTTCTCCGTTTTGGAATATTTAAGAAAATAGGAAAATAAGAAGTAGTCCGGGAAGGACACGAGGCTTCCACGGGGGTGGGAGGCGCGCCCTACCCCCTGGGCGCGCCCCCTGCCTCGTGGGCACCTCGTTCGCCCTTCGGACTCCGTTTTCTTGCACGATACTTCTTTTGGTCGGTAAAAATTCATTATATAATCTCCCGAAGGTTTTGACCACCGTATCACGCAATTATCCTCCGTTCTTGTTTTGAGCTGTTTTTCTGACAGATCTAGATCACCATGACGTCTCCAAGTGCCCCCAAGGACAAGTTCTTCGAGAAGGTCATCAACCCCTATCTTGCAGAGGTGCTGCAACACCCTCAAACCATTGAGATGCATGAGGGGGTGCTGCACATCCGCGATGTTGAGGGACCAAGGAGGACCGGGAGCGTGGAAACAAGGCTCGAGGCAATGGAGCAACAAGTTTTCAAGTGTCAGGAGATGGTGGAGCGCGGACTTGACTCCAATCACATAATGATCACGGAGTTCACCAACAACCACAAGCTAGACGCCAAGGACATTGGGGAGGCCATCTTCAAGCTTCACGATAAAATCGAGCACCTCCAAGCCCAGATCTATGACCTGCAAAACCAAAACTGTGAGTATGAATATAGATTCAAGAGGATGAGTTTGGCTGCAGATTTAAGGATCCCGGAGACTCGATCATCCTTCTATGATGGAGAGCCTATGCCTTGGAAGATGGACGACAAGCCTACATCATCAACAATTCCTTCACCAGCAAAAGAGACATAATCACATTGGTATGGGCACTCCCCTTGGCAACTGCCAAGCTTGGGGGAGGTGCCCCGGTATCGTATCGCCATCACACTCCTATCTTTACCATTTTTCTTAGTTCGATCCTTTTGGTAATATCTTGATCTAGTAGAATAAAGTTTTAGTGTGATTTAGTTTTGAGTTTTGCTTTATGATCCTTCTATGTAATTGAGTCCGTGAGCTATATATAATAAAGATTAGTGTTGAGTCAAGGGCTTGATTATTTTGCTATGATCTTGAGGGAATAAAAGAAAAGGAAAGAATAAAAAGAAGCAAAGAGATCATAGTGATCTTATGGAGAGTAATGACTTCACATATAAAGAGTATGATGAATAAAAGTTGTTGAGAGTTGACAAACATAGTTTTGGTCATCGTTGCAATTAATAGGAAGTAATAAAGAAAGAGAGGTTTTCACATATAAATATACTATCTTGGACATCTTTTATGATTGTGAGCACTCATTAAAATATGACATGCTAAAGAGTTGATGTTGGACAAGGAAGACAACGTAATGAGTTATGTTTCCTTGTATCCGAAATAAAGTATATTGTCATGGATCATCCAACATGTTGAGCTTGCCTTTCCCCCTCATGCTAGCCAAGTTCTTTGCACCAAGTAGAGATACTACTTGTGCTTCCGAATACCCTTAAAACCAGTTTTGCCATGAGAGTCCATATCTACCTGTGGATTGAGTAAGATCCTTCAAGTAAGTTGTCATCGGTGCATGCAATAAAAATTGCTCTCTAAATATTGTATGACTTATTAGTGTGGAAAAAAAGCTTTATATGATCTTGTGATGTGGAAGAAATTAAAGCGACGGACTGCATAATAAAGGTCCATATCACAAGTGGCAATATAAAGTGACGTTCTTTTGCATTAAGATTTCGTGCATCCAACCATGAAAGCACATGACAACCTCTGCTTCCCTCTGCGAAGGGCCTATCTTTTACTTTTACCTTATGCAAGAGTCATGGTGATCTTCACCTTTCCTTTTTACATTTTATCTTTTGGCAAGCACCTTGTGTTGGAAAGATCCTGATAAATATATATATATATATATATATATATATATATATATATATATATATATATATATATATCCAATTGGATGTAAGTTAACATGAATTATTATTGTTGACGTTACCCTTGAGGTAAAAGGTTGGGAGGCAACACTATAAGCCCCTATCTTTCTATGTGTCCGATTAAAACTCCATACCCATAAGTATTGAGTGAGTGTCAACAATTGTGAAAGACTAAATGATAGTTGAGTATGTGGACTTGCTGAAAAGCTCTTATATTGACTCTTTCCGATGTTATGATAAATTGCAATTGCTTCAATGACTGAGATTATAGTTTGTTGGTTTTCAATGAAGTTTCTGATTCATACTTGACATTGTGAATAGATTATTACTTGAGAATAAGAAATCATATGACAATATTTATATAAGTTGCTGTTATAAGAATAATCATGATGCCCTCATGTCTGTATTTTATTTTATCGTCACCTCTATCTCTAAACATGTGGACATATTTATCGTTATCGGCTTCCGCTTGAGGACAAGCGAGGTCTAAGCTTGGGGGAGTTGATACGTCCATTTTGCATCATGCTTTTATATCGATATTTATTGCATTATGGGCTGTTATTACACAGTATGCCACAATACTTATGCCTATTCTCTCTTATTTTACAAGGTTTACATGAAGAGGGAGAATGCCGGCAGCTGGAATTCTGGGCTGGAAAAGGAGCAAATATTAGAGACCTATTCTGCACAACTCCAAAAGTCATGAAACTCCACGGAAGTTATTTTTGGAATTAATAAAAAATACTGAGCGAAGAAAGTACCAGAGGGGGCCCACACCCTGGCCACGAGGGTGGGGGGCGCGCCCTACCCCCCTGGGCGCGCCCTTGCCTCGTGGGCCCCCTGGCAGGCCTCCGGTGCCCATCTTCTGCTATATGAAGTCTTTTACCCTGGAAAAAATCATAAGCAAGCTTTCGGGAAGAAACTCCGCCGCCATGAGGCGGAACCAATCTAGGGCTCCGGCAGAGCTGTTCTGCCGGGGAAACTTCCCTCCGGGAGGGGGAAATCATCGCCATCATCATCACCAACGGTCCTCTCATCGGGAGGGGGTCAATCTTCATCAACATCTTCACCAGCACCATCTCCTCTAAAACCCTAGTTCATCTCTTGTATCCAATCTTTGTCCCAAAGCCTCAGATTGGTACCTGTGGGTTGCTAGTAGTGTTGATTACTCCTTGTAGTTGATGCTAGTTGGTTTATTTGGTGGAAGATCATATGTTCAGATCCATTATGCATATCAATACCCCTCTGATTATGAACATGAATATGATTTGTGAGTAGTTACGTTTGTTCCTGAGGACATGGGAGAAGTCTTGCTATTAGTAGTCATGTGAATTTGGTATTCGTTCGATATTTTGATGAGATGTATGTTGTCTTTCCTCTAGTGGTGTTATGTGAATGTCGACTACATGACACTTCACCATTGTTTGGGCCTAGAGGAAGGCATTGGGAAGTAATAAGTAGATGATGGTTTGCTAGAGTGACAGAAGTTTAAACCCTAGTTTATGAGTTGCTTCGTAAGGGGCTGATTTGGATCCATATATTTCATGCTATGGTTAGGTTTACCTTAATACTTCTTTTGTAGTTGCGGATGCTTGCAATAGGGGTTAATCATAAGTGGGATGCTTGTCCAAGAAAGGACAGCACCCAAGCACCGGTCCACCCACATACCAAATTATCAAAGTAACGAACGCAAATCATATGAGCGTGATGAAAACTAGCTTGACGATAATTCCCATGTGTCCTCAAGAGCGCTTTTCTCTATATAAGAGTTTGTCCAGGCTTGTCCTTTGCTACAGAAAGGATTGGGCTATCTTGCTGCACCTTATTTAGTTTCATTACTTGTTACCCATTATAAATTACCTTATCACAAAACTATCTGGTACCGATAATTTTAGTGCTTGCAGAGAATACCTTACTGAAAACTACTTATCATTTCCTTCTGCTCCTCGTTGGGTTCGACACTCTTACTTATCGAAAGGACTACGATAGACCCCCTACACTTGTGGGTCATCATTGTCTCCAACAACGAAGCTAACGAGATTATTCTAACTCATACATCGTTTTCTCTAGGCAACACAAGGTAAATATGCTTGTTAAAGGAAGCTCCATGTAATCACTTTGTAGTTAAAAAAACTAAATGAATTTGGCTTTGAGATAGCAAAATATATTATTTCCTAGGTAATGAATTTATTGGCACACCACATCGTGTTATTGACCTCCAACACTGATCCTAAGCTCATATGTGCCCTCGATATAGTAAATTCAAATGAAACACCAAATAAACTAAAAATATATAGAAAAGAGTACGCATCAAAGATGAAAGACTCTTATATAGTACTTGCAAATTTCCGCACTGAGATGACTTCCAAGGAGCACATTACAAACAACAAAATCATGCCTAAAATTTTATTGCAGCTCTCACCTTTGAATTTCTTCTTGTATACATACTCCATCAGGATTTAGCTGACGCTCAAATGGATGTATCTAGCAGACCAAAGGAGTATATGATACTAGTGCACAATGTATAACTAGAAAATAAAATACCAAAATGCTTCTTTGGTGGCGGTGATCAAGCATTTGAAGTCTCTTCGTATGACTCGTATTACTCATATCAACCATGGTCAAAATGTCAGTGATTTTTTAGCAAATTTTGCAAGAACTGAAAGTAGAACCGTAGTCTTGCTGGGCTCCGGCCCCAGAGGTCGTTGATTTATGTAAGGAGGATTTTAAGGTTGATGCTTGAGTAATACACAAGTTTATGCCCAAAAAAAGTCACCTTTTAGACTCATCATCATGGCTTGGCCATCTCCAAAGTTGTCGCTAGGTGTTTCACGGACATGAATGTATTTTTAATTCTGATGTTTTTTACTATCTTAATAATTGATGAATAAATTGAATGTTTTCCAAAAAAAATTCCATCACGGAGATTGTAGAGAGTTCGGCTCGGTGCTCTAGATCACTACTGCCTGCAGTCTTAGATGGAAACTAGATAATTCATGCCAAGCATTGATCTAGAGATTGGATGTCCGAGCCACTAACTGAAGTGTAAAACCATGAATTTCTTTTTTTTTGCGAACAAAGAGGATTGTATTAATCAAAGGAGATCATTACAACAGAAAACCGTGATATTTTTGTCCCCGTAGACTGCAGTAATGCACGGACACATATACTAGTAGGTCCAACACACCAGAATAATAACCACCATCGATTAAAAAAAGTGTAGATCGAAAGAATCTAACCTGCAGACACACAAGCGTGGACGAACAAATCGGATCCAAATGGGTCCATCGAAGAGATCCGACGAGCGAACCAAACTGTGGTTGGATGGTTAAAGGGATTCAAATCTGGTGCTCGCATTTATTTCTGGATTTATTTTAAGATTTTCGGTGATGCGCATTTAATGGGAGGAGACGTTTCCATCAACGACGAGGTCCCTACGATGACTTTGTAAATTTCAAGATAATATGCCGGCTCAATCTTTCAAAGACGCTTGCATTTGTACTGTTTTCAGAAAAAGAGATCCGACGAGATGCAAATTCTTCGAATCATCACCTCCAAACCGTCGAGGAGATCGTAGAGAGTTCGGCTCGGTGCTCTAGACCCCACCCGCACCCCACCACCACGCAAACAGTTTGACGAACGTGTCACGAGGCCGGCCGGGGGGCGCCAAGCCCAAACAAACGAGTGACCACAAATGGACCGCCCCCACGAGGCGGCAGCGCAGGCGCGTACGGGCCAACCAAATCCAGGCGGAGCCAGTAGCTTCCCCCACCGCCCCAGCCGGTGGCGTCACGAGGATCCAAAGCTGTACTTGGCTAACGCAAAACGCACAAGCCTTCCTTCCCTTCCTTCCTTCCTTCGCCGAAATCCTACTCGAGACCCAACCCCTCCCCCCATCCGCCGTCTCCCCACCCTCCCCGCTCGTTCCCCTTGCTTCTCCGGGAGGGAAGGAACCCGCGAGGCCGGCCTCCCACCCTCCGCAAAAGCCACGCGCCACCAACCCAACCCCTCCGCCCCGCCCCGCCCCGCGCGTCGCTTTCGCCTTTCTCCGCGCAACCGAAAGAGACCGACCGAGAGGCCCATAAAGAGGGAGGCGCCGAGGCCGGCGGCTATGGGCGGCGGCAGCAGATCGCGCGCGAAGGAGGCCGACGGCGAGTCGGAGGTCCGGCCGGGCGGGATGTTCGTGCAGCGCAGGGACGGCGAGGAGGGCCCCACCGTCAGGCTCAGGGTGTCCCACGGCCCCGCCCTGCGCGACGTCTTCGTGCCGGCGCAGGCCACCTTCGGTACGTCGCCCCTTCTTCTTCTTTGATCCGACGCCCTTATCCTTATCAATTTGTCCTGTTGTATGTATTGTAATGATGAGATGATGCGTAATGCTCAGTTCCGATTTGTCTCGTGATCAGTTCCGATTTGAGATGTGGTCTTCGCTGCGGTGCTCGCTCAGCAAGTGCTTGTCGTTTCCCCGGAGTTACTAAGCTGGCAGATGTCGTGTTGTTTAGCTGCGTTGAGCTTAGATCTTGGCTGGTCAACTGCGAATTTTGTCAAGTAGTATGTGCATGTAAATCACATAATTCCTGTTTCCTATGGATCGAATTGGGTGACTAAACAAGCCTAGATTAAGAACAGAATCCAATTGGGTGACTATATAAACAAGCCTAGATTAAGAACAGAATCCAATTGGATGACTATATAAACAAGCCTAGATTAAGAACAAAATCAAATTGGGTGACTACACAAACCTAGATTAAAAACATTAAGCACCAGTAGGTGGCCTATGTATCATGTGCCTGCTATTCAACTAGAAGTATTAACTTTGCGTTGTTGTACTGTGACAGGTAGACTTACATTTGTAGATGTCTTGTTTGACCTTCATACAATAATCCTTTTCAGAGTAATTGTTCCCACTCGTTCAACATCAGGCCTACAATTAATTATGGTTGTACTGTCGCATTATTACAGTAGTGTTCCGGTCGAAAGGGATTGGTTACTGCTCACCAAAGGATGTTATATTAATTTCTTATCTAAGCCTCTAACCCATCCCAAAGAAGTTTAACTTTGGTGGTGCATCTGCACTGAATTTAACTTTTGAAAGAACGTTTGGATCGAGTTGTTGGAGTAACATCCTATATCTCCTTGCTTGGAGGACCTCAATTCCACAAACACTAGGTAGTTGAAACTGATTTCTGATTTGTGTGAAGGTGAACTGAAGAGGATCCTCGCCCAGACTATTGGCTTGGAGCCTGAGAGACAGAGGCTCTTTTTCCGTGGTAAGGAGAAGAGGGACGATGAATTCCTGCACGCATCAGGCGCCAAGGATGGAGCAAAATTGCTTCTGCTTGAGAAACATGTCCCTGCCAATGTGGAACAGAAGGTCGAGCCAGTGATGATGGATGAGAGCATGATGAGGGCTTGTGAGGCTGTTGTTCGTGTCAGATCTGAAGTTGACAAGCTCTCTGCTAAGGTGAAGGAACAATACTTGCCGCACCTGGTTTGTACTCCCTCCGTCCCATAGTCGTCTTGCATTGTGGGACGGAGGGAGTAAGATAATTTGTGCTGCTCGCACAACTGTACTGATGCATTTAATTTGTTTTTGTTCTGTAATAGGTGTGTGAGTTGGAGAAGAGTGTCCTTGCAGGGAAGAAGGTCGAGGATAAAGAATTTGTTGTCTTGACGGAGCTGCTTATGGTGCAGCTGCTGAAACTCGATGGCATAGAGGCAGAGGGAGAAGCAAGGGCACAAAGGAAGGCCGAGGTACACTTCTTTGCTGTTACTTTCCAAACCTGATTAATCACGAGTTATCCGATTACATGCTTTATTGAAACATGTACAGAAACTAACACATTTGTTGTTCAAGACAAGATAGATTATTTATGCCACCCATTAGCCAGGACATGTTCTTGCTCAAAAGTTTGTTCAAAACAAAGAGCACTATTGCATAACTTTTAATTCATTTATGATAGTGATCCAATAGATGCTAATAACCCAGCACAATTATTTCCTGATGGTTTATACAGTTAAACATATCTATCATGAGTTTGGAGATTTCCTCATACCAAGTAAACTAGCACTGTAATGATCAATCTGTCAGTGACATTTATAGGATCTTGGTTTGAAAATCTCGGTAAGAAACACTTGGCATGTCTGCCATTCAAAGGCTGCACCTCAGTAGCTTCTCTGTTGTGTTGAATCAGTCTTTCACTGCTCTCACCTGGCAGTGACTCTTATAGGACATTTCATCTAATAACTCTTATAATTACATGTGGGTTAAGGGTCATGTACTCATGTCTGTCTTGCTCGGTTATTACAGTAACACAGTACTCCGTTATTTTATAACGGTACGTTCAGTCTCAAGTTTGTAGCTCTCAAAAATCATTTCCACTAGTTTAATCTTGTTCAAACATGCAAAGTCCTAGGTTAACCGGGCTGTGTCGTCCAAATTTAGCTGCTAAACTCATCTTAGGCAGAAAAATCTTTGCCCCATGTTGGATAATTCCTCGGGTTTATTTTCTCAACTTGTGTTCGTTTATAAACTATAAAATATGTGCAGTTTCCTCCCTTTTTTCTGCTGCAATGTTAATTTATTGGTTTATTCTGGATGAATAAGATCGGCGAAATCATCTGCAGATGTAACTTACAAAATTCAAGTAAAATGGGCCAACGCAATTTTGATTTTTCAGCTTTACGTAGTCCTGATTTTGTCTTCTTGTGATATAATTGGATGACATATTGGTTGGATAATTTGCCAATGGGGTTGGTCACTATGAATAAAGTCAGTGAATAAAATCCCTGTCATGTCCATTTATAATAATAGTAAAGAAAAAAAAATACTTCCTCTGCTCCAAAATACTTGTTGTGGTTTTAGTTCAAACCACAAGTATTTTGGAACGGAGGGAGTACATACCGACCTTTGCATTTTTCAAATAAAGACCAACCTTTGCATAAATGATACTTATACAATGTTGTGGTGAAACTCCCAGGTGCGCCGAGTTCAGAATCTTGTTGAGACCTTGGACAAGCTGAAGGCAAGGAATGCCAACCCTTTCAGTGATAGCGCCAAATCTGTTTCGGTGTCGACCGAGTGGGAGACGTTTGAAAACGGCGTGGGCAGCTTGAATGCTCCGCCGGCCCGATTTTCTTCGACGCAAAATGACACTGACTGGGAGCAGTTCGACTAGCATGAGAATGTGCATTCTCGATGTATTATTATGTAACTCGCGACGAAAGCTACTGTGTACATGTATGAAGTATGGTGCCTCTTGCCACTCCACTGCCTGTGAGATTGTTGCCAGATGATGCTGGTGAATTGCTCTGCAAAATCGTTATGTTTTCAAGTTTCACAATGTTCTTGCCATGGGGCGTGGTAGCTGGTAAACTGGTTCTGCTAACATTCAATTTAAAACACGTGCCAGGTCCATGATTGCTGAACCGAAGGCATTCCATGCTTGACAACAATAACTGCATTTATTTAATCTAGAAAGAAGTTCAAGAACTGAACAAAAACCGAAAACTCTGTTGCATATTGTAGGAAAGTACAAATGTCCCTTCTGAAATTAGCAAAAGATTGAACTACGAATATCCCTTCTGTGTTGCCTAGTCACCAGCTTCTACAGTTCTACTACAACTGCCCTTGGAAAAAGAACAACGGGCACCAGCTTCTACTACAACTGAACGGTGATACCTCTAGCTCCCATGGCTGCCAGACGCTGGTCCACCGACTGGTCGCCGACCTCGGTGGCCCTCGCTGCCGCGCGCCGTGACACGTCGAACCGCTCGCCGTCGCCCCAGAGCGCGTAGGCCTCCTCGCCGTGCGCTGCGTCGTCGCCGATCCTGAGCTGCTCGTCGGGCATCCGCAGCGGGATGACGAGGCCCACGGCGAGGATGATGCCCGTGGTGACCACGACGTTCCACGCGACGACGAAGAGCGCCGCGGCCAGCTGCTTGCCCACCTGCTGGATGCCACCGCCGTAGAAGGCGCCGCGCGTGCCCGGGACGTGGGTGTGCAGGGTGGTGAGCTCCGGGGTGGCGAGGAGCCCCGTGAGGACGCCGCCGAGGAGCCCGGCGACGGCGTGGGTGTGGAACACGGCGAGGGTGTCGTCCACCTTCTGGAGGAGGGAGGAGCGCTTGTGGAGGACCATCATGGTGAACCACGGCACGCTGCCGGCGCAGATGCCCATCAGCACCGCCGCCCACGTGTGCACCAGCCCTGCGCGCCGCCATGCAGATGCAACACAAAAGACAAAGCCCACCGTAAGCAAAATTCACAAAATAAACTACTGTAGTACAGT
Source organism: Triticum aestivum (assembly GCF_018294505.1). NCBI lineage: Eukaryota > Viridiplantae > Streptophyta > Magnoliopsida > Poales > Poaceae > Triticum > Triticum aestivum. Next base: position 457,428,505 of record NC_057802.1, read on the forward strand.
TCAGTGAAGGCCGATTCGGAACCTGCGCCGGCGGTGATGCAGACGAGGCCCGTCATCATGCCCTGCACGGCGCCGATCACGGACGGCTTGCCGAAGAAGACGACGTCCAGGCAGGTCCACGTGAGGAGGCTCGCCGCGGCGCTGACGTTGGTGTTGAGCACCGCGATGGACGCGATGATGTTCGGGGCGTACGGCGCGCCGCCGTTGAACCCGGCCCAGCCCAGCCACAGCAGCCCGCCGCCGGCGATCATGAGCAGGATGTTGTTGGGCGCGAATCTCTCCCTGTCACTCTTCAGCCTCGGCCCCACCTGTCAGAAACGAATGCGGCGTATCACAGAAAATTCAGAAATGTCCACCACGACTGCCGGAAAGGTAAACCGAACCCGTGGGTCGCAATTGCACGTATAGATAGGCAACGTAACGTACCCAGTAGGCAGCGGTGAAGCCGGCGACGCCGGAGGAGACGTGGATGACGTAGCCGCCGGAGTAGTCGATGACGCCCCAATGGTAGAGGAAGCCGCCGCCCCAGAGGCTAAAGGCGCAGACGGTGTAGGAGAGGAGCAGCCAGAGCGGGGTGAAGGCCATCCACGCCTTGATGTTCATGCGCCCCAGCAGGGCGCCGGCGAGCAGCACCAGCGTGATGGCCGCGAGCTGGAACTGGAACAGCACCAGCGTGGCCTCCGGGTAGTAGGGCTGCGTGGGGGGCACCTCGAGCGCGCCGCCGGCGCCGTAGTGCGCCGTGGCCGGGAAGGACGCGCGCGCCACGAGGAAGTCCCCCGTCAGCGCCGGCCCGGCCTTGCCCCAGAACGGGAGGAGGCGGTCGCCGAACGCCATGCGGAAGGCGAGCAGCACCCAGACGATGAGCGTGGAGGCGTAGGCGTAGAGCGCCATGAAGGCCGAGTTGACGGCCCACTTCTTCTTCACGATGCTGCCGTAGAGCACCACCAGCCCCGGCATGGACTGGATGCCCACGAACGTCGCCGCCGTCAGCTGCCACGCGTTGTCGCCCTTGTTCAGCCACTCCGGCACCGCCGGCAGGTCGGGCATGTACGCGCCCGGCAGAGGCGGAGCCGCCATTGATTGATCGATCACGTTCACGTACGTAGGGCACCGCGACGCGGCTCCTCGGCGATGCGCGCTCGGTACAAGTAGGCGGCGGCGGTTGGTGGGGGGAGCACGTACGTGAGCCCCATGAACCAGTGACTCGACCGTGGCTTGTGTGGCGTGTCGACACCGGCAGCCCAAGTGGCACATAGAATTTTCTCATGTCCCGTGCGCCATTTGGCTTCTCGGTTTCATTGGAATTTCCACTGATCTCATGGATCTTTGGGTTCCCATGAACATCTCACGTTCTCCTAGCCCTTGTTTAATGTACCAAAGGGTATACTGCGCACGTACCTGAGCAGCCATTCGCGGCGATGGCAGCGGGACATGTGCACGATGTGCTCTCGCGAGCAGCGTCTCCTTGTACAGCTAGTAGTTCGTTATTTTCTACAGCTTGCAGGTTTGGATCTTGATCATGGCAATTTAGGCTCGGTTAACCACGGGTCCAAGGATCTGAACAATGGTCTAAGTTTTTGGTACCAACGATATTTCCGATCTCGTGGATTCCAAAAAAATGGAGTTCTCTAGAATTATTTTGGAATTATTATTCCTTGCAAAATTCATTGAATTTAGACGAATTTAAGCAAATTTGAATTGAATTTGAATCCAGCCCGAATTTTCTACTAAAAGTTTAGTACTCGCCAAAATTTCAGCTGTCTAGAATTTGCGCTCTGATATGAAAACCTCAAATTTCAAGGTTATTTTAAGGGAAAATCACTTGCCACTTTATTGTGAGTTTACGAGTATAACCTCAAATTTCAAGTTGACATGTGATGAAGGACGATCGTGGCATCACCATCCGCGTGAACAAGAGTACTTTTTTGCAAGGTTGCGTGAACAAGAGTTCGGCATTAGGTAGGGCCAACAACAAGGGGATGATTTATCACTTCTTCTCCTTACTTTGGGAGAGGAGAAGTCCATATTGCCCCCTCCTCCCCACCCAAACCTGTCTTAGGGTTCACTTTGCAATAATTAATTTTGCTTTGGTTAAAATTTCATCTTGGGATAGTACAAATGGTTCACAATTCATCCTTTGCACAGGTCGATCTGGTTTGACTCTGGTTTTTCTGCTATATTGTCGATTTTCTCGTCTCTTTGCCATGTAGATTGTCAAGTCAGCTAGTCATGCACATGGTCTCCCGAGACGACACATCTAGTTCAAGTTTGAATGAAATACCGGCGGTCACATAAATTTTACACTCATGCGAAATAACCCCTAATACTAGAACCACCACTGCTAGGTCATCATCAACATAATCATCTCTCTCTCTTAAATTTTTTAAGCTTGTGTTAACTTTTAGTTTAAGAAGTCCATATTACTGTTGGGGAACGTAGTAATTTCAAAAAAAATCCTACGCACACGCAGGATCATGGTGATGCATAGCAACGAGAGGGGAGAGTATTGTCCATGTACCCTCGTAGACCGTAAGCGGAAGCGTTATGACAACGCGGTTGATGTAGTCGTACGTCTTCACGATCGACCGATCCTAGCACCGAAGGTACGACACCTCCGCGATCTGCACATGTTTGGCTCGGTGACGTCCCACGAACTCACGATCCAGTAGAGTGTCGGGGAAGAGCTTCGTCAGCACGACGGCGTGATGACGGTGATGATGAAGCTACCGGCGCAGGGCTTCGCCTAAGCACTACGACGATATGACCGAGGTGGATTATGATGGAGGGGGCACCGCACACGGCTAAAAGATCAATGATCAACTTGTGTGTCTATGGGGTGCCCCCCTCCCCCGTATATAAAGGAGTGGAGGAGGGGGAGGGGGCCGGCCCCCTAGGCGCGCCCCAAGGGGAGTCCTACTCCCATCGGGAGTAGGATTCCCCCCCTTCCCTAGTTGGATTAGGACAGAAGGAAGGGGGAGGAAGGAGGAAGGAAAGGGGGGGCTAGCAACCTTCCCAATTCGGATTGGGCTTGGGGGGGGGGGGCTCCTTTGCTCCCTTCTCCTCTCTCCCACTATGGCCAATAAGGCCCATATACCTCCCGAGGGGTTCCGGTAACCTCTCGGTACATCGGTAAATGCCCGATCTCATCCGGAACCATTCCGATGTCCAAATATAGTCGTCCAATATATCGATCTTTATGTCTCGACCATTTCGAGACTCCTCGTCATGTCTGTGATCATATCCGGGACTCGGAACTACCTTCGGTACATCAAAACACATAAACTCATAATAGGATCGTCACCGAACGTTAAGCGTGCGGACCCTACGGGTTCGAGAACTATGTAGACATGACCGAGACACGTCTCCGGTCAATAACCAATAGCGGAACCTGGATGCTCATATTGGCTCCTAAATATTCTACGAAGATCTTTATCAGTCAAACCACATAACAACATACGTCGTTCCCTTTGTCATCGGTATGTTACTTGCCCGAGATTCGATCGTCGGTATCTCAATACCTAGTTCAATCTCGTTACCGGCAAGTCTCTTTACTCGTTCCGTAATGCATCATCCCGCAACTAATTCATTAGTCACATTGCTTGCAAGGCTTATATTGATGTGCATTACCGAGAGGGCCTAGAGATACCTCTCCAACAATCGGAGTGACAAATCCTAATCTTGATCTATGCCAACTCAACAAGTACCATCGGATACACCTGTAGAGCACCTTTATAATCACCCAGTTACGTTGTGACGTTTGGTAGCACACAAAGTGTCCCTCCGGTATTCGGGAGTTGCATAATATCATAGTCATAGGAACATGTATAAGTCATGAAGAAAGCAATAGCAATATACTAAACGATCAAATGCTAAGCTAACGGAATGGGTCAAGTCAATCACATCATTCTCTAATGATGTGATCTCGTTAATCAAATGACAATTCATGTCTATGGCTAGGAAACTTAACCATCTTTGATTCAACAAGCTAGTCAAGTAGAGGCATACTAGTGACACTCTGTTTGTTTATGTATTCACACATGTACTAAGTTTCCGGTTAATACAATTCTAACATGAATAATAAACATTTATCATGATATAAGGAAATATAAATAACACCTTTATTATTGCCTCTAGGGCATATTTCCTTCAGTCTCCCACTTGCACTAGAGTCAATAATCTAGATTACACAGTAATGATTCTAACACCCATGGAGTCTTGGTGCTGATCATGTTTTGCTCATGAGAGAGGCTTAGTCAACGGGTCTGCAACATTCAGATCCGTATGTATCTTGCAAATCTCTATGTCTCCCTCCTTGACTTGATCGCGGATGGAATTGAAGCGTCTCTTGATGTGCTTGGTTCTCTTGTAAAATCTGGATTCCTTTGCCAAGGCAATTGCACCAGTATTGTCACAAAAGATTTTCATTGGACCCGATGCACTAGGTATGAAACCTAGATCGGATATGAACTCCTTCATCCAGACTCCTTCATTTGCTGCTTCCGAAGCAGCTATGTATTCCGCTTCACACGTAGATCCGACCATGACGCTTTGCTTAGAACTGCACCAACTGACAGCGCCACCGTTCAATATAAATACGTATCCGGTTTGTGACTTAAGAGTCATCCGGATTAGTGTCAAAGCTTGCATCGACGTAACCATTTACGACGAGCTCTTTGTCACCTCCATAAACGAGAAACATTTTCTTAGTCCTTTTTAGGTATTTCAGGATGTTCTTGACCGCTGTCCAGTGATCCACTCCTGGATTACTTTGGTACCTCCCTGCTAAACTAATAGTAAGGCACACATCAGGTCTGGTACACAGCATTGCATACATGATAGAGCCTATGGCTGAAGCATAGGGAACACCTTTCATTTTCTCTCTATCTTCTGCAGTGGTCGGGCATTGAGTCTGACTCAACTTCACACCTTGTAACACAGGCAAGAACCCTTTCTTTGCTTGATCCATTTTGAACTTCTTCAAAACTTTATCAAGGTATGTGGTTTGTGAAAGTCCAATTAAGCGTCTCGATCTATCTCTATAGATCTTGATGCCCAATATATAAGCAGCTTCATCGAGGTCTTTCATTGAAAAACTCTTGTTCAAGTATCCTTTTGTGCTATCGAGAAATTCTATATCATTTCCAATCAACAATATGTCATCCACATATAATATTAGAAATGCTACAGAGCTCCCACTCACTTTCTTGTAAATACAGGCTTCTCCAAAAGTCTGTATAAAACCATATGCTTTGATCACACTATTAAAACGTTTATTCCAACTCCGAGATGCTTGCACCAATCCATAGATGGATCGCTGGAGCTTGCACACTTTGTTAGCATCCTTTGGATCGATAAAACCTTCAAGTTGCATCATATACAACTCTTCTTCCAGAAATCCATTCAGGAATGCAGTCTTTACATCCATTTGCCAAATTTGATAATCATAAAATGCGGCAATTGCTAACATGATTCGGACGGACTTAAGCATCGCTACGGGTGAGAAGGTCCCATCGTAGTCAACTCCTTGAACTTGTCGAAAACCTTTCGCAACAAGTCGAGCTTTGTAGACAGTAACATTACCGTCAGCGTCAGTCTTCTTCTTGAAGATCCATTTATTCTCGATGGCTTGCCGATCATCGGGCAAGTCAACCAAAGTCCACACTTTGTTCTCATACATGGATCCCATCTCAGATTTCATGGCATCAAGCCATTTCACGGAATCTGGGCTCATCATCGCTTCCTCATAGTTCGTAGGTTCGTCATGGTCAAGTAACATGACCTACAGAACAGGATTACCGTACCACTCTGGTGCGGATCTTACTCTGGTTGACCTACGAGGTTCGGTAGTAACTTGATCTGAAGTTACATGATCATCATCATTAGCTTCCTCACTAACTGGTGTAGAAGTCACAGGAACAGATTTCTGTGATGAACTACATTCCAATAAGGGAGTAGGTACAGTTACCTCATCAAGTTCTACTTTCCTCCCACTCACTTCTTTCGAGAGAAACTCCTTCTCTAAAAGGATCCATTCTTAGCAACGAATGTCTTGCCTTCGGATCTGTGATAGAAGGTGTACCCAACAGTCTCCTTTGGGTATCCTATGAAGACACATTTCTCCGATTTGGGTTCGAGCTTATCAGGTTGAAGCTTTTTTACATAAGCATCGCAGCCCCAAACTTTAAGAAACGACAACTTGGGTTTCTTGCCAAACCACAGTTCATAAGGTGTCGTCTCAATGGATTTAGATGGTGCCCTATTTAATGTGAATGCAGCTGTCTCTAAAGCATAACCCCAAAACGATAGCGGTAAATCAGTAAGAGACATCATAGATCGCACCATATCTAGTAAAGTACTATTACGACGTTCGGACACACCATTACGCTGTGGTGTTCCGGGTGGCGTGAGTTGTGAAACTATTCCGCATTGTTTCAAATGTAGACCAAACTTGTAACTCAAATATTCTCCTCCACGATCAGATCGTAGAAACTTTATTTTCTTGTTACGGTGATTTTCCACTTCACTCTGAAATTCTTTGAACTTTTCAAATGTTTCAGACTTATGTTTCATCAAGTAGATATACCCATATCTGCTCAAATCATCTATGAAGGTGAGAAAATAACGATACCCGCCACGAGCCTCAACATTCATTGGACCACATACATCAGTATGTATGATCTCCAACAAATCTGTTGCTTGCTCCATTGTTCCGGAGAACGGCGTCTTAGTCATCTTGCCCATAAGGCATGGTTCGCAAGTACCAAGTGATTCATAATCAAGTGATTCCAAAAGTCCATCAGTATGGAGTTTCTTCATGCGCTTTACACCAATATGACCTAAACGGCAGTGCCACAAATAAGTTATACTATCATTATCAACTCTGCATCTTTTGGCTTCATTATTATGAATATGTGTATCACTACTATCGAGATTCAACATAAATAGACCACTCTTCAAGGGTGCATGACCATAAAAGATATTACTCATATAAATAGAACAACCATTATTCTTTGATTTAAATGAATAACCGTCTCGCATCAAACAAGATCCAGATATAATGTTCATGCTCAACGTTGGCACCAAATAACAATTATTCAAGTCTAAAACTAATCCCGAAGGTAGATGTAGAGGTAGCGTGCCGACCGCGATCACATCGACTTTGGAACCATTTCCCACGCGCATAGTCACCTCGTCCTTAGCCAATCTTCGCTTAATCCGTAGTCCCTGTTTCGAGTTGCAAATATTAGCAACAGAACCAGTATCAAATACCCAGGTGCTACTGCGAGCATTAGTAAGGTAAACATCAATAACATGTATATCACATATACCTTTGTTCACCTTGCCATCCTTCTTATCCGCCAAATACTTGGGGCAGTTCTGCTTCCAGTGACCAGTCCCTTTGCAGTAGAAGCACTCAGTCTCAGGCTTAGGTCCAGACTTGGGCTTCTTCACTTGAGCAGCAACTTGCTTGCCGTTCTTCTTGAAGTTCCCCTTCTTCCCTTTACCCTTTTTCTTGAAACTGGTGGTCTTGTTGACCATCAACACTTGATGCTCCTTCTTGATTTCTACCTCCGCAGCCTTTAGCATTGCGAAGAGCTCGGGAATTGTCTGATCCATCCCTTGCATATTATAGTTCATCACGAAGCTCTTGTAGCTTGGTGGCAGTGATTGAAGAATTCTGTCAATGACACTATCATCAGGAAGATTAACTCCTAGTTGAATTAAGTGATTGTTATACCCAGACATTTTGAGTATATGCTCACTGACAGAGCTATTCTCCTCCATCTTACAGCTGTAGAACTTATTGGAGACTTCATATCTCTCAATCCGGGCATTTGCTTGAAATATTAACTTGAACTCCTGGAACATCTCATATGCTCCATGACCTTCAAAACATCGTTGAAGTCCCGGTTCTAAGCCGTAAAGCATGGCACACTGAACTATCGAGTACTCATCAGCTTTGCTTTGCCAGACGTTCATAACATCTGGCACTGCTCCTGCAGCGGGTTTGGCACCTAGCGGTGCTTCCAGGACGTAATTCTTCTGTGCAGCAATGAGGATAATCCTCAAGTTACGGATCCAGTCCGTGTAGTTGCTACCATCATCTTTCAACTTAGCTTTCTCTAGGAACGCATTAAAATTCAACGGAACAACAGCACGGGCCATCTATCTACAACAACATAGACATGCAAAATACTATCAGGTACGAAGTTCATGATAAATTAAAGTTCAATTAATCAAATTACTTAAGAACTCCCACTTAGATAGACATCCCTCTAATCATCTAAGTGATCACATGATCCATATCAACTAAACCATGTCCGATCATCACGTGAGATGGAGTAGTTTTCAATGGTAAACATCACTATGTTGATCATATCTACTATATGATTCACGCTCGACCTTTCGGTCTCAGTGTTTCGAGGCCATATCTGCATATGCTAGGCTCGTCAAGTTTAACCCGAGTATTCTGCGTGTGCGAAACTGGCTTGCACCCGTTGTATGTGAACGTAGAGCTTATCCCACCCGATCATCACGTGGTGTCTCGGCACGACGAACTTTCGCAACGGTGCATACTTAGGGAGAACACTTGTACCTTGAAATTTAGTGAGAGATGATCTTATAATGCTACCGTCGAACTAAGCAAAATAAGATGCATAAAGGATAAACATCACATGCAATCAATATAAGTGATATGATATGGCCATCATCATCTTGTGCCTTTGATCTCCATCTCCAAAGCACCGTCATGATCACCATCGTCACCGACGAGACACCTTGATCTCCATCGTAGCATCATTGTCGTCTCACCAACTATTGCTTCTACGACTATCGCTACCGCTTAGTGATAAAGTAAAGCAATTACATGGCGATTGCATTTCATACAATAAAGGACAACCATATGGCTCCTGCCAGTTGCCGATAACTTTGTTACAAAACATGATCATCTCATACATTAAAATTTAGCATCATGTCTTGACCATATCACATCACAACATGCCCTGCAAAAACAAGTTAGACGTCCTCTACTTTGTTGTTGCAAGTTTTACGTGGCTGCTACAGGCTTAGCAAGAATCGTTCTTGACGGTGTCCTAGACTAGGGGGTACTCATCACGTCGTCTCCCGATCAGTTGGATTGGGCTGAGGACACCCATGGCCGTATACTCATGGGCCAGTTCGGATAGCTGCCGCATACAAGGAAGATTCCACAAGACTTGGTGATCAAGACAAGGACTCCTCCCCACCGGCGTATTCGGCTAGGACTCTTGTTATCTTAGGCCTCTGGTGCATTATATAAACGAGGCCAGGCTAGTCGATAGATTAGATACACAATCATAACCATAGGCTAGCTTCTAGGGTTTAGCCTCTACGATCTCGTGGTAGACCAACTCTTGTAATACTCATATCATCAAGATCAATCAAGCAGGAAGTAGGGTATTACCTCCATCGAGAGGGCCCAAACCTGGGTAAACATCGTGTCCCCCGCCTCCTGTTACCATCGATCCTAGACGCACAGTTCGGGACCCCCTACCCAAGATCCGCCAGTTTTGACACCGACATTGGTGCTTTCATTGAGAGTTCCGCTGTGTGATCAACAAAAGGATCAATGGCTCGACTGCAGATCAACTGCGATGTCGGCTTCTTTGTCGCCGGCTCGACTGGTCACCTTGGCTGGACCGAGGACTGCGCCCTACCTCCGATCATCATGTTCGGATGAGGGCCTTCATCAACATCAACTCCGATCTCTATCAAGATCATGGAGGAATCATCCAGGGAGCCCGGGGGCTCAACGTCAACATTGCCCTCGGGCGACCGTGCTATTTTTCTAGATAGCGAACTTGTATCCGCCGCCACCGCCTCCTCAAGTGCTGTTTTAATGATTGCTTTGGTGGAATTGTGCGGAATTGAGTCTACAACAACCCTAAAAAATTTCGTCGAGTTTCGATGGAGGAATCTCTGGCAATCCGCGATATACCGGAGCCCTGTCAAATCTGGACGGGAATCTGGACGAGTTTAGGGCGTGGTGTCCAGCTTCTAGCTCGGACGTCCTTTGGAAGATCCAACCGTTGATCGGCTGCGGAATTCCTATATCTACCAACCCTCAAAATTTCCGCTCGATCCGACCGTCCAAACTTCAGGAACCTTCCGATTAGTGCATCACTTTTCGGATCTGTTTTCTGCGCGAAAACGAATCCGACCCGAGTTCGTCTTTTTTACGAACGGGATTTCAGACATCCTTTTTGAAGGAAGTTTTGTATGGGGTATTGTGTTTTGTTCCCGAACACATCCCACTAACTTTAAAATCTTTTGAACATGACCTTCACCATCATGCTGGTGTCAAACCAGTCCGGCAATATTGCTCCACGGCTGCCGACCTACGCTAGACACGTCGTCACTTTGTTGAGCCGAGCTCAACTTCTTCGGATCATCATCTCGGCGAGCCGAATAGGAGTTCGGCATCGCGAAGGATAAATCATCACCAACATCGCTGCTCCATGGATTACACGGAGCGGGCACGCCGGCATCGCCGCACGGTCACTTCATCAAGCCGGCATTGACCACGCCACGAGTCACGACCTGCATCGGCAGGGCCGCACTGTTTCTTTTTCAGGCCGATGTCCATCACGCCAACCTACTTCGACTCATCGGCTGACATCGAGGCTTCAACACCTCGGCTGGACCGGGGGCTTCGCCATCTCTTCATCAACCTACTCCAGAGACTTCGGCGTCACTAGCCGACCAGCTCCGTCACGTTAGCTGGACCGATGGCTTTGCCTCGGTGAGCCAACCTTTGCCAGCATCGCCATGCCGTCGCTTTATCGCCCATCAGGCAATGGGTGTGCGGATCGAATCCCAATTTTGGGAATCACCTTTCTTCGGATTGCTACAATAAATAAACCAGGTGCTATTAATCCTAGTATCTTTTGCTTGTTTGGGTTCATTTTTTCCAAGGAATTATTACTCTAGTTTGTCCATCATATGTACGCAGGTCTATCAAATGGTGGCCGCATTAACGACGGTCGCATGGTGGTTCGGTCAGTTTCCATACATAGCCTGGCGAACGCCGCATCCGGAACTCGGACCGACCTGTGAATTCAGGCTTTGCCACGCCTTTACCGCATCACGCCGACGCCCTGCATCGACATTGACTTTGGCGCCAGGCCATATTTCTTTTATTACTAACTTTGCACAAATTATTTATTATGCAACGATTTTTTTTATTACTATTATCTCTGGTTTGCACTATTTTTTGTGCACAGCAAAAATGATCTGGGTTGGGCAGTATCGTCAACTCGGCGTACTGACATACCACGTCACCTCGGCTGGATGGGGGGCTTCGTTAACACTTCATTACCCCATGCCGGGGACTTCGGCATCACTCTGTCGGCCTGCATTGACCGTGCTACGTCACCACTTCGGAGTGCTGAGCTCTTTGCTCCGCCACCTCGGGACCGGCTTGGGGGATGGAACCTTGTCCCGCATCAAGCTCGGACCGCGTCATCAATGCCGAACACATTAACCAGCTAAGTTGCCTTTATGCTCAAAGTTTTAAATTTTTAACTTGTGTTCGGTTCGACCTAGCATTATACCTTTTTGGCAAAAAGTTGTTTGTGAAAAAATTCCTTGTCATAACTTTGTTTGTGACACACAAATTCAAATACCCCGTCCACTTGGGGGCTTCCTTCATGAAGCCTTTCCTCTTGCATATGATTATACTTGTACGCCTTCGTTCCTTGTTCGTGTATTACGCCACAATATGCACCATATTGACTTAAGCGATTTGCAAGCTGGGTTGCCTCGCTCCTGTGTTTACTCCTACGTTCCCGATTTTTCGGCTAGGGAGTAAAGGGAGCACCTCTGTGATTGTCACGATCGGGTCATCCGAGCCGGACCTCAGACTGGGTGAATCCAAAAGCTAGCGCTCTTATTGTTTTCAATTATGTTCGGCACACAACGGAACTCATGAGTACAAAAAATCTATTGCACAAGTCTCATAGTAGCAATGAGCAACCGAAGAAAGGTATCGGTGGGGGTACTATTTTCTTCGAAGATGCTTCTTACACTTTGTCAGTAATATAGCATAAGTTCCATGAGCGCGCTTTGTCTGTTACAGCCTTATGTCCTGATTGCCTGGTTATCGGAAACACCGTCGATATTTTCGACAGGTGGAGTACATAACACTTCTCGATCCTTGACCGAAGAGGGAGAAGCCGACGGTCGGTTAAGACGCGTTTAAAGTTCGGGTGAACAAAGATATGATATTAGTACTTCGGTACATACAATCATTATACATAAAATTCTTTTACCCAAGTCACTTGGGGGCTCTTAAATTTATATGAGCCGTTTTATAATAATTGTTCTTCTTCTTAGTCGTTGCAAAGTTTTTATTATTATTATTTACCACTCCCTTTTTCGACACGAGTGTGTGGTCACTAGCCGGGGAGCCTAATTTCTCTCACTTAGAGATCAGTTTACTAAACTAGCCTAACGAGAAGTACTCCGCCTTCGGGATAGGAGGTTGAAGCCGTAGGCTGACGCGCTTGGAGTCTTGAGATATGATGTGTCATGTTAAAGCACGACAGAAGCACCTTTTTTTTCTAAGACCAATTTTTGATTTGGCACCGAACACTTGTTGTAGTTCGGACGTCCATTTTTTACTGAAGTTTTTTTTGGTTTTCCAAACCTATGGCACTTTTAAACTATTTGTGTGTTTCCAGCATAAGTCTCGCAGTGCAACGCCGGACACCTTTAGAGATTCGGCAAAAACATTCTCGGACACTACATTGGTTTCGAATTGTGTCTTTGGTCAATAGTTGGGTTGCCCAGCTCCTGTGCTTGCCTCCTACGTTCTGCTTTGTTCGGCTAGGTGTGCAAAGGGAGAACCACTGCGATTGTGCTTCCAGCTCGTATGGTTAAGCACCTCAGTGGAGAAAGCCAAAAACTGACTGTCACAATAAGTGTAAACTGGTCAGTGATCCGATGACTATGTTAAATGACGGGCCGTTCATAACATTGGCCGAAGTGTTTACGGCTTGACCTCGGATGTCTCCGAACACTAACCGGGGGCTCATAGCTAGCTTCCCCAGTTTAAAGCTCCTATGACTAAGCGAAAGTTATAAAGCCCGCATATCTGATTGCCTCGTTTCTGCTAACTCAACCGCCTCCGGGCACTGAGACGTCGGCTAAGGGTTGTTTTGTTAGTGCGGAAACACCCTACGTAGTATCTACCAAGGGGTAGAAGCCGACGATGGGCCACTTTCAACTGATAAACGGTCGCAATGGAGTCAAAATAATGATGTAAAGTACTTGGATACATAGAATCATTACACATAATCTATGATTTTACTCTGGATATCGATCCTTAATTAGGCCACCCGTGCCCACATTAAGGCTCGGGGGCTACTGGGCTTCGTGCTCATTATTTATAAATATTAAAGGGGCACATCGATCCCCTGATCTGGTGTTGCCACCCGACCAGTGTCTCGGGGGCTACTGCATTGCCTATTCAATGCAGAAAATCCAAAGGGCTCAGTGTTCGGCTTGATCGAACTATGTGAAAGCGCGTCTTCGGACAACAATAAGTACCATCTGGACCTGTCTGGCATAATATATCACGGCGACTTCTCACGACCCTCTCTCAGGGGCCCGTCCGCTGATCTTTATTATATATTACACTGCGTTTCTATCCCTACGTATGCTGCCGAGCTAGGAGTTGATCCTCAGGCCGATTTCGCAAATCAACCTGAGTCTCAGGGGCTACTAGGATCAGCAATTTTATGTTTTCCTTCAGGTGCATCTCAGGTTTTAGACCGACACACACCTTGAGGGCTACTGGATATACATATACTGGCTATATATCTCGGCAGAGAATAAATTGCACCAATCAAAAATATTCGCAAAAAATCAGCCCGCGGTCGGGGTGGTGCACCACCTTGGAAGCAGTCCGGCATAAAGCTCGGGCGCCAGTGGCTGGCTCCATAGAGGGCATTTCCGGCATTAGACACAGCTAAACTCCTTCAACTTTTTAGAACCAAGGTGGCCTATGACACCTCGGATACAGTCCAGCGTTGGAGCTTGGATATAGTCCGGCATTGGAGCTTGGATATAGTCCGACGTTGGGGCTCGGATACAGCCCGGTGTTGGTGCTCGGCTGCAAAATATACCTCGAATACAGTACGGCGTTGGGGCTTGGACGCAAGAGAACACTGCCGCCCGGGAACAACTTCAAACCCGAGGTGTGGCATAAATATAACAAGGCATTGATAAAAGCCGGAAACTTAAAGGGGCTCCTCGGATACCCGACATGTAAACTCGTCGAATGCATTTCGGCGATCCTCAAGATCAAAGATGAGAAGATTTGTTGAACCAGTTTTCAAGACCGACAACCGAAGATGAAGAACAGTTCGGAAGAATCGAGGAGTGTCCCCAACTTAAAGACCGGTTCAGGGGGCTACTGACGGTGTCCTGGACTAGGGGGTACTCATCACGTCGTCTCCCGATCAGTTGGATTGGGCCGAGGACCCCCATGGCCGTATACTCATGGGCCAGTTCGGATAGCTGCTGCATACAAGGAAGATTCCACAAGACTTGGTGATCAAGACAAGGACTCCTCCCCATCGGCGTATTCGGCTAGGACTCTTGTTATCCTAGGCCTCTGGTGCATTATATAAACCGAGGCCAGGCTAGTCGATAGATCAGATACACAATCATAACCATAGGCTAGCTTCTAGGGTTTAGCCTCTATGATCTCGTGGTAGATCAACTCTTGTAATACTCATATCATCAAGATCAATCAAGCAGGAAGTAGGGTATTACCTCCATCGAGAGGTGTCGGTGTCAAAACCAGCTACTGCACGTATTGCGAGGCGGTTTTCTTGGCACGAAGCAGAGATCGTGTCCCCTTATCACGGGATTCTCATCAATACGGATGTGGGTAACCCAACCGCGCCATCAATTACAGCGCTTGGGGAATAAGCGAGTTTTACTAGGCAGGTGGGGAGGCGTATAATTTCCTCCGCCCCTATAAAGGGACAAGGATTCCTCTTTTTACCCACGCCTTCTTCCTCCTTACTCATCCATTCTTGCGCACTCGAGCTCCAGCACCCAAGTTCGCGTTTTCCCCTCAAACCACTCCAAGCATGTCCGGAGCGGGAGGCAAGTGGATGGTCTCATCCGTCACGGAGGAGAACATCACAAAGCTACGGGGAGCCGTATATCTGGCCGCAAACATCGCACACCGGCTGCCAGATGCGGGGCAGATAATCCCTACGCCCGAACCCCATGAGAGGGTGGTTTTCCTTACCCACTTCGTCCGCGGACTGGGATTTCCCCTCCACCCGTTTGTCCGCGGGCTCATGTTCTACTACGGGCTGGATTTTCACAATCTGGCCCCCAATTTCATCCTCAAGATCTCGGCGTTTATCGTCGTGTGCGAGGCCTTCCTCTGCATCAGGCCCCACTTCGGCCTGTGGCTGAAGACCTTCAATGTTAAACCGAAGGTGGTGGTCGGCCAGCAAGCGGAGTGCGGAGGCGCCATGGTGGGCAAGATGCCTAATGTCACCTGGCTCGAAGGCTCCTATGTGGAGACCATAAAGGGGTGGCAATCGGGGTGGTTCTACATCACCGAGCCGCGTGACACCAACTAGGTGGCGGCCCCCGAATTCCGATCCGGAATCCCCACGCGGCTCACCTCCTGGAAAGAGAAGGGCCTATCCTAGGGTTCACCGGTGGAGCTGACCGGACTCCAAAAATGCATCAGAAACATGATGAGCAAGAAAATCAAGCTTGTCAACGTGGTCCTGGTCATGCTCTTCCGCCGGATCCCCCCGTGTCAACGACGGGCATTCAATTTGTGGGAGTTCGACCCGGCCAAGCACTAGACGCTGCAAGAGCTCTTCGACACGACGCACAAGGACGTCTGGAAGGTGCTGTTCAAGGGCGCCGAGGTACCTCCTCCCCTTACCGAGGACCGCGGACTCAGCGCAAAGCGCCATGCCAATCTGGTAAGTTTTTTATATCTCACAGGATGTTTATTTCTCCCAGTTTAATCATGTGCGGGATCTAAGCCTCCATGCCATTAACAGGACTGGGTAGAGACAGCGGAGCAGATCGATTGCCCAGCCCCCCTTCCTGAAGTTCTTGCAGATGCTCTCCTAACGGAGATGCTGGTTCCGGCGCCTTACGAGGTGCCAGTGAAGAAGGCCAAGAAGAAGGCCATGGGGACCCGAAAGGGTCTCCAGCGCAAGGTTGTATCGGACTCATCGTCCGATAACTCCGAGGCGCACTCCTCCCACGAAAACGAGGAGGAGGAAGAGGAAAGTTCTCCCCCCCAGCCAGGGGAGACAAGAAAAGGAAGGCCGCCCCAACCGGGGAGGCCGAAGGGTCCAAGAAGGGAAGGACCCTCCTTCCGGACTGCTCCACGATGGCCGCCTACAGCGACGACGAGTGGTTACCCAGGGACAAGCCCCTGGCGAAGTCGTAAGTATCCGGATACCATAGTAATTCATGGTATGTTTTATTACACTGCTTCTCATCACGCCGAACATGATTATGCAGTCCATCCCGAGCCCATATCGACGTATCTTCGTCGGATGGTTCTTTGGACCCGTCGGATATGAATAGCGATTCACTTCCGATCGCCTCCACCCCTCGCCCTACAGATAACATTGAGGTGTTGTCTCAAAGGGCACCGAGTCGAGGGGAGGTTGTCCTGGAGGCGCCTCAAGGCGACGTTCCGGACCCTGGGCGCAAGGGGAGCAAGACTCCCATGGGCTCCGAATTCGGCCTCCAGCCGAACACTGCGCCGGAACCTCCAGTGGTTCCGGACTCTGTCAGGCGACCCCCCGTTAAGAGGGGCAAGCCGCCCGTGCCGGTGGCCTCTGTCAAACCAGAGGCACCGGACAACTTGCTGGAAGCGCTTCGCGGCCCTTCCATCGACGAAGAGCACCGCACTATCATGAGTGCGGTGGTCAAGAAGGTTCAGTCCGCCAAGAGCGGACTGACTGAAGCCTGTGCCAGTCTCCTAACCGGCTTTGAGGTAAGTAACCAGATTATAAGAGAATGTTACCGCATAGACACTAGCCCTTGATGCTCTGTTTGGCGTTTGTGAAGAAAGGCCGAATAGAGGATCAAATAATAACCGCAGGAGTCTAATCGAAATATGTCTATGTGCATATGCAGGCTTCACTGCTAGCCGCTGCCGCACGTACTGCGGAGGTCGCCGCACTGAAGCAGGACCTTGAGCGGTCCAAGTAAGAGCCCGGCCTTACCAAGAGGCAGCTCGAAGAGAACAAAGGTAAGCGATACCCTGTCTATATATTAAAAAGAAATTTGGTTGTAAAATAATAGGATCATCATGAATTTGCCAGGGGCCACGACCGAAGTGGCGACCCTGAAGAAGGCGTTGTCCGAGGCCAAAGACAAAGCGGCCAAGGAGCGCATCGAGCGAGAAAAGTAAGAAGCCCGGGTAGGCGAGGTGCAGCAAGAGCTCTAGGCTCTCGCCAAAAAACACGAGTCCTTGGAGCTTGACTCTAAGACGCGAGAGTCCGAGCTTGCGAAGGCCCTCGAAAGCGCACAAAACGCCAAGGCTGAAGCTCACAAGGCCCTCCAGGAGATTGAGGCGGTTAAGAAGATAGCAGCGGGTAAGGCATTCATTATGCAAAGCAAGCATGTGAAGGAAACTTTCCTTTTACTTACCTGAGTTTGGAGCTCTCCAGGAGCGTTCGCAGATCTTCCCCGCAGTGTGTTGGATGCCGCGGAGTTTTACCGGGCTGAGGAGGGGAGCTCGATGGAGAAGTTGTTCTGGTCTCAGTATACTGGGACCGAACACCCAATGCCCTTGAGCGACTAGCTGAAGCAACTGGTCGAGGTCAACAAGGCGGCCGAACAGGCCATGAAGGGTCTTATAGTCCGGATGTGGCCTGGCGATCCCCTGCCTGACAGCTACTTCGGTCTGGTGAGGCGGCTTGTGAATGCCTGCCCACGGCTTGAAGTCATAAAGCGGTCCGTCTACATCGAGGGTGCGCGCAGGGCTTTTGCCCGGGCGAAGGTGCACTGGGCGAAGCTGGACGCCATAAAGCTGGTGAAGGAGGGGCCGCCGGAGGGCAAGGATCGTCGCCACCCCGAAATGTATTATGACAGTGTCCTAAAGGGTTCCCGCCTTGTGGCGGAGGAATGTGCTAAAGATGTAATATTTGAATGAATGTACTCATGCGATCCTGTAGTATGAAACGAGTTCATTTGCGATATGCAACGCTTTTGAATTTAAAATATTACCTTCTGTGCGGCCGTTTATAAAATCTGAGAGTTGGCCAGTCGTCGGCTTCTGCCCCCATGTAACTAGTACTGAGGTGTTCGGGATAAACCTGAGCACTCTTTATCCCAATTTTGGGTCCTTCGAGGGAGGTGTTCAGCACAACGAACCAGGCAATCGGACTGTAAGGCTTTATCACTCTCACTTAGCCATAGAAGTCTACAATTTTAAATTTTGGCGAAGCCCCTAGTATTCGGAAGGCCGAATTTGGGGCGCTATATATGCCTAAGTCGGGCAAGGCCGACTCCTAGCGGAAAAAGTCTTTAGGGACTTGAGACCTCTCGAACAGCGACCAGCTCTCGCCTTATCATGACAGTCAGTTTTCGGCTTTCTCTACTGAGGTGCTCGTCCGGAAGAACCGGGACACAATCGCAGTAGTTCTCCCAGCGCTACCTTAGCCAATATTGCGGAACGTAAGGTACCAAAACATGGGAGCCGGACAAACCCAACTATTGACCCAAGACATGATTCAGAGCTGATGCATATAATGCTATAAGTTCGGGGTGCCGCACTGTCGAAAGTGTTCGGACTTCTCACGCCTTATTATGGGGTATACTGAAGCCCCTAGCGTACTGGTCGTACCAGAATGTACGGGTGCAAGTTGTCGTAAATAAACAGACAAGAAAAAGGAAGGATAATGCAATAATAGACTAATGCTATGCATTGTTATTTAAATAATACGTCGAAGCGTACTGATACAAGTAGTGCAATAAGCAAAAAATAGGACTATTTGACATGTCCTGTCCAAGGGTAAACTGCGTATGGGTATTAAAAAACGGGTACTTCGATTGTTATCAGAGACCACCTGGGGATTCCCTTGTACGTCTTAGCTTCTTGCCTCCTTGGTTGTTCCTTCCCGTAATGTGTCCAGCAATCAGACTGCCGGAAAGGGCTTCCAGAGAGTAAGGTCCTGAAAGAGAAAAAATTATAGAGGTATACAGCCCCTCGGGCTGTTGAGCCACATTGTGGGACGTGTCCTAGCCATGCCTTCGCCTATGCCCATGGTATTTGTAGTGCGTAATTATGTACGCGCGGCGTAAATTTCGTCGCTTGATTGGGACTAGGACGGAGGCCAAATTGCTAGGCGAGCTCTGAACGTGCCATGCGGTCCTGTTGCAGGTTACTCCGGACTCGCTTGAAGGTGTCCCGGGGCTTTATCGTCGAATTGGCGGTTTGCCTTGAAAGGTTGCTTTGTGCCTCAGCTACGAGGGCCGCAGTGTGCTCCTCCGTGCAGAGCGAGCGTTCTGTGTTTCCGTTGACTGTTATAACCCCATGAGGTCCTAGCATTTTGAGCTTGAGGTATGCATAATGCCGTTTGCCCGAGCAGTGCGTGATAGCCACTGCGGAACGGGACGATATCGAAGATTAACTCCTCGCTTCGAAAGTTGTCCGGAGATCCGAAGACCACTTCCAGTGTGATTGAGCCCGTGCAATGGGCCTCTACACCTGGGATGACGCCTTTAAAGGTGGTTTTGGTGGGTTTGATCCTCGAGGGGTCTATACCCATTTCGCGCATTGTATCCTGATAGAGCAGGTTCAGGCTGCTGCCGCCGTCCATAAGGACTCGAGTGAGGTGAAATCCGTCAATGATGGGGTCTAGGACCAATGCGGCAGATCCGCCATGACGGATACTAGTGGGGTGGTCCCTGCGATCGAAGGCGATCGGACAAGAGGACCATGGATTGAACTTTGGGGCGACAGGCTCCATCGCATAGACGTCCCTTAGTGCACGCTTCCGTTCCCTCTTGGGGATGTGGGTTGCGTATATCATGTTCACCGTCTTCACTTGTGGGGGGAACCTCTTCTGTCCTCCCGTGTTCGGCGGCCGGGGCTCCTCCTCGTCATCGCTATGCAGCCCCTTTTCCCTGTTTTCGGCATTCAACTTGCCGGCCTGCTTGAACACCCAGCAATCTCTGTTGGTGTGATTGGCTGGCTTATCGGGGGTGCCGTGGATTTGACACGAGCGATCGAGTATGCGGTCCAAACTGGACGCGCCCGGAGGACTTCTTTTGAATGGCTTTTTCCGCTGACCGGGTTTAGAGCCACTGAATCCGGCATTGACTGCCGTATCTTCGGTGTGATTGCCGTTGTTGCGGCGCTTATGTTTGTTACGACGTGGTCTGCCGTTATTATCTTTGGTATCAGAAGTGCCCTGATTCCTTGATGTGTTGTTGCTGCGAGCCAGCCAGCTATCCTCGCCCGCACAAAAGCGGGTCATGAGTGTCGTGAGGGCTGCCATAGACTTCGGCTTCTCCTGGACGAGGTGCCGGGTGAGCCACTCGTCACGGATGTTATGCTTAAATGCCGCTAAGGCCTCTGCATCTGGACAGTCGACAATTTGGTTTTTCTTAGTTAAGAACCGGGTCCAGAATTGCCTGGCCGATTCCCCTGGCTGCTGAGTTATATGGCTCAAGTCACCAGCATCCGGTGGTCACACATAAGTGCCCTGGAAGTTGTCGAGGAATGTATCTTCCAAATCCTCCCAACTGCCAACGGAGTCTGCTGGCAAGCTATTCAGCCAATGCCGAGCTGGTCCTTTGAGTTTTAGTGGGAGGTACTTGATGGCATGTAGATCATCACCGCGAGCCATGTGGATGTGGAGGAGAAAATCCCCGATCCATACTGCGGGATCTGTTGTACCGTCATATGATTCAATATTTACGGGTTTAAAACCCTCTGGGAATTCGTGATCCATTACTTCATCAGTGAAGCATAGGGGGTGTGCGGCGCCTCTGTGCCGGGCTATGTCGTGACGCAGTTCATATGAGTCTTGTCTGCTGTATTCGGCCCGGCCGGATTTGCTTTTAGTGTATCTGGCGTGACGGTCATCGTCCCGCGTTGGTGCGCGCCCCCGTGATCCGTAGATCGATCTTGCATGTTTTGCCTTGTTTTCCAATACGTCTCGCAGGTCCTGCGTGTTGCCCCGGGCCTTGGTATTTTTGTTTGATTGGCGGTGGGGTGCGGGCTAGACTTCGGGCTGAAATGCCTCTCTGTCTCGGCCACGAGGTGGCCGATCAGCCGCATCATACGCTGGTGATGTAGGTTTCAATGCTTCCTCCTCTAGTTGAGGTAGTAACCTGCGCTTTGGATAACTCTTGGTTGGGCGTTCGAGTTCGTATTCCTCGGCCGCAAGGACTTCGGTCCATCTGTCTGCTAGCAAATCTTGATCAGCTCGAAGCTGTTGTTGCTTTTTCTTCAGGCTATTTGCCGTGGCTATAAGCCGGCGCTTGAAGCGCTCCTGCTCGACGGGATCCTCAGGCACGATAAATTCTTCGTCGCCGAGGCTCACCTCGTCTTCGGAGAGAGGCATGTAATTGTCATCCTCCGTTTCTCCATCTGCTGCCTGTTCTGGAGGGCTAGCTTGTTCATCCTCCCGCTCTAAATCTGGCTGGAGGGGATTGTCGTCGTCTTCGGCACTATTCGGAGTGTTATTGTCTCTTGTGCCAGTATCACTACTTTTGCTAAGGCGGGACTTAGAGCGGCGCCGCTGACGTCGATGCTTGGGTTGCTTCTTGGAGGGGTCATCCTCCGCTGTCTTATCGCCATCGCCTTCTTTGGGGGTATCCACCATGTATATATCATATGATGAGGTGGCGGTCTAGCGTCGTGTGGGCGGTGGTTCCTGTTCGTCTCCTGCATCATTGTCCATACCGTCGATGTCTTCGGAGTCGAAGTCGAGCATGTCGGTTAAATCGTCAACAGTGGCTATTAAGTGGGTGGTGGGTGGGGAGCAAATTTCTTCGTCGTCCGCATCCCATTCTAGCCGGACATAGTTCGGCCAAGGTTCTCCTGACAAGGAGAGAGATCTTAATGATTTTAGCACATCGCTAAAAGGCGAGTGCTGAAAGATATCCGCGGAGGTAAACTCCATGATCGGTGCCCAATCGGATTCGATAGGCACGGACGCAGGCGGCTCGGAGCCCGTGGCCGAGGACAAATCCAATGGTTCGGCAACACGGCTCTCGTAAGGGGTGAAGTCAGTATTTGGCTCTATCGCCACTGAGAGTGCGGCCTCCATGGCGGGGTCTATCCACCCGTCCTTGGATGGCGCAATTTGTTCCAGATTGAGGGCCGGAGTAGTTGCAGGTGTGATCTCCCGAACACTGTCCGACGGCAGAGTTACGTCATGCTCGTCGTGATTGTGCGGCGCACCCGACATGGGTTCGAATCCGTCGAAGATCAAGTCTCCGCGGATGTCGGCAGTATAGTTCAAGTTTCCGAACCTGACCTGATGGCCAGGGCCGTAGCTCTCGATCTGCTCCAGATGGCCAAGCGAGTTGGCCCGCAGTGCGAAGCCGCCGAATACGAAGATCTGTCCGGGGAGGAAAACCTCACCCTGGATCGCATCATTGCCGATGATCGAAGGAGCCATCAAGCCTTACGGTGACAGCATAGTGGAACTCTCAATGAAAGCACCAATGTCGGTGTCAAAACCGGCGGATCTCGGGTAGGGGGTCTCGAACTGTGCGTCTAAGGCAGATGGTAACAGGAGGCGAGGGACACGATGTTTACCCAGGTTCGGGCCCTCTCGATGGAGGTGTTGGGGAACGCAATGGAAAACGAAAATTTTCGGTATAGCGAGCACGCCCAGGACCACTATGGAGACTGCATACAAGGTTTGATCTGATCCGTACCGACTCGAAACGCAGCGGAAGAAGAGTCGGTGTAGATCGTCGGTGCAGATCTCCGCAGCTAGGATTTACAACCTCCCAACCGCGAGGATGTACTCCCTCTCCGGACAGCCCTTCGGGAGGCGGTCGGTGTAAATCGGCGGTGCAGATCTCTTTATGGAGTCTTTGCATGCGTTTCTTACCGATGTGGCCAAGCCGACAGTGCCACATGAAAGTGGTGGTGGTATCAGCCTTCTTAAGGCGTTTAGCATTGAAGTTAAAGACATCATTTCCACATTCAAGATTTAGTATGAAAAGGCCCCCAACAATGGGTGCAAATCCATAAAACATATCCTTACAATAAAGTGAACAACCATTGTTCTCAGACTTGTACGAATACCCATCGTGTACCAAACATGATCCGGAGATAATGTTTCTACACAAGAGTGGAACAAAATAATAGTTACTTAGTTCTAAGATAAATCCTGAAGGGAGACGTAGAGGCATAATGCCGATGGCTTGAGCGGCGATCCCAGCGCCGTTCCCGACGCGCATCATGACTTCATTCTTTGCTAGCTTGTGCACCTTCTGAAGTCCCTGCATCGAGTTGCAAATGTGAGCAACCGATCCGGTATCAAATACCCAAGACTTAGAGTTTTCGCTAGCAAGCAAAACGTCAATGACATTAACTTGTATAACAATTATACCTTTTCCGGTTTTCCTGGTCTTCTTATCTTCCAGATACTTCTTGCAGTTTCTCTTCCAGTGTCCCGTGCCCTTGCAGTAGAAGCACTCAGTTTCATTCTTGGCTTCGCCCTTAGAGTTGCTTTGGGAGCCGGTCTTACCGGTGCCCTTGCCCTTCTTTGGCTTGCCTTTCTTCTTTTTGAAACTGGCGGTTTTATTCACAAGCAACACTTGCTTGCGATTTTTCCGCAGTCCTCCTTCTGTAGTTTTCAGCATGGCGAGCACCTCTTCCGGTGTCTTCTCCATCTTTGTCATGTTGTAGTTCATGACAAAACCGTCGTAAGACGGGGGGAGTGAAGAAAGCAACATGTCCATCATATGGCCAGGTGGAAGTGGAAATTCCAGGGTTTTAAGCCTTTCAGCATAGCCAATCATTTTGACCACGTGTTCGCCAACTGAACTACCCTCAGCCATCTTGCAATCCATCAAAGCCTTCATGATATCATATCGTTCAGACTTTGCGGTTTCCCTGTACAGAGCATCCAATTCCCGGATCATACCAAGGGGTTTATGGAATTCAAAACGTTTTTGAAGCTCTGGACTCATGCAAGCTAGCATGAGGCACTGCACTAAGTTGTGATCATCATCCTTAGTGGCCCAGACATTTTGTACATCTTCCCGGGCCTCTGCCGCGGGTTTAGCTGGAAGATCATACTCTAGCACATACAATTTCTTAGCGCTCCTGAGGACAATCCTTAGGTTGCGGACCCAGTCCGCATAGTTGTTTCCAGTTGCAGCTAACTTCTCTTTCTCTAACATCGGGCCTAAGTTGAACGCGGTGTTGCGAGCCATTTGATCTACAACGAAAACACAAGTTTCACTTAGACTTTGTTTATAATGAAATTTGCACTAGTAAGTAAACATTTTATTCTAAAATGCACTCCCACTCAAATCAATATCTCTCAAAATTGATTATGAGTGATTCAAGATCCGTGTCTTGATTGTTCGCCATTGGTGTAACACCACTGATGACGAAAATCTTAACCGGTAGGCCAACTTCCCAGTCACATCACTATGTGACTCTTGTTCATCTTTCGATCCGAGCTCATGACGGTCATGCCTGAACGTCAAGACAACCAAGTGATCTCGCTGCGAGGTCTCAACTCACCCGCCTCACACTTCTCTAATCGTTCGTACCCATGTGACACGGCGCACCCCGAAAAGATAGGTGCCGTGACGGTGCTACACTTGGGAGAACACTATCTACTTGATATCTTTAAGTGAGATATCACCCTAATAAAAGCGACTACCGCGCAATCAAGAAGGGTGCATCATAGGGGATAAACATCTCAGGCAATTCATAATTAGCATGATATGGTATAGCCCTTTCTGACGGAGAAGTCTTTCAATTCTTCGTCTTCGGCATTTGCGTCGGTGTTCACCTTCGTGAAGATTGCCACCACCTTGTCGATGCACCAGATAATATTGCTATCTCTATAGCTAATAAAATAAGTGCATTACTTAAGTTTGACACGCAGGTCATTAAAGTGCAATCATATGGCTCCAGCCATCATGCAGAATCATGACACGCAGGTCATGTTAGTTACATCATATAGTCATCTCATACATAATCAAATTGAATATGAGCATTGCTATACCACATCACATGCACATCCTGCAAAACCAAGTTAGACGCCTCTAATCGGTTTATGCAAAATTTTATTTTTCATGGCTTCTAAGGTTTTGACTTAAACCGCGGCTACCAACGTTTTATCATCAAGTATGATTATTCAAGTTGCTAGATTAACTTCTCGGGGGTATGAAACACGAGATAATTAAATCTCGAGCCCCATACTAAACTTCGTCATACGCATGACCCCCGTGCAGATCATATCTGCAATGCCCTTTTATCTGCGAATTTCATCTTTCTTTTGACTATGGTAGAACCCAAAGAACTGATAGCACTTCCATGATCAATCAGGATCATGGATTGCCAGAACTTTGTCAAATTCCACTATGCTGTCTCGAGATTGAGCAAACACAAATTCCAGGGAAGCAATAAGAACGTCGGGTAACAGATTTCATCTGTCACCTGCATAAATAATTTTCAGCAATAGATCTCATCTACTCCAAAATTATATTATGCAATACCCATACATCTCCATGTATTCTAGATCGTAACCTGCATCTACGCATAACCTGGCTTTGATACCACTGTTGGGGAACGCAACGGAAAACGAAAATTTTCGATATAGCGAGCACGCCCAGGACCACTATGGAGACTGCATACAAGGTTTGATCTGATCCGTACCGACTCGAAACGCAGCGGAAGAAGAGTCGGTGTAGATCGTCGGTGCAGATCCCTGCAGCTAGGATTTACAACCTCCCAACCGCGAGGATGTACTCCCTCTCCAGACAGCCCTTCGGGAGGCGGTCGGACAGTCCCCCGGACGATGTCGCGGACAGCCCTTCGGGAGGACCCTCGAAACTTGGACGGAGACTCGGACAGCCCTTCGGGAGGACACTCGAACAGCCCCTCGGGCAAAAGATCGAAACTACAATCTCTCTACGGGGTTGCACACATACGGTGTCAGCTATCCGGTAGGGCTTCGCCGTCCAGAACTAGTTCCTGCTGGAACCCAGACAGCCTTACGGCTCTACGAAACTCTTTTCGTGGGAGGGAGAGAAGAAGCCATATAATGCATGGCATGTGTATGAGAGCAAGGGATGAAGAGATGGCAGCCCTCACCTCCTCTATTTATAGGAAAGCCAAGGGGTAGTGTGCCTCCATATTTTTACCAAAAAACCCATGCATTAGGTCACATATGAGGGTGTTAAGGTAAAATGGGATCCCATGTGGAGCTCCAAGGAGCTCCACCACCCATGGCCGGCCACCCCTAGCCCCCCCCCCCAAATGGGGTTCCTTCCCTTGTAAGCCACTACCTTCTAGAACTTTGACCAAGTCTAAAAAGGTGGCTCTACATAAATATCCCAAAAAGCACTTTCACTATTCACGACGATATTTTTCAGCGTCTGATCGAACTAAAAATATTTATGTGGGCTAAGAACATTTCCAGTACCCACTAAAATGATTTTCAACGCGTTCCGAAACAATTCCGGTTTTAGTGATTTTCATCTGCGAAACGCATCTGAAGTGGCTCCGGCAGCTCCGGAACATTTCCGGTTTTTATCTCAGAAAATTCCAAAAAGCTTCCAGAATGATTCTAGCACCCTCCAAGAATTATCAGACATGTGCCGAAACCAATTTGACTTAATGGTATATCCCGAAACAACTTTTCGGTATCATCAAAACTTATCCGATGACCTCTGTGTGCGGTACGATTCCGCTGTTCGAAACCATTCCGGTGTCCGAAACTTTTTTCGGTGATTTTCTCTCAGACTCCCTGTCTAGTATTCAGCAGATAGATGACCCTTTAGCGTGTGACCCTATAGGTTCGGTGAAGTATAGACATGACCCGGAACCCCTTCCGATCAATGATCAACATCGGAGCCGTGGACACCCATATTGACCCCTATACCCACACGAATAAATATTCGAGTGAACCTCCAGTTGCAGTGAGCTATTCCTTTTGCTTCGCGATATGTCCCAAACACCCGAGGTGAGATTTATTGCATTCCTGTGGATCAACAATTTGTCCAGCATGCAAGTTACCTCATTACCGGTTTTGTTCTCTTTTCTCGTTTCCGTGTTCTGGCATCCCAGTGATCAAATCACAACGTGTCTGGCCGGACGATGATGGATACCGTTACACCGAGAGGGCCCGAGTATATCTCTCCATCATCGGAGGAGCAAATCCCAATCTTGAGCTATCTTGTTACTTCCTATACTTTTCTGTGAACCCGTAAGCTGCCGTAATAGCCACCCAGTTACGGATGACGTTTAACAAACCCCAAAGTTCACGAAGCAAGCACGAAGGAACTTGATACTCTCATGGTCTAAGGAATTATGCAAACATTAACTATCTCAATGATATTAACCATAAACTTGTGACGAAGGTATCTCATAGCATAACACCAATCCGGGTTGATTCAACACAAGCGTTCTACCAACATTGTGCCCTCAAAATTGCCGGCATAGTCATGCCCATGATCAGGAAAAAAGGATCATCATGCAATACTTGAGCTAGTTTTAGAGGCAAGACTAGGAATAGATTTTACCGTTTATTATACCACACGTGCATATGAGTTCCCTCCGAGCCTCGTGGATATTGCAGACTCGAGAATCATTGCAGTTATAGCATGGATCATAAACATTCATTACAAACTTGGAGATACAAAATAACTGTTATTACTGCCTCGAGGGCATATCTCCTACAGGAGGTAATACCCTACTTCCTGCTTGATTGATCTTGATGATATGAGTATTAGAAGAGTTGATCTACCACGAGATCGTAGAGGCTAAACCCTAGAAGCTAGCCTATGGTATGATTGTTCTTGTCCTACGGACTAAACCCTCCAGTTTATATAGACACCGGAGGGGGCTAGGGTTACACAGAGTCGGTTACAAGGGAGGAGATCTACATATCCGTATTGCCAAGCTTGCCTTCCACGCCAAGGAGAGTCCCATCCGGACACGGGTCGAAGTCTTCAATCTTGTATCTTCATAGTCCAACAGTCCGGCCAAAGGATATAGTCCGACTGCCCGAGGACCCCCTAATCCAGGACTCCCTCAAGAGGGCCCGAACCTGGGTAAACATCGTGTCCCCCGCCTCCTGTTACCATCGATCCTAGACGCACAGTTCGGGACCCCCTACCCGAGATCCGCCGGTTTTGACACCGACAGTTCTTACCAACGCATCAAAACCACAACGATATTTCCTCAAGTATGTGTTGTTTTAACCTTCAACAAGGACTGGGCGTAGCCACACTCGATTCAACTAAAGTTGGAGAAACGGACACCCGCCAGCCACCTGTGTGCGAAGCACGTCGGTAGAAGCAGTCTCGCGTAAGCGTACGCGTAATGTCGGTCCGGGCCGCTTCATCCAACAATACCGCCGAATCAAAGTATGACATGCTGGTAAGCAGTATGACTCGTATCGCCCACAACTCACTTGTGTTCTACTCGTGCATATAACATCTACGCATAAACCTGGCTCAGATGCCACTGTTGGGGAACATAGTAATTTCAAAAAAAATCCTACGCACACGCAAGATCATGGTGATGCATAGCAACGAGAGGGGAGAGTATTGTCCACGTACCCTCATAGACTGTAAGCGGAAGCGTTATGACAACGCGGTTGATGTAGTCGTACGTCTTCACGATCGACCGATCCTAGCACCGAAGGTACGGCACCTCCGTGATTTGCACACGTTCGGCTCGGTGACGTCCCACGAACTCACGATCCAGTAGAGTGTCGAGGAAGAGCTTCGTCAGCACGACGGCGTGATGATAGTGATAATGAAGCTACCGGCGCAGGGCTTCGCCTAAGCACTACGACGATATGACCGAGGTGGATTATGGTGGAGGAAGGCACCGCACACGGCTAAAAGATCAATGATCAACTTGTGTGTCTATGGGGTGCCCCCCTCCCCCGTATATAAAGGAGTGTAGGAGGGGGAGGGGGCCGGCCTCCTAGGCGCGCCCCAAGGGGAGTCCTACTCCCGGCCCTTCCCTAGTTGGATTAGGAGAGAAGGAAGGGGGAGGAAGGAGGAAGGAAAGGGGGGGCAGCCCCCTTCCCAATTCGGATTGGGCTTGGGGGGCGCCCCCCTCCTTTGCTCCCTTCTCCTCTCTCTCCCACTGTGGCCCAATAAGGCCCATATACCCCCCGGGGGGTTCCGGTAACCTCCCGGTACATCGGTAAATGCTCGATCTCACCCGGATCCATTCCGATGTCCAAATATAGTCGTCCAATATATCGATCTTTATGTCTCGACCATTTCGGGACTCCTCGTCATGTCTGTGATCATATCCGGGACTCGGAACTACCTTCGGTACATCAAAACACATAAACTCATAATACGATCGTCACCGAACGTTAAGCGTGCGGACCCTACGGGTTCGAGAACTATGTAGACATGACCGAGACACGTCTCCGGTCAATAACCAATAGCAGAACCTAGATGCTCATATTGGCTCCTACATATTCTACGAATATCTTTATCAATCAAACCGCATAACAACATACGTTGTTCCCTTTGTCATCGGTATGTTACTTGCCCGAGATTCGATCGTCGGTATCTCAATACCTAGTTCAATCTCGTTACCGGCAAGTCTCTCTACTCGTTCCGTAATGCATCATCCCGCAACTAACTCATTAGTCACATTGCTTGCAAGGATTATATTGATGTGCATTACCGAGAGGGCCCAGAGATACCTCTCCGACAATCGGAGTGACAAATCCTAATCTTGATCTATGCCAACTCAACAAGTACCATCGGAGACACCTGTAGAGCACCTTTATAATCACCCAGTTACGTTGTGACGTTTGGTAGCACACAAAGTGTTCCTCCGGTATTCGGGAGTTGCATAATCTCATAGTCATAGGAACATGTATAAGTCATGAAGAAAGCAATAGCAATGTACTAAACGATCAAATGCTAAGATAACGGAATGGGTCAAGTCAATCACATCATTCTCTAATGATGTGATCCCATTAATCAAATGACAACTCATGTCTATGGCTAGGAAACTTAACCATCTTTGATTCAACGAGCTAGTCAAGTAGAGGCATACTAGTGACACTCTGTTTGTCTATGTATTCACACATGTACTAAGTTTCCGGTTAATACAATTCTACCATGAATAATAAACATTTATCATGATAAGGAAATATAAATAACACCTTTATTATTGCCTCTAGGGCATATTTCCATCAATTACCCACCCTAAACTTGTCTTAGGGTTGACTTTGCAACCCTTAACTTTTCTTTGGTTCATATTGCATCTCGAAACTGTAAAAGAAGTTCACAATGCAACCCTCGCACAAGTCGATCTAGTTTGACTCCGGGTTTTTTGCCACGTCATCGATTTTCTCGTCTTTTTTACCATGTTGACTGTCTAGTCATCTAGTCATGCACGGGGTCTCCCGGCATGAAACATCTTATCTCTGTTTCAAAGAACTTCAGCTTGTGTTAACTGTCTAGCAAGCTAGTCGTGTTAACTTTGCTTGTGCCCATCGTTATTTTAGCACTAACCCCTTAATAACCTAAATATTTAAATGTCTATTAAAATTACTAACATTCACTGAATTTCGTTGATTTTGGTTGTATCTCTAGTCTAAGATAAATATCCCCTTATCTACCGGTTTAACTCCATTTGCATCTCTCCACTCATTCAAGCACACAGGGAAACCTTACACAATCGCTCCCGGGCTTGGCTCACAAGGCAACAAAAACTGGCCTAGCTCATGGGGATATACCGACAGCTGGGGCACTGGGCAGCAACGTTGGGTTGCCTCACCGAAGGCATCGACACACGGATTATCGACTGATGATACCCCCTCCCCCTCCCCCGCACACCTCCTCCCGCGGTATCACATAAATGCAAATTTGTGCTGGGTTGCCTCACCGAGAAATGGTCAAACAGTTGCTCCCTTTTATCTCACATACTTGTCGATAATCTTGTTACATGATGAAAAGAAACATCACATCATTCTTCCTTTGGTGCTACACATCATAGAATGAGGCTACCAACCAGGAATGATGCGAGAGGTACAGTTAAATTGTTATCCAATTCAGTGTTGTTGGGGTGTGACTGTACAAGTGACGCGGCTACGGAGACCACAGGGAAGCCGAAGGTCATGCGCCAACTTTCCTCAATGAAACCAAAAGTGTGAAAGTAATGCATGCACCTGAACAATATGAGAATGAAGATTAAGCAAAGTACGTGAAAGCATGGTAATATGTCTCATTAAGTAATTACCCAATTGAAGCCAAGAAACCAGCTATAGCCATCGCTATGCTTCCAGCATATGACTTTTTGGGGTTGTATGGAAGCTTTTCTTTCCCTAAACGTCTCCCCACTATGTCTGCTACACCTGGAAGCATAGAACAACATCAACAATGGGTGATTTTTTTATCTACTTCCATTTCGAGCCACAGCATGAGGAATGCAACAAATTGGTGACAAGTGCAGATATATGCCCATACCATCTCCAGCGCATAAGTTGCAGATAAGTGCTATAGCAATCGGAGATGTTCTCCAAAGTACAGAAGTGGCCAAAGCTATAGCAGTAACATAGTACAGTGGTGCCTTGAGGAATTCCCTGTGTTCTATAGCAAAAATAGGTAAAATGGAAATATATTGAATAACCAAAAGTTGGCATATGTAAGTGTTCAACCTTTGCTCTCTAGTCCCCGCAAAAAAAAACCTTTGGTCTCTAGATCGGCTCAATATTTTGACTACAACTTCATTTTTCCTTACTCCTAGCCCCAATAGAAGAGTCCTTATAATATTAATCACAGACGGAAGTGCAGCAAGGAAACGAGCATACCTTCCCGAGCTGTATAAATTATAAAAAATAGTATTCAACACCAAGATGCTGATTTACATTGACATGATCAATTCAGAATTTAATCACCTGAAAAGGGGCCAAAAGAGCAAGGGTACCATCCCAATAGTTATGTGCATAAGTTTCCTATTGAGTTTCTGCATCCAAAAAAGGACATTTTATCAATACAAAGTGCCTATGAAGTTGCACATTTCATTAAGGCAGAGACACTCATACATAGCTACACCCTTCATCCACAAATATAGGGCTAATACATTTTTCGAGGTTATTACACAAAGCATACCATTGAATGCGTATGTGAAAGGAGTTTATAATGATATAATTTGTATATCATACATCTCATATACTAATAATTTTATTATTAGTCAAGGGCTACCTCAAAAAACGTATTAGATCCTATATACGTGGATGGAGAGACTATGTAACATATTAGTAGCATATTTAGTGCCAAATGTAGGCCACGGCATATAGTTAACTTTTGTGAGCAAGTCCTCTTTATGCTTGAATTAACTGAGTAGGCAACCCTAAATGTCATTTGGAGGCTCTAAATTCATGACATGTTGACAGGCCAATTGGCATAGTGACATCAGTCATAGAATAAATTGCAAATAGGATGGGCTGTACAAAACCCAATGGGTCATGAACTGGGCTTCTGTTTTTCCTTTTTGAACAAGGAACTGAGCTTCTGTTAATTAAGCTATACTCGCTCCATTCTTGAAAGAGTGTATTTCCAACTTTGTTGGAGGGTCAAACTATCTCAAAGTTTGACCGAGTTTGTGCAATAATATATCAACGTTTATGAAACCAAATAGGTATATGATGAAAATATATATTTTATCATGAATGCAATGCTACTAATTTGATGTCATAATGTTGGTGTATTATTATATAAATACGGCAAACATAAAAAGTTTGACATTTCAATAAAGTTGGAAGTACACTCTTTTAAGAACGAAGGGTGTATAATAGAATTTATCTTTCACTCCAATGGTTGATCTGCCGTAGGAATAACACACACCAAAGGGCTAGAGCAACCGAACAAATGCAGTTCGCTAGAAAACTAGTGCACAGTTATTTAGTAGTACTCTTACCATGATCAGATAAACTCCCACCATTCCTAAATATAAGTTTTTGTAGAGATCCCACTATGACCACATACAAATGTATATAGACTTATTTTAGAGTGTAGATTCATTTATTTTGCTCCGTATGTAGTTTATTGTGAAATCTCTACAAAGACTTATATTTAGAAACGGAGAGAGTAGAACTATATTTTGAATGATAGCTGGAAAAAGATCACAGACGTATTCTACTTGCAATTACAAAATAGAGCAATTCATGCACATAATTCACCCATCACATTTGTGTAAATCATCTCATTAAACATTTGTGTTCATATATATCTGACAATAGCAGCTACGTAGACTTCAACTTAGCATGCCGACGCCCGACTTAAGATGTTTTCTGTTTTCCCCCCTATATAGAGTTATTGGTACGCGAGTTTGTTACGTACTACCTATTCATCATTAGTTATTACACTTGAAGTACTATCATTTAGTGACCAGATCGCAGAAGCCGCGCTCGACAAGCCCCTGGATGAAATGGAAGAGGCCGTGGGCGACGCCTGCGGTGAGGGCCGAGGACACGAGGTCCTGGACCAGGCCGCTGCTGCCCACCGGCGAGATCACCGCGGCCATCGTCGTTGCACGCCGGCTCCGGCCAGCCGTGCAGCCGCGGCGGAGGGATGGCGGCACTAAGGAGGAGGAGGCAGTCAGCGCGGCGCTGGTGGGTGAGCGGAGCGGTCTCGATGGGAGGCAGGTGTGGAGCGGGGAGGAGGAAGCCGGGGAGAAGGGATGGACGCTGAGGCGGAGCATTTTTGTGTGTGTGCACAGCTGACGACGAAGGTAGGAGAAATGGGAGATGCAAGCTGCTTGAATCCAACAAAAACTAGCAAGCCTCGCGCGGCAGATTGGAAACGGCAGCGTCAATGGTTTCACGCCAACCGAAGTACGTACAATGCATGCTAATCGTATCTTTATGCTGTGATAACGTTAGCCTTTGCATGTCGTGATATGTGGACGTTACTCGTTAGTCTTTTTGCGCTTTGCATGTCGTGAGGTGCACGTGATGACGTGAACAAGTCAGTTAGGAAAATGCACAAATGCAACAAAATGACGGTGATCACGGAGGGGCATGTGTCATGTGAATGGTACTAGTACTTTTTGTTATGCACACGTGTTCAGTGTTCTTCAAACAGTAGAAAGTTCGGCACAGTCTTGCTTCAAAGCAGAAACCACGGCCTGAGGAGCGTTACCTTGAAAACCCGAGTATCCTAGCTCACGCAGGCAAGACAACATGCGGAAGCACACCATGGCGAGCAAAGAAAATCACAGGAGATCAGTATAAACGCTCAAGTTTTGCCATCCTAATTTTTCTTTTCTCCAGAGAGCAAGGTATACGGCACACAGCGTCAACCTTGGGGCCAATCTCAGCATGTAAACAGTTACTACTACCTCCGTTCCTAAATATTTGTCTTTTTAGAGGTTTCAAATGGATTACCACATACGGATGTATATAGACATATTTTAGAATGTAGATTCACTCATTTTGCTCCGTATGTAGTCACTTGTTGAAATCTCTAGAAAGACAAATATTTAGGAACGGAGGGAGTAGAAAATTGTTCCTATGGTTCAGCAGCATTTACAACAACAAAAATATCGCATGCTTGTCGATAATCTTGTTACATGTCGGAAGTTCAGGTGGAGAAAAGAAAGTCACCGCATTCTTAGCGCTAAACATCAGAGAACGAGGCTACCGACTAGGAATGATGTCAAAGGAACGGTTAAATTGTCATCCAGGTCAGTGCTGATGGGGTGTGACTCTACAAGTGCCGCGGCTACAGAAACCACAAGGAAGCCCAAGGTCATGTACCAGCTCTCCTCCATGAGACCGAAACTGTGGAAGTAATGCATGTACCTGAACAATATGACCAAACGATTGAACAAAGCACACTGAATGGGGAAACGCAGGTAACATGGGTAACATGGTCCCATTAAGTAATTACCCGATTGAAGCCAAGAAACCAGCCACAGCCATCGCTATGCTTCCTGCATATGACTTGTTGGGGTTGTATGGAAGCTTTTCTTTTCCAAAGCGTCTCCCAACTACGTCTGCTATACCTGGAAGCATACAGCGACGGAGGGTGAACAGCCTAATTATATCTGCTTTCGTCCAGGAAGGGCGAAGCAGCTAAATCTTTTGGCATGCTGTTTACAGCCACAGTGTGAAGATAGGCAGCAGATTATGTTGCGCAAGATAAAAGTTTGTTCTAGGACATATAGTGCAAAATGCAGATATATGCACGTACCATCTCCAGCGCACAAGTTGCAGACAAGTGCTATAGCAATTGGAGATGTTCTCCATAATACAGACGTGGCCAAAGTTATAGTAGTAGCATAATACAGTGGTCCCTTGAGAAGTTCCCTAAGTTGAAAAGAAAAACAGGTAGAAAGGAATCATAACCTGAACCGGTCAAAGCAAGACTCGATAATGCCATAGAAAATGAAACGGAGAATCTCAAGACAAAAGATCTGTATTTAATAACAAAGGGTTGGCATTGACTGTGGCACCTGTGGTCTCCAGATCGGCTCATTGATTTGACCATAGCTTCATTTTTCATTATTCCTAGCCCCAATAGAAGCATCCTTATAATATTAATCCCTGGTGCAAGTGCAGCAAAGAAAGGAGCATACCTTCCAGAGCTGTATAAAGCATTAGTACTGAACACCGAGATGCTGATTTACATTGCCAGTATCATTTCAGATATCAATTACCTGAAAAGAGGCCAAAAGAGCAAGAATACCATCCCAATAGTTATGTGCACAAGTTTCCTATTCAGTTTCTGCATCCAAAAAAGGACATTGATCAATACAAAGTGTCTATATGAAGTTGCACATTTTAATAAGAAAAAGACACCCGTACATGGCTAATTGGCTATGTTACACTGGTTAGCATATTTAGTTGCCAAATGTACGCCATGGCACATTGTGTTAACTTTTGTGAGCAAGTTCACTTGTGCTTGAATTAATTGAGTAGAACAACCCTAAATATCATCTGGAGGTTCTGAGTTCATGATGTATTGACAAGCTATCTGAGATCAGTCAAGAATAAATTGTAAACAGGGTGGGGTGTGCACAACCCAAGGGTTCATGGAATGGGTTTTTGTTAGGCTACAGAACAGTGGCGGAGGACCACATGGTATGTGTGGTAAGCAATTTCTGAATGGAAATTAAGTTATGCTGATTTAGCTTGTTAGCTCTACTTAAGGAAAGTACATAATCCAAAAAAAAAAGAACAGTAGCGGAGGACCGTCAAAAAAATTGGTAGGGTGAAGTCGAAGGCATAGGCTAAAATGAGCACATGATTGTTTTAATTGCCTTTCCTCTTTAGCCTATAGCTAGCATGTAGCAAGGAGTATAGGCAGAGTAGTACTTTATATCCGCACTTATGTTCAACAGGGTCAATAGCACATGACGAGATTCAAGTGTCTTCTCTGAAGGATAATAGGGCTTCCCTATGGGGTCCTCTGCCAGTGCTACAGAATAGAATTCATCTTCCACTCCAAAAGATGGACTGTCGCGGGAATGATGCATCAAAGGGCTCTAGAGCAACTAAACAAATACAGTTGACTACAAAACTAGTGCACAGTTATTTAGTACTCTGACCATAATCAGCTGTAGAACTACATTTTGAACAATAGCAGGATTTGTGGATATCTCAACAACTTTCAGTCTCTCATCCGAAATATTTGAGTTTCTAAAGTATCTAAAAGTAGCAGCCTATACCCGGATCATAACTCATAAGTACTGAAAAAAAATCACATATGCATGCTACAGAATAGAATTCATCTTTCACTCGAAAAGATGGACTGTCGCAGGAATGATGCCTCAAAGGGCTCTAGAGCAACTAAACAAATGCAGTTGACTAGAACACTAGTGCGCATTATTTAGTACTCTGACCATAAGCGGCTGTAGAACTATATTATAATAGCAGGATTTTTTTTGAGAGCCAAAGAGTAGGCTACTCATTGGTGTTGTTACAGTCACGTTCATACACATGAGCGAGGTTATCAGGGACCTTTCCGAACAGTCTCTGATCACCAGATTCCACTGCCAGTTCATGGGCGAGATTAGCAGGATTTGTGGATATCTCAACAAATTTTAGTCTCTCATCTGAAACATTTGAGTTTCTAAAGTATCTAAAAGTAGCAGCCTATACCCAGATCATAAATACTAAAAAAAAATCACATATGCATGCTACTTACAAATTATACAAAATAGAGCAATTCATGCAGTGACAGCTAGATTTCAACTCAGCATGCCGATTTAATCGAACCTTAATAAATGACAGAGTTCACCATCAATTCTATTTATAACTGACAATAGCAGCTAGATTTCAACTCAGCATGCCGAATTAGGTTTCTCTTTCCTACAGTGTTACTTTGTATGCAAGTTCGCTACCTATTTACCATTAATCTCAGCTGAAATATGATTTCTATCAAATCATATCGTGCAACAGATAACTCTATAAATTTCAATCCTAATACTTAGCTTGTTCATTTTCAGAGTAACAATTCAAAGGATTCGACCTCTGGTGCACACAAACTCTATCACCAACAAAACGTGAGACGACTCCACCGCTGACTATCTGTCATATAACCCATTATTGGGAAATCGATGTAATTCGGTATTGCCCTGGTCTCGTTACTGTTTTCTTTAGGGATGACCTCGTTGCTGTTGTCATGTTACTGTTACATCGTACTAGTAGAACTTACTAGTATACAGGATAAGACGGAGCGGGGCTTTACGAAACCAGTGACTTGATGCGGAGACTGACGCGCTAGATAAACGGTAACATTTGGGGGGCAAGTGAGGGGCGCAGGCCGTTGACTGACTGACTGACCTGGTCGCAGACGCCGCGCTTGGCGAGCTCCTCGAAGAAGCGGAGGAGGCCGAGGGCGATGGCCGCGGTGACGCCTGAGGACATGAGGTCGTGGACCAGGCCGCCGTCCCCCGGGGAGACTACCGCGGCCATCGTCGTCGCTCTCCGGCTCCGGTCGGCGGCGCAGCCGCGGCGGAGGAAGCGGAGGGAGGGCGGCGGTGAGGAGGAGGAGGCGGTCGGCGCGGAGCTGGTGGGTGAGCAGAGGGGTCTCGATCGGGGGCGAGTGTGGAGTGGGGAGGAGGAAGGAAGCAAGAAGGGATGGGCGCCGAGGCTGAGCATTTCGCGTGCCCACAGCCGACGGCGACAGCGAGGCGGCTGGCTTAGAGACGAGGGAGGGGAAAATTGCCTATTTTCAATGGAAGTGTAAACTGTTTTGCCTACTAATCAGACAAATCGGTAGCCGAGATCAACAAAATGCGGAGACTATCGGTTCCTCAGAGGGAAAAGAAGAAGATAGGATACCGGCTTTCACACGCTCAACGTTAAGTTCTCTCCCTCAAAAGAGAAAAAGATAAAAAACGTTAAGTTCAAGGCCATAAATAAAATTATGTCATACTCCCGCCGAAAAATAGGGACTTGACATTTTGTAAGTTGTGTTAAGAAATATTGGATCAGTCAATTTTCAGGATTGAAATCTAACCCAGAAGGATTCGGCGTGCTTCGTTGTATGGTTGGCATTGTTTATTTATCTTTTTGCAGACAGATGATGAAGTGCGTTTCTTTTTCGGTATGTCCAGCTCTCATCTAGATGAGAATTAACTATGTCTCATCTTAATGACATTAGTATGGAAAAAAAAGAAAAAAGAAAAGGAAAAAATCAGCATGAATCTCCGCGTAAAATCGAATGGCACGAGAGTGAGCAAACTCGTTTTTATAATGTGGTCTTTTGATGGTGTGTTATCTGCAAATCAATCCACACATATGTAGGGAGGCTACTTTTACAGTGATGACATATGTATTATACTGGTGCTACATTGTTTGATTTTGGCATTTACCTTTTGTCAGGTGATGAGAGGGTGCGAGACTGATGTATTTTATAAAGTTGTTGCGGATTGATTTGAGAAATCATTGACCAGTGAACTAAATTCAAAATTAAACACCTCACCTGAATAAGAGAGCTCAATCCAAAATCATATCGGTGCTACAGTGTTGTATCTTGTTTTTTTTTTGTGAGGTGATGAGTGCGTGCACAATGTTGATATATTTTTATAAACTGGTTGTTGCCGATTGCTTTAAGAAATCATTGACCAGTCTAAATCATGAACCGGACTTAAAATTGGACAACTTACTTAGATGAGAGAGCTCCTTAAAAAATTATGACCAAGTTAAAATTGAGAACCCAATTCAAAACCAATATCCTTCATTGAATGGAAAGCTATCGGTATTGCGTGCGTCTTCCATTCAATTTTAACTTGGTCAACTATCCTCAGTATGCCAATCCTCAAGTGAGCTCAGTGATATCGTAGATGGCTAGCATGCGTCTTCCCCCACCCAAGCTGCTGCCCCTCCATCTGTCTGCCCCCACCCGAGTTAATTGAAAGTATGAAAACCCCGAGTATGTACGAATGTACTTGATCTTCAACACAATCTATGCTTGGGTTGACACAACTTCTAATCTACTCGACTTGTGTTGGGCGAACTTGTGTTGAATGTTTTGTAAACTTCATGTGGTGCAGTAGAGCATCATTTGTTGAAATGTTCTACGTAGTTCATGTGGTACGGTGGAGTATCTTATAGGCCATTCGCAAAAAGAAAGCACTCACCGACTCCACTAATACTTATTATTTATATCCAGTAATCAGGGAGGTCATCCGAGTGAATTATTATTCCCCAGTCATAAAGGAACAAACGAACGTTTTTGTTGGCTCACAAAACCACTCCCAGTGAACCCTTCATAATTGTCGTGCGAAAACAAACGAATTTGTCATGTTGATTCATAAGGATTTGTCATGTTCTAAAATAAAAATGGATGGAAGGCTTACTTGAATTCTAATTGGAATCTATCCAGGAAATATATTTATTAGCTTCTATCTAGGAAATATATAAACAATTCAAATGGATGGAAGGCTTACTTGAATTCTAATTGGAATCTCGAGTTACACTTAAAAACAAAACGAAAACTACCTTTAACATGGATGATAATGACATTAATAGATAGATGCAAACATTATGATCATTCCCATAAATTATTCATATTGTTACGAGATCGTATGAATTATATACGATGTTATTACAAGACTATGTTGGTTTTAGTATTTTTTTATATAAAAAGTGGAAAATGCTTTGTTGGGGTATCCTCAATGGCCTTATTGGGCCATGGCCGAGTCAGTGGTAGTATGTGACGGTTTGTAATCCATGACAATTTCATGATTTCATCATAGAATGTGTCACCTTATTGGGACACATGAGCCCTCTTTTGATCTGTGATGGGAATTCCAAAATGTCACGGATTTAAGCCAATATGTGATGGTTTTTGGGAACGCCACTAGAAATCTGTCATGGATTAATAGATTTCTTGTAGTAACAGGGCTATCTTGGATTTGTTTGTACCGTCGTGCGGGCTTCGGTAAGGTGACCCCCTCTCTTTGTTCCTATTCCTTTCTATGGCTAATAGGGGCTGTTTGGATGCCACCCTGACAAATTTATGCCTGACCGGACGTCTACCTGAGAGTTGCCTGATGGTTGTTTGGTTGGATACCTGAAGCTTACAATGCTAGCCTAGCCTGAGAACCACATGCCACCATTAGCCTGGCTCGGGCCACCAGAATCCTAGGCCTGAATCCGGCTAACTAAGAATAACACATTAGTACACTCTCTTCTAGGTTGTATCATGTCCTTGTGCATAGTATTATATTATATGATTTGACTGGTCTTTTCTCAGGCTTTGGTTGCCAACCAAGCAACTCCTTTCTATGCATCCCTGTCAGAAAAAAATCACTAGAACCTCCGGCTATTCTCAGGCAGCAAAATTTATCAGGCACACTGCTCAGGACACGAACCAAACAACCCCATAGTCTCTTTGCACTTTTGAGGTAGGTCATAGTGAAAAATGCCATAGATTTGGTGGGAGTGTTCCCTAATGCATTGGGAGTTTCCCACCTTATTTATGTAGATGTCACCCTTTTTTTAAAGAGAACCAAGGTCGAGCTATACATATAAAGGAGGTCATTGGCATGTGTGCAACAACGACTCATCAACTACTCAATCCACAAAAATGCTCAATCCAGTTTGGTGCATGTTGCACCAATGAGACCGAGCATGAGGTACATCAAGTATTACATTTGCAGAATATGGACTTTGAAGCAAAATACTTTTAGTATTACATCAAGTATTACATATCATGATTCTCTATATATGATGACCTAACCAATTTAGTCAAGAACTTTTAGTGGGGATCGAAACAAGAAAAAAGAGAGACGCATTGGTTGGCATGGTATAAAATTGTTTAACCTAAGTGCAAAGGGGGCATTGGCTTCCATGACTTCCACATGTTTAATCAAGTCCTGCTTGCGAGATCGGACTGGAGATGTTAACAAGCCTTTACTCCCTTTGTGCAAGGGTGCTAAAAGCTAAGTATTACACTAAAGGTTCACTCAAGGACACGGTTTTTGTAAGTAATGTGTCATCGACTTGGCATGCCATACACCATGGACTAGACCTTTCGAAGAAGGGCCTCATATGGAGCATTGGTAGTGGGCAAGCAAGTGAGGGTATCGAGGGACCCGTGGTTGTCCCAACCGCCTTCCTATCGTGTCGGCACCAACCATGCAAATTGCAAGTTCCATTAGGTCGCCGAGCTGGTCAACAAGCAAGGACACTAGAACAGGGATCTCCTCCGTGGCCTTTCATTCCCATTGATGTTGAATAAACTTTTAAGATCAAGCCTTCTCTGTGATGGTTCGATTATTTGACCGCTTGGTCCCCTGAGCCAATGGGCATCTTTAGCATCCAAAGTGCTTACAAAGCTGGCTCTTGAGGAGCAACGTCACACTTCTGTGTGCACCACGAGCAGGGAATCGAACGACAGGCAAGCCATCTAGAACACAGTATGGGGGTGTCATACTCCCCCAAAGGTACGAGTCTTAGCTTGAAGAGTGGTGAGCAATGCTTCAGCAGCCATGGAAAACAAAGCAAAAAAGAAATATCGTCAAAAATGATATATGTCCTTTATGTGACGAGGATACATTACATGTCTTCTATAGGTGTCCGAGATCAAGGGACCTCTGGCAAGCTATGGAGGAGACTTGGCGCGTGCCCCAGCTTAAAACCATCATCAACACTGGGCCGGATTGGCTTCTCCAGCTGATACACTGCTGCAGCAATGATGAACGCCAATCGGTACTAATGACCATGTGGCGCATATGGCATGTTCATAATGCGCTCACGCACTCGAAGACGCCACCCACAGAAGCTTCACGGCAATTTCTCACTAGCTATATTGAGCTGCTCATGTGCATCCACCATGCAACACCCACGAACAGACCTTGTGAATGGAAAAGCTGTATTGGACTATGATCATATGCTCAGACAGAAGAGTTCAAACTCCTTGTGAGCGGGGAATCCTAGGCCAACGGAGAATTGGTCTCGACCCCCTAATGGCTGGTGTAAACTAGACGCCAATGGTGCCTTCATTGAAGTTGATGGAACAAGAGGTGAGGGCATGATGGTTTGGAATCAGTGCGGCGAGGTGATCTTTGCATCATGCCGGTTCTTCACAAGATGCTTCTGTGCGCTCGAAGATGAACTAGCGGCCTACATGAATAACGCAACACTCGGACTCTAATGGAGCATTCAACCATTCATCTTGGAAACGGAGTGTACGATCGCTATGCACAAGATCACTGACGAT
Source organism: Triticum aestivum (assembly GCF_018294505.1). Lineage (NCBI taxonomy): Eukaryota > Viridiplantae > Streptophyta > Magnoliopsida > Poales > Poaceae > Triticum > Triticum aestivum. The sequence continues at coordinate 457,471,432 of NC_057802.1, forward strand.
GCAATCGACAGATCCCTGGTGGCTTCCATTGTCGAGGAAACAAGATGCCTTCTTGCGCAAGGGCATGGTATGTGATATCACATGTGAGAAGGAAGGTTAATCATGTTAGTCATACCTCATAAGCTTGCCCAGATGGGCCATTTTCCTTGCAAACTGTTGCATCATGCATCAGCCGAGATTCTTATGCTCGACCCAGTTCTGTTGGTCCATTCTCTCAGAATCTTTAGAATCAGACCTCCCCTAGATTCTCTAAGAATTTGAACCTATATTATTTTGGCAATCCTAGCTTCAAGATTCTGAAAGAATTGGCCAAAAGAACCGAACCATAATTGAAAGTCCAATTCGCAAAAAAAGAAAAAGAAAAATGAAACATCGCGGTGCGGCCACGTGGTGTGTGAGACCCTGGGCCGATTTTGCGTTATATATATACACTCGCGTGGGCCTGTCTTGTATGGGAACCAACCGTAGGCCGAAGACCATTAATCAGCGAACCGAAAAAGCAGCCCATCCCCCGCCATTTATAACCGGACGGTTGTCTTAGAGATACGTCTACTCATTTCTACATCTATATACAGTGATTTGGTTGGCAGTTCGACAAAGGAGGAGGTCGACAGCTCCTCATGATTAAGTACATGTGTTATGAATTATGATGCGACACAGTGACATGCAGTGATGACTTGGACCATTTCCAACCTTTCTTTGCCCAGAATTGGGGCTACGTAACTCGACGTGTGTCCTTGCTGTCGCCGCAAATGGCATCTTGATCGTCCCTCGTTCTGCAGAAATGAGATTGTAAGTGGTTCGCGCCATGGCATTCTTGACATAATAATCTTTCTAAAAAAACAGTCGTGGCAGGTAGCAATTAATGGCGCGCGCCAATGGCAACGCTCGCTATATAAACACGAGCGCGGACAGCTGCACTACTGTGGTCGGCCCAGTTACTCGCGCGTTTCGTTTGCCAAAAATGGGGCCTAAGCCAACGCTCGCCGCCACCGCCGCGTCCTTTCTCGCCGTCCTGGCCGCCGTCCACCTTGCCGTCGCGGCGACCGCCGTGGACGACGCCCCGCTGCCGAGGCTCCCGCATCAGGACATCCCGGCCGTGTTCGCGTTCGGCGACTCCACGCTCGACACGGGCAACAACAACGTCCTCCCCACCATGGTCCGCGCCGACCACGCGCCCTACGGCCGCGAGTTCCCCGGGGGCGCGCCCACGGGCCGCTTCTCCGACGGGAAGCTCCTCACCGACTACCTCGTGGAGGTGCTTGGCATCAAGGAGCTCCTCCCGGCGTACCGCTCCGGCGCCGCCAACCTCACGGTCGCGGACCTAGCCACTGGCGTCTGCTTCGCGTCCGCCGGCTCCGGCCTCGACGACGCCACGGCCACCAACGCCGGCGTGGCGACGTTCGGCTCGCAGCTCGCGGACTTCAAGCAGCTCCTTGGCAAGATAGGCGGCCGGAAGGCCGGCAAGGTGGTGAAGAAGTCGGTGTTCCTCGTGTCCGCCGCGACCAACGACATGATGATGAACTACTACATGCTGCCGTCGGGGAGGAGCAAGTACACGCTCGAGCAGTACCATGACCTCCTCATCGGCAACCTTCGAACTTACATTCAGGTACGTATCTCTTTTCTTGCTCCTTTTCTCCAAAATATCGGCAAGATCGAGCTTGACTGCCCCCACTAAAGACCTTTGAGCTTAATTAGTTGAGCACTTTGTGGAGAGATTAGCTAAAATAGCACTCCTATAACCACAGTAGGCGTTGACAAACGAACAGCTGTCACGTGTGGGCGTGCTTATTCCGGGACGTGTAGATAGTGGCCGCAAATCTTCACTTGCATTTGTGGGAAGAGGACACGCGCAATCACGCTAGAATCGCGCTTGTCTCATCGCATGAAAGAAAGGCGGTGAGGCACTGAGCTAGTGACAGTGGTGCTATCACGCACGCATGAAAGAACCACTTGCAGCTAGGCCGGGCGCTCTGCTCCAGCAAGCAAGCGTCTTAATCGTCCCTACAGTAGAATGCAGATGCATCATGTGCCGCGGTGCGCCACCACGAGCTGGAAACCAGTCGAGAGCATGAATTCTGTTACCGTACGTGGTTTAAAGCATGCGTCGTCATGCATCGAATGTGAACGGGCCCCGGCGCTCAATGCACGTACCTACTGATGCATGCAGGCCATGTACGAGCTGGGCGCCCGGAGGATGCTGGTGGCGGGGCTGCCGCCGGTGGGGTGCCTCCCGCTGCAGCTGACGATGGCGGAGCTGCGGCAGCCGCCGAGGCCGCAGGGGTGCATCGCGGAGCAGAACGCGGCGGCGGAGAGCTACAACGCCAAGCTGCAGCGTATGCTCGCCGAGTTCCAGGCCCGCTCGCCCGGGGCGAGGGCCGTGTACGCCGACATCTACAGCCCGCTCAAGGACATGGTCGACCACCCCGACAAGTACGGTGAGTAGGGGCCGTCCGACCACCCACACATGATCGCATGCACTGCTAGCCGTGCAGGGATCCCATGGCATGCATACGATACGAGACGGCGTCTACTGTTGCTATTAACTGCTTGCTGTACGCCCGATCTGGTGCAGGTTTCGTGGAGGCGAGCAAGGGCTGCTGCGGCACCGGGCTCCTGGAGATGGGGCCGCTGTGCACCGACATGGTCCCGACCTGCGCGAAGCCGTCCGAGTTCATGTTCTGGGACTCCGTCCACCCCACGCAGGCCACCTACAGGGCCGTCGCCGAGCACTTCGAGCGGACCAACATCATCCGGTTCGACAATTGATGTGATGCAGATTTGGTGAGACGGTCTAAAGAGAGTGTGTGTCAGAGCAAATAATGGCTTGACACGTGTTGAAGTTCAGGGTGGAAATGAAACTGTATTTGTGAGATATGCTTACGATTCGGTCATCTACACGCAACCGCTGTGTCTTGTGTCGCTCCGTTCCGCCCCCCGGTGGCCGGGGACAGCCAGCTCCTAGCTGTAGTTGCTTTGCTTCCACTGTCTATCTTCGTGCGTTTCGTTCTGAACGACGGATGTCGGCGAGGCCTTTTAGATGGCGGTGGCGACGAGAGAGACGTGTATCCATACGGGCGGCTGTTTTAGGCGTCCACTGATCCGGAGGAGGCAGGGCCGGCCGGGTAGATGTTCTAGATCGAATCGGGGCGGCGCCGGGCGCGGTGCACTTTTTTCTCAAGGAAAACGCTTGGAAACAGCCGGCATCAGTCGTCATGCGTCGGCGATGCATGCCCCACGGCCCGACGCACCGCGTTGCACGCCACCCTCCTCTTCCAGAAAAGCCCCTCGTCTTATCCTTCTTCCACACGCCAGACCTTAGGGCGGGCATCTCCAGCCGATCCCTTAAAACTGGTTAGAGGAGTAAAGTTTTCAATTTACTCCTCTAATCCGTACCTAGCCAAAGTCCTATAACTGTTAGAGAAGTAAAAATTTACTCCTCGGCACCGCGGTTTCCTACTTTTACTCGGTCACTCACCCGCTCGAGCAAAAGCAGCCCCCTCTCCACTCGGCCTCACCCACCCCCTCCCCCGTCGCATCTACTTCGGCTCTTCCTACGTAGCCTCCGCTAGCCATCAGGAGCCACCGACGACCCCTGGAGGACCTGCACGTTTGCACTCCTCCACCACCCGGATTTAGTCCTCTTTCGCCAGCGGCGGCACCTAAATCAGCAGATCTATGACCCTCGCCGCCTCTGCCGTCGGCGGCGACAGATTCAACGCATTTAGGCCGCCGGCACAAGCATGTTTTCAATGGATCCGATGGGGACTGAACCATGCAGCCCCCTCAACCACTCCACACCGCATCTCGATATGTCCTCCTCCTCTCGGCACTCGGATCTCACTCATTGACATACCACAACCACGTTTGGCCGTCAGCCGGGGTTAGCACTTGCCCAGTGGCTTGTCGGCTCTCCGATGCCGGTCATCAAGTATGGCCACTGCCTGCGGCTGGTGATGTGTCAAGTTTCGAGCATGCCGAAATATCCCGGATGAGTGTTCTTCAACAGCGAAAAGGACGGGATGAGTGGCTATTTTGTGGTTGTTCTTCGGATTCATCGCAATTTAGGACTTATTGTTTGTTTAAAATTGTATGTAGGACGGATGCAAGTTTTTGTATTGCGAAGAAGAGTACATCAATCTATTGCTAGGGGGAAATTTGTTAGATGTTCGTGCACTACTTGCTAGAGTTGAGAGTAGAGACGGCGCAATGTCCACTTGTGTTGAGGCGGAGAAAAACGAAGTGTGCAAGCTCAAGAAGACGATAGAGAAAAGCAACAATGTGGGCAATGAAGATATAGAAGAAGTATTAAACGAACTAGTGGGAGTAGTTATGGCACTTGGGTTTCTATTAAAGTGTCTAATTATTCTTAAAGTTTTCTTCGAATCAGTTCTCTTAGCGAAGAAACGATCAAAACTAGAGGAGTAAAAAAATTACTCCAATAAGCTTTACTCCGATGTTTACTCCTCTAAAATTTAGGGGATCTACTAGAGATGCTCTTATCCCCATGGTGCTCTCTCCTCTCTTTGAAGCTCCTGCAATAGCGGTCTCCAGTTTCTTCGAAGCATCCGATGGGGTGAGGTAGGCGGATCGCCGCCATAGCCCACGCGCTCCATCCTCGGGGAAATCTAAGCGAGTCGGGGTGCAAGGTGCTACATCGCACGCCGTTGCTATAGGTGTGCGTGGCTCGTTTATGCAATGGTGGCGGTGTTGTTGAGGCAACTTGCTACATTGCTCCTGTAGGAGTCTGGAGCTACGAGCTCACCATGATTGCCACATAGTCGGTATTGTTGCTGCAGGCGTAGCATCGCCGATGACAAGGCTAGCCGACGTCGTTGCAAACTATTCGCCAGAGACGTTGCAAGGGGTTGCAATAGGTGTCGTGCTCCAAGTGGGCTTAGCGGAGATGCAGGGGGTGCTGCGACCCAAAGGAGATGAAGCAAACGGGCGCCCATCGTTAGATGCTTTGAATGATCAAACGACTACAAGAGGGGGATCTGTCGGCTCGCTGGCCGACTAATTTCTCCTACAAAATCAGTCAGCAAGTGCGTAGCACCGGCCTTTAAAAAAAAGAAAAATGTCCATCGATATTTTTTTCTTCCTTCCAAAAAGTTAATTTTATTAGGTCTTAGTGTAGCATCATGAATACAAAACATATCAATCATATAACATGCCTTTGCATTATTAAGATGCACATCACAAACATCAACTAACACACATGAGAACAAAATAAAATAAAATAAAAATCCACACTAGGAAAGTCGTAGTAGACCAAAACCATACATAAGGCAAGAAAGGTGGGAGACCCTAAATTATGCCACAATCCATCATCCCTGGTCACCTGCTCCAATCACGACACACCACCGTAAAGCAGCGGACAATGTTCTATTCATTGTAGATTAGACAATTAACGAAGTCAATGGTACACAAGTAACAGGTAGACAAGAGCATCTACAATCTAACTTAGCAAATCCGCCCCTTAAATGTCTATGGACGCGCCTTGTCTGTACCTTGGATGTCCGTTTTAAGCCCCTGCTCGTCCATGCATCCAGTCATGCTCCTTAGTTTCACTACATCGAATCGATCGTAAAACACTCTACTATGTGTGAAATATTAGTGGCATTTGTCCCGGGCTCCCGGCCTTGCGTTGGGTTTACCGACTCCAAATTCGAAAATCGCATTTCAGAGCTGGGGACACAAGGTCGGGACCAAGCAAATTTCGCCGTTGACTGATTTGTCACTTTTGTGTAGTTGACGTGTCAATGTATTTCCTCATAAAAAAATTCACACATGTACTAGTATACTCTCATATCTCACTGTGTAATTTCTTTAGAATTGTTTGAAACTTTGAAATGTGTTTTTTCTTAACTTTCAAACGAACCAGCTCCATGGAGCTCGAGCACCAAAATCCTGCACTTACATTGGGACGTACAACGCCTCTTTCCCAAGGATGAGGAACACCACGGCGGGAGTGCTGACTCCGATGGCGATCACAACGTACGCAGGCCACCTCGCCGTGGGCGCAACGGTGATGTAGACGGCGGTCATGAGCGAGACGACCATGGCGAGGCAGGCGAGGATGGTGAGCCTGTGGCCCCACATGAGCTGATCGAGCTTGAACTTGACGGGGTCCCGCCATGCCCAGATGAAGCAGAAGACGACGACGATGGAGCTGCACATGGCCACAGTGTTGGAGATAACGAAGATCTTGAACGCCGCCTTGTGGCCGTGGAGGGCCGTGCCATCGGTCTGGCTGTACCCCCCTGGCATGGTGAAGGTGGCCGCAAAGCTGACGGTGGCGATCAGCGTGGCCACCAGCGTGTAGGTCCCGACGCTGAGCTCGTAGTACTCGTCGTGGCCAGCCCTCCGGCTGCGCAGCGACTGGTAAGTGGCGATCGGAGGCAGCTGCTCCTTCTTGCACCTGGAGGCCTCGTGCTTCTTGAGCGTCTTCCACAGGTACATCTCATAGGTGTCCATCTCCTCCGTGGCGGCGCGCTTCTCGATGAGGCTGCGCGCGGACTGGCCCTCCCGGTTGAGGACGCAGGGGTTGACGCGGCGGTCCTTGAGCAGGAGCAGCGCCGACTGGATGCGCGATAGGGAGGCGGCGAGGTGCAGCGGCGTGTTGCCGGCGCGGTCGACGCGGTTGACGATCTCCTCGGGGCGGACGTGCTTGAGCAGGCGCTTGAGGGCGTCCACCTTGCCGCTGGTGATGGCGACGTGGAAGGCGTTCCGGCCGTTGCTGTCCACCATCTCCGCCACGTCGGGGCACTGCTTGAGCAGCTCCACCATGGCATCCGTCGAGCCGTAGTAGGCGGCCACGTGCAGCGGCGACTGCAGGTCGCGGTTGCGCTTGTAGGCCAGGTCCACCTTCCGGTTGAGCAGCAGCTTCACCACGCGGGCGTTGTTCTTCTGCGCCGCGTAGTGCAGCGCGTTGTTCTCGCTCGAGTCCGTCAGCCCGATCTGGTCCGGCGGTGTCGCGTCAAGCAGGATCTCCACCACGCCTGCTTGCATCGCCGCCATTTGTAATCACACGATATACATGGCAGGGCAACGAAAAGAAGGCGACGGGCAGGTCACTTACGTGCGTGGCCGCCGAGGACGGCCTGGTGAAGGGCGGTGCCGCTGACGGAGTCGGAGGGGACGAACTTCTCGTGGACCCAGGGTTGGCTGACGATCTTGGCGACGACGTCGGCGAGGCCCTCCCGTGCAGCGATGTGCAGCGGCGTCTGCTGCTTCACGTTGAGCGCGTGGCCGCGGCCGGGCTCGGCATCCAGCAGCCTGAGCGCGACGGCGCTCCTGCCGTGCTTCACCGCCTCGTGCAGCGGGGTGTCGCCGACCTTGTTGGCCATGAACAGAGGCCCCTGCGCGGTGCCAGGGGAGCTCCGGGGAGGTTCCCCGGCCTTTCCATTCTGCGCGGCGGGGGAGTGGCGCGGATGCTCCGCGGGCCATGCGCTGGCTCGGCCGATGAGCAGGTCCGCCACGTCCACCTTCCCCGCCCTGGCCGCCAGGTGCAGCGGCGTGTCCCCGTCAGCGTTCTTGCTGACGAGCAGCTTGTCGTCCACACCAAGGGCCGCCTCGGCGAAGCCGGCGTGGCCGAGCTCGGCGGCGATGTGCAGCGCGGTGTTCTGCTGGGGCGTCTTGGAACCAAGGATGTTGGGGTTCTCGGCCACCAGCTTCTTCAGGCTTGCCACGCTCCCCTGCACCGCCGCCTTGTGCAACGCTGGGTCCATCCTATTCCTACCTACAGTAGCTTCTTCTACTCTTCACCCTCTTGGACCTCGATTGTGGAGACAGAGAGCGACAGAGTTGATTGATCATGTGGATGAAGAAGCTTTAAGATAAGTTGCCGCTGGATTCCTTGCCTCCTCCCTGTATTTTTGAACTTGTGCTGCGGTTACGTGTGAGTTGGGGGTGCTTTGCTTGGCAATCCAACGTTGGTATATGCCTCTGATGCATCACCTGAAGTGAGGAAGAGAAACACAGAGGAGAATTCAGCGTTTTGGTGCCACCTACGGACAGCCTTTTCTTTTAGAAATGGAGGACCCCGGCCTCTGAACCATGCATACAACCACTTTATTAATTATTCACACAAGACCTTACAAGGTCATACAAAAGTAAAACTAAAGCCACCTTCTAGACAACATCTGCCGCTACTCTTATCCAGCTGATGAAGGGATGTTGATAGTCTGGGCCTAATACCAAACAGACCTTGCAGCCAAACCTAACATCTAAGACCTGAGGTCCCAACCAGGACGCCTGCCGGGTAAGGGCACCCACCAGTCCGGTGCACTCCTCAACCAGGACACCTGCCGGGTATGAGGCCGCCACAACCACCTGCCACCAATCCATCTTTAGTGCTGTACTGCTGCATGTGCCTTGCCCGGTCTAGCTGCCGTCGACGCCACCAAGACGCCAGACAACGCCACCATCCTGCGCTCGTCCATCATCACACGCCCACCGGCGAGAACCCGCTGCTCCATGCCGCTGAGACTCGCCGTTGTCGACGTGTCAGATACCACGCCGCTCCTCCTCTTGTCCCCTTCAGCCAACACTTGCTCCAAAACGACGCCCCCAGGAGGGAGAACGACATCGAAACATCGCCATCGTCCGATCCGGTAGACCCAGATCTAGGGTTTCCCGCGGAACCTTCCGATCAGGTTGACGTGATCTGCAACGACGATGCCTCGAGAAGGGAACGACGTCCGAGACGCCGCCATCGTCCGCCATAACTGCAGTCAGGCACGATTTTCACTGGAAGCCACGTCGTCCCGGTCTCGTGGTTGGCTGGAACCGAGCGGAGTCTCGCCACGAAGACGAACGCCGTCGTCGGTAAACCGGCGGAGATCTGACATCTCCTCACCGGTCCCTCCACGCGCCGCCGGTCGGTGGAAGGCCACCCCGCGGCGGATCCGGTCGGGGTGTTGGATCCGCAGTCGCCGCCGCCACCATCTCCTCGCAGATCAGGTACCCCGTCGGATGGGGCGCTGCCACCGCCGCCATCCATCTCAGAGCTGCCGCTCCGCCGGCTTATGGCACTTCGGCCACCGCCGCATGGCAAGGGATCGCCGCCCCAGCCGCCGTCTTCGGATCTCACAAGACGGGCCGCCCCTGCCGCCTCAGATGAGATCTCGCCGCATCCACCCACCCAGGTGCCTTCGGCGCCGGCCCGCCGCCACCGCGGCCCTCGCCGGCGGCAGTGGTGGCAGAGGGGGCGCGAGTGGAGGCCTGCGGCGCTAGGGTTTGGGGGCCCTTGGCGTTGCCTAGGGGGAGGCGACGCGAGAGGGAAGGGTTTTATCCTCTAAATTTTCTTTGAATCGTTCCCACCTACAGGCAGCCTAAAAGCATATGGTTAAACTTATCTAATTCTAACTACAACTATATAGAAAATGGGTGTGGCTAGGAACTCACGGATATAGCATGACTGAGACTTTAAGACTTAGCAAGACTGATAGAAAATTTACTGAGATAGGTCAAATAAAAAAAACATTATCTGATTCTTCATGGAAAAATCATAAATATGTACTATTTTTTAAATGTGGATTGACTGACATTCATATAAGAAATGATTGTCAATTTTTACTATGTAAATACAATAATCCTACACCTATGAAAGAAGTTACCAAAGTTTGGGTAACTTTCCTTCACCAATTTTCTTCGGACCCCTGATTTTCAGGGTGGGTGGGCCCCTCCTCCTCCACCCCCAATCACAATTTGCCAACTGGATCATTGCTTAAAACTTAACGTAACTTGTTTGTAGGTGTAGCATTGCTCATGAAAATATGTTCTACATGCAAAAATGCTACACGTACAACCTTTTACGATACTGCTATAAACCCTTCCATAAATTCTATTCAGCCTCACCCTGAATTTCACCCGTGTGGGGCCTGCCCTCACCCTTAGTCCAGGAATGAGCCTGTAAAGTTATGTAAAGCTCCGTGCCAAAGTCGTTCTACATGTCAACATGTGCCCTGCTTCTTTCTGAATCCAGCAGCCAAATCTGCGTCGCCGGTCTCATACCCGGGGCGATCGCTGGAGAAGGAACTGCACTGCCACATTAATTAGCTGGAGCTAGATACTACTCCCTCCGTCCCATAATATAAGAACGTTCTTAACACTAAACGTCCTTATATTATGGGACGGAGGGAGTAGTATCTAGATCCGTTCCTCCAATACCGTCTTATTCTTTGTTGCAATGGTCACGGCACGAGGCCAGGATTGAAGGACAACGTAGGTGGCTCAACCAAGCATGGTACAAACGTCAGTAAGAATAAAATGAGCTTTTGCTTAATATTGGTAACTACATAAAAATGCAAATTAACTCAGAAACGAGCAAACCTGTATAGATGCATGAAAAAGATTCAACGGTTTACAAGAGAAAGAATCCTCAGAAAAGGGAAGAATAATGGGGAATTAACTCATACACGAGCAAATGTAGATACGAGCTTTTGCTTAATATTGATACTCCCTTCGTCCCAAAATTCTTGTCTTAGATTTGTCTAAATACGGATGTATCAAGTCACATTTTAGATTAGATTCATCCGTATCTAGACTAAACTAAGACAAGAATTTTGGGACGGAGGAAGTACATGTGAATGCAGTTACTGATTTAAGTTTAGAGCATCCTCCCCCCTCATCATCAAGGAAGAACACAAAACAAATTCCACACAATAATACTGCAGCAACTTTGACCAGGAAATCCAAGTCAGAGACCTGTGTCAACTATACAGACTTTACCAAACTAATCAAGCTACATGCTTAAGGACAAGTGGAAGGCGAGGAGTTTTGTTAAATAGAGGAGAAAGAAGCCAGCTTGCTTGACAAGAGTAGTAAGAACAAAGGGAATTTCTTTGTTTTCAGTCTTCATGTGCATGAACATTTGAAAGAATGGTTGTAATACACAGCACATACGCTTGCATATTAAAAATGAGTTGTATTTGTTATACCACTCTGGCTGTGTGCATCACTCGATTTTACATTTACATATCTAATTATGGATTTGTTTAGAGTTGCTTTGATATTCAAAGGGAATATAATGTAAAAAGTTTATAGCCGTGTTCGCATTATCATGCACGCTGCTAGTGTCATTTTCAGCATTTTAGAATTTCAAGCACATTTTATGGAGGTTTTCTGCTCCACTTTTTATAGTGTACATGTGTTTTTCATGGAAGTAATTAGAAAATTAAAACACAACAACTCTTTGTAAATGATTTTTGAATTTTAAATGAGTTACATATACATGCTAGCACTACGCCACACATGTATAAATTGACATGCCACTACATGCAACCTTATACGCTGGAAACAAATGGACCCCGACGCGTTTCAGTTCATGGGGTCCACACTTTTAACTTCTGGCGTCTGTTACTTCAGTGCACACCCCTCAAGAACTACTCGGTTCAATAATGTAAGATGCTTTTGCAAACTAGTTTAGCATAAGATGGAGAGAGTAGTTTTTAAAGAACAAAAGAGGGTTGGCCACATGCTGCTAGTTTTCGGGCCGTTGGGCGTGCTCGGTTCACCTCACTGGCAGCGTTTGCTGCTGCTGCAGGCTGCTAGTAGAATGTCATCAGCTACGTTTGTTTTTCAGGTGAACGATGCTGGTATTTAGGCAAAATAGCTGTCACGTGCGTTTATGGCTGCACGCCGCTAATAGCAAATTCCTATGTCGGCACCTTCAATGTTGACTTACAAATTTACAAATTTGCTCCCGCATCCGTCCGCGGACAGGGGTATGAGTCGGTGGACACGGACGTGGGAGCCGGCCATTCAATACTGTCCGCATACATTTTAATCACTGTTTGAACTAAACAGACGAAATTCATGCTAACACGTCGGATTACATTAAAGTTTGAATATAATTTACATAAAACGAATGATATTTCGACCGTTTAACTAAAAACTCTAAAAAAACATAAACCCTATACCAGACGACCACTTCGTAGGCGTGGCCGCCCTGTCCTACAACACCTCTGCCACCGCTGCCGTCGTCCCTCCAGCGGCGGAAGGGCGTCGGTGGGCAGCGGTAGCCCTGTCCGGCGGTTGCCCGTCGCTCGCGGAGGAGCCGCTCTGCCTCCTGTTGCGCAGTGCGAAGGGCCGCGTTGGTCATTGCCGACGACGCCGACGGAGTCCTGGCGGAGGCCTTGCCCCTACTGGCGTTGGCGGATCAGTTGCTAAGTAAACACTCCTTGCCGATCTTGGCGAGCTCGCTGTCAAGACGGCGGCGACGCCTGGCGGCTGTCTGCACGGTGGTGACGGGACGGTCGAGTGCCCACGCGGCAGCGAGGTCCGGGTTGTTGCGGACCCATGCCGGCGCCACGTCCATCTTGGCGAACGCGGAGTGGCGAGAGGCATTGCAACGATCGTGTCGCGCCTACTGCCTCGCTGCACACTCTGCCTTGAATTAACGGCGATCGAGCCTGAGGCACCGCCATAACTACCTCGTCCGAGGTAGGAGAGGATGCCGCCACGCGCCTTCGTGATTGCGGGCCGCAGCACCTCTTTTATCGGGCGGCGGTGGCGGCATTGCGGTGATGAGGGCCCGTCATCCTGGACGCGGCGGAGACGCTGGGGGACGTCGGCTTCTCCTTCACGCGGCCTGCGATGTCGAGGCCACGGTTGCGTGACAGGGACGTGGGCTTGTCCTTGACCCGCTAGAGTGGGGATGCCGCGCGGACGCACATGGGGGAGGGTGGCTCTTCCTTCACACGTGTGGGCGGCGGCGCCAGGATCCGCTTGAGGAGGAACTTCCACTGCCTCCACCTGCCGGTGCGGAGAACCAAGACTTTGGCATCGCCGCTAGGCTCGAGGAGGAGGAAGAGCTCGAGGTCGGTGACTAGGAGGGGGAGGGGGATGGTGCTCGTGGAGGGGCGTGCGGCTCTGTGCGTCATGGGTGCACGACTTATATAGCTGCGTCCAGGCCAGGCGAAAGGGCGGTCAACCCGCTTTAATGCGACGAAGCGCCCAGAGTTGGTTTCTCGAAACGCAGCGTCCGCATTGAAGCGATGACGCCCAAGAGGTCACGTCCTTCAACACCGCCTTCCTTTCCAGTCAAATCGCGGACCTCAATGCCGGCCGTTGCATGCTCTGGGCCTGCATGAATGTGGCGCGGCAAGCAGCAAGGGCGTTCAATGGAAAGCGCGGGAGAGGGTGGTGGGATTTTTGGGTGGGCCGGATCAGTCAGAAAAGCGCGCGTGCACACACACACACACACACACACACACACACACACACACACACAAAAACTTTGTCTCCGGTTTGCGAGAAAAAGTGAGTCTGGATCGCCGAGCGAACCGATACAGGCATGCGTTGGATAGCTTCCGGGGTCCAGACCCCGTACTCTAGACATATGCAGACGGTTTGAGGGCCGGTGTTGGAGATTCCCTAAGGAGTTTCTGCACTAGTGTCGCTTTGAGTATGCGAGCGCTCAGACTTTCTAGGTCCTGAAGAAGGCGCCATGACTGTCGATCTAGAAGAGATAAGTAAAAAATCATGTCACGGAAACAGAGACCTTCCTTATTGAGGTAATAGCACCCCAAGTCCCTATACTTGCATAACATGTGATGGTTTAGTCCTTATACTTGCAAAAGTGGATTGTCCAGTCCTTGAACTTGCAGCACACGAGTTTAGTCCTAAGCCAATCACGTGCAGCCAAGTGGACGAGCTGGTCAGCGCGGCATATTTTACACTTAGGCCCCTACTGTTTTCCTCTATCTACCCGCAGTGCCTCCTCTCTGTCGGAATATTCCAGCCGCTCCCGTGACGCTGAGGAGAATCCAAAGGAGCCGCTCCCGTGAAGCACCTCAAGCTGCTCCGCCCCGACGACACGCTCCTGCTCGGCCGCGTCTACCGCCTCGTCAGCTTCGAAGGTACGTCGCGTCTACCGCCTCCAAGCTCCCGCCGCCCCCTCCGATCGCTTGCGTTGAGACGCCGCACCGAAAATGTTTTCCGGCGTTAACTTGTTGCGGGTGTACGTACGTACTGGAGTACCTTCGATGGCGACGGGCGAGGGATTAATCTGCTATTCCCGCTTCTCGCCGTCCGCTTAAATGCCGCTTTTTGACTACTAGAGCGGCGGATTAAGTGGAGCTTTACCCGTAATAACTTTCTGGGCCGAGCTGGCGTTCTAGGTGTCACCGTACTCCATTATTTGCTAGTATCTTGTTTCCTATTCTATTCCCACCGAGGAGTAATTTACGAGATCTTCTCGATTGATTGGTGTTGCGCCCCGATCAAGCAGAGGTGCTGAAGGAGTTCGCGACGAAGCGGCACGTCAAGCTCAGCCGCGTCATGGTCAAGGTCAAGGACGAGGAGGTGCCGGCGACGAAGCCGGCCAAGCCTAGGCGCCGGCGTGGCAGCGGCGGCGCCGGCGCCGGCGCCGGCGTCGTGCGCGAGGAATCAGACAGGTCGCTCGCAAAGGTGCGTTCGCATGCATCTCCCAGTTTCCGAATGTTAACTCGCACATGCATTGCAACCACCGCCTCGGCCCAAATCTTTTTGTGATCCGTTCGGTCGCCATCGACGGAGATGATGGACCGATCCATCGCAGCTCGTACCAATATCTTCGCCGGCAGCCTGGACCAGCACCTGTTCAGCTCGGCGCCGGGGTCGCGGCCGGGGCAGCCGCTCGGGTGGGAGCTCCGGTACAGCATCGTCCAGGGCGTGGCGTCGGCGCTGCACTACCTGCACGACCAGTTCGACCAGCGGGTGGTGCACCGCGACCTCAAGGCCTCCAACATCATGCTGGACGCCGCCTTCACCGCGCGCCTCGGCGACTTCGGCCTGGCCCGCACCATCGAGACGGACAAGACCTCCTACATGGAGGAGGCCGGCGGCGGCGTGCACGGCACCGTCGGCTACATCACCCCCGAGTGCTACCACACCGAGAAGGCCACGCGTGAGTCCGACGTCTACGCCTTCGGCGCCGTCCTCCTCGAGGTGGTCTGCGGCCGCCGCCCGCGCTGCGACATCGACGGCTTCCACTTCCTGGTGGACTGGGTGTGGCGCCTCCACCGCGACGGCCGCGCGCTCGAGGCCGTCGACCCCAGCCTCGACGAGGACGACGCCGAGCGCCTGCTCATGCTGAGCCTGGCCTGCAGCCACCCGACGCCCGCCGAGCGGCCCAAGGCGCAGGCCATCTCGCAGATCCTGCTCCGGTCCATGCCGAGGCCGGCGGTGCCGCCGTTCAAGCCCTCATTCGTGTGGCGACGGACAGAGGGTTCGACACCATGTCCACAACGGCGGGATCGACGTCGAGCACGGTCGTAACGGCCACGTCCACATGCGCTGGAATATTTCGACAGAGACGAGGCACTGCGGGTAGATAGGGGAAAACGGTAGGGGCTTAAGTGCAAAATGTGCCGCGCTGACCCGCTCATCCACTTGGCTGCACGTGATAGGACCAGGACTAAACTTGCTCATGTGCTGCAAGTTCAAGGACTGTTCAATTCACTTTTGCAAGTATAAGGACTAAATCATCACATGCTATGCAAGTACACGGACCTGCGGTGCTATTACCTCTTCCTTATTTTTCGTTATGGTCATGGTGTCCCATGAGACCCATGACGTATTCTTTCCCCCGGTTGCCCCACCAATTTTTTCGGACAAGTGACGCAATATGTTGTCAGAGGCCCCTCGGAGGTTTGAAAATTGTCCAGAAGTAAGTTGGAATTGCTTGCACAATCAAATTTATCAACAAAAAAATGCCTACTGCGATCCAAGGTCATCTCCATCTAGCCTTGAATTTTTTTTCACACCCTTTCTTTTAAGTATGCAAAAAAAAAAAACTTCTTCATGTGCCCCACATCTAAAGGGAGTCTAAGGTACCTCGCACACAATGAGTACTTCTAGATATCAAGAATGCCCATTACTATGACCTTGCAAGAATCTGAGACACCCTTGCCAAAATAAACAGAAGGTTTTTCATGATTCACACATTGCGCAGATGCTTAATAAAGCATTAAAGATCAACTTTCTTTTTAGGTTGCTCTTGGGTTGCTTTGCTAAACAAAATAAATTCATCGGCAAACAACAGGTGGTTCACTTTAGGCGCCGAGGGTGCTATATGTATGCCCTCAAAAGTCTCATATTCGCTCGCCTTCTTCAGTAAGCATGAAAGGCCTTCGACCGCTAGGAGAAAAGATAGGGGGAGGTGGGGTCTTCCTGTTGGATGCCTCACGAGGGAGAGAACTCACGAGTGTGTCTGCCTTAAAGAGTGCCAAAAATTACACATTTTTTACACATCCTGAAGCTAGACCCGAAACAATTCTTCCGCCTCCGCAAGCCTTTGTTCTTCCGCGATCCCATCTGGAGGCCTTTTCCGGTACTCTGCCAGAGGGGGGGAACCATTGGGGAGGCAATCTTCATCAACCTTGATGCCTTCATGTTGATGTGTGAGTATTTCCTTCAGGATCTATGGGTCCATTGTAGTAGAAGCTAGATGGCTCTCTCTCTCTCTCTATCTATCTATCTCTCTCTCTCTTGCTCTCTCTCGCTCGCTCTCTCTTTCTGTTTTGATCTTCAATACAATTATCTCCTCTGAGATCAATTCGATGTAATCTTTGCGGTGTGTTTGTTGGGATCCGATGAATTTTTGGTTTATGATCAGATTATTCAATTATATTATTTGAGATCTCTTTGAGTGTGTAATTTTATCCTTCTATTTCTCTCCGATCTATCCGTCTTCTTTGGCCAAGTAGATTGATTTATCTTCAGCGGGAGAGGTGCTTGGTAGTAGGTTCAATCTTGTGGCGACCTTGCTTTGTGACAGGAGGGTTGATAAGGACCATATTGTATTGTTGCTACTAAGGATAAAACGACGCGGTTTGGTCATATTATTTGGTCTTATTCTGTCTACATTATGTCATCATGCTTAATGCGTTGCTTTGTTTGTATGAACTTAATACCTTGAGATGCATGCTGGATAGCAGTCTTGGGGTGGAGTAATAGTAGTAGACGTCAGTAAGTTTAACGGTCTAGTTGTCACGGACATAATGCCTATATATTGAATATGCCTTGGATGATCATCATCACTATGCGTTATTCTGTCAATTGCCCAACTGTAATTTGTTTACCCACTGATGCTATTTATGAGAGAGATGCCTCTAGTGAACCTATGGCCCCAGGTCCATTCTCAATTATCATCAAACGATCCTAGAACTACTTGTTGTTTTACTTTACTTCTGTTATTATAACTATCACTACCAGATTTGATACTTGCAACTCGCAAGAACAAGGGGAGTGACGATCCCGTCTTTGTTGGGTGCAAGCATTGCTTTGTGTGTGCACATGTACTGTTAATGTTGTCTGAGTGACGTCTGCTTCTGGTTCGATAACCTTGGTTCTTAACAGAGGGAAATACTATCTGCTACTATTACCACATCACCCTCCCTCTTCCGGTAAATCCAACAAATATCACAAGTAGTAGGGTCCATTCTCCATATATTTACAAGTTCTTACAATTGCTAACAGTTTACTATCATTATCCTGGTTACTATCATCCTTTGTTACCTTTACTATTATTCGCTTTTAACCTTGTAGCTAGGAAGAACAAGGGGAGTGACGACCCCTTGCTTTTGTTGGGTGCAAGCAATTATCCTACTAGTTCGATAGACCTTGGTTTTTAACTGAGGGAAATACTTTCTGCTCCTGTGCTACATCACCATTCCTCTTCGGGGAAACCAACAACTCATGTGGGAGCAGCACCATGGAAGGTCGCAAATGACCTTTGATATGTCTCCAACGTATATATAATTTTTTATTCTTCCATGCTATTATATTATCAATCTTGGATGCTTTATATGCTATTTATATCATTTTTGGGGACTAACCTATTAACCCAGTGCCAAGTGCCAGTTATTTTTTCTTGCTTGTTTTTGGCTTTTCATAAAATCAATACCAAATGAAGTCCAAATGTGATGTAACTTTATGATGATTTTTTCTGGACCAGAAGGGACCCTAGAAGGTTTCGGAGGAGGCCAGAAGAGCTACGGGAGAGCCACAAGCTCACGAGGCGCGCCCCCCGAGCTTTTGGGTCCCCTATAGGACCCCTTGACCTAATTCCACCTCTATAAATTCATAAATATTCCCAAACCAATAGAGAGCTATCTGAAACACTTTTTCCTTTGCCGCTAGCTTTTGTTCTTCCGTGATCCCATCTAGAGGCATTTTTTGGTACTCTATTGGAGAGGGAACCGATCACGGAGGGCTTCTACACCATCCTTGCTGCTTCCGATGATCCGTGAGTAGTTCACCACAGACCTACGGGTCCATAGCTAGTAGCTAGCTAGATGGATTCTTCTCTCTCTTTGATCTTCAGTACAATATTCTCCTCATTGTTCTTGGAGTTCTATCTGATGTAATCTTCTTTTGCGGTGTGTTTGTTGGGATCCAATGAATTATGGTTTTATGATCTAAATATTCATGAGAAGTAACTGAGTCTTTTCTGAACTTTATTATGCATGATTATTATAGCTTTGTATTTCTCTCTGATCTATCGGTTTGGTTTGACCAACTAGATTGATTTATCTTAAGTAGGAGAGGTGCTTTGTAATGGGTTCAATCTTGCAGTGCTCTATATCTGAGTGACAGAAGGGGACAAGACACGTATTTGTATTGTTGCCATTAAGGGTAAAACAATGGGGTTTATTCATATTGATTGGGTTTACTTTGTCTACATCATGTCATCTTGTTTAAGGTGTTACTCCATTTTTTATAAACTAAATACCATAGATGCATGCTGGAGAGCGGTCGATTGGTGGAGTAATAGTAGTAGATGCAGGCGGGAGTCGGTCTACTTGTCTCGGACATGATGCCTATATACATGATCATTGCCTTGGATATCGTCATGATTATTTGCATTTCTATCAATTTCCCAACAATAATTTGTTCGCCCACCGTGTGTTATGTGTTTGAGAGATAAGCCTCTAGTGAAAACTATGGCCTCCGGGTCTACTTTTATCGTATTCTAAAAACCAAAATACCTTTGTTGCAATTTTATTTCTTTTATTTAGTTTTGGAATTTATATATCTACCACTACAAGATTTGATCCTTGCAAGTAACGACTTCAAGGGGATTGACAACCCTCTTGCCCGCGTTGGATGTAATTATTTGCTTTTGTGTGTGCATGTGTTGTTCACGAGGCTTTGCATGATTCTCCTATTGGTTTGATAAACCTTGGTTCTCACTAAGGGAAATACTTATCTCTATTTCACCTCATCTCCCCTCCTCTTCGGGGAAATCCCAACGCAACTCACAAGTAGAAACCTTCAAAAATCCCATAATGTCCCATGTTTTGTACCACAAGCTTCTATTTGCTTCTCCATATCAACATGTTAGCCTCCATGGCTCTTTCCCTAACTCTTAGCCGATTATATCAATGTGGTGCTTCGAATAATTTCTCAGCTGCAAATCAAAAGGCCTCTTCCGATAGACGCAAAGGCCCTCGCTTTGACCACCACTACTGACACCATAACCTCCATCAAAACCCAAAGTTCCAGCCAAACCTTCCATGTGAAAATTTGCAATTTGCATTTCCACCACAAAAATAATCATCAGTCCACTCTCTTGTGCAAGATCGTGCAGTTCCTGAACAGTCACGGGCCACCCATCTCACGACAGTTCCAACAGAGGATAACGGTTAGGCATGGTAGTCCTCCCGAGGGAGGTCACCGATGTCGCCAAGTTTTCTTCATTACTCACTGATGCCGCTTTCATTAGTTTCTTTCTTTTACCATGGGGATATGTGCGGGGGAGGAGGTGGTGGAGTTAGAACCTTTGCCAGACCATCCTATTGTTTACAAACTCCATTCTATGTAAGATCAAGTGTCTTCCTTGCTGCATTCTGATAAGTCTCCATCGTATCTACTTTTCCAAACTCTTTTGCCCTTGTTTTGGACTCTAATTTGCATGATTTGAATGGAACTAACCTGGACCGACGCTGTTTTCAGCAGAATTGCCATGGTGTTATTTTTGTGCAGAAATAAAAGTTCTCGGAATGACCTGAAACTTCACGGAGATCATTTTTTGGAATAAATAAAAAATATTGGCGAAATAATCAACCGAAGGGGACCCACACCCTATCCACAAGGGTGGAGGGCGCGCCCACCCCCCTTTGGCGTGCCCTTTGTCCTTGTCGGTCCCATAGACATCCACCGACCTCAACTCTAACTCCATATATTCACGTTCGGGGAGAAAAAAAATAGAGAGAAGGATTCATCGCGTTTTATAATACGGAGACGACACGACCTCCTGTTCTTTCTCGGGAGGGCAGATCTGGAGTCAGTTTTGGGCTTTGGAGAGGGGAAATCATCGCCATCGTCATCATCAACCATCCTCCATCACCATTTTCATGATGCTCACCGCTGTGCGTGAGTAATCCCATCGTAGGCTTGCTGGACGGTGATGGGTTGGATGAGATTTACCATGTAATCGAGTTAGTTTTGTCAGGGTTTGATCCCTAGTATCCACTATGTTCTAAGATTGATGTTGTTATAACTTTGCTACGCCTAATGCTTGTCACTAGGGCCCGAGTGCCATGATTTCAGATCTGAACCTATTATGTTTTCATGAATATATTTGTGTTCTTGATCCTATCTTGCAAGTCCTAGTCACCTACTACGTGTTATGATCCGGCAACCCCAGAGTGACAATAGTCAGGACACTTCACGGTGATGACCGTAGTTTGAGGAGTTCATGTATTCACTAAGTGCTAATGCTTTGGTCCGCTTCTCTATTAGAAGGAGGCTTTAATATCCCTTAGTTTCCATTAGGACCCCGCTACCACGGGAGGGTAGGACAAAAGATGTCATGCAAGTTCTTTTCCATAAGCACGTATGAATATATTCGGAATACATGCATACATTATATTGATGAATTGGAGCTAGTTCTGTGTCACCCTATGTTATAACTGTTGCATGATGAATGCTATCTGACATAATTACACATCATTGATCCATTTCCTATGAGCTCGTCTCATATTGATCTTTGCTAAGTTACTTTTCCGTTGCCACTGTTACGATTGCTACAAAACTGCTACTATTACTTTTGCCAGTGTTACCATTACTTCCATACTACTTTGCTACTAAATATTTTGCTGCAGATTGATACGTCTCCAACGTATCTACTTTTCCTAACGCTTTTCCTCTTGTTTTGGACTCTAATTTGCATGATTTGAATGAAACTAACCCCGGACTGACGCTTTTTTCAGCAGAACTACCATGGTGTTGTTTTTGTGCAGAAATAAAAGTTCTTGGAATGGAACGAAACTTTGCGAGGATTTTTTATATCAATAAAAAGAATTTCTGGAGCCAAGACCTGCCGGAGAGGGGCACCTGGGTGGGCACAACCCACCAGGGCGCGCCCCGCTCCTGGCGCGCCCAGGTGGGTTGTCCCCACCTGGTGGCCCCGCAAACCCTGAAACCGACGCTATAAAATCCTATTTTTCTAGAAAAAAATCAGGAAGAAAGAATTATCACGATCCACGAGACCGAGCCGCCGCCAAGCCCTGTTCTTCCTTGGGAGGGCAGATCTGGAGTCCGTTTGGGGCTCCGGAGAGGGGGATCTTCGTTCTTCGTCATCGCCAACCCTTCTCAATCGCCAATTCCATGATGCTCCCCACCGGGAGTGAGTAATTCCTTCGTAGGCTCACTGTTCGGTGAGGAGTTGGATGAGATTCATCATGTAATCGAGTTAGTTTTGTTAGGGGTTGATCCCTAGTATCCACTATGTTCTTAGATTGATGTTGCTATGACTTTGCCATGCTTAATGCTTGTCACTTTGGGCCCGGGTGCCATGATTTCAGATCTGAACCGTTTATGTTATCATCATTATATCCATGTTTTAGATTCGATCTTGCAAGTTATAGTCACCTACTACGTGTCATGATCCGGCAACCCCAGAGTGACAACAACCGGGCCCACTCCTAGTGATGACCGTAGTTTGAGGAGTTCATGTATTCACTATGTGTTAATGGTTTGTTCCGGTTCTCTATTAAAAGAAGGCCTTAATATCCCTTAGTTTCCAATATGGACCCCGTTGCCACGGGAGGGTAGGACAAAAGATGTCATGCAAGTTCTTTTAATAAAGCACGTATAACTATTTACGGAATACATGCCTACATTATATCGATGAACTGGAGCTAGTGCCGTATCGCCCTAGGTTATAACCGTCACATGATGAGTATCATCCAACAAGTCACCGATCCAATGCCTACGAATTTATCTTATATTGTTTCTACTAAGTTACTACTGTTATCATCACTGTTACACTTGCTACAGAATTACTGCTATCACTGTTACTGTTACCGTTGCTCCTGGCACTATTATCAAAACTATCAAACTACTTTTCTACTGATTACTTGCTGCAGATAATTAATCTCCAGATGTGGTTGAATTGACAACTCAGCTGCTAATACCTTCAAATATTCTTTGGCTCCCCTTGTGTCAAATCTATAAATTTGGGTTGAATACTCTACCCTCGAAAACTGTTGCGATCCCCTATACTTGTGGGTTATCAAGACCTTTTTCTGGCGCCGTTGCCGGGGAGCATAGCTATATTTGTGAGTCACTTGGGATTATTATCATATTATCACTATGAAGAATCCGAAGGATCCTAAGACTAAGATATTTCCCTCAAGGACGAGGGGAGGTAAGGAACTTCCATCCAGTTCTGCTTTAGATTCACCTTCTGTTATGTGTAAACTTGCAACACCACCACATGCTATTAATTCCGATATGTCGCAAGTTATTGATGATGCTACTTCTACTATGACTGATGCTAGTACCTTGCTTGATAATGATGATGTGCCACTTGGTGAATTTCTTGATAAACAAATTGCTAGAGTAATACAACATGATGTTGTTGAATCTGATGATGAACTTGAAACTGAAACTCCTGAAACACCTGCTAGAACTAGCCTTCCTAGATATGAATTGCCTAAGGTACTGGAAGGTTATGTTATGAGTGAAGAAACAACTAGAGATGTTCTTGCTTGCAATGATAGAGATGATCTAGAGAAATTACTACACAAGTATAAAGAAAAATCTTTGAACGCTAGAATGAAATGTGATCCTAAGTTTGCTACTTCACCTATCTTTATTGATGATACACTACTTCAGGATGCTGCTAACCGGATACTACAATCAGAGACCCTTCAAGAAACTGTGTGCGATGCCATAATCGCAAACGGTGCTGTATGAAAACCGTCAGAAATGTATAAAGCGTTTGCCATGACGGATGCATCAAACACGGTTCAGGTTTTAGTTGCGTGTGCGATGAAGGGCATATGGTTCAGTTTAATTAACTGTTTGCGATGAGGAGGAACAAAAGAAACGGGCAGCCAGATGAAGGCGTGTGCGATACACAACATACGGTTCACTCGGATGAACTGTTTGTGATTAGGCAACACAAAAGAAACGGGCAGCCAGATGAAGGTGTGTGCGATATACAGCATACGGTTCACTCGGATGAACTATTTGTGATTAGGAAACACAAAAGAAACGGTCAGCCAGCTCAAGGTGTGTGGGATATACGGCATGTGGTTCACTCGGATGAATTGTTTGCGTTGACACAAGAGTACAGAAACGGTTCAACTTAACAAGACGTGTGTGTTGTGTGATGGGATTGCATGCGGTTCACTCGACCCTTGTCGTCAGTGTGTGACCTCTGTGGCAACCATTCACTCCCCAGGCGCCTCTTCGTGTACCATGGCAGCCGTCCATCGACTCTTCGCCTTTCCCTCTCGATTTGGAACTGCTATCGCACGCTAGCTCTTCCTCCCTCCTCCATTTGCCTTCACCCTTCCTTCTGCCATTGTTTGATCGTCTTCTCCATGGAGGGAACAATCCGGAAACGACTCCGTTATTCTTGCCCTGATCTAAATGATGACGCGGTGGAGGAACTCATTGATCGGTGCGACGTCATCACGTCGGCTAGCATGGCAGGTCCGTTCAAGACCATTCTCGACTCAACTAATAACATCATTACAAGGAACCCAAGGGTTCAGGAGCGGTTTGATCTCCCCTATGTTCTTCGCCGTGACCCTGCTGACTGGCGCAGGGACGAGGGAAGCCTCGCCTTGTGTAAGTTGATGCCGCTTGATAATGATACGTATGATGTTAAGATGCCATCGCTTGAGGGCAAGGCTGGGGCAGGCGCAAATGGAGATTGGGTTGTTTATATTGGGTACAACTGCGAGTGGGAACTTGTGAATGTGTACACTCGTCACCAGGTTCCACTTCGAAAAATCTCAGACGACTGCCCAGAGGTTGAGTACACCGGTATTCTATGTGAGTTCAAATATGATCATGCTGACTGTCGTCTACGGAAGATAGCAATTTGTCGAGTTCCCAACCGCTCTTGGGGTTATAGGAATGCTTATGTTTTCGCTATCTTCGACAAGCTTGTTGCCGCCCTTCATGGTTCGACTCGATGGATATTGCTCAAAAATCAGTTTCTATACACGGATGAGTACTGTGATGCAATTCAATACGAGGGTCTTGTGTTTGTTGCCACCACTCGTGGCACTGTTTTTGCATGGAATCCTCATGATTTCGGTACGTTTGTCTTCCACCGTAATTATAATTGTTTCATCCACATGCATGCGGGTTAGCTAGTTTCCCTTTACTAATTAACCTTCTTGTGTTTCCAAGGTCCTGTGAACATTCCACCAACTATACTTGAAAATTTTATTCACGAGCATGAGGACGAGCAGGACCCATATACTCAGTTGCGCCTGGCAACTTATTCTGATGGATCACCTCTTCTTGTCTGTATACGGGGCACTGCTGATGTTACTAAGGAAGCAGGTGTTGTCTCGTATGGTCGCACTCTCCGGACCTATTCCAACATCCGTTGCAGGGTATTCGGGATGGATACTGGTGTACTAGCGCCAACACCTTCTCCCCGGTTCAGTATTGAAAGTCTTGGAGGAAACTCGCTCTTCCTTGGACAAAACTATCGAATGATGGTGGAAGGCGATCCAGCTGCTATTGACACAATGTTACTACCATTTATGAGAAGAAACTGTATCTATACCTCGGACATTACTATGCTTCCCTACCGTCCCAATATGGGTATTGAAATAGGCTGCTTCATCCTGGATGACCAGTCCTGCGTTGGTCTCGATATTGACAGTAGCTGGCCCTTCCCAGAGAATCACTTCTGGTTCAAAGCAAGCGTTTCCAACGCCAACGAGTGGTTGAGCTGAAGTTCATTTCATCGCTTTATTATTTGTTGTGTGAGAAAAACTTTACTAGAATGTTTTGTTGGAAATGATCTATAATCCAACGTGTATCCTCGTTGTCGTTGTGGGTTGATGACTTGTTGTATGTAATCAATGGCACATTTGCATATGCGTCCATGAACTCACGCCTGCTAGTGGTGTCCATATGAACAGTGCTAGTGATTCTAGTTGCAAAAATTAGATAGTGCTAGTGATTTGTAGCAGCATATTTTGACAAATCGCAATGTTACAAGGTTGACAAATGGCAATGTTACTAGTTAAACAAATGTCAATCTTTCCAGTTTGAGAAATGGCAACATACCCAAAATGACAGATATGCAAATCTTACCCAATTGTTTGTACGTGGTTGCACACGGGTCATGCAAAACAACCGTTTGTGTTGAAGGGATGCAGAAATCCTGCTCGGCACATTTCCCCTTGGCTTCCTAGGGAAGCTGTCGGTTTGCATACAGGTGTTCTAACTAAAACGTTTGCGATGAGTGTTTTATATTTAAAAACCGTTGACATTTTTTTCAAAAGAAAATCGTTTGATAAGTCTGTACATTAAGAGAGAAAAACGTAAGTTCGTTCAAACCATATCTTTCATTCAGTCACACTGCGAATTTATATTCATATGATCGAGAATTCGAGATACATTATTAAACCCCCAAAAAACTATTTTCGACGGCGGCCGAGGCGGCGTGCCGCACCGTCGTTGTCGTTGTCGTCCTCCGGGACGCCGTTATTGAAGTCTTCAAGGCAGCACAAAATGTTCTTCACTTGTAAATCAAACATCATGTCGTCGCGCGATCGACGGGCGGGGCGCGGGAGGACGGAAACTGGCGCCACTGAGAGGTAGCGGTCGACGGCAGCGTCCCATGCCGCTGGGGGGGGGGGGGTTGCACAGGCATGGACACGGGCGCGGCGGGTGCAGCCAAACGCACGGGGACCGGCGCCGCGGTGGGTGGAGGGGCGCGCACTGGCGCGATGGATGCAGCCAAACGCACGGGGGCCGGTGGCACGGTGGGTGGAGGGGCGCGCACGGGCACGGGCACCGGTGCTGGCATGTACACGAGCTCGCGCGGGTCCGCGGAGACCTCGCTGACGCCCGTGGCTTCCAGCTCTGCGATAGTGCTCGGCGACCAGCCCGTCAATGCTACGGGGATGGTCGCTGGCGTGGGCGCGTGGATGGGAGCTGGGACGGGAGCGGGGGCAGCAACCGCCGCGGCCAACTCGTTCTGGGCAATGTCCATGAGGCCTCATTCCTCCTTATTTTCTATCTCCTCCGGCTCGGAGTTGACTTCACCAAACTTGAAGACTAGTGGTAGATGATCATTCTGAGCCATGGCGGTGGATGTCTGCGGGGGGGGGGGGGGAGGGGAATGGGAGGCGAACAGTAAGGCCGCCCGTATTAAACAGCGGCTCGGGCACCATTAATGGAGAGGAAGGCGGGCGGCCATGGAAGTCAAAGGGCTTGCTTCCCAGTGATCCTGCACAGCGTAAAGCTCACATGCTTCCTGGTGAGCCTGCGCATTGGAGGACTGCTCGCACGCCTCTCGGTCAGCCTGCGCACCGGACTGCGCTCGCACGCCTCCCGTTCAGTCAAGGTCAAGCAGCTGTCCGCATGGCACCTCCTACAGCCATTAAAACCAAGACACATGGCGTCACATGAATGGTTAACAGAAGGCACACGTTTTGAATTATACAAACGTTTGAGATATTAAGTGGCAGCTATTTTTTCAAAATGCCTTTGTTGGCTGTCATTATTCGAGTGCGTCTTCTCTCAAAATGGACACGAAAAATACCACATCATGTCAAGCGCCATTCCATGATAGCATGCCAAGTTTCATGAATTCCAGACGAGTTTTGGATTTACTAGAATTAAAAAACCAGGCATCTCAATGTTTTGTCGGCAATCAACGGTGCCCTGGTGTTTGAAATTCATTCCCATTTATTGCATGGGACCTAAGCATGCACCCAAGGACACAGATAAGATTTTCCAACCAATCTATATGCACTAGAGCATGTGCATGTAGTTCAAATTTGAATTATGCACATAAATGCATTGAAAACTCAGTTAATGCATAAAGATGTCCAAAAGCACCCCGAAAAATCACAAAAATTGACACAACACTCCTGTTGTTCTATGTTGACACGAGAGAAATTTTGGAAGCAATAAGAGGCAGTCGATATCATTTCGTCCCTAAAGGTGGGACGTTCCCTACCGAAACCATGATGTTTGTTGTGAAAAGCTCTGGTTTGTGAGAAGCATATACCCAAACCTGCCCCAAACGGGACAATTTTTTACCACAGCATGTTGATACCGCTCCATGAAAGCATGCCAAGTTTCATGAATTTCAGATGAGTTTTGGATTTACTAGAAATTAAAAACGAGGCATCTCAATGTTTTGCCGGCAATGAACGGTGCCCTGGTGTTTGAAATGCCCATTTCTTGCATGGGACCTAAGCATGCACCCAAGGACACAGATTTGATTTTTCAACCAATTTATATGCAATGGAGCATGTGCATGTAGTTAAAATTTGAATAATGCACATAAATGCATTGAAAACTCAGTTAATGCATAAAAATGTCCAAACAAACCCCGAAAAATCCCAAAATTTGACACAACACTCCTGTTGTTCTATGTTGACACGAGAAATTTTTTGAAAGCAATAAGAGGCAATGGATATCGTTTCGTCCCCAAAGGTGGGACTTTCCCGATCGAAACCATCATGCTTGTTGTGAGAAGCTTATACCCGAACCTGCCCCAAACGGGACAAATTTTTTACCATGGCATGTTGATGCCACTCCATGATAGCATGCCAGTTTCATGAATTTCAGACAAGTTTTGGATTTACTAGAATTTAAAAACCAGGCATCTCAATGTTTTGCCGGCAATCATCAGTGCCCTGGTGTTTCAATTTCATTCCCATCTCTTGCATGGGACCAAGAAATTCACCCAAGGACACACATGTGATTTTTCAACCAACTTTAGTGCATTGGAGCATGTGCTTGTAGTTCAAATTTGAATTATGCACATAAAATGCCTAGAAAACCCAGTTAATGTATAAAAAGGCCAAACAAACTCCGAAAAATTCCAAGATTGAACACAACACTCCTGTTGTTCTATGTTGACACTAGAATTTTTTGAAAGCAATAAGAGGCAACGAATATCGTCCTGTCACCAAAGGTGGTACGTTCCCTATCGAAACCATCATGCTTGTTGTGAGAAGCTCTGGTTTGTGAGAAGCTTATACCCGAACCTGCCCCAAATGGGACAAAATTTTCACCACGACATGTTGATGCCGCTCCATGATAGCATGCCAAGTTTCATGAATTTCAGACGAGTTTTTGATTTACTAGAATTTAAAAACCAGGCATCTCAATGTTTTGCCGACAATCAACAATGCCATGGTGTTTGAATTTCATTCCCATCTCTTGCATGGGACCTAGAAATTCACCCAAGGACACTCATCTGTTTTTTCAACCAACTTTGGTGCATTGGAGCATGTGCTTGTAGTTCAAATTTGAATTATGCACATAAAATGTCTAGAAAACCCAGTTAATGTATAAAAAGGCCAAACGAACCCCGGAAAATTCCAAGATTGAACACAACACTCCTGTTGTTCTATGTTGACACTAGAAATTTTTTGAAAGCAATAAGAGGCAAAGGATATCGTCTCGTCCCCAAAGGTGGTACGTTCCCTATCGAAACCATCATGCTTGTTGTGAGAAGCTCTGATTTTTGAGAAGCTTATACCCAAACCCGCCCCTAATGGGACAAAATTTTCACCACGGCATGTTGATGCCGCTCCATGATAGCATGCCAAGTTTCATGAATTTCAGACGAGTTTTGGATTTACTAGAATTTAAAAACCAGGTATCTCAATGTTTTGCCGGCAATCAACAGTGCCCTGGTGTTAGTCTCTGGGCTTTAAATGATCGTATCTTTTTGCTCGTAACTCTAAATGAGGTGAATCCAAAGCCCACTTCTTCGTCTCGTCAAGCCCGAACTTTTGGTACCATTCTCACTATGGGCTGACATACTGGAAATGACCATTTTACCCTTGCCCCTAATCAGCCCCCTCCGAGCACTACAAAAAAAAGACACATCCGTGACATTTTGGGCTGAACGAAAAAAAATTCTGTCATACATATGACACTTCTATGACGATAATTGTGACAAAACCCGGTATCATCATAGATGTGGTGGGCTCCTACTTCTATGACAAAAAATCATGACAGAAAATGGGCTTTTCGTCCTGGGCGGGCCGGAGACGCAGCTGCATGACATTCTTTGGGCCGTCCATGACGGAAAAAACCGTGGTAGAAGCGTGGGGGAGGAAAATTTCGGGGAGTTCCCGGTTACGGTGGGAGGTCGGGGGCCGAGCGATGCGCGTTTCTCTCGTACACGTATGCGCGTGTGTGCGAGGCGTTGGCTCTAACTGAACCCGAGCGAGGCGTTGGGCTCTAACTGAACCCGAGCGATTGCACTGCAGGCTACGCGTTACTGAACCCGAGCGATCGATCGATGGCTGTTAACTGAACCCGGTCGAGCGATTCCTTCGCTACTACTGCTAACTGAAGCCGATCGATTGGATGAACAGTGAGCGTTGCGGGGGGGGGGGGGGGGGGGGTTGGATGAACAGTGAGCGGTGGCGTTGCCTCTGGATGAACAGGACCCTGTGGTGTGGAGGGCTGGATGAACAGTAGACGGTGGAGGGGCTGCCCGTGGAGGGGTGGTTGAACAGGACCCCATGGTGTGGAGGGCTGGATGAACAGTAGACGGTGGAGGGGGTGCCCGTGGAGGGGTGGTTGAACAGTAGCCGGTGGAGTAGCGCGCGGTGGAGGCTGGATGAACAGGAGCCCGTGGAGGCTGAAGGAGGTCGACGGTAGCCCATGGAGGCTAGAGCAGGTTGACGGTGGAGATGAACAGTATCCCGTGGAGTCCCGTTTTGCGGTACGCCACACCCCTCCCGATGAATAGGACCCCCGTTTCGACCGTAGGAGGTCCGTTTCGTCCGTTTTGCGGTACGCCACACCCCTCCCGATCAACAGGACCCCCGTTTCGACCGTAGGAGGTCCGTTTCGTCCGTTTTGCGGTACGCCACACCCCTCCCGATCAACAGGACCCCCGTTTCGACCGTAGGAGGTCCGTTTCCTCCGTTTTGCGGTACGCCACACCCCTCCCGATCAACAGGACCCCCGTTTCGACCGTAGGAGGTCCGTTTCCTCTGTTTTGCGGTACGCCACACTCCTCCCGATCAACAGGACCCCCGTTTTGACCGTAGGAGGTCTGTTTCCTCCGTTTTGTGGCACGCCACACCCCTCCCCATGAACACGACGCATTCTGTTGCCTCCCCATGAACACGACGCATTCCGTTGCCTCCCCATGAACACGACGCATTCCGTTTCCTCTGTTTTGCGGTACGCCACACTCCTCCCGATCAACAGGACCCCCGTTTTGACCGTAGGAGGTCTGTTTCCTCCGTTTTGTGGCACGCCACACCCCTCCCCATGAACACGACGCATTCTGTTGCCTCCCCATGAACACGACGCATTCCGTTGCCTCCCCATGAACACGACGCATTCCGTTGCCTCCCCATGAACACGACGACGACGTTGTTTCTCCGTTCCGACCCAGCCATGTACACGAGCCCTCGCCGTACGTATGCGTGAGTAGGCGTTCGAGACCCTGCCCGTATGTACGTACATCGCCGTATTTTCTTTCTTGCACCCTGGCCGCTGTACGTACGTGTAGATGCTACGTGTGCGCCTTTACTATGACACGTACGCGCCTCTACTACGACACGTGCACGCCTCTACATCGACCAGCATATATGTACGTACATGTTTGCGACTAGAATGACAACACTACGTACGCTTCGACCAGGTGGATCCCGACTGTCAGGCACTTCCTTGCCTGCGAAGATGTAGCTGGTGGGTCCCAGCAGTCAGGGGGGCGAATCGGTTTGGTTTTTTGTGCCCGGACGCACTTCCTTGCGTGCGAAGATGTAGCTGGTGGGTCCCAGCAGTCAGGGGGCGAATCATTTTTTTTGCCCGGGCGCACTTCCTCGCATGCGAAGGTGTAGCTGGTGGGTCCCAGCAGTCAGGGGGAAACGTTTTTTTCGTGAAATACGGTGGCCCGTCCGGTGGGTCCCTGCTGTCAGGTGGAGGAATCATTATTTTCCGCGTAATATGGAGGCACTTCCTTGCTGCCGCCGTGGACCCAGCTGTCAGCCTCTCCACGTACAGTCCACGTCCGATGGAAGTCGTTCCTTGACCATGTTGACCACGCCACGCCGAGAGCACCAGGGCGGTGCACGACGGCGAGGCCTAGGAAGGGGACGACGCGGAGCCGGTGAAGACGCGGCAGTGGATGCCCACGCGGAGAGGAGTATGAGGGTTCACTCGTTCGACTGCGGTGTGAGGCTGCCGTCACCGCAGGGCCTGGCCAGCGGTGGGAATAGTAGGGGGCGGTGAGGCCTCCGCGGCAGCACAGCCGGCCACGGGAGGCAGGAGCAGGCGGCACGACCGATGCTGCTTTGGGCGGCTGGAGCAAGAAGACCAGAGGTTGAAGAAGCACTACAGCCGTTGGATGGACATCGTACGGTCACTGGAGCTAGAATCGTTCATATTGACTAAGTTGACAAAGCCCTCCGTCCCCGTCAACTTAGTAGGCCCACAAGTCAGCCTCCCACCAAGGTGGGTCCCAGCTAGCAGGGGGAGTATTCTTTTTTTTGTGCGTAATAAGGAGGCACTTCCGGTGGGTCCGAGCTGACAGCGGGGGGAACGATTTTTTCGCGAAATACGGTGGCCCGTCCGGTGGGTCCCCGCTGTCAGGTGGAGGAATAATTATTTTGCGCATAATTAGGAGGCACTTCCTTGCGGCCGCCGTGGACCCAGCTGTCAGCCTCTCCACGTACAGTACTCTTCCGATGGAAGTCGGTCGTTGACCACGTTGACCACGCCGCGCCGAGAGCACCAGGGCGGTGGACGACGGCGAGGCCTAGGAAGGGGACGACACGGAGCCGGGGAAGACGTAGCAGTGGAAGCCCGCGCGGAGAGGAGTACGAGGGTTCACTGGTTCGGCTGCGGTGTGAGGCTGCCGTCGCCGCAGAATAACAGGGGGTGTGGGTGAGTGGAGGGATGGCCTGGCCAGCGGTGGGAGTAGTATGGGGGCGGTGAGGCCTCCGCGGCAGCACAGCCGGCCACGGGAGGCAGGAGCAGGCGGCACGACCGGTGCTGCTTTGGGCGGCTGGACCAAGAAGACCAGAGGTTGAAGAAGTACTACGGCCATTGGATGGACATCGTACGGTCACTGAAGCTAGAATCGTTTATATTGACTAAGTTGACAAAGCCCTTGGTACACTCCAACTTAGTAGGCCCACAGGTCAGCCTCCGAAACGGTGCGCCCCAGATGTCAGGGGGAGGAATCATTTTTTGGGCGGCCGAAGCTAAGAATTTCCGAGATTGAAGAAGAAGCACGACATCCGTTGGATAGACATCCAACGGCCACTGCTACTAGAACCGTGTGTTGACTATAATAAGTTGACAAAGCCTTACATACGCGTCAACTTATTTTTTTAGGGGACGTGTCACTTAGTAGGCCCACAGTGTGTGGCAGAGAACTTATAGCCCATTTGCGTTTTGTAAGAATGTACAACCCATTTTAGAATTCTAATGGAATTTACAACAGCCCATTTACAGTTTGTTAAAAGTACAGCCCATTTTCTAGCTAGGACAACGATTAATAATTTCAACCAACCGTTGAAGACATAATTCAATAAAATTTCCCACATTTTGATGGGATCCGAAATATTTTTATCCCGAAATTTCTAGTCAGATTAAATATAAATTTGTATTACGTAAAAATCCAACGAAACATTGCGCGCGCAACAATGAAAATTTAAGATTTTAAAAATCCATAAATAATATTTTATAAACTAATTTTGTGTTTGGTGCATTTTTTATACTTACTGCCCAGTTTTTATAATTACATCCCATTTATTATTTTTAAAGCCCATTTTCCTGTTAAGCCTAATGCATCCCTCCTAGGAAAGATTTGCAGCCCAACGGGGCGGATAATAACAAGTTGACCTTGCCTGGGTATACCTCAAAAAGACATATAGCTGGGCTAGCCATTTTCATCTTGAAAAAATTAGTATCTGGGCTGGATATCTGGCCTGGGCTAGACGGGCCACAGCCCGCCCAGTTAATACCCTACTCTCCTCTGAACAACGAAATCATCGCCAAGAAAAACTCTGCAGTGTTCACGCCTCAAAAACACAAATACTGCTCGAGCTGCTTGGTCCCAGCTGTCGGCCGCACCTTGTCAGGAAACCAGGAGAAAGCAAAAAAAATAGTTGTACATAATAAGGAGGCACTTGCGTACGTACGGCTATGGCCCTAGTGGGTCCCTAGTGTCATCCAGTCAAAATAAAGTCATCTCCTGAATCCTCATGTTCGTTGACGATGTTAACAATGCTCGGCGCCACGGCGAGCGCAACAACTCAAAGGACAACGGAGAGGGACTCACGGGTCCTACAGATGGTCTGATACAGCGCCCGCTGCTCATTCAGGAAGCCGGGATCATCGGACACCTATGAGCACCTTCGAGAAACTGAGACGGCATGAAACGGTAAGGCCGCGCTTGGGAGCTCTGGTTTATTTCAAACCTGTATTAACATACAAGTGTAATTTACTCGTCATCGGAAACAACGCATAAAATACAGGTGTAATGAAACCGAGGGCCCGAGGTCTGTAAGTAAAACCGGCGGGTTACGCGTGTAATTTGAGAGACCAGTGTATATTTTACGAGCACTGCTATATGGACGACATTAAAGACGATACATGCATGACGTGCGTATCATGCCATCCATGGGCAAGGCTGAAACAGCAGCTAACGGCTGGATTAGCAATCGTCCGAGTGTCGTTCAGCGTTTTTATCGTGTGTGAAGTACTTCCGATATTTTACTAGTCGAAATCGACCAACCAAGCGCCTTCGCCCGAGACCATCTGCTTTAATTTACAAGCGGTTTTGGTTGGAAAACGATGATCCAATCACGGCCTAATATCATGAGTTGGTCGGAAGATCATATGGTTTCACGTCCAACCTACCCGACTTGTCATATAGGCTATGAATGAAACATCAGACGATGAACTTCTTAAGCACAGAAACAACAAAAGAGGATGATCTTCTTAACAAGCAAATCACTGGCATTAGATCGACATGCAAAACAATACGAAGCATTATTCTCAGGAGGCACGGTGAACAGCTCGTGATGCCGCATGCCACAACATTCCAAGCTCAACTGTGCAATCAAACACAAGGCCTGGCATTACATAGACAATATTCAGAACAAACTCTTAACACAGGAATATCTCAGCGGAGTAACTATTTACTTCTAAACTGAACACAGGAATAGGAAAAAACACTCGACGCTGCTCACAGCAAGGGCGTCCCACTCAAAAATATCAAATGCATGTCTTCTGGCTAACATCAATGAGCAAATTTTGACAAGGTTTTCCAATTCCAATATATTAAACTAACGTCTTCTTGCTAACATCAATGATTAAACTTTGACAAGCTTTTCCCATTCAAAATATGTAATGCCTATGATCGTGGAGTCCTGTCGTAGCTTCTTGTACTTGTTTGGGCACTTTTTGCCCAGGGCACTCCACGTGTTGTTAAATTGCCAATGGTCTCTGCAGACTAGTCATGTCACTGATGTCTAATAATGCTCTGTAAAGCTTCTCGGTCATTCCTTCTGTAATGTAGCGCAAATAGTGACTGCTTCTTTCTGCAAAGTGGAATGACCAACTGGACCCAGTAATGCAGCAGTTTGCCTTGGACACATTGGCTCCTTTTGTGCAGTTCAACTAAAATCGAAGTCGGAATAAAACCGAGCTTTAATTTTGATATCCCTGTAAGCAACAATAGGTATAAGGGAAACAATACTGAGAAATAACGGTTGATGACTTGTACTCCCAGAAGAAAAGCATCTACTGATCTACTTTATCTTAATGGGAAACAAAGCAGGAGAGTAGCAATTCTCCATCAGTGTGATTCATTCATATTGACTGAGACATTATCTTAACAATGCCTTGTTTCAACATGTATAAAGAACGACAAAGCAAAAAAGTACCATTCCTAAAACAATGCAACTGATTCATTTTAACAGAGACATTATCTTAACAATACCTTGGTTAAACATGTAGACAGAACTACAAAGCGGGATAGTACCATTCCTAACAAGTGTTGCAGTTTTGAACTAAGATTCAGTAGTTAATTAATTCTGAGAGTGGCATTGCTTAATTTTACCAGCGGCATTAGATTAACGAAAAGCATAAACAGTTCCAGGGGAGAGTGGGCGCAACAACAGTATGTGCTTCCATCTACTTATAAAGGGGGTGATGCAGAGTTTGTTGTAACAAAGCAACAAGCATCATGTCTGGGTTGGTCCCATTTTTGTTCACTACTTAATGGGAAAAGACAGCAATACAATAGCTTCAATTCAACATTTATTTAAAACAGTACCAATACAAGTAGCACAACATCTCAAAGCACACTGCACAATCATGTGGATGAAGGCATGTACTGACCTTTCATGAGACGGACAAGATAAAATACGAATCTGCCAACACGAATAGGAAATCCAATCTCGTTTTGTGCAGTTGCACTGAAATCAAGCAAAGTGTTTCGCGTAGCGAAGAAAAATGTCGCAATAGCAACAAGTTGAATAGATATCCCTGTTTAAACAGAGGCAAAAAAGGAATCAATTACTGGCTAATAAAGGAGGATGAAACATGCGGCCACAAAAATGGTAATCCCGCCAATCCCTAACAAGTGTTGCAGTTTTGAAATAAGATTCAGTAGTTAATTCTGAGAGTGGCATCAATTACTGGCTTATAAAGGGGGTGATGCTAAATTTGTTGTAACAAAGCAACAAGCATCATGTCTGGGTTGGTCCCATTTTTGTTCACTACTTAATGGGAAAAGACAACAATACAATAGCTTCAATTCAACATTTATTTAAAACAGTACCAAAACAAGTAGCACAACATCTCAAAGCACACTGCACATCATGTGGTTGAGACCAAGATTTGAAACAACTCGCCACGAAGACTGGAAACAAATCTCGATCTCCTTTTGTGCAGTTCCACCAAAATTAAGCAAAGTCACCGGTGTGACATTCAAGTTGAACTGCACAAAACACTCTTAAAACATAAGTGTTTCGAGTAGCGAAGCAAAATGTCGCAATAGCAACAAGTTAAATCGAGAGCCCTGTTTTAATAGAGGCAAAAAAGGAAACAATTACTTGCCGATAAAGGAGGATGAAACAAACGGTGACAGAAAGAAGCATCTAACTTATCTTGGATGGAAAACAAAGTAGGATAGTAGCATTTCTAAAACGGTTGCATTGATTCATATTAACAGAGACATTCTCTTGAAACAACATTCATTAAAAAATGTAATTTACTTTTAACAGTGGCATTGCTTCAATTTTCCGGCGGCATTCTTAGATTAACAACGGCAAAATAGTTGTATGGGACATGCCAGCACCATGTGCGTCCACACGTATAAATGGGCGATGTAGAGTATGTAGCCAAGCAGCATATATGCGCTGGTCCCATATTTGTTCTCTTTGAACCTTCTTCCTATGTGAGGGCAGCAAATCTAGTCCTGCACAAACTACCCGACCCCCCAGTTTCTTTCCCTTTTCAACAAAGAGATCGGTTCCTTACAGATGTGTGTACTGGGTTACCCCCTTTTTCCCTTTTCGACCTACAAAGCGGCTGGATAGCCAGTCTATACTACTTTCCGCCCCTCCTTTCCTCATTGAACCACATCCTAGATTCTTGCTCCAGCCCACCACACCCTTCTTTCCCCTTTGAACCAAGACCTAGATTCGACTACAGATCGAAAAAGATCCACATGCAGATAGAGCAACGACGGTTTCAAAGAAACTTATACCTTAGGGTCGTCGGGATGTGGCAAGGCGTGCGGCGGGAGGCCGAATCTGCCCACACTACATACGAAAGCGAGGAAGAAGGGGTCGGTGGCCCTCCCGCACAGGCGCTGGGTGAAAGAGAACAGCGCAGCCGGCAGTGGATTGCCTCCCTCGCCGAAGGCGATAGAGTGAACGCTGCACCTCCTCCCCTTCCCGGTGCGATGGGATACGGACGCCTCCTTCACCAGCTGTGAGGGGGGGGGGGAGAGACAAGAAGCCAACGCAGTCTTGTTTAGATCTGGTGAAGAGTGGGTGAGAGACTGTGAATATAGCAAACCCTAGCAAATGAACGCTGAGCCTCCAGCGTGTAACATATATGGAGAGGGTGAGAGACTGTGAATATAGCAAAGCCTAGCAAATGAACGCTCAGCCTCCAGCGTGTAACATATATGGAGAGGGTGAGAGAGCGAGATGCGAGAAACTCTATCAAACAAGAGGCTATAATGGAGTAAAAAAATATCTCCATAGCAGTGGTTTTAAATAGAATACGCGCGTTCCCGGAAAAAAGAAACGAAAACTGGCGGACAATTTTTTAAGGGTCTGTCTAGGACACATCTAGATGTGACATAGTTATGTCATATCTAAGTTGATGTCCACTCTGTTTGTGGTCTATTTTTTTCCTAGTTTTTTGTTTCTTGTTGCTACATTATATACTTGTGGGAGCTTAGATGTGATATCCTTAAATAACATCTAGATGTGAATTAGACAAACTGATTTTCTAACGTACCAAGAAAGAAAACTCGATCAAAAACACGCCCCCGCTTCCAGGTCGCGAGAGTCGTCGCGCACACACACATAGACATAAACATGCATATCCGTGTTTACGTAAAATTTCATTTCCATCTCCATCTCCAATCATATTTGTCCAACTGGCACATTATTTACGTTGTTAATTATATACGCAGCAATATTAACGTACAACATCTCTTGTTTGCGCACGTCCGGACCGCTGCCACGGCCGGTCCTGACCAACCCGAACCCTCTTCATCACCCGCGCGTGCTTCCCGCCCGAAACGGTCAGTGCCGCATTCATGCCCGGCCAGAGCGGACGCGACCTCTCACTGGCGCCGACATTGAAGCGGCACGCCGGCCGAGAGAGCGTCGCCCGCGCCGCTTCTGGGTGCACGCGCCTGCTCCGCGTTCAAAGGTCGCAATAGCCGGCTACAACGTGCATGTAAAAAGTTCTTGGGAGTCCGTGCTACAGCTAGCTGTCCTCCCCCAACTCATCAATCCCTTCCAGTAGTGCTAGTACTCCATGGCGCGATCCATCGACAAGCAGGCGGGAAAGTTATCGTATACTCGGTTTGCGGTGAGTGGCATGCCGAGCGACCGTGTGGGGTCGAGCCGTGGAGGAGGGTGAGACACGAACACGACAGACGTGACTTAAACGTTGGTTTTGCTCGATGGCGCAATCCAACGAAACGAAACGTTGGTTTCTCTCCGTTTCCATTTTTTCTACGGAAAAGCGGAAACTTTCCACTCCATTTTCATTCCTATTCCAAGGTTGCCCCGTTACAACATTCCATCAAATACAAAGGAAAACTAACATGCATGCTGATGCATCTCAATGATTCAAAGATCATAGCCAATATCTACTTCACAACTAAAGAAAAAAGTTGTGAGAGCGTGTACGAAAGAAAAACTACTGATGGGGTCACTACGACTTAAACCCTAAACCCTAAACATGATTTAGTTTCCTAGCCAGGTAGAACCTGTTGTAGGAAAGACGGCTGGCACCCTCAGATCATATGATGCTTTTGTGCAGTTCCACTAAAATCGACCCGAGCATCCCTTATGGCAAAGATATTGAAGAAGTGTGATTAGAATAATAGTACTGGCACTAGTTCATGAGACATAAACTCATCACAAGTAGAAGCCAGTAGAAGTAGAGAAAGATCGACATGGAGATGGAGCTATGGCAGTGGAGCAAGCCGGCTCCAAAAGGAAGATGGACTACCTGGGACGTCGGGCTGTAGCTAGAAGGGCGGTTGGGACGCGGCATCGGCCCATGCCGCGGTGACCCCCGATTGGGACGCACCGACTGTGGGTTTTCTCCCTCGCCGATGTCGACCGCGTCTACGCAGAACATTGTTCCCTTCCCCAGCTGCGGGATCAGGCCCGTCGTTCTATGCTTGTGAAGAGAGCAACGTAAGCAAGCAGGCTTGTAGCTTAGGCTCCTGCTAGTGTATATATAGTTGTTTTCTTTTTCTCTCCATATCAACCATTTTATATTGCGTACGTGTCATTCAAGAGTGAAATGATGGTTGCTTCTTCCGACTAACTTACTGTGTGATTTGACTGCTCCTTAGTGGCCCCTACACGTACTCCCCCTACGTGTATGCAACAGTCACACGTACACATGGACGCAAAAACGCGCGCGATGCCCTAATGCATGCATGTCCGAGCACACGGCGGAACACACACGGTCACGCTCAAGTGCTCAGCCTACACGTGCATGCACACACATACTCAGTCAGGGTGAGCTAGTGACCGTATAAACACCGGAAAATATATATATTGAGCGCAATGAGCGTATTATGAAGTCCACTGACCGTATTTTTACAAATATACAGTGATAGACAGTGTATTTATCTCGTTTGAAATTAAGCCATATTAACCGGAGAGGAGGCAGTATGGACTAGCATTACTTTGCTGTGTCCCGTCAACTTGCCAAACGAAGAGAAGGTTGCAGGACGGGAGAACTTGCGCGCGGTGGCTCGCAGGACAAGGAGAAACTTTTGACTAATGCAAGCTCTCCCTCGCTCAGGCGGTGGACGTGCAACAGTTAATTCGGTGTCAGATTGCCAGAAGCATACACTATACTACTAGTGCTATTATTGTTCGACTTCCCGAATAGGCGAACAGCCAAGCGCAAAGTTTACTAGTACTACTACTATAGTCTATAAAGGTACATACTATACTAGTACTAGGAACCGGATGGAGGAGCGTCCGCACTCTTATTATAATTTTAAAATGTGATAAAGCAATCTTCAACACATTTGGTTCTCTTCGAGGGTTCTCGCATGTGATAATGGAAGTTGATTGCATGGAACACTCGCCACAATTCTCGCTTAATTCTGGCTCATATCCTGTTACAAATAGTAGCGCTCGGTAATATTTCCTCTTTTTTTGTTATTCAGCATGTAAACAGGTCAGCAAACCTTGCGGCGCATCTTCGTGCGAACCGTGCTTGCTGCACTTTGAATGTGGCCGAGAGCTGGCTTGATGAAACACCTCGCTTCCTACTTCTTTTTTGCGGGGTACCTCGCTTCCTAGTGACCAGTGTCTTGGCTGATCGTCCTAAGAATGCTTATATATGAATAAAGCTCTCTCATTTACCCGCAAAAAGATTAAGCCATATTAACCGGAAAGGAGGGAGTATGGACTAGCACTACTTTTTGGTGTGTCCCGTCAACTCGCAGAACGAGGAGAAGCTTGCAGGACAAGGTGAAGCTCGCTTACGCCTTTTGACTAATGCAACCTACCCTCGGTGGACATGCATCAGTCCATTCGGTGTCAGATTGTCAGAGGCATACACTGTAGTACCCAACATGCGGAGTACCATCATTGTTCGACTTCACGAAGAGGCGAAGAGCCAAGCGCAGTAGTACGAGTAGTACTACTACTAGAACCGCATGGTGGAGCGTCTGTACTCTTATTTTTTTTATCTCTGATAAAGTACACGTTTATTCTGGAGAAGGGCGGAAAACGGCAGCCCAACATGTAATGAATGATATCGATCAACCAACCATGCTCGAATATATCTTGGCCTCCGTGCGAGCCCGTCTGTGTGTTCTCGCTCCTCGTCTCTCTCAAGGAACGGCGGGTTGGCTCTTTGCCGTCAATTGAGATCGGTTTGCTCACACTCCTATCCCACATGTCAGTGATATGCCAAGAGGAGGTGCGTTGACCGACTGGCCATACACGTACTTGGTTTTGCACCTTCATACTACTCCTCCCTCCGTCACAGTTTACAGGGCGCGCTTCATTATGATGCATTTCTCTCAATGCATTTCCACCACCAGAGAGACTTTAGACGCGTTTGGTTTAATGCTCAATTAATTAGGGCGTGGTAACCGCAATCAAGTCCACAATTTTCTCTCCATGTACTGTACTACTACGGAGTGGAGTAAGTGCATGCATGTGTGTACCCGGGGTGGAAGCACTGCATGCATGTGTGTACGCATTATTCCCTCTAGTAATAGACGCCGTGCTATAACTACCAATGCTATTTTTCAGGCCGATCGCTAGTCGCCTTGGTCCCACAGATTTTTTTTCTTTTTTCTGAAGCGCGCTGTATAAACAGTGACGGATGGAGTAGTATGAGCGGATTCAAAGAAGAGCGTATTGATGGTTGCTTCTTCAGAGCAACTTACAGTGGGAAAGGTGGGGCTTATGATTTGACTGCTCATTACTCACTATTAATGCGGCGCAACGACCGGGCTGAGTCTCCCATGCGGTTGTGCACTACCCCCTCGGTTCTTAAATATACTCCGGAGTA
Organism: Triticum aestivum; assembly: GCF_018294505.1. Taxonomy (NCBI): domain Eukaryota; kingdom Viridiplantae; phylum Streptophyta; class Magnoliopsida; order Poales; family Poaceae; genus Triticum; species Triticum aestivum. The sequence goes on from NC_057802.1 coordinate 457,513,168, forward strand.
TTTGTCTTTCTAGAGATTTCAACGAGTGACTACTCAAATATTTGTCTTTTTAGAGATTTCAAATGGACTGGCACATACGGATGTATATAGACATATTTTAGAGTGTAGATTCACTCATTTTGCTCCGTATGTAGTCACTTGTTGAAATCTCTAGAAAGACGAATAGAATATTTAGGAACGGAGGGAGTACACATACGAAGCAAAATGAGTGAATCTACACTCTAAAATATGCCCGTTTGAAATTTGTAAAAAGACAAATATTTAGGAACGAAGGAGTATAATTTTGTGCATGGCACATGGACCCGGATGATGAAGAGGCTTCTGGCAATGCTATCAAGCTTCCATCATTTGTTTACATAATTGACGTACTATACAAATAATTTTCCAGCGACATGAAATTGTACAATGGTGTGAGCTTTCAGCTTTTGTTTCGCGTGTCTTGCCATCGATGCTCTTTCGGAAACAATAAAAAACTAACTTCCTTGCTAATGCATGTCAATTATTAGCAGATCAGAGCTAATAATTACATCACAACTGAAGACAGAGTTGTGAGAAGGTGTTAAATTAAAATTGATCCATGCTTTCATTGGCAGCAACGTCCCCCCAGCTCTGTCTAAATCAACAAGGCATGTTGGGAAAAAAGTAGCTGTCTGGAGCATGCAACATTCCGATCATTTTGTGCAGTTCCACTAAAATAGAGCTGAGCGTCCCTGTTCCAAAGATATTAAGTGTGATTACGATAATAGAGGACTGCTGATGAAACAATAAACACACAAATAGAAGCCGGTCACCTTTGCAGTCTCTCTTAAGACTAACTAGTTGGAGAAGATTAGGCTCGGAGTTGGATGAGGAGGATAGAGCAAAACCAATCTCCCTTTGTGCAGTCGCACTGAAATGTAGAGACGTTGCCCGTGTGACATTTTAGTACAACTGCACAAAACACTCTTAAGAAAAAGTGATTTGTGCAGTTCACCAAAAGGTCGCAATAGCAACGAGTAGAAAGGAAACAATTACTGGCCAATAACGGTTGATGACACATGCGACGACAAAAAAGAAGCATATTCCTTGTCCTAAGGGAAGATAACAACACGGTTGTGTTTGTCTAAAACGGTGTGAGGACGAGAATGCAATATGGAAAGTACGCCGGACGAGCTACGTTTTGGGCAAAGAACTATGGAAGATCCACATGCAGCGACGTGGGAAGACGGGCAGTGGAGCAAGGCCGGAGGGGATACCTGGAGGTTGTCGGGATGTAACTAGGTGAGCAGCGGCAGGCGGAATCTGCGAGCAGGTGGCATAGGCCCAGCCGCGCCGGAGCTTGGTCAGAGAGAACGGCGTGTACCGCAGATCGGGACGTGCTGCCTCGGCGCCGTCAAACGGAGAAACGATGCACTTCCTCCCTTTCCCCCGGCGGACGGGATGCGGCCGGATCAGTGACCAACGGTGAGAGAGAGAGAGGCCACCGCACTCCCTTTCCCCCGGCGGACGGGATGCGGCCGGATCAGTGACCAACGGTGAGAGAGAGAGAGGCCACCGCAGCCTTGTGTGAGATACTCTAAAGAGCGACAAACCAGGCAGGCAGGCTCCATTGTATATAGTGAGCGGACTACCTTTTTCTCCATAAAAATCATTTTATATTCTGTGTACGTGCCATTGAGCGCTATAACTTTATTTAAAAATAACGCGGCAACGCGTCAAGTCGAACTTTGTTTCGTGCACGCGTGGTACACGACCTCCCTAGGTAAACAACCGCTACAGGCGTTCAAATTAGCACGTGGGCTGCCATTTCGTAAAGAAATGAGCTCCACCGTGTACCCGCGCGGGTGTGGCTGGGCACGAAGCGTGAGTACGTGCACGGTGCACCTATTCTCTTCTTGTATACGTACACCACCTACGTGGGGTTGTGTGAGAGAGATACAAACCTAGAGAGATATAGTGTGTGGGTTCTTGAGAGTTTTTTGGGGGGGGGTCAATCAAAAAATGTAACATATGCAATGTGTGTGAAATAGAGTCCTGGATATAACATATATATAGAGGGGGCGATCCACGAGAAGAGAGTGGAGGTATCATCGGCTTGAGGTGTCCATAGAATCGAAGAGAGGGATGATGTGTGTGTGTGTGCGCGCGATCGATAAAGAGTGCCATCGAATTTGTGTGTGCCCACGTCAAAGATATAGAGTGGCTGGCCTACTGGAACGTGAGATGGGACATGTGCAGTTTGTCTCTGTGGCATGGATACCTACCTGCAGCGCTCGACTATCCGTGTGTGGAGGGGGAAGAGGGAGGCCCAATTAACTATAGAGGTACAATGGCTGGTATATGTGTGGAGGAGGAGAGAGGCCTACCTCATGTATTAAGGAGATCGATCTGCCTCATGTATTAAGGGAGATCGATCGGCATCCATGCATATGTGCAGGAGAGGAATAAGGTTGGGAGAGAGACAGAGCTAGAGTGTTGGAGGGGGTGGTAGTGGAGTTGCTTCTAACAAATGGTGGGATAGGCTTGCTAGACAAACGGAGGGCACACCAGCAATATCAATAAGAGAGGAGATGGCTGCTTGTTGTCTGTGCACGTGCGTGTGAGAGACGGGTCAGGAGGCATGCACGAATGATGAGGGGGGACGATGTGGCTGTGGTAAGCAGATGTAACTACATAGGAAGATCAATCACCCTTTGTTAGAGAAAGGAGAGACATAACTTGTGAGGTACGTCGATCGATGGGGGGGGGTAGTTAAAGTCGATCTAGGTATATGTTGGGAGATCGATCGGTATACATGCATGTGTGTGTTAGAAGAAAATGAGGCACGAGGAGAAGGATAGAGAGAGAGGGATGCATGTAGGAGGTGGTACGAGAGGCATACTATATCGAGGGGGGAGGAGTGTGCGAGTACGAGAACGATGAAAAGAGTGGTGGGAGTGAGGCATGGATGGTGACAAGAGAAGAGGGGAAGCTTGTGTTTGTGCTAGGCACACCTGGCTAGAGAGGCATATCGATCGATGTGTGCCGTAAAGAAGGAGCTGGGGGCCTACACACACCGTGGGTGAACGACCTAAAGTGAAAAGATGAATTTGTGCGATGGAGGTAGAGAATGCTGAGGGAGGGTGAGAGGGATGCGGGCGTGTGCATGCACAAGAGAAAGTTAGCGCTAGCTACAAAGATAAGAGGGTTGTGTGGGTGTAAAAGACGAATAGAGATCATATATACTTCATTATAAAAAGCGAATTCGGATATTTGAAGAATTTATCATAGTGTTTCAAACCGACGCATGTGTGAATATATATAACGGTGATACACATGGTGTGGTTATGAACATGTTATACTACATTTAATATATTTTATCTCTACTCTTATAAAAAAACGGAGTTGTTGATGATGGTGTGCCTGCCATCCTGCATTATAGGCCGTCCGATTTATATCTGGCGGATAGCAAGGAAACTATGATGGTTGAAGTTGGCAACAATCATGATTGTAGATTCTTATTGAAATAGAGAAACGAATTCAAATTTAGTTCGAATTGCAGCGGTAGTATAGACATTTGGAATGCACTAAAATGTTGGTATGAGTAGGTTACATGCATTATACAGCAAGCGAAAAAATTTAATCGGACATAACATGGATTCATACTCCCTCCTTCCATCTATATAGGGCGTAATGAGATTTTTAAGACCGCCTTTGACTATTGACAAGATTAATAGTACATGACATGCACAATGTGAAAATTATATCATTGAAAGAACCTTTCACAGACGAATTTAACGGTGTGCTTTCTGTAAGTTGCATGTCATATATCATTGCTCTAATATTTGGTCAAAGTTAGCATCGAAAAACGCATTAGGCCCTATATAGATGGAAGGAGGGAGTAGCTTTGAATAGCATTTGTATAGTAAAACGGGGCAAGACTCTCTCTTTGTGTGGTGTGAATAGTTTTATTTTTTTGTTTTCTTTTTGGTTGAGGGAAGTGCGAATTGATTTGGTACGTACAAGTACAATATTACTACATGTTAGGCTTGTCCCTAAAATTCAACCCGCGTCTTGTTATATCCCGAAAATTCAGATATCGTGCTCCCAAAACTGGCATCTTCACAACCCGTGCCTTGCTATCCCGAAATTACAACGCGCGCGAAAACTCCCTCCAGCTGCCAAATCCCGACACGCAAAATCCCCCTTCTAACCCTGAGCCGAAAGGGCCGCTAGTTCAAATCGGTGGGGGGTACTTTTGTAACACACCCTACATTTTGGACAAGCGCGTCCCTAAGTCCTGCTTCACCCCCTCCCATCGCCCCCTTTTTGCCATTCAAAATCCCAGGCCGCCATAACCTCTCCGCTCCAGCCGCGAAACCCCACCCTCCTCCGTCCGCCACGTCACCGCTGCCCAGCCGGAGCCTCTTCCCCGACGACGTCGTCCACCACAATAGCTCGACGTCCCTCGTCCACCTGCCCGGATGAGGATCCGTCGTCCATCTCGCCGTCCCGCCGGTTCAGCCGCCCCATCCTCCACCTCCAAGGAGCTGCTCCGACGATCGCCTCGTCTATCGCGGCTGCTCCATCCCCACAGCGCCGCCTTAACCTGCTCCACCGGAACCGCAGCATCCTCACCGACTCCTCGGACGAAGCCGAGGCCTACTCGGCGCCACCAAAGAGGTTGTACACTCATCGCATCACACCTTCTCCTTAACTCGACCTCTCGACACCGACGGTGCTCCATCCCGCACCCCCATGGAGCGGCTACCTTGAAGCCGGCGCCGCGGGCGACATCTCCACGGCGGCTCTCCCCCAGTGCGAGGCCCCTTCGGCGGCGGCGTCCATACCAGCCGGATCTGCTGCTGCTGCTCCGGCTCTCGCTCGCTCGCTCGCGCTGCTGCTACTGCTCCGGCTCTCGCTCGATCGCTCGCTCACCCAGCTGCTACTGCTGCTCTCCCCCTCACTCGTGCTGCTGCTCTGCTCTGATTAAGCCACACTTCAGTCGACTGAATCGACTTTTGGGTCAGTCGATTTTCAGGGGTTGGGGGGCTCGCCGGAGTTAAGGAAGAACCACCCACAGCGGGGACGGGGGCTCGCCGGAGAGGTACCCCACTATCTATCTTAGGGTTCAGGGTGGGGGCGGGGGGCCTAGAGGGCTGGCCGGGGCGACGGTGGCGAGTTGTTTCGGGGCGGCGAGGCGGTGCTGGGGCCGGCGGTTCGGCCGGTGGTGGCTGGCGGCTCAGGGGGGTGCAGGTTGAAGATGAACTGTAGGCCCTCCCTAAACTACATGTCAAGTGCCTCTCTGCTACCATTGCGTTCAGTTTCGATAGTAGCATTCAGATTCCACAGTAAATTTCAGTTTCGACAGTTAAGTTCAGAGTCAATAGTTTTTACCTCATCTGTTGTAGTCAGGTGGTTTTTGGTGATGTTACTTTTACATCCATTTTACATCATCTATTGGAGATGCTATTAGAATCCCACTTGAGATTGACGATGTCTGTCTTGTGCTGCTTCAGCCTTGACGTCTTACGGCTCACCGGAGCTGCTCCAACGACAGAACGATCCATCACAACAGAGCAGTGCCCTGGACGCCGTCTACAGATTCCTCAGATCTTCCTCCACACCTCCGACAGCCACCTCTGCCTCAACTGCTTCAGCGACCAACCCAATGATGCTGAGGTCGACACGGCTACGGCAAAGAGGTTGTACACTTGTTGCATCACTTATTACTATACATTCACGTCGATCCATTAGGGCTATTTTGGTTCAACGGAAAAATGTCGATCCACTGGTTGTTACCATCACTCTAAATTTCTGCATGCTCTCCTTACATAATCTCACCATATTTTTTTCGTATGCAAGTCAGATATTGTACACAGTCATGCTGAACATGTAGAGAAAAAGAGAAGAGTTTTGCGCGGCAATACAATGTCATGCAGACATCGCTCCATGGTGGGTTCAATGGCAAACCCTCCCCACCCCTCTCCAGATTGTAATCCAGAGGAAGATATCTGTTCTGAGGCGGATTCAGACGCCGCTGACCACTCCTATTTACCCCCCAAGGTGTTTGCTCTACCTTGGCATGATGATGTTAGTCATATCATGCATATGTTGCCTTGCAGTGCCTACTTTGGACATCATATATGTCATCTGCTTAGTTTAGACATGTTCTGTAATGCCACCTGTTTAGTTTCTATATCATATATGGGAATTATGCAGTCTCATGTCTTTTAGCCAGCCATAATATATGTGAAATGTGCAATGCCATCCTGTTTAACCAGGCATCATATATTTGAATGATATCTTGCCCATCCTTTTCTTCATTACATTTCCATTTGTCGACAATGTTTGTACATTAAATTACTCTTCCTGTGAATCAGCCATTTGGGTGGGAGATGGAAAAATCTGGAGTGAAAACAAGGCCTTCAGAGCAGACAGTGCTACCTGTCGAAGCAGATCTCTTGTTGGGTCCCGATAGCTCCTCAGAGATGGATTCAGAGACAGATGACCAGTCCTATTCCCCCACTGAGGTGTATGCTCTAACTTGGCACGGTTATAATGCTCATATCATGCATACGGTGTCTTGCATTGTATAGTTTAGACATCATATACACAATATTCAACACCATGTTCTTAGTTCAGACATCATATTGAATGCCCTCTGTTTAGCATATAAATCACATATGTGAATTAAATGATGCGATCCTGATTACTTAGATAACATGTAGGTGAATTATGTCATGCGATCCTGTTTAGTTATTCATCATATCTTTGAATTATGTTATGCTATGCTATCCAGTTTAGATAGACATCATATATGTAAAATTATGTCATGCTATCCGTTTTAGTTAAATAATATACATGTCAACTATTTCATGCCCTCTTTTTTCCACACTATCTATTGCATCTGTCTCTCATACAATGTCTGTACATTCAACTATGTTTCCTGTTTATCAGCCATTTGAATTGGAGCGGGTGATGCCAGTATCTAGCGGACTAAAAACACGGTCTTCAAATAAAACAATGCTACCTCTTGGTGGAGATAGCACCCCGGTTGTACATGCACAAGAACCAGCCCTACCACACATAACCCAAACTCTCGCAGATTGTACTCCTACTGCGATGGACAGAGAACCAGCTTCACCCAATCTAACCCAACCCCAGCCGATAGTAACCCAGTTCCTGTTGACACAGCACCATCTCCACCACAGAGCTCCCAAACAAGAGCAGTTAGTAAGGCAGCTCCAGTGCCCAAAGGGCCAGTACTATCACGGCGAACCCCAACTGCACCAGTTAGTATGCCTATTCCTGTGGAGGAAGCACAACCAACTAGTCGTAGTTTAGCATCTATCGCATTTGATGTTGTTAAATCGTATGTGCGTATCTTCCCATCTTGGAAATATTATACTGAAGATGAAGGAAAATGCCAGTTGCAGGTGTTTGTCCAGGAGTTATGTGTAAGTAATGTTATTCATGGCAATTACTTTGCTTCGTCCCATACATCCTACCTCCATGATGGTTATAATACAGCAAATTTTCCCATTTTTCTCTATAGAGAAGGACCGATTTGGAAACTCAGGATGAGGTAACCTGTGCTAATACCTCTGCTATCTTCAAGAATGCTTGGTGGCAGTATCAGAATTACCTGAAGAAAACGTACTTCACCGGCAAAGAAACTCATCAAATTCCCTTACTTTCTCCTGAGACACATTTACTGGACGATGACTAGGAACGCCTTGTTCTGTACTGGTCCCGAACCAAGAATGTGGTAAGGTCTATGAGCTCATTTTCTATTTTTAAGTATTATATTCTTGCGTCTTACTCTACCCTGTTCATGTAGAACAAGTGCCTAAACATGAAGAACAACTGTTCTAATTTAAGATTCCATTGCTATCATAGTTCAAAAAAGCGCTAGGCGTTAATTGTGCGTTTTGCCACCGCCTTGCGCTTTACTAACCAAAGCGCATGCTTATGCGCAGTTATGCACAGATTATGCGTAGTTATGCGCTATGCGTTTTGCCAACGCCTAGAGCCTAGGCGCGCTTAAGCGCTCGCTTAGGCACGCCTTTTTTAACTATGATTGCTTTGCTCTTGTATCACTGTATTTACTCATACAAACTTATTTTTAAATTGAAGGATCCAATCGAAACTCCAATGGCACAACAGGTATGTTCACGCATGTTTCTTTAACAGGTTTGCTCTTATCAATAGCTCTGTTGATTTCAATTTCAATTGTGTATACAGTTGACTTTCATATCATGCACATTACTAGCATCACAACAGAGCCAATAGTGTTGTTGTACATGTAGACCCGTGGTACCCATCTGAAATCTTGTTGTGCCGTGTAGTTTCCCACGCTTTGTATTCTTTCACTGCTACTTTGTCTTGAACTGATAGGATTTGAACCGTGTCTCTATTTTGATTTGGCAAGACAATGCAGTGACCATAGGACATAGATATATGTTTGTTTGATGCTTTTATTATGTACTAGTACTTGGCAATAGAAGACTTGGTAGTTTAATCCTGTCCACCTTACTAATGAACTGGTTCACCGAAATGAGTTTCATATACTAGTACATGCTAAACTTGTTATGTGTCTGCTTGTTTCTTCTTTTAGAATGCTGACAGAATATTGGGGAAGAGTGCCTTATTAAGCAATGGTAAAGCAAGTAATGCAGATAAGGTTCGGGATAGTGACACATCCTTGTTGGTCTCCAACAAAGCTAATAAAACAACTAAGGAAGACTATCTTGAAGACAGCGAGACAACCCCAAAGTCCTGTCTTGGTTTAGTGTTCGAGTTACTGGCCACTACCGCTTGCACAAGCTATTCAAACTCACTGTTTGAATCAGTTCGGTTTCTTGAGTCTCAACTACAAGCTGAAAGACATCGATCAGCTGTGCTGCGACAAGAAGCAGAAGGACTACGGAAGTCCCTGGAGCATTCAGATGCATTCTTTCTGGTGCAACAACAAGCGTTGGAGGATTTTAGCGCCAAACAGGACAAAGCTAATCAGCTTGCTAAGCTTATTGCCAGCATGGTGGATACCCAGGATAACGTTTCTTGAGCTCTTCTGAAGTTGTTTCAGTTACGCTCTTGTTTTGCTGCCATGTTTATTTGCACTGGTGGCCAATTTTGACGGCCAATGTATGTAATGTGCTGCTTTGTTCCCTATATTTGCGCTGGTGGCGAACTTTGATGCCCAGTGGATGTAATATGTGTAATAGCGGTAATAGGCTAGCGTTAATTGCTTGCTTATTTATTTCCTTATTGTCTTGTTTAGTTGTTTGCTTGTAGTCACTACAGTTCTTTTTCTAGTGGCCACAATAGCCTATTTTTGGTAACTAGGCCAAAATAATCATGGCAACACACGGACTGTTGTAACCATGGGCCTCCTGCAGGCCGTATGATCCATGGGCCTTCGTCCGGCCGTAGGATCCATCGGCCTTCTATACGGGCCTTAGGGTCCATGGGCCTTCTACGGGCTGTAGGGTCCATGGGCCTTCTACGGGCCGTATGATCCATGGGCCTTCTACGGGCCGTACTATCCATGGGCCTCATACGGGCCGTAGGATCCATGGGCCTTCTATGGGGCGTATCATCATTTCGCGAATCATGGACCGTACTATTCGTGGACCATAACGGGCTGTTAATAGGCCATATTTGATAACTCTATGAAAACAGCCCAACGGGTTTTTTTTGACATGAAAACGGCCCAACGTATTAACGGTCCGCAAACGGGCCGACTGTAACGACGGGCTGAATTTGGCCAAGCAGAAAATGACAGTAACGGGCCGTATGTAACCGAATGCTGCAAATGAGCCCAAGAATCAATGGGCCCTGAGAAGGCCGAAAGATAACTTGGGTTGGAAACGGCCCAATGGAATAACGGGCCATTAATGGGTATAAAGTGATACACTATTCATTACGGGCCAGTTTCACCACGGGCCGTTAATGGACCAAGACTTACAAAGGTCCTCATATGGGCCGAAAGAAGTCATGGGCCACACATGGGCCGGAAGTTAAAACGGGCTGAATCATATTGGACGGCCCAGATGACGCTACTGGGCCTAATTCGGATAGGGCGTAACGGGCCCTGGGTTAGCGGGCTGTAAATGGGCTATATGCGAACATGCCGTTAACACGCTTTCCGTGGGCCGGCCCGCCACCTTTTGACCAAGTCAAACGGGCCGGCCTTTTCACAGGAATGGGCCTCTGTTGGGCCGTGCCATGTGTCGCCGTATCATAGGCGCCTTCGGTCCAATGAGCGGATGACATCCGTCCCAACGGTGAGCCGACACGTGTTTCCTCTAGCCAATGATGATTTTACACGTGGAAAATCCCCATTGGTCGGGGCTGTTAACGGGTTATCGGATCCAAAACCCGACCCGATAGCTTAACGGCGTTCCGTTACGGTGGATGCCACGTGTCGGTCACCCTTGACGAAAGCACTTCTGTGACGCGCGATTTATCGTCAGACACTTCCGTGATGATAATTTTGGTAATGTCATGGAACACTTCTATGACAGCACAGGTATGGCTATCTTGATTCTGTCATAAAATCGTCATGGATGTACGTGCATGACAAAAAACGCGACCTACTGTGACAAACACGTATCATCACGGAAGTGTATTTTTTTGTAGTGGAGCGAGAACCCTTTCCGGCGATTCTTTCTGTGGCTTCACCGCACTTCTCCATGGATCCTTCTTCATCCCCAGGCAAGCCACAACCACCATTTGCGTGATAGCCATGCAGAAGCATTGGTTTTCAACTTGAATCTTTAATAACTGTCTATTTGTTTTCCTACTATGATCGGTATTTTGGTTATGCTTATGGATCGGTGTTTACCATCGTGATATGTTTTCATGCACTCTGTTATTATGTTCTTCATGCTAGTATTACTTTAATATTGGCAATTTTTGGTAGTAGTACATGTTGGTGATGGTTTTCGGTGCCTGACTATCGTCTGTTCCGAGTAACGTTGTTATGCATGTTCCTTTGCATCCAGTTGATTAAATACTTGCATGGTAGTTTTATCGTTATGTTATTGCATGGTATTTATTGTTGATGCTAGTGGTCATGTTATGCTATGGGTAGTGATCTAGTTGTGATTTCCATGCTCGTCAGTATGCGATGCTCATCCGGATAAATGGTTAAATGTTGTTGTTATGCTCGTTGATTGGGATGCACCCCCATGCTTATGTTAATATCATGTTCATGCATTGTAGTTGCATCATGTTATTATTTTTATCATGACTCAGCATATTGCATTCAAGTTTAACCGGATTAAATTGAACTTGAACAACTATTGGCTGAGTCATGGTTCCACCATATCGAGCTGACCAGCGTAACCACGCTTACCTTTTGGGGGGTCCTAACTGGGTCTATTGTCATGCCTCTCGCCGGTGCCTCCCGTGAGGGAAGGTTATGCGCGGGCGCTACCTTGGCTAGGTAGGACGACATAAGCCTTGTGTGCCTGTTGTTTTTGTAAGGATCCTTGTCCCCGTTTGGGACCGTTTTGCCACGACGGTGGCCGTTGGTGCCTTTGGTAGGCACGGGGCCACCCAGGACTTAGCCCAAAGGGGAGTTGGTCGGAGTGGCCGGGAGATTGTCATGGCAGTAGGACGGTTTTGTCGGAACGCCGTTGGTCCACCCGAATGGGAGTGCGAGGCCATTCCGTGGTGTGGGTAAAGTGTGCTAACCTCTGCATAGTGTGTGTGTTAAATCTATCGATAGCCGCGCCCGCGGATATGGGCCCAATTCGTGTCGGTCACACTATGGGTCAATAGTAATAATAATGATGTGCTTAATAACAACCCTGGTTCGATGATGAAAGAAGTTGGTTGATATTTATGTGATCGTGAGAGGATCACTGTGGTATCGTGGATACCGAGTTGATAGATATTTGTGGTGTTATGCGAGAGTCAAGGGTAAAGGTCAAGCTCCTTGTGGTCATAAATGATTACTACGGTATTGTTAATACCAAGCTTGATTGGATCCTGAGATGATCGTGTGATGTCCGTGATGGTAAGTGATGCATGTGATGGTTACGAGGTAACCCGAGCAGAGTAAGTTGGTGCATGATAGTTTTATCATGTTACATGCTAGTCTCATCATGTTCATATGTTTATGCCATGCTCGTATTGTTCTAGCTGTATCATGTTGTACATGCCATGTTGTTCTGATAGTATTGTGTTCATCATTGCTTAATAATCTGTAATTGCCATGCCATTGTTTGTCTTGATTCTTTGGTTGCTGTGAGCTTGCAAGTACATTCAATGTACCGACCTGGCGTGTCATGCCAGTCTGCAGGTCATGCCAGATTTGATTGCTTGTTTGCCATGGATTCCTTGTTTGCGAGCTAGGATAAGCGTTCCGGCCAAAGTCCCTGCAGAGTGGAGTTCACCACCGCCGATGTTGTTCCGCTGCCAGGAGTTATTCCGCTGCATCGTGTTGTTCTACTGCTTGCATGGAGCAACCGTGGCAGGCGTAGTGTCGTTGTGCCGATGTAATCCCCTTGTACCCATATAGATTGTAATAAAGAGTTGAGTTGTTCTATGCTAAGCAGTGCCGTATTCCAGAAGACTTCTCCTCGATCTCTAGGCTGGAATACGGGGCATTCCGGTTTCTCTGAGCCGGGGTGCCACATAAAAGCTCTCGGAATGGAACGGAACTTTGCGAGGATTTTTTATATCAATAATAAGAATTTCTGGAGCCAAGACCTGCCGGAGAGGGGTACCTGGGTGTGGGCGCCCCCCTCTCCTAGCGCACCCAGGTGGGTTGTCCCCACCTGGTGGCCCCGCAGACCCTGAAACCACGCTATAAAATCCTATTTTTCCAGAAAAAATCAGGGAGAAAGAATTATCACGATCCACGAGACGGAGCCGCCGCCAAGTCCTATTCTTCCTCGGGAGGGAAGATCTGGAGTCCGTTTGGGGCTCGGGAGAGGGGGATCTTCGTTCGTCGTCATCACCAACCCTTCTCCATCGCTAATTCCAGGATGCTCCCCACCGGGAGTGATTAATTCCTTCATAGGCTCGCTGTTCGGTGAGGTGTTGCATGAGATTCATCATGTAATCGAGTTATTTTTGTTAGGGCTTGATCCCTAGTAACCACTATGTTGTTAGATTGGTGTTGTTATGACTTTGCCATGCTTAATGCTTGTCACTTTGGGCACGGGTGCCATGATTTCAGATCTGAACCGTTTACGTTATCATCATTATATCCATTAGATCCGATCTTGCAAGTTATAGTCACCTACTACGTGTTATGATCCGACAACCCCGGAGTGACAACAACCGGGCCTACTCCCGGTGATGATCGTACTTTGAGGAGTTCATGTATTCATTATGTGTTAGTGCTTTGTTCCGGTTCTCTAATAAAAGGAGGCCTTAATATCCCTTAGTTTCCAATATGGACCCCGCTGCCACGGGAGGGTAGGACAAAAGATGTCATGCCAAGTTCTTTTAATAAAGCACGTATGACTATTTACGGAATACATGCCTACATTATATCGATGAACTGGAGCTAGTGCCGTATCGCCCTACGTTATAATTGTCACATGATTAATATCATTCAAAAAATCACCGATCCAATGCCTACGAATTTATCTTATATTGTTTCTGCTAAGTTACTACTGCTATCATCACTGTTACACTTGCTATAAAATTACTGCTATCACTGTTACTATTACCGTTGCTGCTGTCACTATTATCAAAACTATCAAACTACTTTGCTAATGATTACTTGCTGCAGATAATTAATCTCCAGGTGTGGTTGAATTGACAACTCAGCTGCTAATACCTTCAAATATTCTTTGGCTCCCCTTGTGCCGAATCTATAAATTTGGGTTGAATAATCTACCCTCGAAAACTGTTGCGATCCCCTATACTTGTGGGTTATCACAGATATTAAGTCTTTCAGGTGTGGTTGAATTGACAATTCAGCTGCTAATACTCGAGAATATTATTTGGCCCCCCTTGTGTCGAATAAATAAATTTGGGTTGAATACTCTACCCTCGAAAACTGTTGCGATCCCCTATACTTGTGGGTTATCACATTCCCACCTTCTGATTTCTCCCCATCTACAATGTTAATCGGCCTCAGAGGGATAGACGTCGTGTCTAGATCATCATGCCCATCCCAAGGTTCATCTCCTGAGCAGATCTCTTTCTTGGCATGGTATAGTGTTTCACGGTACTTCCCCTACCTATTTTCCTACCATACATCATCGCACACATGCATATGCCACTGTCCTTCTGTTGGCGATCATCCACCGGCCATACTTGAGGGTTATGTTATGGATGAGGGAACTGCTAGAGACTTTCTTGCTTGTAATGATAGAGATGATCTTAAGAAATTGTTAGATAAGCCGAAAGAAAAGTCTTTGAATGCTAGAATGAAATATGATCCTAAGTTTGCTACTTCACCTATCTTTGTTACTGATAAGGATTATGAATTCTCTGTCGATCCTGAGTTAATTACTTTGGTTTAATCTGATCCTTTCTATGGTTATGAATCTGAAACTGTTGTGGCACATCTTATTAAAATGAATGATATAGCCACCCTATTTGCTCATGAGGAAAAAAAATCGCTATTACTATATTCTTAAGTTGTTTCCTTTCTCATTAAAGGGTGCCGGTAAGTTATGGTTTAATTCTCTTGCTCTTGGTTGTGTGCATAGTCCCCAGGATATGATTTACTACTTCTCTCACAAATATTTCGCTGCTCATAAGAAACAAGCTGCTTTAAAGGAAATATTTAACTTCATGCAAATTAAAGAAGAGAGTCTCGCACAAGCTTGGGGGAGGCTTCTCCAATTACTTAATGCTTTGCCTGATCATCCTCTATTGATGCTCAACCTAGTAATGATGATGTTAATGTTGATGCTCAACCTAGTAATGATAATGATGTAGAGATTTAACCTGCTGTTGATCTTGATAACCCACAATCAAAGAATCAACATTCTGATAAGAGAGACTTTGTTGCTAGGAAGCTGTTGGGGAATGGAGTATTTCAAAATATTTGCCTACGATCACGCAAGATCTATCTAGAAGAAGCATAGCAACGAGCGGGGAGAGTGTGTCCACGTACCCTCGTAGACCGAAAGCGGAAGCGTTTAGTGATACGTCTCCAACGTATCTATATTTTTTTATTGTTCCATGCTATTATATTATCTGTTTTGGATGTTTATGGGTTTTATTATGCACTTTTATATAATTTTTGGGACTAACCTTTTAACCCAGAGCCTAGTGCCAGTTTCTGTTTTTCCCTTGTTTTGGTGTTTCGTAGAAAAGGAATATCAAACGGAGTCCAAACGGAATGAAACCTTCGGGAAAGTTATTTTTGGAACGGAAGCAATCCAGGGGACTTGGAGTGCACGTCAGGGAATCAACGAGGAAGGCACGAGGCAGGGGGCGCGCCCTCCACCCTCGTGGGCCCCTCGTGGCTCCCCTTACCGACTTCTTTCGCCTATATATCTCCATATACCCTAAAACCATCGGGGAACAGAATAGATCGGGAGTTCCGCCACCGCAAGCCTTTGTAGCCACCAAAAACCAATCGGGACCCTGTTCCGGCACCCTGCCGGAGGGGGGATCCCTCACCGGTGGCCATCTTCACCATCCCGGCGCTCTCCATGACGAGGAGGGAGTAGTTCACCCTCGGGGCTGAGGGTATGTACCAGTAGCTATGTGTTTGATCTCTCTCTCTCTCTCTCTCTCTCTCTCTCTCTCTCTCTCTCTCGTGTTCTTGAGGTGATACGATCTTGATGTATCGCGAGCTTTGCTATTGTAGTTGGATCTTATGATGTTTCTCCCCCTCTACTCTCTTGTAATGGATTGAGTTTTCCCTTTGAAGTTATCTTATCGGATTGAGTCTTTAATGATTTGAGAACACTTGATGTATGTCTTGCGTGGGATAACCGTGATGACAATGGGTTATTCTATTGATTCACTTGATGTATGTTTTGGTGATCAACTTGCGGGTTCCGCCCATGAACCTATGCATAGGGATTGGCACACGTTTTCGTCTTGACTCTCCGGTAGAAACTTTGGGGCACTCTTTGAAGTTCTTTGTGTTGGTTGAATAGATGAATCTGAGTTTGTGTGATGCATATCGTATAATCATACCCACGGATACTTGAGGTGACATTGGAGTATGTAGGTGACATTAGGGTTTTGGTTGATTTGTATCTTAAGGTGTTATTCTAGTACGAACTCTTGAATAGATCGATCCGAAAGAATAACTTTGAGGTGGTTTCGTACCCTACCATAATCTCTTCGTTTGTTCTCCGCTATTAGTGACTTTGGAGTGACTCTTTGTTGCATGTTGAGGGATATTTATATGATCCAATTATGTTATTATTGTTGAGATAACTTGCACTAGTGAAAGTATGAACCCTAGGCCTTGTTTCCTAGCATTGCAATACCGTTTGTGCTCACTTTTATCATTAGTTACCTTGCTGTTTTTATATTTTCAGATTACAAAAACCTATATCTACCATCCATATTGCACTTGTATCACCATCTCTTCGCCGAACTAGTGCACCTATACAATTCACCATTGTATTGGGTGTGTTGGGGACACAAGAGACTCTTTGTTATTTGGTTGCAGGGTTGTTTGAGAGAGACCATCTTCATCCTATGCCTCCCACGGATTGATAAACCTTAGGTCATCCACTTGAGGGAAATTTGCTACTGTCCTACAAACCTCTGCACTTGGAGGCCCAACAACGTCTACAAGAAGAAGGTTGCGTAGTAGACATCAAGCAGTTTCTGGAGCCGTTGCCGGGGAGGTGAGGTGCTTGAAGGTATATATTTAGATCTTGCAATCGAATCTTTTAGTTTCTTGTTTTATCACTAGTTCAGTTTATAAAAGAAAACTACAAAAAAAATGGAATTGAGTTTGCCTCATATGCTTCATCTTTTTAATATCTTTCGTTAGTATGATGGAAAAGAAAATTGTGCCAAAGTGTTAGAAGAAGAATGCATTAAAATGTTTGGCACTGAATCTTTGAATGATGAGCATGATTGCAATGTTGTTAGTATGAACTCCTTGAATATCCATAGTACTAATGATGATTGCACTAGTCATGATGAAAATATCTCTTATAAGCATGTTGATTTTTGTGGAGTGTATTGGGTTTGCAAGTACACACCAAATAGGGAAGATAGATATTGCAAGAGGCATAAGCATTTAGAAACTAAATTGTTGCAAGAAAGGCTAGATGTTTGTGCTAAAAATTTAAATTTTCTTAGCCGTACTTGTGAACTTTGCAATGAACATGATCATTTCAGTACCCAATGCAAATTGTTTCATGATCATATCGTGTCCAAAAATTGCGATGACTTGATTTCCCTTGCACATCATAATGAACGTATTTTGCTCTTGGGTTATGAAGAAATGAAACGTATAACTAAGGCCATTCCAGAATTTGCCCTTGATAGAGTTCTTCATTTTGATCTAGAAGAAATTTATGTGTATTGTGCGGTGAATTGCATTGAAAATCCTTATATTGCCAACTACATAAAGAAAAGAAAACAAATAGAAGATGAAGAAAATACTAATGAAAGGGAAGAGACTTACCAATATTCTCCTATTATTTCTTATGATGAATCAGGTAACGAGGAGGAGCTTTCTATTCAACCAATCTCATTAATAAGGAGCTCCAAAAAGAGGATTGAACCCACACATGATGTGGTGAAGAAGAAGAAAAGAAAAAGGAAGAGAGGTAAAAAGATATCTCTCCCAAATAATGTTGCTCCTATTATTGTTGTGCCTCATGAAAATGAATCAAAAATAATTGTGGAAGATGATGCACTTGATGATGATCTCGTTATGCCTATTGCTTGTTGTGATGATTATGATTGGGAAGATAATAATACTTCTTATGATCTTGAAAATCTTTTTGGCACTTGCTTGGAAGAATATGATAATTGCTATACTATTGGTGCTATCCATACTATTAATGATGAGAGTGATTATGCTTATGATATG
This sequence comes from Triticum aestivum, assembly GCF_018294505.1. Classification (NCBI taxonomy): domain Eukaryota; kingdom Viridiplantae; phylum Streptophyta; class Magnoliopsida; order Poales; family Poaceae; genus Triticum; species Triticum aestivum. Next base: position 457,531,127 of record NC_057802.1, read on the forward strand.
AAAAGGCCCAAGCTTGGGGAAGCTATGTTTGATGAGAATGACATATTTGAGAATATATTTGCTGAAATTAATGTTTGTCCCAAGCTTGGGGATGCTACGTTTAATGAAGATGATATTTTTAGCCTCCCAAGTTTTGATATGCAAAGTTGTCATGATGATAGCATGCCTTCTACCTATGATGATTATAGTTATGAAAGTGGATTTGGAGAGGTCATGACTTTATTTAGTGATGAGTCCACTATCTTGGAAGAGGTTTCAATCGATTATGATGAGAAAAAAGTTGCTACTTATGATGATTATTGTGATGATACTTATGCTATAAAAAGTAGTGATGATTATATTTATAAAACTTGTCATGATTATGATTACCCTTTTTCTGACTATTACTCTTTTAATGTGGAAACAATTTATAGTATTCAAGTCTCTTTTGATATTCCCACTATTCCGAATGAGAAGAAATTTGCTTATGTGGAGAGTAGTAAAAATTCTATGCTTGTAGATCATGAAAAGAATGCTTTAGGTGCTGGTTATATTGTTGAATTCATTCATGATGCTACTGAAAATTATTATGAGGGAGGAATTTATGCTTGTAGAAATTGCAATAATATCAAGTTTCCACTCTATGTTCTTAAAGTTTTAAAGTTATGCTTGTTTTGCCTTCCTATGCTAGTTGATTCCCATAAGTTGTTTGCTCACAAAATCCCTATGCATAGGAAGTGGGTTAGACTTAAATGTGCTAGTCATATTCTTCCTGATGCTCTCTTCATGTTTCAATTCTTATCTTTTATGCGAGCATCATTGAAATCATCATGCCTAGCTAGGGGCGTTAAACGATAGCGCTTGGTGGGAGGCAACCCAATTTTATTTTAGGTTCTTGCTTTTTGGTTCTGTTTAGGAATAAATAATCCATCTATCCTCTGGTTAGATGTGGTTTTATGTTTTAATTAGTGTTTGTGCCAAGTAAGACCTATAGGATCTTCTTGGATGATAGTTATTTGATCTTGCTGAAAATTCCAGAAACTTTCTGTTCACGAAAACAATTGTTAAAAATCACCAGAACGTGATAAAATACTGATTCCAATTGCAGTAGATCATTTAACAAATTATCTAGGTCTTCCTATTTTGGTAGAATTTTTTGTGTTCCAGAAGTTTGCGTTAGTTACAGATTACTACAGACTGTTCTGTTTTTGACAGATTCTGTTTTTCGTGTGTTATTTGCTTATTTTGATGAATCTATGGCTAGTAAAATAATTTATAAACCATAGAGAAGTTGGAATACAGTAGGTTTAACACCAATATAAATAAATAATGAGTTCATTACAGTACCTTTAAGTGGTGTTTTGTTTTCTTTCGCTAACAGAGCTCACGAGTTTTCTGTTGAGTTTTGTGTTGTGAAGTTTTCAAGTTTTGGTAAAGATTCGATGGACTATGGAATAAGGAGTGGCAAGAGCCTAAGCTTGGGGATGCCCAAGGCACCCCAAGGTAATATTCAAGGACAACCAAGAGCCTAAGCTTGGGGATGCCCCGGAAGGCATCCCCTCCTTCGTCTTCGTTCATCGGTAACTTTACTTGGAGCTATATTTTTATTCACCACATGATATGTGTTTTGCTTGGAGCGTCATTTTATTTTCTTTAGTTTTGCTTGCTGTTTGAATAAAGTATCAAGATCTGAAATTCTTAAATGTTAGAGAGTCTTCACATAGTTGTATAATTATTCGACTACTCATTGATCTTCACTTATATCTTTCGGAGTAGTTTGTCATTTGCTCTAGTGCTTCACTTATATCCCTTTAGAGCACGGCGGTGGTTTTATTTTCAAGAAATAGATGAACTCTCATGCTTCACTTATATTATTTTGAGAGTCTTTAGAACAGCATGGTAGTTTGCTTTGGTTATGAAACTAGTCCTAATATGATGGGCATCCAAGATGGGTATAATAAAAACTTTCATATAAGTGCATTGAATACTAAGAGAAGTTTGATACTTGATGATTGTTTTGAGATATGGCGGTAGTGATATTAAAGCTGTGCTAGTTGAGTAGTTGTGAATTTGAGAAATACTTGTGTTGAAGTTTGCAAGTCCCGTAGCATGCACGTATGGTAAACGTTATGTAACAAATTTGAAACATGAAGTGTTCTTTGATTGTCCTCCTTATGAGTGGCGGTCGGGGATGAGCGATGGTCTTTTCCTACCAATCTACCCCCCTAGGAGCATGCGCGTAGTGCTTGGTTTTTGATGACTTGTAAATTTTTGCAATAAGTATGTGAGTTCTTTATGACTCCATGGATTATACACACTTTCACGCTTCCATCATTGCTAGCCTCTTCGGTACCGTGCATTGCCCTTTTCTCACCTTGAGAGTTAGTGCAAACTTCGCCGGTGCATCCAAACCCCGTGATATGATACGCTCTATCACACAAAAACCTCCTTGTATCTTCCTCAAAACAGCCACCATACCTACCTATTATGGCATTTCCATAGCCATTCCGAGATATATTGTCATGCAACTTTCCACCGTTCCGTTTATTATGACACACTTCATCATTGTCATATTGCTTTGCATGATCATGTAGTTGACATAGTATTTGTGGCAAAGCCACCATTCATAATTCTTTCATACATGTCACTCTTGGTTCATTGCATATCCCGGTACACCGCCGGAGGCATTCATATAGAGTCATACTTTGTTCTAGTATCGAGTTGTAATCATTGAGTTGTAAATAAATAGAGGTGTGATGATCATCATTAATAGAGCATTGTCCCCAAAAAAAGAGAAAGGCCAAATAAAAAAAGGAAGGCCAAAAAAAAGAAAATAAAAAGGGGCAATGCTACTATCCTTTTACCACACTTGTGCTTCAAAGTATCACCATAATCTTCATGATAGAGAGTCTCTTGTTTTGTCACTTTCATATACTAGTGGGCAATTTTCATTATAGAGCTTGGCTTGTATATTCCAACAATGGGCCTCCCCAAGTGCCCTAGGTCTTCGTGAGCAAGCAAGTTGGATGCACACCCACTTAGTTTCTTTTGTTGAGCTTTCATACATTTATAGCTCTAGTGCATTCGTTGCATGGCAATCCCTACTCCTTGCATTAACATCAATCGATGGGCATCTCCATAACTCATTGATTAGCCTCGTTCATGTGAGACTTTCTCCTTTTTTGTCTTCTCCACATAACCCCCATCATTATATTCTATTCCACCCATAGTGCTATATCCATGGCTCACGCTCATGTATTGCGTGAAGGTTGAAAAAAGTTTGAGATTACTAAAGTATGAAACAATTGCTTGGCTTGTCATCGGGGTTGTGCATGATGAGAGCATTCTTGTGTGACAGAAATGGAGCATGACTAAACTATATGATTTTGTAGGGATGAACTTTCTTTGGCCATGTTATTTTGAGAGGACATAATTGCTTAGTTGGTATGCTTGAAGTATTATTACTTTTATGTCAATTTGAACTTTTATCTTGAATCTTTCGGATCTGAATATTCTTACCACAATTAAGAAGAATTACATTGAAATTATTCCAAGTAGCATTCCACATCAAAAATTCTGTTTTTATCATTTACCTACTCGTGGACGAGCAGGAATTAAGCTTGGGCCGGGATGCTGATACGTCTCCAACGTATCTATAATTTTTTATTGTTCCATGCTATTATATTATCTGTTTTGGATGTTTATGGGCTTTATTATGCACTTTTATATTATTTTTGGGACTAACCTATTATCCCAGAGCCCAGTGCCAGTTTCTGTTTTTCCCTTGTTTCAGTGTTTCGCAGAAAAGGAATATCAAACGGAGTCCAAACGGAATGAAACCTTCGGGAAAGTTATTTTTGGAACGGAAGCAATCCATGGGACTTGGAGTGCACGTCAGGGAATCAACGAGGAAGGCACGAGGCAGGGGGGCGCGCCCTCCACCCTCGTGGCTCCCCTTACCGACTTCTTTCGCCTATATATCTCCATATACCCTAAAACCATCGGGGAACAGAATAGATCGGGAGTTCCGCTGCCGCAAGCCTCTGTAGCCACAAAAAACCAATCGGGACCCTGTTCCAGCACCCTTCCGGAGGGGGGATCCCTCACCGGTGGCCATCTTCATCATTCCGGCGCTCTCCATGACGAGGAGGGAGTAGTTCACCCTCGGGGCTGAGGGTATGTACCAGTAGCTATGTGTTTGATCTCTCTCTCTCTCTCGTGTTCTTGAGGTGATACGATCTTGATGTATCGCGAGCTTTGCTATTGTAGTTGGATCTTATGATGTTTCTCCCCCTCTACTCTCTTGTAATGGATTGAATTTTCCCTTTGAAGTTATCTTATCGGATTGAGTCTTTAATGATTTGAGAACACTTGATGTATGTCTTGCGTGGGATAACCGTGGTGACAATGGGTTATTCTATTGATTCACTTGATGTATGTTTTGGTGATCAACTTGCAGGTTCCGCCCATGAACCTATACATAGGGGTTGGCACACGTTTTCGTCTTGACTCTCCGGTAGAAACTTTGGGGCACTCTTTGATCTTCTTTGTGTTGATTGAATAGATGAATCTGAGATTGTGTGATGCATATCGTATAATCATACCCACGGATACTTGAGGTGACATTGGAGTATTGATAACCCACAAGTATAGGGGATCAATTGTAGCCTCTTTCGATAAGTAAGAGTGTCGAACCCAACGAGGAGCTAAAGGTAGAACAAATATTCCCTCAAGTTCTATCGACCACCGATGCAACTCTACGCACGCTTGACGTTCGCTTTACCGGAAACAAGTATGAAACTAGAACTACTTTGTAGGTGTTTTTGGATAGGTTTGCAAGAAGATAAAGAGCGCGTAAATAAAAACTAGGGGCTGTTTAGATAAAGACACAACTAAATTAGTAAAGAGCTTTTTGTCACGAGAAAGTTATTTGTCCCTAGGCAATCGATAACTAGATCAGTAATCACTATTGAAATTTTATTTGAGGGAGAGGCATAAGCTAACATACTTTCTCTACTTGGATCATATGCACTTATGATTGGAACTCTAGCAAGCATCTGCAACTACTAAAGATCATTAAGGTAAAACCCAACCATAGCATTAAAGTATCAAGTCCTCTTTATCCCATACGCAAACAACCTACTTACTCGGGTCTGTGCTTCTGTTCACTCACGCCACCCACCATAAGCAAATCATGAGCATATTGCAAACCCTACAGCGGGAATCCCTCACGCTTGCGCGGCACGGAGAGCACCATAGGACAACACCAATAATAAAACATGCAACTCAAACCAATCATGGTCATCAAATAACCCATAGGACAAAACGGATCTACTCAAACATCATAGGATAGCCATACATCATAGGGAAATAATATATAGCGTTGAGCACCATGTTTAAGTAGAGATTACAGCAGGTAAGAGAGAGGTTACACCGCTGCATAGAGGGGGGAAGAGTTGGTGATGATGGTGGTGAAGTTGTTGGTGAATATTGCGGTGATGATGATGGCTCCGGCGACGTTCCGGCGCCACCGGAAGAGAGGGGGAGAGGGCCCCACTTCTTCTTCTTCTTCCTTGACCTCCTCCCTAGATGGGAGAAGGGTTTCCCCTCTGGTCCTTGGCCTCCATGGCGTGGGAGGGGCGAGAGCCCCTCCGAGATTGGATCTGTCTCTCTGTCTCCCTCTGTTTCTGCGTTCTGTTCTGTTGCCCTTTCACCGTTCCGTATATATATGGAGATCCGTAAATCCGATTGGACTGAAACCTTCGCCGTGATTTTTTTTTACCAAAAATCAGCTTTCTTGCGGCCGAAGAAGGGCATCAACCGCCTTACCGGTGGCCCACGAGGGTCAGGGGTGCGCCCAGGGGGGCAGTGGCGCCCCCTGCCTCGTGGCCACCTCGGGCACCATCTCGCGTGGATTTTTCTTCCGGAATTTTCTAAATATTCCAAAAATAAGCTTCATCCGTTTTTATCCCGTTTGGATTCCGTTTGATATGGATATTCTGCGAAACATAAAACATGCAACTAACAGGAACTGGCACTGGGCACTGGATCAATATGTTAGTCCCAAAAATAGTATAAAAAGTTGCCAAAAAGTATATGAAAGTTGAATAATATTGGCATGGAACAATCAAAAATTATAGATACGACGGAGACGTATCAACATCCCCAAGCTTAATTCCTGCTCGTCCTCGAGTAGGTAAATGATAAAAAAGATAATTTTTGATGTGGAATGCTACCTAGCATAATCTTGATCATATGTCTAATCATGGCATGAATATTAAGACACGAGTGATTCAAAGCAATAGCCTATCCTTTGACATAAAAACAATAATACTTCAAGCATACCAACCAAGCAATTATGTCTTATTGAAATAACATAGCCAAAGAAAGCTCATCCCTACAAAATCATATAGTCTGGTTATGCTCCATCTTCACCACACAAAATATTCACATCATGCACAACCCCGATGACAAGCCAAGCAATTGTTTCATACTTTGACGTTTCTCAAACCTTTTCAACTTTCACGCAATACATGAGTGTGAGCCATGGACATAGCACTATAAGTGGAATAGAATATGATGATGGGGGTTATGTGGAGAAGACAAAAAAGGAGAAAGTCTCACATCGACGCGGCTAATCAACGGGCTATGGAGATGCCCATCAATTGATGTCAATGTGAGGAGTAGGGATTGCCATGCAACGGATGCACTAGAGCTATAAGTGTATGAAAGCTCAAACTAAAACTAAGTGGGTGTGCATCCAACTTGCTTGCTCATGAAGACCTAGGGCATTTGAGGAAGCCCATCGTTGGAATATACAAGCCAAGTTCTATAATGAAAATTCCCACTAGTATATGAAAGTGATAACTCAAGAGACTCTCTATATGAAGAACATGGTGCTACTTTGAAGCACAAGTGTGGTAAAAGGATAGTAACATTGCCCCTTCTCTCTTTTTCTCTCATTTTTTTGTTTTCTTTTGGTTTCTCTTTTTTTGGGCCTTCTCTTTTTTTGGCCTTTCTCTCTTTTTTATTTTTTATTTTATTTTTATTTTTTCGTCCAGAGTCTCATCCCGACTTGTGGGGGAATCATAGTCTCCATCATCCTTTCCTCACTGGGGCAATGCTCTAATAATGATGATCATCACACTTTTATTTACTTACAACTCAATATTACAACTCGATATCTAGAACAAAGATATGATTCTATATGAATGCCTCTGGCGGTGTACCGGTATGTGCAATGATTTAGCGTAGCAATGACATCAAAAAACGGACAAGCCATGAAAACATCATGCTAGCTATCTTACGATCATGCAAAGCAATATGACAATAAATGCTCAAGTCATGTATATGATGATGATGGAAGTTGCATGGCAATATATCTCGGAATGGCTATGGAAATGCCATAATAGGTAGGTATGGTGGCTGTTTTGAGGAATATATAAGGAGGTTTATGTGTGATAGAGCGTATCGTATCACGGGGTTTGGATGCACCGGCGAAGTTTGCACCAACTCTCGAGATGAGAAAGGGCAATGCACAGTACCAAAGAGGCTAGCAATGATGGAAGGGTGAGAGTGCGTATAATCCATGGACTCAACATTAGTCATAAAGAACTCACATACTTATTGCAAAAGTCTATTAGCTATCGAAAAAAGTACTACGCGCCTGCTCCTAGGGGGATAGATTGGTAGGAAAAGACCATCGCTCGTCCCCGACCACCACTCACAAGGAAGACAATCAATAAACACCTCATGCTCCAACTTCGTTACATAACGGTTGACCATACGTGCATGCTATGGGACTTGCAAACCTCAACACAAGTATTTCTCAATTTCACAATTACTCAACTAGCACGACTCTAATATCACCACCTTTATATCGCAAAACTATTGCAAGGAATCAAACATATCATATTCAGTGATCTACAAGTTTTATGTAGGATTTTATGACTAACCATGTGAATGACCAATTCCTGTCATCTCTCTAACTAGATATAAGTGAAGCACGAGAGTTTAATTCTTTATACAAAAGATATGCCCACGCTCTAACAAATATAAGTGAAGCAAAAGAGCATTCTATAAATGACGGTTGTCTATGTAAAGAGAAACAGGCAATCCAAACTTCAAATGATATAAGTGAAGCACGTGAAGCATTCTATAAAGCCATACTCAAAAGATATAAGTGAAGTGCAAAGAGTATTCTATAAATCGACCAAGGACTATCTCATACCAGCATGGTGCATAAAAGAAAAAGAAAACTAAATGCAAAAGACGCTCCAAGATCTGCACATATCACATGAATGAAACGAATCCGAAAACATACCGATACTTGTTGAAGAAAGAGGGGATGCCTTCCGGGGCATCCCCAAGCTTAGACGCTTGAGTCTCCTTGAATATTTACTTGGGGTGCCTTGGTCATCCCCAAGCTTGAGCTCTTGCCTCTCTTCCTTCTTCTCACATCGAGACCTTCTCGATCATCGAACACTTCATCCACACAAAACTTCAACAGAAAACTCGGTAAGATCCGTTAGTATAATAAAGAAAAATCACTACTCTAAGTACTGTTGCAAACCAATTCATATTTTTTTTTGCATTATAGCTACTGTAATATAACTTTTTCATGGCTTAATCCACCGATATAAATTGATAGTTTCATCAAAACAAGCAAACTATGCATCAAAAACAGAATCTGTCTAAAACAGAACAGTCTGTAATAATCTGAACATTCACCATACTTCTGATACTTGATTTTTTTTTTCCAAAATTAGGAAAAATAAACAATTTCTATATAAAGACAGTGCAAAAAGAATCAGAACCATTTGACATTCCAGTAAAATATTAAAAATCGCGCACTACAGCCAAAGTTTCTGTCCTGCACCGTACAAACCAACATGTATTGTAAACATCCTAAAGGCAAACCTTGGCACATTATTTTTATAATACAATGGAATTGTACAAGGGGATAATTATTTTTATTGAAAAGTTGCTGTAATAAAGATTCACAAAATTTCCGTGAGCATGAACAAAGTTCAAGGCTAGCTCCCACTTCAACAATGCTTGTCTTTCTCACTTTCGCTTTTCTTTTTGAAAAGTTTAGGGTTCCCCTCTTTATTTTTGTTGTTTTTAAACTAAATGAAAGCACTCAACAGAAATAAATGTCTCTCTAAAACTTCCGGGTTGTCTCCCTGGCAGCGCTTTCTTTAAAGCCATTAAGCTAGGCATATAGTGCTCAAGTAGTGAATCCACCCGGATCCCAAGGTATATCAAAGCCAATTTTAATTTACAATGATTTAGCATTTAGTAGTGAGCACAAGGTAACATATATCAAGCAACGTCAAAGTCTAACTCTCTTCCTATGCATTGGCATGTCATAAAAGAACAATTCATGCACACATAGTAAAGGCCAATGCATAGTATAAACAGTTTCTTGCAATTTTACCATGTTGGACACATAGAGAGGTGGAGATATAGTTCCTCTCTCATAATAATTGCAAGTAGGAGCAGCAAGCACATGCATATTATATCTATCAAAATCATCATGTGCAATGGTAAAAGGCAACCCATCAATATAATCCTTAATAAGTGCAAACTTCTCCGATAACTGTAGTCGGGAGAATTCAAAAAGATAATAGGACTATCATGCGTGGGTGCAATAGCAACAATTTCATGTTTAACATAAGGAACTATAGCAAGTTCATCTGCATAAGCATCATTCATATTGTCATCTTAGCCACAAGCAGAGCAAGCATCAAGTTCGTCAAAAAGGGATATTTCAAGAGAATCAATGGGATCATAACAATCATCATAGCAATCATCCTTTGGTAAGCACGAAGGGAAATTAAACAATGTATGAGTTGAAGAGTTACTCTCATTAGAAGGTGGGCATGGGTAGCTAATCCGCTCTTCCTCCTTTTGTTCTTCGCTCTCCTCATCATCTTTTTCATCCAATGAGCTCACAGTTTCATCAGTTTCTTCTTCCATAGACTCCTGCAAAATATTAGTCTCTTCTTGGACAGCGGAGTAGTCCTCAATATATGGTTCAACACAGGTATTAGAAGCATAATTATCATAGCAATATTTAAGTATGGCAAAAAAATTCAGATTTGTAAAGAGTAGCACCATACTTTTCAATCAAAGAAGCAATTTCATAAGCACCCTTAAAAGCAACAAATTCTTCAATTTGTTGAACATCATAGTAATTATAAACACCCTTAGCATACGAAGATACGATTCCATTATCACTAAACTCACATTGGTAGGGAAGGTGTTTCTTAGGGTTTTCAGAACAACAAGTAAAATCATATATTACACATAAATTCCAAGCATAGCATTGCAAACGATGAATTTGACCCAATAGAATTTTCCCTTTTTCAGATATTTGGTGTCGCGCATAACAAGCATGCTCATCTAAAGATTTGCCCTCAACTAAGCTAGTTGGGGTTTCAGCACGAGCACATAGGGATCAAAGATGATCCAAGTAACAGGCTTCAGGAGTGTGATAGATTTTGAGTGGTTCTTCAACCATTGGTTCAGTAGGTACAACTATTTTTTTGGTATTTTGCGTTTCCTACCCATAACTAAAGATAGAAAACAACTAAGAACAGCAAATAAAAATTACTTAGTGATAAAGCAAACAAGCACACACGAGAATATTCACCCCACGCTATTGCTCCCCGGCAACGGCGCCAGAAAAAGGTCTTGATAACCCACAAGTATAGGGGATCAATTATAGCCTATTTTGATAAGTAAGAGTGTCGAACCCAACGAGGAGCTAAAGGTAGAACAAATATTCCATCAATTTCTATCGACCACCGATGCAACTCTACGCACGCTTGACGTTCGCTTTACCGGAAACAAGTATGAAACTAGAACTACTTTGTAGGTGTTTTTGGATAGGTTTGCAAGAAGATAAAGAGCGCGTAAATAAAAACTAGGGGCTGTTTAGATAAAGACACAACTAAATTAGTAAAGAGCTTTTTGTCACGAGAAAGTTATTTGTCCCTAGGCAATCGATAACTAGATCAGTAATCACTATTGAAATTTTATTTGAGGGAGAGGCATAAGCTAACATACTTTCTCTACTTGGATCATATGCACTTATGATTGGAACTCTAGCAAGCATCCGCAACTACCAAAGATCATTAAGGTAAAACCCAACCATAGCATTAAAGTATCAAGTCCTCTTTATCCCATACGCAAACAACCTACTTACTCGGGTCTGTGCTTCTGTTCACTCACGCCACCCACCATAAGCAAATCATGAGCATATTGCAAACCCTACAGCGGGAATCCCTCACGCTTGCGCGGCACGGAGAGCACCATAGGACAACACCAATAATAAAACATGCAACTCAAACCAATCATGGTCATCAAATAACCCATAGGACAAAACGGATCTACTCAAACATCATAGGATAGCCATACATCATAGGGAAATAATATATAGCGTTGAGCACCATGTTTAAGTAGAGATTACAGCGGGTAAGAGAGAGGTTACACCGCTGCATAGAGGGGGGAAGAGTTGGTGATGATGGTGGTGAAGTTGTTGGTGAAGATTGCGGTGATGATGATGGCTCCGGCGACGTTCCGGCGCCATTGGAAGAGAGGGGGAGAGGGCCCCACTTCTTCTTCTTCTTCCTTGACCTCCTCCCTAGATGGGAGAAGGGTTTCCCTCTGGTCCTTGGCCTCCATGGCGTGGGAGGGGCGAGAGCCCCTCCGAGATTGGATCAGTCTCTCTGTCTCTCTCTGTTTCTGCGTTCTGTTCTCCTACCCTTTCACCGTTCCGTATATAAATGGAGATCCGTAACTCCGATTGGACTGAAACCTTCGCCGTGATTTTTTAACAAAAATTAGCTTTCTTGCGGCCGAAGAAGGGCATCAACCGCCTTACGGGTGGCCCACGAGGGTCAGGCGCGCGCCCTGGGGGGCAGGGGCGCCCCCTGCATCGTGGCCACCTCGGGCACCGTCTCACGTGGATTTTTCTTCCGGAATTTTCTAAATATTCCAAAATAAGCTCCGTCCGTTTTTATCCCGTTTGGATTCCGTTTGATATGGATATTCCGCGAAACATAAAACATGCAACAAACAGGAACTGGCACTGGGCAGTGGATCAATATGTTAGTCCGAAAAATAGTATAAAAAGTTGCCAAAAAGTATATGAAAGTTGAATAATATTGGCATGGAACAATCAAAAATTATAGATACAACGGAGACGTATCAAGTATCTAGGTGACATTAGGGTTTTGGTTGATTTGTATCTTAAGGTGTTATTCTAGTACGAACTCTTGAATAGATCGATCCGAAAGAATAACTTTGAGGTGGTTTCGTACCCTACCATAATCTCTTCGTTTGTTCTCCGCTATTAGTGACTTTGGAGTGACTCTTTGTTGCATGTTGAGGGATAGTTATATGATCCAATTATGTTATTATTGTTGAGAGAACTTGCACTAGTGAAAGTATGAACCCTAGGCCTTGTTTCCTAGCATTGCAATACCGTTTGTGCTCACTTTTATCATTAGTTACCTTGCTGTTTTTATATTTTCAGATTACAAAAACCTGTATCTACCATCCATATTGCACTTGTATCACCATCTCTTCGCCGAACTAGTGCACCTATACAATTCACCATTGTATTGGGTGTGTTGGGGACACAAGAGACTCTTTGTTATTTGGTTGCAGGGTTGTTTGAGAGAGACCATCTTCATCCTACGCCTCCCACGGATTGATAAACCTTAGGTCATCCACTTGAGGGAAATTTTCTACTGTCCTACAAACCTCTGCACTTGGAGGCCCAACAACGTCTACAAGAAGAAGGTTGCATAGTATACATCATTTAGTAACGCGGTTGATGTAGTTGAACGTCTTCGCGATCCAACCGATCAAGTACCGAATGCACGGCACCTCCGCGGTCTGCACACGTTCAGCTCAGTGACGTCCCTCGAACTCTAGATCCAGTTGAGGCCGAGGGAGAGTTTCGTCAGCACGACGGTGTGGTGACGGTGATGATGAAGTTACCGACGCAGGGCTTCGCCTAAGCACTACAACAATATGACCGAGGTGGAAAACTGTGGAGGGGGGCACCGCACATGGCTAAAGATCAACTTTTGTGTCTATGGGGTGCCCCCTCCCCCGTATATAAAGGAGGGGAGGAGGAGAACGGCGGCCACAAGGGGCGTGCCGAGGGGGGAGGAATCCTACTCCTAGTAGGAGTAGGTTTCCTCCTTTCCTAGTCCAAGTAGGAGAAGGGGGGAAGGAGGAGGAGGAGAGAAGGAAGGAGGGGGGTGCCGCCCCTCCCCTTGTCCAATTCGGACTGGGGCAAGGGGTGCGCGCGCCACCTCCTGCCCAGCCCTCTCTCTTCTCTACTAAGGCCCATGAGGCCCAATAGCTACCGGGGGGGGGGGGGGGGTTCCGGTAACCCCCGGTACTCCGAAACTTATCCGATATGACCCGAACCATTCCGGTGTCTGAATATAACCTTCCAATATATGAATCTTTATGTCTCGACCATTTCGAGACTCCTCGTCATGTCCGTTATCTCATCCGGGACTCCGAACGACCTTCGATACATCAAATCACATAAACTCATAATACCAATCGTCATCGAATGTTAAGCGTGCGGATCCTACGGGTTCGAGAACTATGTAGACATGACCGAGACACATCTCCGGTCAATAACCAATAGCGGAACCTGGATGCTCATATTGGCTCCTACATATTCTACGAAGATCTTTATCGGTCAAACCGCATAACAACATACGTTGTTCCCTTTGTCATCGGTATGTTACTTGCCCGAGATTCGATTGTCGGTATCACTGTACCTAGTTCGATCTCGTTACCGGCAAGTCTCTTTACTCGTTCTGTAATGCATCATCCCGCAACTAACTCATGAGTTACATTGCTTGCAAGGCTTATAGTGATGAGCATTACCGAGAGGGCCCAGAGATACCTCTTCGATAATCGGAGTGACAAATCGTAATCTCGATCTATGCCAACTCAACAAACACCATAGGAGACACATGTAGAGCATCTTTATAATCACCCAGGTATGTTGTGACGTTTGATAGCACACTAAGTGTTCCTCCGGTATTCGGGAGTTGCATAATCTCATAGTTATAGGAACATGTATAAGTCGTGAAGAAAGCAATAGCAATAAACCAAACGATCATAGTGCTAAGCTAACGGATGGGTCTTGTCCATCACATCATTCTCTAATGATGTGATCCCGTTCATCAAATGACAACACATGTCTATGGTCAGGAAACATAACCATCTTTGATTAACGAGCTAGTCAAGTAGAGGCATACTAGGGACACTCTGTTTTCTCTATGTATTCACACATGTACTAAGTTTCCGGTTAATACAATTCTAGCATGAATAATAAACATTTATCATGATATAAGGAAATATAAATAACAACTTTATTATTGCCTCTAGGGCATATTTCCTTCAGTCTCCCACTTGCACTAGAGTCAGTAATCTAGTTCACATCGCCATGTGATTTAACACCAATAGTTCACATCACCATGTGATTAGTTCACATCGCCATGTGACTAATACCCAAAGGGTTTTATTAGAGTCAATAATCTAGTTCACATCGCTATGTGATTAACACCCAAAGAGTACTAAGGTGTGATCATGTTTTGCTTGTGAGAGAAGCTTAGTCAATGGGTCTTTCACATTCAGAGCCGTATGTATTTTGCAAATTTTCTATGTCTGCAATGCTTTGCATGGAGCTACTCTAGCTAATTGCTCCCACTTTCAATATGTATACAAATTGAGACTCAGAGTCATCCGGATCGGTGTAAAAGCTTGCATCGGCCTAATTCTTTCAGGTGTGGTTGAATTGATAACTCAGCTGCGAATACTCGAGAATATTCCTTGGCTCCCCTTGTGTCGAATCAATAAATTTGGGTTGAATACTCTACCCTCGAAAACTCTTGCGATCCCTCATACTTGTGGGTTATCACATTCCCACTTTCTGATTTCTCCTCATCTACAATGTTAATTGGCTTCAGAGGGATAGATATTGTGTCTAGATCATCATCCCGATCCCAAGGTTCATCTCCTGAGAAGATCTCTTTCTTGGCATGGTATAGTGTTTCACGGTACTTCCCCTACCTATGTTCCTACCACACATCATCACACACATGCATATGGCACCGTCCTTCTGTTGGCAATCATCCACCGGCCATATTGCTTGTGTTTCTATTGCCAAAACCCATCACCACCCTCTTCCTATATATGACCCATCGAACCAAAAATCTCACATAAATAAGGAATCTTCTCATACTTGACAGGCAGCAACCGGCGGTCCTCACCTCCACAGTCAAAGGTGTGAAATGTGTCAATAGTTTAGCAACTAGAACTCATGCATGGACCCTCACATAATCACATTGATACAAAAGCCTTAGAGACATTCCATTATTTGAAAAAATATTTATGGACGCGCAAGCATGCTTAGACGATTGGGGGTCATTCCCATATGGTAGGGTTGGGTTGACGTCCTGTGTACTGTCACTAAACTACTTATACGCCCGCCATGACGTGCATGTATACGTCACTAGACAACATATTGGCGGGTTTATGTAGTGCTATCTGTTGAGTATATGTGTTATGTGCATATTGTATATTGGGCCCGCCTCCTAGTTCCTTGTATAGTTGACGTTCGTGGCCCACCTTTGTACATCATATATACGTGCCTATGCACGAGAGCAATACATCATGCAATTCACACAACATACATGGTATCAGTTTCCTAGGTTTTCTATTTTCGCTTCCGCCGCCGCCGCGTGTCTCCTCCGCGCCTCCGCCGCCACCCCGTCGCCGCCGCTCGCGTGCCGGCAGCCGCCGCGCGCTCGCTTCCCCGAGCCAGTCGCGATCCATCCATCCTCCCGCACGCCTCCTAACCTGTGCGATCCATCCATCCTTCCGTGCGCCTGCTAACCTGCGCGATCCATCCATCCAGCCGCGCGCCTGCTACGTTGCGCACCCGCACCGCCCGCTTGCATCGTTGCTGCCATCCGCATCGCATCGCTGCTGCCACTTCCGCTTGCATCACTGCTGCCGTCCGCATCGCATCGCAAGCTGCCGCTGCCGCACGCCTCGTCCGCCCAACCACCACGCATCGCCAGGTCACTGCTGCCGCCGCGTCTCGCCCACAGCCGCGCGCCTGCTACCCGCTAGCCGTCGCTGCTCCATTTTTGGCTTCTTCGCCGCTGCTTTCCCTGGCCGGCGCCTCCATGGCTGCCACTGCTCCGGTCTCCGCCGCGTCACCGTCGCCGGTCTTCAGCGACTCCGCCGCTCAGCCGCCGGTGGGCTCCTATGGCGCCGCCGTCCCGTCTGCACCGTACGGCGCTACTCTAGCCACCAGTCATCAGGGCGATGTCCCGCTTCCGTATGGAGTCCCGCCTGCAGGCTTCTACGGCGTCGATCAGTATACGCATCAGCATGGTGCTTCCCATATCTCCATCAGCAATCAGGCTCCGGTGGCGTCCCGCCTCTGCCCTACGGCGCGGCCCCGCCAGCCCGTCCCGACTTGTGCACGGCTCGGCTCTGCTGCTCCCGGTGGCGTACGTCGCTGCCCCACCGCCGGCGCCGATCCTGCTCGTCGACCCCTTGCTGTTGCATGGGGCGTTCGACGCGCCCATGTACGGGGCTCCGCATCTGTCAGCGGGCCAGCAGGTTTTTCCGGCAACCCATCTGGCCTACCCGGCACCGCAGTTGCAGCCAGGGCTGCTTCCCATACCGTCTGGAGAGTACCCACTGCCGCTGCCGAGCGGGGGCTACGGCCTTCCCATGGCGTCTCCGTCCCCCTCGCCGGCCCTGCCGCCGGCGCCCTGGGACCCGGTGCTCCTTTCCGCACTGCATGCCGCTCCTACGCCGAACAACTCCACCGGAGGTGATGATTGGTACATGGACACCAGGGCTATGGCTCACATGTTTGCTTATCCTGGTAATCATGCCTCCTTCACTCCCGTCACCACCGACCGCCACATCATTGTCGGCGACGGTTCCACACTCCCTATCACACATGTCGGGCACACTTCTTTTCCTTCCAATTCCATGCCTATTACTTTGTCTAACATACTTGTGTCACCTCATCTTATTAGGAACCTTGTTTCCGTTCTTCATTTAACTCGTGAAAATCCTGTTACTGTTGAATTTGACGAGCTTGGGTTTTGTGTCAAGGACGCTCGAACCAGGATGGTACTTCACCGATGTGACAACCTCGACGAGCTCTATCCGGTGCATTCGCCGTCCACCTCCACCACCGCACCGGTTTCTCTCTCCGCCGGCGTCGATCTTTGGCACGCTCGTTTGGGTCATCCCAACCCCGTCACACTTCGTCATATTCTTAGGAGTTTCATTTTCAGTTCCCATAAGATAGAGGATCACACCTATCATGCCTGTCGTGTCGGCAAACTTGTTCGCCTCCCGTTTAATAACTCCACCACCATCGCTTCTTTTCCTTTGTAGTTGATTCATAGCAACGTGTGGACCTCTCTAGTTCCTAGTAATTTGGGCTATTCATACTATCTGGTTATCCTTGATGATTATTCTCATTATGTGTGGACTTTTCCTTTGCGCAGAAAGTCAGATGCACTCTCCACTTTGACAGTTTTTACTCCTATGTTAGGACACAGTTTGGGCGTCCCATCCTTGCTCTTCAGACTGACAATGAAAAAGAGTTCGACGACCTTGCTTTCCGCACTTTTCTGTCGCATAACGGCACAATTTTTCATCTCACATGCCCATATACTTCCCAACAGAACGGTCCAGCCGAACGCGTCCTTCGCACTCAGAACGATTGCGTTCGCACGCTCCTGTTCCATGCTAACGTGTCGCCTCGTTTCTGGCCGGACGCACTCGCTACTGCTTCTCTTCTCCTTAACCTTCACCCTTGCCGCCCACGGTGGAACTATGCACCTCACCATCTTCTCTTCGGTACTCCCCCATCTTATGATGGCTTGCGTATTTTCGGGTGCCTTTGCTATCCTAGCACTGCCGATTCCGCTCCTCACAAACTCGCACCCCGTTCTGTCGCTTGCATCTTCATCGGCTACCCCTCCAACTCCAAGGGATATCGGTGCTACGATCCCGTCTCCCACATTATGTTCACTTCCCGGCACGTTTACTTTGATGAGCATGTGTTTCCGTTTCACCAGGTACCCTCGGCTGTTCCTCCCACCACTGGTGACGCGGGCTCCTCGACGCCTCTCCCAGGGCGCTCGCGCGCCTCTCTTGGCCCACCCCCTGGCTTTGAGGCGCGCCCCCCGCATGCAGTGCCTCCTCCAGCCGTGGCGCTGGCGCCCTCGGCGCCCCCGACATTGGCGCCCCCGGCACCCGCGGCCCCCTCGGCGCCCCTGGCACACGTGGTCCCCCCGGTGCCTGTGGCCGGTCCGGTCACCCGCGCCCGTACGGGCATTTTTCGCCCGAGCTCGCGCTACGCCTCGGATGAATACGTCCATGCGGCATCCACCTTTGAGTCGTCGCTGTTGTCGTCCTCTGTTCGAGCCGCTCTTCGTGACCCGCTCTGGATGCCTGCGATACAAGAGGAGTTTGACGCCCTGTTGCGCAACCAGACGTGGCAGCTTGTTCCCCGTCCCCAGCACGCCAACGTGATTACCGGGAAGTGGGTCTTTAAACACAAGCTCCGTCCTGATGGTACCCTTGATCGCTACAAAGCGCGCTGGGTCATTCGTGGCTTCCGACAACGTGCTGGCATCGACTTCATCGACACCTTCGCTCCGGTCGTCAAGCCAGGCACGATACGCACGGTTCTCCACCTTGCGGTCTCCCGTGCTTGGCCGGTGCACCAGATGGACGTTTACAACGCCTTCCTCCATGGTCACCTCGAGGAGCAGGTCTTCTGCCAGCAACCCACCGAGTTTGTAGACCCGGCGCTTCCCGATCATGTATGCCTGCTTTCGTGGACCTTGTACGGACTCGAGCAGGCTCTGCGCGCTTGGTACCAGCGCATCGTGGCATTTCTCCACCAGCTTGGGTTCTGCTCTACCCGCTCGGAGGCCTCGCTCTTCGTCTATCATCAGGGCTCTGACACGTCCTACATGTTGCTCTATGTCGACGACATCATCCTGACGGCATGTACGGCTGGTCTCCTCAGTCAGCTCACGGCCCGTCTTCGCGCTGAGTTCGCCATCAAGGACTTGGGTCCTTTGCACTACTTCCTCGGTGTCGAGGTGGTGCGCCGTCCGGATGGCTTCTTCCTTCATCAGCGGAAGTACGCTCACAAGCTCCTGGAGTGCGCCGGCATGCTTAACTGCAAGCCCGCCGCTATGCCTGTGAAGGAAATATGCCCTAGAGGCAATAATAAATTTGTTATTTATATTTCCTTATATCATGATAAATGTTTATTATTCATGGTAGAACTGTATTAACCGGAAACTTAGTATATGTGTGAATACATAGACAAACAGAGTGTCCCTAGTATGCCTCTACTAGACTAGCTCGTTAATCAAAGATGGTTAAGTTTCCTAGCCATAGGCATGTGTTGTCATTTGATGAATGGGATCACATCATTAGAGAATGATGTGATGGACAAGACCCATCTGAGCTTAGCACTATGATCGTTTAGTTTATTGCTATTGCTTTCTTCATGACTTATACATGTTCCTATGACTATGAGATTATGCAACTCCCGAATACCGAGGAACACTTAGTTTGCCATCAAACGTCACAACGTAACTGGGTGATTATAAAGATGCTCTACAGGTGTCTCCGATAGTGTTTGTTGAGTTGACATAGATCGAGATTAGGATTTGTCACTCCGATTGTCGGAGAGGTATCTCTCGGCCCTCTCGGTAATGCACATCACTATAAGCCTTGCAAGCAATGTGACTAATGAGTTAGTTGCGGGATGATGCATTACGGAACGAGTAAATAGACTTGCCGGTAACGAGATTGAACTAGGTATGATGATACCGATGATCGAATCTCGGGAAAGTAACATACCGATGACAAAGGGAACAACATATGTTGTTGTGCGGTTTGACTGATAAAGATCTTCGTAGCATATGTAGGAGCCAATATGAGCATCCAGGTTCTGCTATTGGTTATTGACCGGAGATGTGTCTCGGTCATGTCTACATAGTTCTCGAACCCGTAGAGTCCGCACGCTTAAACGTCCGATGACGATTTGTATTATGAGTTTATGTGATTTGATGTGCCGAAGGTTGTTCGGAGTCCCAGATGAGATCACGGACATGATGAGGAGTCTCGAATGGTCGAGACATAAAGATTCATATATTGGAAGTCTACATTCGGACACCGGAATGGTTCGGGTCCTTTCGGATAAGTTTCGGAGTACCAGGGGTTACTGGACCCCCCCACCCCCGGGAAGTTATTGGGCCTCATGGGCCTAGTGGTGGAAGAGAGGAGGCAGGCCAAGGTGTGCACATGCCCCCCCTATCCCAAACATAATTGGACTAGGGCTAGGGGGCCAGCCCCCCTTTCCTTCTCTTCTCCCTCTCCCCCCCTTCTCCTTGTGGAAGTAGGAAAGGGGGGGGGCGAATCCTACTTGGACTAGGACTCTCCCTCCCTTGGGCGCGCCTCCTCCTGGCTGGCCTCCTCCTCCCTCCCTCCTTTATATACGTGGGGAGGGGGGCACCCAAAGGTACAACAGACAATCTCTTAGCCGTGTGCGGTGCCCCCTCCACAGTTTTATACCTCGGTCATATCGTTGTAGTGCTTAGGCGAAGCCCTGCGCCGGTAACTTCATCATCACCGTCACCACGTCATCGTGCTGATTGAACTCTCCCTTGGCCTCAGCTAGATCAAGAGTTCGAGTGACGTCACCGAGCTGAACGTGTGCAGATCGCGGAGGTGCCGTGTGTTCGGTACTTGATCGGTTGGATCGCGAAGACGTTCGACTACATCAACCGCGTTACTAAATGTTTCCGCTTTCGGTCTACAAGGGTACGTGGACACACTCTCCCCACTCGTTGCTATGCTTCTCCTAGATAGATCTTGCGTGAACGTAGGATTTTTTTTTGAAATACTACGTTCCCCAACAGTGGCATCCGAGCTAGGTCTATGCGTAGATGTTTTATGCACGAGTAGAACACAAAGAGTTGTGGGCGATAATAGTCATACTGCTTACCAGCATGTCATACTTTGATTCGGCGGTATTGTTGGATGAAGCGGCCCAGACCGACATTACATGACCGCGTTCATGAGACTGGTTCTACTGTCGTGCTTGGCACAGAGGTGGCTAGTGGGTGTCTGTTTCTCCAGCTTTAGTTGAATCGAGTTTGACTACGCCCGGTCCTTGTTGAAGGTTAAAACAACACACTTGACGAAAATCATTGTGGTTTTGATGCGTAGGTAAGAACGGTTCTTGCTAAGCCCGTAGCAACCACGTAAAACTTGCAACAACAAAGTAGAGGACGTCTAACTTGTTTTTGCAGGGCTTGCTGTGATGTGATATGGTCAAGACGTGATGATATATAAATTGTTGTATGGGATGATCATGTTTTGTAACAGTTATCGGCAACTGGCAGGAGCCATATGGTTGTCGGTTTATTGTATGAAATGCAATCGCCATGTAATTGATTTACTTTATCACTAAGCGGTAGCGATAGTCGTAGAAGCAATAGTTGGTGAGACGACAACGATGCTTCGATGGAGATCAAGGTGTCAAGCCGGTGACGATGGTGATCATGACGGTTCTTTGGAGATGGAGATCAAAGGCACAAGATGATGAATGCCATATCATATCACTTATTTTGATTGCATGTGATGTTTATCTTTTTATGCATCTTATTTTGCTTAGTACGATGGTAGCATTATAAGATGATCTCTCACTAAATTTCAAGGTACAAGTGTTCTCCCAGAGTATGCACCGTTGCGATAGTTCGTCGTGCCAAGACACCACGTGATGATCGGGTGTGATAAGCTCTACGTTCACATACAACGGGTGCAAGCCAATTTTACACGTGCAGAATACTTGGGTTAAACTTGACGAGCCTAGCATATGCAGACATGGCCTCGGAACACTGAGACCGAAAGGTCGAACGTGAATCATATAGTAGATATGATCAACATAGTGATGTTTACCATTGACAGATACTCCATCTCACGTGATGATCGGACATGGTTTAGTTGATATGGATCACGTGATCATTTAGATGACTAAAGGGATGTGTATCTAAGTGGGAGTTCTTAAGTAATATGATTAATTGAACTTAAATTTATCATGAACTTAGTCCTGATAGTATTTACATATCTATGTTGTAGATCAATTGCTCGCGTATAGCTTCCCCGTTGTAATTATGATATGTTCCTAGAGAAAACTAAGTTGAAATTTCATAGTAGCAATGATGCAGACTAGGTCTGTGATCTGAGGATTATCCTCATTGCTGCACAGAAGAATTATGTCTGTGATGCACCGCTAGGTGACAGAGCTATTGCAGGAGCAGATGCAGACGTTATGAATGTTTGACAAGCTCGGTATGATGACAACTTGATAGTTTAGTGCACCATGCTTCACGGCTTAGAACCGGGACTTCAAAAATGTTTTGAATGCCATGAAACATATAAGATGTTCCAAGAGCTGAAATTTGTATTTCGGACTCATGCCCGAGTCGAGAAGTATGAGACCTTTGACAAGTATTTTTCCTACAAGATGGAGGAGAATAGCTCAACCAGTGAGCATGTGCTCAGAATGTCTGAGTACTACAATCGCTTGAATCAAGTGGGACTTAATCTTCCAGATAAGATAAGTGATTGACAGAGTTCTCTAGTCACTATCACCAAGTTGCTGGAACTTCGTGATGAACTATAATATGCAAGGGATGACGAAAACGATTCCCCGAGCTCTTCGCGATGCTGAAATCGGCGAAGGTGGAAATCAAGAAAAGCATCAAGTGTTGACGGTTGACAAGACCACTAGTTTCAAGTAAAAGGGCAAGGGAAAGAAATGGAACTTCAAGAAGAATGACAAGCAAGTTGCCACTCCCATGAAGAAGACCAAAGCTAGACCCAAGCCTAAAACTGAGTGCTTCTACTGCAAAGGAAATGGTCACTGGAAGTGGAACTTCCCTAGATACTTGGCGGATAAGAAGGATGGCAAAGTGAACAAAGGTATATTTGATATACATGTTATTGATGTGTACTTTACTAGTGTTTATAGCAACCCCTCAGTATTTGATACTGGTTCAGTTGCTAAGAGTAGTAACTCGAAACAGGAGTTGCAAAATAAATAGAGACTAGTTAAGGCCGAGGTGATGATGTGAGTTGGAAGCGATTCCAAGGTTGATAAGATCACCATCGCACACTCCCTTTACCTTCGGGATTAGTGTTGAACCTAAAATAAATGTTGTTTGGTGTTTGCGTTGAGCATGAATATGATTGGATCATGTTTAATGCAGTACGGCTATTCATTTAAGTCAAAGAATAATTGTTGTTCTATTTACATGAATAAAACCTTCTATGGTCATACACTTAATATAAATGGTTTATTGAATCTCGATCATAGTGATACACATATTCATAATATTGAAGCCAAAAGATGCAAAGTTAATAATGATAGTGCAACTTATATGTGGCACTGCAGTTTAGGTCATATTGGTGTAAAGCGCATGAAGAAACTCCATGCTGATGGGCTTTTGGAATCGCTTGATTATGAATCACTTGATGCTTGCGAACCATGCCTCATGGGCAAGATGACTAAGACTCCGTTCTCCGGAACAATGGAGCGAGCAACAGACTTGTTGGAAAATAATACATACTGATGTATGCGGTCCGATGAGTGTTGAGGCTCGCGGCGGGTATCGTTATTTTCTGACCCTCACAGATGATTTGAGCAGATATGCGTATATCTACTTGATGAAACATAAGTCTGAAACATTTTAAAAGTTCAAAGAATTTCAGAGTGAAGTGGAAAATCATCGTAACAAGAAAATAAAGTTTCTACGATCTGATCATGGAGGTGAATATTTGAGTTACGAGTTTGGTCTTCATTGAAACAATGCAGAATAGTTTCGCAACTCACGCCACCCGGAACACCATAGCGTAATGGTGTGTCCAAACGTTGTAACCGCACTTTATTAGATATGGTGCGATCTATGATGTCTCTTACCGATTTACCGCTATTGTTTTGGGGTTATGCTTTAGAGACGGCTGCATTCACGTTAAATAGGGCACCATCTAAATCCGCTGAGACGACACCATATGAATTGTGGTTTGGCAAGAAACCTAAGCTGTCGTTTCTTAAAGTTTGGGACTGCGATGCTCATGTGAAAAAATTTCAACCTGATAAGCTCGAACCCAAATCGGAGAAATGTGTCTTCATAGGATACCCCAAAGGAGACTGTTGGGTACACCTTCTATCACAGATCCAAAGACAAGATATTCGTTGCTAAGAATGGATCTTTTCTAAGAGAAGGAGTTTCTCTCGAAAGAAGTGAGTGGGAGGAATGTAGAACTTGATGACGTAATTGTACCTTCTCCCAAATTGGATAGTAGTACATCACAGAAATCAGTTCTAGTGATTTCTACACCAATTAGTGAGGAAGCGAATGATGATGATCATGAAATTTCATATCAAGTTACTACCGAACCTCGTAGGTCAACCAGAGTATGATCCGCGCCAGTGTGGTACGGTAATCCTGTTTTGGAGGTCATGTTACTTGACCATGACGAACCTACAAACTACGAGGAAGCGATGATGAGCCCAGATTCCGACAGATGGCTTGAGGCCATGAAATCTGAGATAGAATCCATGTATGAGAACAAAGTGTGGACTTTGGTGGACTTGCCCGATGATCGGCAAGCCATTGAGAATAAATGGATCTTCAAGAGGAAGACGGACGCTGATAGTAGTGTTGCTATCTACGAAGCTCGACTTGTCGAAAAGGGTTTTTGACAAATTCAAGATGTTGACTACGATGAGATTTTCTCACTCGTATCGATGCTTCAAGTCTGTCCGAATCATGTTAGCAATTGCCACATTTTATGAAATCTGGCAAATGGATATCAAAACGGCATTCCTTAATGTATTTATTAAAGAAAAGTTGTATATGATGCAACCAGAAGGTTTTGTCAATCCTAAAGGTGCTAACAAAGTATGCAAGCTCTAACGATCCATCTATGGACTGGTGCAAGCATCTCGGAGTTGGAATATACACTTTGATAGTGTGATCAAAGCATATGGTTTTATACAGACTTTTGGAGAAGTCTGTATTATTTACAAGAAAGTGAGTGGGAGCTCTGTAGCATTTCTGATATTATATGTGGATGACATATTGTTGATCAGAAATGATACTGAATTTCTGAATAGCATAAAAAGATACTTGAATAAGAATTTTTCAATGAAAGACCTCGGTGAAGCTGCTTACATATTGGGCATCAAGATCTATAAAGATAGATCAAGACGCTTGATAAGATTTTTCAATGAGTAGATACCTTGACAAGATTTTTGAAGTAGTTCAAAATGGAACAGTCAAAGAAGAAGTTCTTGCCTGTATTGCAAGGTGTAAAGTTGAGTAAGACTCAAAACACGACCACTGCAGAAAATACAAAGAGAATGAAAGTCATTCCCTATGCCTCAGCCATAGGTTCTATAAAGTATGCTAAGCTGTGTACCAAACCTTTTGTGTACCTTGCCATGAGTTTGGCAACGGGGTACGATATTGATCCACGAGTGGAACACTTGACAGCGGTCAAAATTATCCTTAGAAGACTAACGAGATATTTCTCGGTTATGGAGGTGATAAAGAGTTTGTCGTAAAGAGTTATGCCGATGCAAGCTTTTACACCGATCCGGATGACTCTGAGTCTCAATCTGGATACATATTGAAAGTGGGAGCAATTAGCTAGAGTAGCTCCATGCAGAGCATTGTAGACATAGGAAATTTGCAAAATACATACGGCTCTGAATGTGACAGACCCATTGATTAAGCTTCTCTCACAAGCAAAACATGATCACACCTTAGTACTCTTTGGGTGTTAATCACATAGTGATGTGAACTAGATTATTGACTCTAGTAAAACCCTTTGGGTATTAGTCACATGGCGATGTGAACTAATCACATGGTGATGTGAACTAATCACATGGTGATGTAAACTATTGGTGTTAAATCACATGGCGATGTGAACTAGATTATTGACTCTAGTGCAAGTGGGAGACCGAAGGAAATATGCCCTAGAGGCAATAATAAAGTTGTTATTTATATTTCCTTATATCATGATAATTTTTTATTATTCATGCTAGAATTGTATTAACCGGAAACTTAGTACATGTGTGAATACATAGAAAAACAGAGTGTCCCTAGTATGCCTCTACTAGACTAGCTCGTTAATCAAAGATGGTTAAGTTTCCTAGCCATAGGCGTGTGTTGTCATTTGATGAACGGGATCACATCATTAGAGAATGATGTGATGGACAAAACCCATCCGTTGGCTTAGCACTATGATCGTTTAGTTTATTGCTATTGCTTTCTTCATGACTTATACATGTTCCTATGACTATGAGATTATGCAACTCCCGAATACTGGAGGAACACTTAGTGTGCTATCAAACGTCACAACATAACTGGGTGATTGTAAAGATGCTCTACACGTGTCTCCGTTGGTGTTTGTTGAGTTGGCATAGATCGAGATTAGGATTTGTCACTCCGATTGTCGGAGAGGTATCTCTGGGCCCTCTCGGTAATGCACATCACTATAAGCCTTGCAAGCAATGTGACTAACGAGTTAGTTGCGGGATGATGCATTACGGAACAAGTAAAGAGACTTGCCGGTAACGAGATTGAACTAGGTATGATGATACCGACGATCGAATCTCGGGCAAGTAACATACCGATGACAAAGGGAACAACGTATGTTGTTGTGCGGTTTGACCGATAAAGATCTTTCTAGAATATGTAGGAGCCAATATGAGCATCCAGGTTCCGCTATTGGTTATTGACCGGAGATGTGTCTCGGTCATGTCTACATAGTTCTCGAACCCGTAGGTCCGCACGCTTAAATGTTCGGTGACGATTCGTATTATGAGTTTATGTGATTTGGTTTACCGAAGGTTGTTTGGAGTCCCGGATGAGATCACGGACGTGACGAGGAGTCTCAAAATGGTTGAGAGATAAAGATTCATATATTGGAAGGCTACATTCGAACACCGGAATGGTTCGGGTCGTTTCGGATAAGTTTCGGAGTACCGGGGGTTACCAGACCCCCCCCCCCCCGGAAGTTATTGGGCCTCATGGGCCTAGTGGTGGAAGAGAGGAGGCAGGCCAAGGTGTGGCGCACGCCCCCCCTAGCCCAAACCGAATTGGACTAGGGATAGGGGGGCCAGCCCCCCTTTCCTTCTCTTCTCCCTCTCCTTCCCCCCTTCTCCTTGTGGAAGTAGGAAGGGGGGGCGAATCCTACTTGGTGTAGGACCCCCCACCTTGGACGCGCCTCCTCCTGGCCGGCCTCCTCCTCCCTCCCTCCTTTATATACGTGGGGAGGGGTCACCCAAAGGCAGAACAGACAATCTCTTAGCCGTGTGCGGTGCCCCCCTCCACAGTTTTACAGCTCGGTCATATCGTCGTAGTGCTTAGGCGAAGCCCTGCGCCGGTAACTTCATCATCACCGTCACGACGCCATCGTGCTGATGGAACTCTCCGTCGGCCTCAGCTAGATCAAGAGTTCGAGGGACGTCACCGAGCTGAACGTGTGCAGATCGCGGAGGTGTCGTGCGTTCGGTACTTGATCGGTTGAATCGCGAAGACATTCGACTACATCAACCGCGTTACTAAACGCTTCCGCTTTCGGTCTACGAGGGTACGTGGACACACTCTCCCCGCTCGTTGCTATGCTTCTCCTAGATAGATCTTGCATGATCGTAGGATTTTTTTTGAAATACTACGTTCCTCAACAGCCTGTTGATACGAAGGCCAATCTTTCTGCCACGGACGGTTCTCCTGCTTCGGATGCTGCTTTCTATCGGTCTATCGTTGGTGCTCTCCAGTACCTCGCCCTGACTTGACCGGAGATCCAGTATGCCGTGCAGTAGGTGTGTCTTCATATGCATGCTCCTCGAGACGTTCACTGGGCTGCCGTCAAGCGGACTCTCCGCTATATCTGTGGCACTATGGATCTTGGCATCACGCTTCACGCTTCCGCCGACACCGCCCTCACCGCCTACTCCGATGCAGACTGGGAGGGCTGCCCTGACACTCGTCGCTCCAATTCGGGCTATTGTGTCTACCTTGGACCCTCACTTATCTCGTGGTCGTCCAAGCGGCAGCCTATGGTCTCTCGTTCCAGTGCTGAGGCTGAGTATCGTGCGGTGGCCAACGCCGTCGCCGAGTGTTTGTGGCTTCGCCAGCTGCTTCAGGAGCTCTCTTGTCCTGTTGACCGTGCCACGGTAGTCTACTGCGACAACGTCTCGGCGGTCTACCCCTCCGCCAACCCGGTGCATCATCGACGGACCAAGCATATTGAGTTGGATATTTATTTTGTTCGGGAACAGGTGGCCCTTGGCCATATTCGTGTTTTACACGTCCCTACTTCCCAACAATTTCCTGATATCATGACCAAGGGCTTGCCTACGGCGTCATTTGAGGAGTTCCGGTCCAGTCTTTGCGTCAGCCGCGGTGCCGCTTCGACTGCAGGGGGTGTTGAGTATATGTGTTATGTGCATATTGTGTATTGGGCCCGCCTCCTAGGTCTTTGTATAGTTGAGGTCCGTGACCCACCTTTGTACATCATATATACGTGCCTATGCAAGGGAGCAATACATAGTGCAATTCACACAACATACACTATCTACCTCCATAAATGAATTATCAAGCCCCTCTGCTTCAGTTGTCAGTGCTACATATACGACCGCCATGACGTACATCTATACGTCCGCCATGACGTACATCTATACGTTTATACAATCTACATAGCGCGTACTCTGTGTTTTTATTTAAAATAACTCTAGCGACGATTACGCGAGCAACATCTTGTCGTGGCCTCTTGGACAGTTTACGCGACCGAGCGCGAAACAAAAGCTTGACCGGCACTGATGTCAGCAGAATTATCCGTTTCTCGCCGTCTCATCCTCTGGCCTAAGGTCCTTCGGCGGCTACAAGGTAGCAAGGCGGCGGCGCGGCGATCTGCCACAATCGCTCTCGAGCCATAAAGCCAAGCGCTACCTCCTTCGCGGCAGCTACCCACCCTCTCTGTATTCCCGTATAAAAGCCTGACCATTGCTCTCTTCCATGAACCTCTCTTCCACTTATTTGTGTTCCTCAAAGACTCAAGCAGCTACCACTCCTCGTTCCCATTCCTTACTTTCTTTCTGAAAAGATCCTTGGGCACTTTCACGAATCCTGAACTCCACGAGAGTAGCTACATTCGAGATGTCTGCGAATTTCGCCCTATGCACATGTTACATTGAGCAGCTGGTCGCGGTGGCACTCAACGACGACAAGAAAGCAGCAATGAAGAAGAAGCAACGAAAGGCAATGAGAAGGAAGAAGGAAAAGGAAATGGAAAGGAAGAAAAAACTGGCGAAAAAGAGGAAGGCTAAGAGAAAGAGGCCAACCTGGGGAATTTCTTTGTTTTCAGCCTTCAAGTGCATGAAGGTTTGAATAACGGGCGTAATACATGGTACATACGCTTGCATACGAAAATAGAGCTGTGTTTGTTATATGGTACCACTCCAGTGCCTACTATTGAAAATGGAGTTGTATTTGTTGTTAAACTGCAAGGCAAATTATAGTCTATCAGAGTGAATGATAGATCCCCGCATCAACGCGTTATCTTGGCCAATTGGGATCAAACATCACATCCGGGGAAATAAATACTGAAGGCTTTCTGCTGGAGACCAGGACCTGAAAATTATTTGACTTCTGCTTCACTACAACCTTCCTAAACACATTAACGAACAAGATCTCTTTATACCGTTTTATAATAAAGGGTAGAATGGTTCTGTGTCTGCAGGCTAATCGGATGCCCTGCTAGCCAGTCCGCCTAGCTAGGATTACGATCATGCTAAAGTACTAGGGCGCGACCTACTTGAGGCCGGCTCGCCGGTTCTCCATTGGTTTTTCCATTCTTTTGCTTTTTGCATTTTTTAAACCGGGTTTTGTTCTGTTTTATTCTGTTTTTTTTCACTTCCAACTTTTTTTTACTTTTTCTATTTCTTTTTTTTCTGTTTTGTCAAATGCGTGAACTCTTTCAAATTAAAAATTATCAAATACATGAACTTTTTTTAAATTTGTGAACCATTTTCAATTTCTAGAACTTTTTTGCAACTTTTTCTAGTGAACTTTATTTGGTAAATCTGTGATATTTTTTTAATTCGTGAAGATTTTTTTCAAAATCAATGAACTTTTTTTAACTCATGAATGCTTGGAACAACCCGATGGGAGCCATGCCATCCCCTAGTTGGGCCCAGGACTAAGCTTTTTTCGTTTTTTCTCTCTTTTAAGTTAATTTATTTTTCTCTTGTTTGAACTTAATTATTCTTTTTTAAATCTATTGATTTTTTAAAAATAGTTTGAAATACCTGAAAATGTTCTTGTTTTCAAACATTCTTTACAATTTTCAAAAATGTTCTATAATTTCATAAACTGTTTATGTTTTTAAAATATTTAGTGCACAAATTAAGAAATGTTTTTGTTTCAAAAAAGGTTGACAAATTTTAAAAAGATGTATGTGGTTTGCAATTTTTGTTCAAAATTTTCATCAATTGTTGAGATTTGCTAAAATGTCGAGAAACGAGGTGCTCCCAAACAGACCTTTTTGGCTCATTCGACACTCTCCGTTGAACATGATATTTTTTTAGAAATAATAAGAGTGCCCCAACTTTTGCAAGCAGGTGGACATACCCATATTAGGCATCCATGCTTAGTTTGAATAACTTCCGACACCATTGACGGTGTCCTGGACTAGGGGGTACTCACCACGTCATCTCCCGATCAGGTGGATCGGGCCGAGGACCCTCATGGCGGTTTACTCATGGGCCACTTCGGGCAGCCCATGCCGCGTACAAGGAGTATTCCACAAGGCTTGATGATCAAGACAAGGACTCCTCTCCACCAACGTATTCGACTAGGATTCTTGTTATCCTAGGCCTCTCGTATGTTATATAAGCCGAGGCCAGGCTAGAGGCTAGATCATTATGACATTATTCATCATACCCCTAGCGTTTAGACCACAGCATATGATCTCGGGGTAGATCAACTCTTGTAATCCCTATATTCATCAAGATCAATCAAGCAGGAATTAGGGTACTACCTCCATTAAGAGGGCCGAACCTGGGTAAACATCGTGTCCCCTGTCTCCTGTTACCCTTCGATCCATGACGCACAGCTTGGGACCCCCTACCCGAGATCTGCCGGTTTTGACACCGACAACCATATGCACGTTGCGATACGTCCGACCATTTATCGGCCTTTCTCACTGAAAAAACTTCAGAAATTGCAAAACATGTTAGGCCAACTCCATCGCGCGACCCATCTGGTCCGGTTTTGTCGGTATGGGGTAAAACCTGCTCCCAACGGGCATACCCAAACGGACAGGCACGTTCGTTTGCGTCTGCTTTTGTCCGGCTCAACCCCAAATACAGACCAAACTTGAGCCACGAATGCTACCGAACGGACAGAAAACGGACGCTCTCCTCGTCCCTCTCGTCCGCTCCTGTCCGTCCGTGCCTTCTCCCTGGCCCACAAATCAACGAGACATAGAGCAACTGCGTCACCGCAGCACATCCCGTGCGCCGCCGGTCGCCGTCCTTCCGCCTCCGGCATCCACGTCCATGCGCCTGCGAGGCCACCGGCGCAGGACGCAGCGGCGGCACGCATGAGGCGGGCGTGTGGCGGGGTGGGGCTGGGCGGCGGTGAGCGGGGTGGGGCGCGGCCGGTGCGAACGAGGCTGGGTGCCACGCGCGCGGGGCGGGGCGGGGCCAGCGCGCGGGGTGGGGCAGGGCGGGGCTGGGCGGCGCGCGGGAGGGGGAACGGCCGGCGCCTGCGGGGGCGGGGCGGCGACGCGCGCGGAGGCCGCCCGGCTTGACGCGGGAGGCAGCGTAGGCCGGGCGCGGCGAGCTCGAGCGTGGGCGGGGCCGCGGCGCGGGCGGCCGCTCGCGCGGGGTGGGTGATGGTGTCCTGGACTTGGGGGTACTCACCACGTCGTCTCCCGATCAGGTGGATTGGGCCGAGGACCCCATGGCGGTTTACTCATGGGCCACTTCGGGCAGCCCATGTCGCGTACAAGGAGTATTCCACAAGAATTGATGATCAAGACAAGGACTCCTCTCCACCAACGTATTCGACTAGGACTCTTGTTATCCTAGGCCTCTAGTATGTTATATAAGCCGAGGCCAGGCTAGAGGCTAGATCATTATGACATTATTCATCATACCCCTAGG
The DNA here is from genome assembly GCF_018294505.1 of Triticum aestivum. Lineage (NCBI taxonomy): Eukaryota > Viridiplantae > Streptophyta > Magnoliopsida > Poales > Poaceae > Triticum > Triticum aestivum. Next base: position 457,563,465 of record NC_057802.1, read on the forward strand.
GTTTAGACCACAACATATGATCTCAGGGTAGATCAACTCTTGTAATCCCTATATTCATCAAGATCAATCAAGCAGGAAGTAGGGTATTACATCCATTAAGAGGGCCCGAACCTGGGTAAACATCGTGTCCCCTGTCTCCTGTTTCCCATCGATCCATGACGCACAGCTTGGGACCCCCTACCCGAGATCTGCCGGTTTTGACACCGACAATGGTGCCTTCATTGAGAGTTCCGCTGTGTGGTCGGCAAAAGGATCAATGGCTCGCCTGCAGATCAACTGTGATGTCGGCGTCTTCGTCGCCGGCTCGACTGGTCACCTTGCCTTGACCGAGGACTGTGCCCTACCTTCAATCGTCATGTTCGGATGAGGGCCTTCATCAGCATCAACTCCGATCTCTATCAAGATCATGGAGGAATCATCCATGGAGCTCGGGGGCTCAACGTCAACATTGCCCTCGAGCGACCGTGCTGTTTTTCTGGGCAATGAACTTGTATCCGCCGCCACTGCCTCCTCGAGTGTCGTTTTAACGATTGCTTCAGTGGAATTGCGCAGAATTGAGTCTACAACAACCCTGGAAAATTTCGTCGAGTTCCGATGGAGGAATCTCTGGCAATCTACGATATACCGGAGCCCTGTCAAATCTGGACGGGAATCTGGACGAGTTTAGGGCGTGGTCTCCAGAGCCCAGCTCGGAGGTCCTTTGGAATATCCAACCGTTCATCAGCTGCGGAATTCCCATATGTACCACCCCTCAAAATTTCAGCTCGATCCGACCGTCCGAACTCCGGGAACCTTCCGATTAGTGCATCACTTTTCAGATCTGTTTTCTCCGCGAGAACGAATCCGACCCGAGTTCATCTTTTTTATGAACGGAATTTCAGACATCCTTTTTGAAGGAAGTTATGTATGGGGTATTGTGTTTTGTTCCCAAACACATCCTGCAAAATTTAAAGTCTTTTCCAATATGATCTTCACCATCGCGCCGGTGTCAAACCAGCCCGACAACGTTGCTCTACGGCTGCCGACCTGCGCTAGACACGTCGTCGCTTTGTTAAGCCGAGCTCAACTTCTTCGGATCATCATCTCTTCGAGCCGAACAAGAGTTCGGCATCGTGAAGGATAAATCGTCACCAACATCGCCGCCCCACGGACTACACGGAGCGGGCACACCGGCATCGCCGCATGGTCACTTCATCAAGCCGGCATTGACCATGTCACGAGCTACGACCAGCATCGGCATGGCCGCACTGTTGCTTCTTCAAGCCGATGTCCATCACGCCGACCTACTTCGACACCTCGGCTGGTTCTTCATCAACCTACTCCGAAGACTTCGGCGTCACCAGCCGACCAACTTTGTTACGTTAGCTGGACCGGGGTGTGCGGATCGAGTCCCAATTTTGGGAGTAATCTTTCTTCGGACTGCTACAACAAATAAACCAGGTGCTATTAATCCTAGCAATTTTTGTTTGTTTGGGTTTATTTTTTCCAAGGAATTATTACTCTGCTTTGTTCCATCATCTGTACACAGGTCTATCAAATGGTGGCCGCATTAACGACGGTCGCGTGGTGGTTCGGTCAGTTTCCATACATAGCTCAGCGAACACCGCATCCGGAGCTCGGGCCGACCTGTGAAATCAGGTTTTGCCACGCCTTTACCGCATCACGCCGACGGCCTGCATCGACATTGACTTTGGCGCCAGGCCACATCTTTTTAAATAAATTATTTTTGCAAAAAGCAATTACGCAAGGATTATATATATATATATATATATATATATATATATATATTATTCTTTTTGGACCGCACTATTTTATGTGTGTAGGTGATCGACTTCGACTGTGTGACGCGGTCACGTCGGCAAGCCAACGTCGTCATCCCAATTGGCATAAATCAGCTTGCATGATCATCTATTGATTGAATTGCCATACCGACATGTTCGGTTGCCTCGGGGACTTCGGCATCATCAAGAGGGTCCTACCTCGTCGGGTGTTTGGCGCACGTGCCATATTTCTTTTATTACTCACTTTGCATGAATTATTAATCATGCAATATTTTTTTATTACTGTTATCTCCGGCTTGCACTATCTTTTGTGCACAGGTAAATGATCCGGATTGGGCAGCGCTGTCACCTCAACTGGACCGGGGGATTCGTCATCACTTCATTAACCCACGCTGGGAACTTCGGCGTCATACTGTCGACCTGCTCCGTCGCCTCGGACGGACGGAGGGTTCCAGCCACATTGGCCGTGCTGTGTCGCCACTTCGGAGTGCTGAGCTCTTCGCTCCTCCATCTCGGGAATGGCTTAGGGGCTAGGACCTCGTCCCGTTGTAAACTCGGATCGCGTCATCGATGCCGAGCACATTAACCAGCTAAGTCGCCTTCATGATCAAAGTTTTAAATTTTTAATTTGTGTTCGGTTCGACCGTGCTCACGTGAGTTGTTTGTTAAAAGAAACACCCTTTACCCATGTTAGCTGGGGGCTCTTAAATTTACATGAGCTGTTTTATAATAAGTGTGTTTTCTTCTTGTTCGTTGCAAAGTCCTTTTCTATCACTCCTTCCTCGACTCGAGTGTGTGGTCAATAGCCGAATAGCCTGGGTCCGATCTTGACCCACTTGCAGTCTTGAGATCGGATGTGTCATGTTAAAGCACGACAGAAGCACAATTTTTTTAGACCAATTTTAGGATTGGCACCAATTGACTTGATTTAGTTCCGGCGTGGAGTTTCCGCATAAGTCTTTTGGTTTTTAAGCCTATGGCACTTTTAAACTACTTGTGTGTTTCCAGCATAAGTCTTGCAGTGCAACGCCGGACACCTTTAGAGATTCGGCAAAACATTCTCGGGTATTGCTTTATATGCATCGGTTTCGAATTGTGTCTTTGGTCAATAGTTGGGTTCCCGGCTCCTGTGCTTGCCTCCTACGTTCCGCTTTGTTCGGCTAGGTGTGCAAAGGGAGAACCACTGCGATTGTGCTTCCAGCTAGCATGGTTAAGCTCCTCAGTGGATAAAGCCAAAAACTGACTGTCACAATAAGTGTAAATTGGTCAGCGATCCGATTACTGTGTTAAATTATAAGATCGATAGAGGTCACCCCAGGTTAAATGACGGTCCGTTCATAACATTGGCCGAAGTGTTTACGGCTTGACCTCGACTGTCGCTGAACACTAATTGGGGGCTAGTAACTGGCCTCCCAACTTTAAGCTCCTAATGACTAAGTGAAAGTTATAAAGCCCGCATATCTGATTGCCTCGTTTTCGCTAACACAACCGCCTTCGGGCACCGAGATGGCGGCTAAGGGTTATTTTGTTATTGCGGAAGCACCCTGCGTAGCATCTACAAGGGGGTGGAAGCCAACGATGGGCCACTTTCAAATGATGAACGGTCGCAACGGAGTCAAAATAAACATATCATCGGCGTTTGTATTTAATATACAATGGCCTCCTTCCGCAATCATCGTTATAATGCCATAAATATGCATCAATTCGACATAAAATTTTGGCCAAGCTGGGTTGCCTGGCTCCTGTGCTTACCCCTACGTTCCCGATTGTTCGGCTAGGTGGTTAAGGGAGCACCTCTGTGATTGTTACTACCGGATCATCCGAGTAAGTACCTCAGACTGGGTGAAGCCGAAAGCTAGCAATCTTAAAGGATCACATTGGTCGGCAATGACGGAAGTGAAAATTTTGGTTCATTAATACCATAGAGTTCGGGAACTTTCCCCGAACTAAATCCTCAATATTTTCCTCCCACATTGATCAGAGGTGAGATTTCATGATCATGATAAGCATGATGACCCAATGAAAGGAACCGATAGCGGGACTATTTTCTTTGGAAGATGTTTCTTACGTTAAAATGTAATATAACATATCTCTCTGTGTACCTTTGTTTATAAAACCGTATGGCCGGATTGCCTTGTTTTCCATATATCTTTGCCCTTATAACGGCTTTATAAAGTAGGAAAACACTCCTCGGCTACTGGCCGAAGATGTTGAAGCCGATGGTCGGTCAGCAAAGTTTCATACAATGCGGATCCGAGCATTAATGATGTAAAGTACTTGGATACATAGAGTCATTACACGTAATTTGTGATTTTACTATGGATATCGATCCTTAATTCGGCCACCCGTGCCCGCATTAAGGCTCGGGGGCTACTGGACTTCGGCCTTATTATTTACAAATATTAAAGGGGGTCCCCGTTCGCCGATCACTATTATCTCTAATATATTACACTGCGTTTCTATTCCTACGTATGCTGCCGAGCTAGGAGTTGATCCTCAGGCCGATTTCACGCATCGACCTGAGTCTCAGGGGCTACTAGGATCAGCGGTTTCATGTTTTCCTCCAGGTGCATCTCGGGTTTTAGACCGGCACACACCTTGAGGGCTACTAGTTATACATATTGACAGCAAATAAATTTACACGCATCGGAAATAAAATCCGTAAACAATCAGCCCAAACCTAAGGTGGTGCATCACCTCGGAAGCAGTCCGGCGTAAAGCTCGGATGCAAGTGGCTGGCTCTATAGAGGGCATTTCCGGCATTAAGCTTGGCTAACCTCCTTTAAACTTCTTCAAGCCAAGGTGATCTATGACACCTCAGATACAGTCCGACGTTGGAGCCCGGATACAGTCCGGCGATGGAGCTCGAATACAGTCCGGCATTGGTGCTTGGCTGCAAAAGATACCTCGAATGTAGTCCGGCATTGGAGCTCGGATGTAAGAGGACACTGCCGCCCGGGAACAACTTCAAACCCGAGATGGGCGTAAAAATAACAAGGCATTAATAAAAGTCGATAACTTAAGGGGCTCCTCGGATACCCGACATGTAAACTCTTCGGATTTACTTTAGCGATCCTCAAGATCGAAGATAAGAAGATTTGTTGAACCAGTTTTCAAGACCGACGACCGAAGATGAAGAGCAGTTCGGAAGAATCGAGGAGCGTCCCCAACTTGAAGACCGGTTCATTGGGCTACTGACGGTGTCCTGGACTAGGGGGTACTCACCACGTCGTCTCCCGATCAGGTGGATCGGGCCGAGGACCCCCATGGCGGTTTACTCATGGGCCACTTCGGGCAGCCCGTGCCGCGTACAAGGAGTATTCCACAAGGCTTGATGATCAAGACAAGGACTCCTCTCCACCAACGTATTCGACTAGGACTCTCGTTATCCTAGGACTCTCGTATGTTATATAAGCCAAGGCCAGGCTAGAGGCTATATCATTATGACATTATTCATCATACCCCTAGGGTTTAAACCACAACATATGATCTCGGGGTAGATCAACTCTTGTAATCCCTATATTCATCAAGATCAATCAAGCAGGAATTAGGGTATTACCTCCATTAAGAGGGCCCGAACCTGGGTAAACATCGTGTCTCCTGTCTCCTGTTACCCTTCGATCCATGGCGCACAGCTTGGGACCCCCTACCCGAGATCTGCCGGTTTTGACACCGACAACCATATGCACGTTGCGATACGTCTGGCCATTTATCGGCCTTTTTCACTGAAAAAACTTCATAAATTGCAAAACATGTTAGGCCAACTCCATCGCGTGACCCATCTGGTCCGGTTTTGTCGGTATGGGGTAAAACCTGCTCCCAACGGCTATACCCAAACAGACAGGCACGTTCGTTTGCGTCCGCTTTTGTCCGGCTCAACCCCAAATCCAGACCAAACTTGAGCCACGAATGCTCCCGAACGGATAGAAAACGGACGCTCTCCTCGTTCCTCTCGTCCGCTCCTGTCCGCCCGTGCCTTCTCCCTGGCCCACAAATCAACGAGACATAGAGCAACTGCGTCACCGCAGCACATCCCGTGCGCCGCCGGTCGTCGTCCTTCCACCTTCGGCATCCACGTCCATGCGCCTGCGAGGCCACCGGTGCAGGACGCAGCTGCGGAACGCGTGAGGCGGGCGTGTGGCGGGTGGGGCTGGGCGGCGGCGAGCGGGGTGGGGCGCGGCCGGCGCGCGCAGGGCGGGGCAGTGCTGGGCGGAGGCGCGCACGATGCTGGGTGGCACGCGCGCGGGGTGGGGCTGGGCGGCACGCGCGTGAGGGGCGGAACGCGGCCGACGCGCGGGGCTGGGCGGCGCGCGCGGGGGGGGGGGGGGGGGGGGCGCGGCCGGCGTGCACGAGGCTGGGTGGCACGCGTGGGGGGCTGTAACGCCCACGATGCGGCTATATCTCCCACGTGTCGAGGCACGACTTAGAGGCATAACCGCATAGTGGTTTTGTCGCAAGAAGGGTCATCTTCACACAATCCCATGTAAAGAACAAGAATGGGATAAAGAGTTGGCTTACAATCGCCACTTCACACAATACATGAATAAATATCATACATCATCCAAAATACAAACATATAGACCGGCTACGGCCAAAATCCAGATGAAAATAAGACAACCCCAAATGCTAGATCCCCGATCATCCCAACTGGGCTCCACTACTGATCATCAGGAAAAGACACATAGTAATGACCACGTTCCTCGTCGAACTCCCACTTGAGGTCGACCCCATCATCGGCACTGGCATCGTCGGCACCTGCAACTGTTTTGGTAGAATCTGTGAGTCACGAGGACTCAGCAATCTCACACCCGCGAGATCAAGACTATTTAAGCTTATAGGAAAGGGAGGTGTAATAAGGTGGAGCTGCAGCGGCAAAAGCATATATGGTGGCTAACTTGCGCAAATGAGAGCGAGAAGAGAAGCAACGGAACGGACGTCATCTAGCAATGACCAAGAAGTGATCCTGAACTCCTACTTACGTCATACATAACTCAGACCGTGTTCACTTCCCGGACTCCGCCGAGAAGAGACCATCACGGCTACACACGCAGTTGATGTATTTTAATTGGGTCAAGTGCCAAGTTCTCTATAACCGGACATTAACAAATTCCCATCTGCCTCATAACCGCGGGCACGGCTTTCGAAAGATAATACCCTGCAGGGGTGTCCCAACTTAGCCCATCATAAGCTCTCACGGTCAACGAAGGATAAACCTTCTCCCGGAAAGACCCGATCAGTCTCGAAATCCCGGTTTACAAGACATCTCGACAATGGTAAAACAAGACCAGCAAAGCCGCCCGAATGTGCCGACAAATCCCGATAGGAGCTGCACATATCTCGTTCTCAGGGCACACTGAATTGTCCAAGCTTCCGATAGGCCAGCCCAGAGTTGCCCCTGGTGGCCACCGGCGACTCACAGTTTGGACCAATACTCAGAGGAGCACTGGCCCGGGGGTTTAAAATAAAGATGACCCTCGGGCTCTAGAAAACCCGGGGAAAAAGGCATAGGTCGCAAATGGTAAAACCAAGGTTGGGCCTTGCTGGAGGAGTTTTATTCAAGGCGAACTGTCAAGGGGGTCCCATAAATCACCCGACCGCGTAAGGAATGCAAACTCAAGGAACATAATCCCGGTATAACAGAAACTAGGGCGGCAAGAGTGGAACAAAACACCAGGTGTCGTGGAATTGTCACGGCAGATGTCCTCGTGCTAGGACTTAGTCGTGGAGCCATCGCAACTAGGAAGCTTAAAGGGGTTAAGTGGGACAAGGAACACGAGGGTTTATACTGGTTCGGCCCCTTACAGTGAAGGTAAAAGCCTACGTCCAGTTTGAGGTGGTATTGATTAGGGTTACGATCACCAGGGAGCTGAACTGCTATGCCCGGCTCTCGAGGAGATAGTTGTCGTCCCTAAACCGCTGCCGAGTCGTCCCTTTATATAGGGAGGCCGACGCCCAGCAGCTCTCAGAGTCCCGGCCGGCTCATAAGAGTGTCCGGCTCGGACTCTCAACTATTCTTGCCTTGTACTACAAGTTCTACCATAATAATGATTATAACTTCGGGCCTTAAGCCATATCCTGGTCTTAAGCCCATCTTTGGCCCACCGTCTTTAAGCTTGGCGCCGGGCTTCTGGCAGTGACCATATGAGTAACCCGGCCCCTCCTGGCGGGTGACTCTAAGGTCTATATCCTCAACATTAGGCCCCAGATTGATTTGAGCCGGCTCATGCCAATCTTCAATTCTTTCGACAGAAAAAATCTCCGGCTTACCATTTGTGTGAAGGCCATAACCCGGCGTGACGTCATCCTCTGGTCTCCGGATAATCCGCCGTGACGTCATCTCCCATTAAGCCCGTTGTTTACTCCGCCAGACCCGCAACGGATCTTTGCTTTTACTGTCTTCCGAAAATCGAGGCATTTTGTGAGGAGATAACCACGCCGTAGACTCCTTGATCCTCGCGCCTACTCATGAGCTTGCCTTATAAATAGGCCGGCCCGACGGGCCTCCAGCCACCTCTCTCTCCTTCGTCTTCTTCCTCGCGCCACTACTTCCCTGCCCGAGCTCCGCTGCTGTCGCCGCCGCAGGAAACCTCGTCGTCATCAACTCAGGCCGCTGCATCACCCTGATCAGACCAGAGAAACGTGACAACCTCCGCGGCTCTCCAGCTCCTGTATGTCCTGCTCGTCCTGTAGAATAGATCTGCCGTAGGGTTCGTCCGCGTTCTCCGTGTTCGTCACCATTGCCACAAACTTCGGTAGTTTTCTTTCTTACTGCTCCTTTTGATCTTAGATCTGCATAGAACTGTTGCGGTGACTGTTTAGCACCCATTTTACACGCAAGCAGCTCTCTTTTTACTGCATAGGAGCTTTGTTCAAGCCCAAGAACTCCCTCACTTCTGTTTCTAGGTCTAGAAATTTTTTCTTTTGCCCGACCATTTTGATCCAAAAAAGTTACTGCAATATGTGAAACCTGTTTTACCACACTTAGTAAAAAACTGCAATCATTGAATCTTGGCGGTTTATAATTCCGGTTTAAAGAAACCACGCGCCGTACAACTGTCCGGCTTAAAGAAAACCATGCACCATAAAAATTTCCGGCTTAGCTGTGATAAGGCCTGTAGACAATCAAATTATTCTCAATCCCTCAGCGGCTTAAATAGCCTGATGCACTTAGATGTATACCATTAGTCCCCTTTATAAACCGCCACCTTAGCTTTGAACTGTAGATCTCCTCCGGCTCATAATTAACCCGGACGTTTTTCCTTTTATCATAGACTGCCGACTTTCACCATGCCTCCCAAAGCTCCCAAAGCTCCCATCACTTGCAATTGGATGAGGTCCAATGTCACCAACGAGACACTAGCGGACTTTGTAAAGTCAGGCCACCTGCCGAAGAGAGATGTCATGTCCTACCGTGCCCCTGACCCGTCAGAAGAGAGACCACAGCCAAAGGACGGGGAGGTAGTCATTTTTGCGGATCACATGAGCCGGGGCTTCGCACCGCCCGGCTCAAAGTTTTTTAGAGATGTTCTAAACTTCTTCGATTTGCGGCCTCAAGATATAGGACCCAACTCAGTGTCCAACATCTGCAATTTCCAAGTCTTCTGCGAGGTTTACCTTGGAGAAGAACCTAGTCTGCTGCTCTTCAGAGAGCTTTTTTACTTGAACCGTCAGAATGAGTGCGCCAATGGGCCAAGTCTGGAATTAGGTGGCATCTCCATCCAGCGGCGTAGGGACTGCCTTTTCCCTTACGCAGAGCCGCCCAGCCACCCCAAGGACTGGAACCTGACATGGTTTTACTGCCAAGACACGTCACCGGCTGACGAGAGTCCATTGCCCGGCTTTCGCCCCTCGCGTCTGGAGCCGACTCACCCACTGCCCGACAAGCTGACTCAAGCGGAGTGCCAACCTCTGCTCCCAACCATCAACAAGATCAAGGCTCTCCTGGGCAATGGTCTGAACGGAATCGACCTAGTCCAGGTCTGGATCTCCTGGCGGGTGATCCCATTAAGCCGCCGCCCCGGCTTAATGTGCGAGTACACGGACCAAAAAGATGACCCTCAGAGACACAGCCGCAATGACCTTCCTGAGGATGTTGCAGAGGAGATGACCAAGGCTCTTTTGAACGAGAGCCTGGCAGACTGCGGAAGGACCGGGCTGGCCCCCTTCTGCAAGACCAACCCAGCCCCAGCGGTAAGCCGCTGATCTGAACATCTTATCTGTACATGACTTTCATCTGAATTGCTTAGGAAAACCTCATTGCATTTTTCAGGCTGATGATAAGTTCTGGCGGGTCAAATACGACCATGAGGCGGCCAAGAAGGCCAGGAAGGCGAAGAAAGCCGCCAAGAAAGCCGCCCCTCGCAAGAAAGGAAGCAGGCCTACTGCTTCAGAGCTGATGCAATTAAGCGACAGCTCCGAGTCAGAGGTAACCCCTGAGCCTTTAAGTCCTTGCTATATTTGTTGTTTGTTGCTGTCCGCCTGATCAATACTTGCTCATTGTCAGGATGACACCGGCGCAAGTAACCCGGTGGTTGAAGAGGTAATGTCACCTTCCTCCGACTCGGAGCCCTTGCCAAAGCTGAAAGTCCGAAGGGTAACCCGGAAAGTAAGCTTTTCACATCCTTTAGCTTATCAAGATCCTCAATTTATTTTGAAGCGACAGGTTCATGAGAGCCGGCGTCACACCCGGACCAGCAAGGACACCGATCTCTCCTCCAGGTTACCTGACGCATCCAGGAAGCGCCGAACTGAGGTTATTTCCCACTTGTACCCTTTTCATCCGTTGGCGGGTGTTATACGTCAGCCACTCAATTCTTCTGACTCAAACTATCAGGAAACCTCCCCCTCTTCGGGCGACTCTATGCAGTCGAGTCTTCCGGCTTTCAAGACCGCGCCCGGGTAATGACAACCATCTCACATTATACTTATCTGTACTTACCCTTTTTGTGCTTAACTTTTCTGTCCTTTCAGTGCCCAGGCAAAGCTCACCAAGAGAGCAAAGAAGACCAAGTCAGCCGGAGTGCCGGACTTAGCTGAACCGGAGGTGACGGCTCAAGAACCGCCAACTGCCTCCGCCCTCGAAGCCACCATTCCAACCGACAAGGCACCTGAGGCCGCTGCCCCAACTACCAAGGCAACTACAGAAGCTTCTGGTAACCCGGAGGCCTCCAGCCCGGCTCCACCAGCAGACGACCCGGACGTGGTAATCACCCGGACGGAGTTCGTTGAGCCGGAGAGACCTACCGTGCTGGCCAAGTGCTTCGCTAAGGGGGAGTTGCTGCAGCCCCACCGGGTGAACCTGGACCTCTCCGACTACTCCAACCTGAGCATTGGAGAGCTCATCTCTGGCTACATCAGCCAAGTGCACAAGAGCCGGGACGCAGAGGTTGCCATGGTGAACCAGATCCATCAAAAGTCTGAGGTATCATTCTGCTGTCCTCTTACTTACTGCATAGTTACCTTGATCATGCTAGCCCCCAAGTCAACGACTTATGATTAAATATGTTGTAGACTTAGGTTCCGGCTTATTCCATTGAGCCGGCAGTTTGTAGATAGATACGTTCAATATGCATTAGCCCCCAAGTGCCAAGTGTCTTTGCTTGGAAAACGCTTGGGACTTATATAGTAACTTTTCATGCCATAACCCGGAAACTTATACAGGCTGCTGGCAAGAAGCTGGAGGCCGACCTTGCTGATGTCAAGAGCCGGCTGAAGATGCAAGAGATGGAGACCCGGAAGGCAAACGCCAAGTTCGTGTCCAGCATCGCCGCACAAGAGAAGCTAAAGACAGAATTCGACGCTGAGCGGAAGGCATGGGCCAAAGAAAAGGCCGCATTGGTGACCCGGGCTGAACAGGCGGAGAAGACTCTCTCTGAGAAGACCGCCGAGCTCTTCGGCCTAAAGCGCCAGGTTTCCCAGATGGTGGCCACCATCTTCGGTAAGTCGCCTCACCGGCTTTCATCAAGTTTAGAATGTTTATATAGCATAATTCATACTTGTCGCCGGCTTATCTGATTCTGTTAAACAGGTTCCAGAAGTGCCAACCTCAACCAGAGTGTAGTCACTAAGCTGAAGGCCGTGTATACCCTGGTGGAGCAGCTCTACACCGGGTCACAGCGTGCCTTAGCTGTGGTGGCCCTATCCAACGAGGTGCCGACTCACCTGGCAGAAGTCCTCCGCTGGCTCGCTGTACTGCCTCAACGGATCCAAGAGCTGCGACGGGCCTCTGCAAGAGCCGGAGCGATCGCCGCGCTGAGCCGGGCCAAGGCATTCCTGCCGGAGTTAGACCCGGCAGACATCGCCCTTGGCTATCCAAGCCTGAAGGAAGACGGCTCAGCTTTCGATCAGAAGGACTTCGCTGCTTGCGTGAAGGCTGTACGCCCGGTGGCCACCCTTATCGGGAACGTCACAGATCTGACCAAGTACCAGCCGGGTTACAACGCGGAGAATCAGAGGATTCCAACCCCTCGCTATGAAGCCCTCAACTTGATCCCGCCGGCTCGTCAGCACACTTTCGCCCCGGAGATTGACCCGGCCGGATTAATTGACGAGGAAGCCCAATTCGAAGCTCTCAGCGGCATCGACTGGAAGTCATCAACTTTCCAGGTCTTGGGATCAGCCGGAGGAGAGGATAGGAACGAGCCGGAGTCTTCAACTCAGCAAGCATCGTAACTCGGCTGGCGGTTCACCAAACAATGCTCCACCCCTTTAGACTTGATGAGTTTTGTAATAGAGTAGGTGCAACAGTTTATCTCTGCCGTGCCATCGTGCACGTATTGAATGCTAAAGTCTTTTGAAGTTGTCTCTTTGATATTTCTCCGGGTCATAATCAATCCTTTGTTTTTCTTAACCTTAAAAGAGGTGCCCTTAATTATCCTGCATAAAAGGGCAAATCACAAATCTCGAGGCGGCTTACCGCCCTGAGAATCAGAAGTTTTAGATAACCCAGAACATGAATCAAAAAGAACTTGTCTTCAATGATATCCTAAATACAGCCGTAAAAACATACTTAACGGCCTGCAAGCATACTTCCGGTTTAGATAACCCAGACAAGAAGGTTGGTACCGCAACTCCGGTTTACCTGTCTTATCATACCCATTGCGTTCAGCCATACGGTAAACCAAAGTTAAGCCGGCAGAGTGAGACCCGGCCATACACACTTGGAAAGAATCAGACGGAACTTTGCTATAAGGCAGAGAAACTTAGGGCTTCCGGCTCGAATACGACCAGAGACCCGGCCCAAAGGGGTTAAGCTAAGATTTGGATACGATCATATAGCCCCCAGTGGGTGTGGCGATGCCAATCAAGAGGGTACCGACAGCTATGTTCTCTTTGGTTCGAATACGACCCATGTTTGAACAGGAAGCCCCCAAGTGATTTTAAGAATTGTTTAACGACGCTGATTCGAATACGATCCACGTCGGTTCTCAGAGGGGTTAAACTATGATTCAAATATGACCAAAGGTAACATCCCAATGAGCTCGGCACTTTGCCAATCAAATGGGTATCGACAGCTATGTTCTCTTTGGTTCGAATACGACCCATGTTTGAACAGGAAGCCCCCAAGTGACCTTATTACTTACGGCTAGATTCGAGTACGATCATAAGCCGGATCCTCCTTTAAGTCATCATGTAATCTTGCAATGAAAACAACACGTGCATACTTGGAGGAGAAAAAAGGATAGAGGTCCTGCTTTATTGCTTATGATAATATATACATGGCTGAGAGAAATATATACACCACGAGAGCCGGTGGCTCAAGTGTAGTAAGGCCAAAGCTGAGCTATGTTCCACGGCCGACGGGTCTCTTCCTCCGACTTACGCGAATCTTTGTGCTCTCGAATGTCAATGAGGTAATATGACCCGTTGTGCAAATTCTTGCAGACCACAAAGGGCCCTTCCCAAGGCGGGGATAACTTGTGTGCATCTGTTTGATCCTGGATGAGCCGGAGCACCAGATCGCCTTCCTGGAAGACCCGGGATTTAACCCGGCGGCTAAGATAACGGCGCAGGTCTTGTTGGTAAATTGCTGAATGGGCTGCTGCCACATCACGCCGTTCGTCCAACAAGTCCAGAGCATCTTGGCGCGCCTGTTCATTATCCGCCTCAACATAAGCCGCCACGCGAGGTGAGTCATGACGGATGTCACTGGGGAGGACCGCTTCTGCTCCATAAACCATGAAGAAAGGCGTAAAACCTGTAGACCTGTTAGGAGTAGTGTTGATGCTCCATAATACGGAGGGCAACTCCTCCACCCAACAATCCGGCGTCCGTTGCAAAGGGACCAAAAGCCGGGGCTTGATACCCTTCAGAATCTCCTGATTAGCTCTCTCAGCTTGACCATTGGATTGAGGATGAGCCACTGAGGAAACATCAAGTCGGATATGCTCTCGTTGACAAAACTCTTCCATGGCGCCTTTGGAGAGATTGGTGCCATTGTCAGTTATAATGATGTGTGGAAAGCCAAAGCGAAAGATCACCTTTTTCATAAATTGAACCGCCGTGGCTGCATCACACTTGCTAACTGGCTCCGCTTCAACCCACTTGGTAAACTTGTCAACTGCCACCAAAAGGTGGGTCTTCTTATCCTTGGACCTTTTGAAAGGCCCAACCATATCAAGCCCCCAGACCGCAAAGGGCCAAGTAATTGGGATCATCCTCAGCTCTTGATCCGGGACATGAGCCCGTCGCGAGAACCTTTGGCAACCATCACACTTACTGACCAAGTCCTCTGCATCAGCATGAGCCGTCAACCAATAAAAACCATGACGAAAAGCCTTGGCCACAAGAGACTTTGAGCCGGCGTGATGGCCACAATCCCCTTCATGGATCTCACGCAAGATCTCTTGACCTTCCTCAGGGGAAACACAACGCTGAACGCTCCCGTAACACTGCGGTGATGCAACTCACCATTGATAACAATCATTGACTTAGCCCGCCGGGTTATTTGCCTGGCCAAAGTTTCATCCTCAGGCAACTCGCCCGCCCCCCGGGTCATATAAGCCAGATATGGCATTGTCCAGTCTGGTATGATATGGAGAGCCGCCACCAGTCGTGCCTCCGGGTCAGGGACAGCCAAGTCTTCCTCTGTAGGCAACTTAACAGAAGGGCTATACAAGACGTCCAGGAAAGTGTTAGGCGGCACCGGTTTTCGCTGAGAGCCCAGCCGGCTTAAAGCGTCCGCCGCCTCGTTCTTCCTGCGATCGATGTGTTCCACTTGGTAACCCTGAAAGTGCCCAGCAATGGCATCAACCTCGCGGCGATAAGCCGCCATGAGAGGGTCCTTGGAATCCCACTTTCCTGATACTTGTTGAGCCACCAAGTCTGAGTCGCCGAAGCACCTTACCCGGCTTAAGCTCATCTCTTTAGCCATCCGAAGACCATGGAGCAAGGCCTCGTACTCAGCCGCGTTGTTAGTGCAAGGAAACAGCAACTGTAGCAATTAATGGAATTTGTCACCTTTAGGGGAAGCCAACACGACTCCAGCCCCCGAGCCCTCCAACTGCCTGGACCCATCAAAGTGGATAGTCCAATATGTGTTATCCGGCTTCTGCTCGGGCACTTGTGACTCTGTTCAGTCATTGATGAAATCCACCAAGGCCTGAGATTTAACAGCAGTGCGTGGCACGTACTTGAGACCATGAGGTCCAAGCTCTATAGCCCACTTAGCTACTCTCCCTGTGGCCTCTCTATTTTGAATGATATCACCAAGAGGGGCAAAACTGACCATAGTGATGGGATGACCCTGAAAATAATGCTTAAGCTTCCGGCTTGCCATGAACACACCATAAACAAGCTTCTGCCAATGTGGATACCGCTGTTTGGACTCAATAAGCACTTCGCTGACATAATAAACCGGCCGATGAACCGGATGCTCCTTACCCTCCTCCTTGCGCTCCACCACCATAGCCACACTGACGGCTCGTGTGTTTGCCGCCACATATAGTAATAAGGGCTCCTTATCAACCGGAGCAGCAAGGACTGGAGGCTCTGCCAGCTGCTTCTTCAAATCCTCAAAAGCGGTATTAGCTGCATCATTCCAGACAAAGCTATCAGTTTTCTTCATCAACTGATATAATGGCATGGCCTTCTCACCCAAACGGCTTATAAACCGGCTTAAGGCAGCGATGCGACCCGCCAAGCGCTGAACATCATTTATACACGCCGGCTTAGCCAGGGAGGTGATGGCCTTGATCTTCTCCGGGTTAGCTTCAATGCCTCTGTCAGAAACCAAAAAACCCAAGAGTTTGCCTGCAGGAACACCAAAGACACACTTGGCTGGGTTAAGCATCATCTTGTAGACCCGGAGATTATCAAAGGTTTCCCTTAAATCATCTATCAGGGTTTCCTCTTTGATGGACTTAACCACAATATCGTCCACATAAGCATGAACGTTGCGCCCAATCTGTTTATGAAGACAGTTCTGTACACCGCGCTGGTAAGTCGCCTGTGCACACTTGAGCCCAAAGGGCATAGACACATAGCAGAAGGCTCCAAAGGGAGTGATGAACGCCGTCTTCTCCTGGTCCTTAACTGCCATCTTAATCTGATGATATCCAGAATAAGCATCCAAGAAAATTAAGCGTGCACAACCCGCCGTAGCATCAATGATTTGATCAATACGGGGGAGGGCAAAAGGATCAGCCGGACACGCCTTGTTGAAGTCCATGTAGTCCACACACATCCGCCAGGTGCCGTTCTTTTTGAGTACGAGCACCGGGTTAGCTAACCACTCTGGGTGGAAGACTTCAACAATAAACCCGGCCGCCAAGAGCCGGGCCACCTCTTCACCAATAGCTTTCCGCCTCTCCTCATTGAACCGCCGAAGGAACTGTCTGACCGGCTTAAATTTCGGATCAACATTGAGAGTGTGCTCAGCGAGTTCTCTAGGTACACCTGGCATGTCAGAAGGTTTCCATGCGAAGATGTCCCTATTCTCACGGATGAACTCGATGAGCGCGCTTTCCTATTTTGGATCCAGGTTGGCACTGATGCTAAACTGCTGAGATGAATCTCCTGGAACGAAATCAACAAGTTTAGTCTCATCAGCCGACTTAAATTTCATGGCCGGCTCATGCTCCGTAGTCGGCTTTTTCAGAGAGGTCATATCAGTTGGGTCAACATTGTCCTTGTAAAACTTCAACTCCTCTATTGCACAAACAGACTCTGCATAAGCTGCATCGCCTTCCTCACACTCCAGGGCCACTTTCCGGCTGCCGTGAACCGTAATGGTCCCATTGTGACCCGGCATCTTGAGCTGTAAGTACACATAACACGGCCGTGCCATGAACTTGGCGTAAGCCGCCCGCCCAAATATAGCATGGTACGGGCTTCTTATCTTAACCACCTCAAAGGTCAACTTCTCCACCCTATAGTTGTTCTCATCACCAAAGGCCACTTCCAACTCAATCTTGCCGACTGGATAAGCCGACTTACCAGGTACCACACCGTGGAAAATAGTGTTGGACTGGATGAGGTTTTTATCAATCAACCCCATACGACGGAATGTCTCATAATAGAGGATGTTAATGCTGCTGCCTCCATCCATAAGCACCTTAGTGAACTTATATCCTCCCACCTGAGGAGCCACCACTAGGGCCAAGTGGCCCGGGTTATCCACCCGGGGGGGGGGGGTGATCCTCCCTACTCCACACTATAGGCTGCTCAGACCACCGCAAGTAGCGCGGGACCGCCGGCTCAACAGCATTCACAACCCTCTTATGAAGCTTCTGATCTCGCTTACACAGGCTGGTGGTAAAACACATGGTACTGTCCACCGCTAAGATGTTTTGGATTGGTCTGATAACCCCCCTGCTGCTGTTGATGACCCTGGCCAGACTGTTGACTAAAGCCCCCTTGACCGTTCTGAGGACCAGAATTTGAGCCGCCGCCCGGGCCATGAAAGCCGCCGGCGCCTGAGCCGCTGCCCGGGCCATTGTAATTCTTAAAGGCCTTCATGATTGCACAATCCTTCCACAGATGAGTCGCTGGATTCTCTCTAGAGCCATGCCTTGGACAAGGCTCATTCAACAGCTGCTCCAGCGTCGGACCTGACCCGCCGCCTCGGGGAGGGGGCCTCCCCTTACGTCGCTGGTTATTACCTTGTGAGCTGGCATTGGTTACAAACTCTAGGCTGCCATCGGCCTTGCGCTTGCCCCCTCCTTGGTTCCCCGGGTTAAACTGAGGACCCTTGCCATTGCCGTTCTTCTTTCCCTTCCCTGTCCTTTCATCATCCGAAGGGGGATCCTTGGTACCATCAGAATCGGCGTACTTGACAAGAGCCGCCATTAGTGTACCCATATCACTGCAGTCGCGTTTAAGCCGCCCGAGTTTCATCTTCAGGGGCACAAAACGACAATTCTGCTCCAGCATTAAGACTGCTGAGCCGGCATCCATCTTATCTGACGAATGTATGATCTCCTTAACCCGGCGAACCCAATGTGTCGTAGACTCACCCTCCTGCTGCTTACAGTTAGTCAAATCCACAATTGACATAGACTGCCTACAGGTATCTTTGAAGTTTTGGATGAACCGGGCTTTCAGCTCAGCCCAAGACCCAATGGAATTCGGTGGTAGCCCTTTCAACCAAGTGCGGGCAGTCCCATCCAACATCATGGTGAAGTACTTGGCCATTGCCGCCTCACTGACCTCCAGCAGTTCCATGGCCATCTCATAACTCTCGATCCAGGCTGCGGGTTGTAAGTCAGCTGTGTAATTAGGCACCTTCCTAGGGCCTTTGAAGTCCTTAGGTAGACGTTCATTACGGATAGCTGGCACTAAACAAGGGACACCCCCGGTCCTGGTAGGGATACCCACGTCGACGGAAGTCGTCGGATAAGCCGGGGGGGTCTGGTAAGCCGTTAATTGAGGCACCTGCTCCGCCTCTTGCCGCGCTCTGTCCTGGTCTGCTGCATGAAAGGCTCCGTTATGAGCCGGGCCATGGCCAGGGGGCGGGTCATGGCGTCGGACGTTACTTGAGCCGGTCGCTGAGACCATGTGCCTGCTGTAACTCGGGCTCCGGCCTGGACGAGGGGTCGAGTGGATCCTGTCCCGGCTGTAGGAGTACGCCTCTTGCTGCGCCAGTGCCGTCTGAAGGAGTTCCCTGACCCGGCGGGTTTCAATAGCCGTCGGAGAGTCGCCGTCAACTGGGAGAGCCGCCAGCCGTGCTGCCGCAGCGACCATGTTCTCCAGCGGGTTATTATAATGACCCGGGGGTATTGGCACATACTGAGGCGGGGCAGGGGGCACCTGGGGAGGCCCCATCACTCGTGGCTGAATAGGGGTCCAGACCCGGGCACTATGACCCCTGGCGGGTTACTAGACCCTGCACCTGGCGTGTTGAAGAGGTTGCG
This sequence comes from Triticum aestivum, assembly GCF_018294505.1. NCBI lineage: Eukaryota > Viridiplantae > Streptophyta > Magnoliopsida > Poales > Poaceae > Triticum > Triticum aestivum. The sequence goes on from NC_057802.1 coordinate 457,582,597, forward strand.
TGGATCGTAAACCGGAGGGAGTCGAGATTGGGTCTTTTGATGCCTCCTTCTCATGACCTCATTGGACGCGTTCTGATCCATCGTGAGTTGGAAGGACTGCGCCTGGATCAACTGAGTTTGGGCATCGAGAGCCGCCCTCTCCGCAGCCATCCTGATCCCTTCCGCTGCAAGATCCTCCTTAGCTTTCACTAGATCCAATTTTAACTGTGCCACCTCCGCATCATGCTGAGCTTGATCCGCCGGGTCAACCGTGGCGGTTAACAGGGCCGTCATCTTGTCCGTGAGATCCATCAGCACCTGAGCCGGAGAAGGCACCGGGTTTCCCGCTCCAGCAGCGGGGTTCTGAACAGGCTGCGCACCGGCCATAAAGACTCCAACCTGACTTGGCGGCTCAAACGGGTCCGGAATACTGTCACCATCGGAACAACCCATGAGCCTGCCATCTTGAAGTTGATACAACGAGTTTGACTCATCGGTGGCCGACTCGCCGTCAGAGCCGGCGGCCGCCTCGTCACCAGATCCAGATTGATCAGAGGGCCCTCCATGGATACATCCCACAAAAGCATGCCTTAAGGCAGGCCGGGCCCGGGCGGGTCGTGCACGCTGAGCCGTCTCGATGAGATCGGCGCAGAGATCCGGCTCAGGGCCCGGCTCACCAATCTTGCCAATGAAAACATGAATTCCGCCGAAGGGGACCCGGTACCCGTACTCAATTGAGCCGGCGTCGGGGCCCCAATTTGCATCGTCGATGTAGAGCTTGCCACGACGACTCTTGGTCATCCGGCCCACAGCGTATCCCTTGAGCCCTTCGAAACTGCCCTTCAAGAACTCAAATCCACCGTGCGCTGGCCCCACGGTGGGCGCCAACTGTCGTGGAATTGTCACGGCAGATGTCCTCGAGCTAGGACTTAGTCGTGGAGCCATCGCAACTAGGAAGCTTAAAGGGGTTAAGTGGGACAAGGAACACGAGGGTTTATACTGGTTCGGCCCCTTACGGTGAAGGTAAAAGCCTACGTCCAGTTTGACGTGGTATTGATTAGGGTTACGATCACCAGGGAGTTGAACTGCTATGCCCGGTTCTCGAGGAGATTGTTGTCGTCCCTAAACCGCTGTCGGGTCGTCCCTTTATATAGGGAGGCCGACGCCCAGCAGCTCTCAGAGTCCCGGCCGACTCATAAGAGTGTCCGGCTCGGACTCTCAACTATTCTTGCCTTGTACTACAAGTTCTACCATAATAATGATTATAACTACGGGCCTTAAGCCATATCCTGGTCTTAAGCCCATCTTTGGCCCACCGTCTTTAAGCTTGGCGCCGGACTTCTGGCAGTGACCATTTGAGTAACCCGGCCCCTCCTGGCGGGTGACTCTAAGGTCTATATCCTCAACACCAGGCATAAGGCCGAGCCTTCCACCCTTTACCAAAATATATAGATGCATTAATTAAATAAGAGATATTGTGATGTCCCAACATATCCATGTTCCAACATGGAACAACTTCAACTTCACCTGCAACTAGCAACGCTATAAGAAGGGCTGAGCAAAAGCGGTAACTTAGCCAATCAACAGTTTGCTAGGAAAGGATGGTTAGAGGCTGACATGGCAAAATGGGTGACATGATATAGCAAGTGATAGGTAGCGGAGCATGGCAATAGAGAGAACAACTAGCAAAGCAAAGATAGAAGTGATTTCGAGGGGTGGCCATCTTGCATGCAAGGTTCTCAGAGTTGTCGAAAGCTTAATCCTCGTAAGCGTACTCAACAGGTTCCTCGTTCACGAACTCGTCTCCCGGCTCTACCCAAGACAAGAGCGCAAACAAACGGAACCACAGTCAACCACGAGAAATGCACAAGCAACATGATGCAAGACATGTATGATATGCAAGATATGATATGCGATGCATATGCGTGCTCTGGAAGGAAAATGATGAACAAGGCAGTAACTTGGCAAACCAAGCATGCCACTAGAAAGATGAGATGATTTCGGTCGAAATCAATATAAAGATCACCGGAAACGGATGCACGGTTTGCAAATGGCAAGCAAAACAATAATAACACGAATCTGCGATTAACAGCATGATAGCACTTAAAATGCAACAAGCAACAAGGCTACATCACTCCAACATAGCAACAAAGTACATGGCAGTAATCTACAGGAGATGCTTGACAAAATATGAACACTGAGCTACGGCTAGATCACAACATATCAAGCTCAAACAAGCATGGCAAAAGTGCAAAAGATAACAGGATCACAGACTCGGTGAAAAACTGGACATGGCAGAAAACAGCATCAGGTAGCAATGTTCAGAGCATGAAATCAACATGCTACGGGAACTTAACATAGCAAAACAAGGCATGGCAGTATTCTACTAAATGCATATGACAAAAGTCCCTTACTGACCATAAGCCAAAAAGGACCAGAAGATATGATGGCAAGCATGTAAACATGGCAGAAATAATAATATGTAGGCCTCTTTGTGAGCTTGATGCACTCACTACAGAGCAACGCATGGCAAAACTAGCATACCTACAGCAAGATGACATGTTTATGAAGCTAACCATGACAAAACAAAGCATAGCATGTATGGATCAACTACAATAAGCTTGGCAAAATTGCATATCATGTTAAGAATCTGCCAGAAATATTTTATAGCAAAAGTAGAGCAAGATTGAGTCATGCTATGAAACTCCATAATTGCAAAAAATGGAAGGAATGGATCAATTACAACTATAGCTACAAAACATCCTTACTGAACATCTCCAAAATATGCATGGATCTCTCTGTAGCATCAAGTTTACATGGCAACAAAATAACAGCAGACAAAGGACTTAGAGAAATCACTAAGTCCCTGAAATCAGAAACATTACGGAGCCTACTTTGCATGCTTGTGCTAGTCACCACAGAGATCACAAAAATACATGGACTACACCACTGGAAAGATGGCATGGCATACTTCAAAACACATGTAGAGCTCATGCTCATAAGATGCACAGATTAAATGATACAAAAATGACAAATCTCCAAGTTCTGATAAGAACCAGAGAATAACAGCAACTAGCCCTCTTCCAACAGAGATTTGGGCATCAAGATGACCTCTAATGAACATGGTGCAATTGATCAAAATGAAGAGCATCACGATACGAACAATTTGACATATTACGCGCGCGAATCGAGCTACATGCAAGGAGTTATGACATCACGAACAGAGGCATATTGCTGTAAATATCCATGACTTAGAAATATTTCGGGGGGGGGGGGGTTTCGGGAAAGTCAATGTATTGCGCCTCCGATCGGATCTGGCCGGAGAGCTTCGACGGGGCGGCGACCGGAGATGGAACTGGCGACGGAGGAAGGGGAGGAGGCGGCGGGGCGCGACGAGGAGGAAGGAGACGGCGCCGGCGGCTGAGGGCGCAGCGCGGCCGGCTGCGGCGCGGAGCAGGGCGGAGGCGGGGCCGGCGATGGCCGGCGGCGGCGGCGGAGCACCGCGGGAGGAGCGCGGGGCGCGGGTGGAGATGGGCGGCGGCTGGGCGCGCGGGCCAGCTGCGGGCCGGGCGGGCCGCGCGTACGGCGCGGGCGACGGCGACACATGGGCGGCGGCATACTTGTGGGAATATCGTCCGGCGCCGGGCGGACGTGTCCGGCGGCGCGGAGGGACGAGGCTAGGGTTGGACTGAGATTCGTTTTTCGGGAGATGCCACATATTATAGGTAGAGGGAGCTAGGAGGCTCCAAATGAGGTGCGGTTTTCGCCCACACGATCGTGATCGAACGACCTAGAGCATGGAAGAGAGTTTGGTGGGTTTTGGGCTGGTTTTTAGGGGGGTTTTTGCTGGACACTCAAATGGACTTTGCGGATGCCCGGTTAACCGTTGGAGTACCAAACGACCTCCAAATGGAACGAAACTTGACCGGTGGTCTCCGGGTGGTATAATAAGGCCACTTGACAAGCCTCGGTCCATTCCGAGAAAGTTTGACACCCGCACACGAAAGAAAACAAGAGGGGTGCACCGGAGGAGATAGGAGCGCCGGATTGCAAAACGGACAACGGGGAAAATGCTCGGATGCATGAGACGAACACGTATGCAAATGCAATGCACATGATGACATGATATGAAATGCATGACATGACAAAATGCAAAACGAAAGACAAAACCCGACCACGGAGGAAATAACATAGCACATAGCCGAAAATGGCAAGAGTCAGAGTTACAAATATGGCAAGTAACATCCGGGGTGTTACAACACTCCACCACTACGAGAGGATCTCGTCCCGAGATCTAGGACTGAAAGAACTCCGGATATTCGGAACGGAGATGGTCCTCGCGTTCCCAGGTGGCTTCCCGGTCGGAATGGTGCGACCACTTCACTTTCAGGAATTTGATTGACTTGTTGCGAGTCTTGCGCTCAGTTTCTTCAAGAATAGCAACGGGGTGCTCATGATAAGACAAATCTTCTTGGAGGTCAATCTCTTCGAAGTTGATAGTGCGCTCAGGCGTCTTGAAGCACTTGCGGAGCTGTGACACGTGGAACACATCGTGCACGTTCGCGAAGTTGGAAGGAAGCTCAAGTTGATAGGCGAGGTCGCCTCTTTTGCCAATGATCTTGAAAGGACCCACGTATCTAGGGGCAAGCTTCCCTTTGATACCGAAGCGACGAGTGCCTTTCATTGGAGAGACGCGGAGGTAGACATGGTCTCCGATCTCGAAAGCCAAATCACGATGCTTACTATCATAGTAACTCTTCTGGCGCGATTGCGCGGCTTTGAGATTATCACGGATGACTTTACACATTTCTTCAGCTTCAGTGATTAAGTCATTGCCAAGAAGTTGGCGTTCACCAGTCTCTGACCAATTGAGAGGAGTACGGCACTTTCTGCCATAGAGAATCTCGAATGGGGCCTTGCCCGAACTCGCTTGGAAGCTGTTGTTGTAGGAGAATTCAGCATATGGAAGACAATCTTCCCATTTCATGCCAAAGGAAATGACACAAGCCCTGAGCATATCTTCAAGAATTTGATTGACTCGCTCGACTTGGCCACTAGTTTGAGGATGGAAAGCTGTGCTGAAGCGAATGTTTGTGCCCATGGCCTTCTGGAAGGAGTCCCAGAACTTAGAGGTGAAGATGCTTCCACGATCTGAAGAAATCAATTGTGGAATGCCGTGCAAGGAGACAATTCTGGAGGTGTAAAGCTCTGCCAGCTGAGCTGCTGTGATGGATTCTTTGATTGGAAGGAAATGAGCCACTTTAGAAAGCTTGTCAATGACAACGAAGATAGCATCATTTCCGCGCTTGGACTTTGGAAAACCAGTCACGAAGTCCATTTCGATATGATCAAACTTCCATTCTGGGATAGCAAGAGGTTGGAGGAGACCAGCTGGTCGTTGGTGTTCTGCTTTCACTCTTCGACAGACATCACATTCATTCACGAATTGAGCAATTTCTCGCTTCATTCGAGTCCACCAATACGACTGCTTGAGGTCATGATACATCTTCGTACTTCCAGGATGAATGGAAAGGAGAGAATTGTGCGCCTCGTTCATTATGACTTTCCTTAGATCACCTTTAGGAACCACAATCCGGTCCTCGAAGAATAAAGTGTCTCTGTCATCAATGCGATAGCACTTGTATTTGGAAAGACCCTTGTCGATACCACGTTTCACCTTCTTCACCATGGCATCAAGGAGTTGTGCCTCACGAATTTGATCTTCCAAAGTAGGAGAGACTATGAGGTTGGCAAGAAAGCCTTGAGGAACAACTTGGAGATTCAGCTTGCGGAAAGCTTCACAAAGATCCGGTTGGAAAGGCTTGAGAATTAAGCTGTTGCAATAAGCCTTCCTGCTTAAAGCATCTGCAATGACATTGGCCTTGCCTGGAGTATATTCAATACTCGGATTGTACTCTTGAATCATTTCGACCCATCGAGTCTGCCTGAGGTTGAGGTTGGGCTGAGTGAAGATATACTTGAGACTCTTGTGATCGGTGAAAATGTCCACTTGTCTTCCCAACAAGAGATGTCTCCACGTTATTAATGCATGGACAACTGCCGCCAACTCAAGATCGTGAGTGGGGTAGTTCTTCTCGTTGGGCTTCAACTGACGAGAGGTATAGGCCACAACTTTCTTCTCTTGCATTAACACAGCACCGAGACCTTGGAGAGAAGCATCACAGAAAACTTCAAACGGCTTGGATTCATCAGGAGGAGTCAAGACAGGAGCTGTGACTAGTTTCTCTTTGAGAGTGTTGAAAGCAACGTCACACTCAGGAGACCAGACATACTTCACATGCTTCTGGAGGAGGTTGGAAAGAGGCTTTGCAATCTTGGAGAAATTCTCAACGAATCTTCGGCAATAGCTTGCAAGACCAAGAAAACTGCGGAGCTGCTTGACATTTTGAGGAGGTTCCCAATTCACAATTGCGGACACCTTCTCGGGGTTAACAGCGATGCCCTTGGCAGAGATGATGTGACCAAGGAAAAGAACTTCATCGAGCCAAAACTCACATTTGGAGAACTTCGCATAGAATTGATACTCTCTGAGCTTGTCGAGCACCAATCGCAAATGTTTGGCATGATCCTGCTTATTCTTGGAGAAGACCAAGATATCATCGAGATACACCAGGACGAATTCATTGGTATAGGGGTTGAAGATGAAATTCATCATCCGAGAGAACACTGGAGGAGCATTGACAAGGCCGAAAGACACGACAGTATATTCATAAGAACCAAAGCTTGTTCTGAATGCTGTCTTGGGAATATCTTCTTCACGAATGCGAATCTGATGATAACCCATACGAAGGTCAAGCTTCGAGAATACTTTAGCACCTTTGAGTTGCTCAAATAGCTCATTGATGTTGGGAAGTGGATACTTGTTCTTGATTGTCTTCTTGTTCAATGGACGGTAGTCGACACAAAGTCGGTCCGTGCCATCCTTCTTCTTGACAAAAAGAACACCACAACCCCATGGAGAAGAACTCGGTCTGATCAAACCCAGACGCTCTTGTTCATCGAGCTGTTTCTTCAATTCCTTCAGCTCGTTGGGTCCAAGCTTGTATGGACGCTTGCAAACGGGTTCAGTGCCAGGCTCTAGTTCGATAACGAACTCAACTGGCCGATGAGGAGGCATACCCGGAAGCTCTTCTGGAAAGACATCTTGATACTCACAAACGACTGGAATTTGAGAGATGGCATTCAATTCGCCCTTCTCATTGAGAGAGAAAAACCGAATGGTTTCATCACGAGCGGCATAAATAATCACATCCTCAGAAGAGTGTGTCAATTGAATTTCCCTGGCAGCACAATCAAGTTGAGCCTTGTGCTTAGAAAGCCAGTCCATCCCGAGAATTAGATCAATATCCGAGTCACCAAGAACAATTGGAGAAGACTCAAATTTATAGTCGCCCATCTTGATGGTAACATTCGGAACCATGGAACTTGCATTCATGCATTTCCCGGAGAGACAACTGCTAACGGCCTAGGCAATCCTTGGAAATGCAATTCATGCTTGGATGCAAAAGGTCTTGATATGAAAGAAAGCGATGCACCAGTATCAAAAAGAACTTTTGCAGGAATATCATTAACAGGAAGATTACCCATTATCACATCAGTAGATTCCTCCGCTTGAGCTGCATTCATCTTGTTCACCTTTGCAAACTTTGGATTATGCTTGACCACTGCATTGCTGGAAGATCTGACAGGAGGAGGAGGAGGCAGACGTCTTTGGTTGAAGCACTTGTTAGCATAGTGACCTTTCTGCTGACAATTGTTGCAAGTCACCTCTGAGAGTGGACGGTGATAAGGAGCATTGGACTTTGGAGCTTGATTCTGAGACTTGTTCTGATAGCCAGAGTTGGAAGAGTTGGAAGAACCATGGCCACCTTTGTTCTTCTGCTGGTAAGGCTGACGAAACGGAGGAGGAGGAGGCAACCAGAACTTCTGTTGCTTAGCTGTCACAAGTGAGGAAGAAGAAGACTGAACTGCGTCTCTGACTCTCTTCTTAGAAGCCTCACACTTGAGCTGAGCAGCCTCTTGCTTCAGTGCCATATTGTAGAATTGATCAAACTGAGTAGGCTCAACAAGAACGAGAGCTAACTGCAGATCCTCTTTAAGGCCACCTCTGAAGTGATAGATCATGCTCTTTTCATCAGGAACGTCTTGTTTAGCGAAGCGAGCAAGTTTCTGAAACTGGATGTTGTATTGATACACAGACATGTTGCCTTGCTTGAGATTGCGGAACTCCTCACGCTTGCTCTCAACAACACTTTGTGGAATGTGGTGCACTTTGAAGTCCCGACAGAAGTCAGTCCAAGTGATCACACGACCTCCTCTGGAATCTTTGTATTGTTGATACCAATCAGCAGCTTGGTCCTTGAGCTGAAAAGAAGCGAACTTGACATAGTCCTCAGGCCTGACATTGCTACATTCAAAATGCTTGTTGATGTCCACGAGCCAATCATCGGCATCCGTGGCCTCGGCACAGTAGCTGAAAGACTTGGGCTGATTTGCGAGAAACTGGTTGAGAGTGGCAAAGTGAAACTGATTGTTGCCTTGACCTTGATTGCCTTGATTGCCTTGCCCTTGAGTACGTTCTTGCAAGAGTTGCAGAATCATCTGAGCATTGGCGTTGGTGGCTGCCATGATAGCTTGCCATGCCTCCGGAGGTGGAGGTGGTGGCGGAGGGTTCGCTTGACTCCCTTCATTGCGATCCGGATTCTGACGCGTTGGCGGAGCCATCCTGAAGAGGGTGACATCCGTTAGCATCTTGATAGACAAATAGATAAGTAGAATCAACGGATAGAAATTGCAACATATAGTCTTCACAATAAACATTCGAACGAAGATGAACGATTGAATTCCGTAGTAAAACATCACACTTCCATAAGTTGAGAAGCCACTTGAAAAAGATATGGAATCAACATATGAATTCGAAGCAACTCGAATACCACAATACAAAATAAAACAAAGTATTGGCTTGCAGAATAAGCCAGAACAAACATATGATAGAGATTTCGTCCGAAGTTTTCGTGGTGGGGCCCACACGGGCTCAATCGTACAGCACCATCATGTACAAGGCTGTGCACATGACATACGAAGCGTCCCCGAGTCGGCATAGCCATGGACTCTTTAAGACACTACGAGACCACTGTAAAATCAACCGTGTACAGGCGGACCACTAGACGTCGAACCCCAATCTCATATCATGCGTCTGTCGGAAAGATATCCTAAGGCTACTTGAATTCCCACTTATAAACTCCCGAAACTTTCTGGTTATGCAATCTGGTGTTGGGGATACAGGGGACACAAAATATATCACCCAAACTAGCAATCCCTAGATCCAGCTGTATCCATCCGTCAACACATAACCAAGAAACCTTCGGAAATCGTTTACCTCAACCTTCGAAAAACATCCGTTATACAAGTTATGGCAATACTCCCGAACTCCCGCCCCAGTACTGGGTGGCGTCGAGGTGATCTCACCAACAACTGCATAAAAGAGATTTCGATGTCGGCGAAACTCAGGTATTCCAGAACTGCAACGATAAAATTGTGACGACAACACCTCGGAGCTCAACTCCCCGGGACACTGCCACAACCCCTAAATGTCAGGAGGCACCAAGAACAATGTTCTCGTCACAAAACCATCGGAACGATTCCAAGATACCCGCGTGATCCTAAATTTTTTTAGTGAAATTTGAGGAGAGAATAGTCAAAACTTCTACGTCAGGAGACCTCACCAGAGCGACGAAGGGACTGAGGAGTAAAAAGAATCCTACTCTCCGATATATATAATCCTAAGACTCAAAACATTTTTGTTCTAGACTCAACAACGCCAGCGATTCGATCAAGCAGGGGGCTCCTAAGTCGGGGATGGCTCTGATTACCAACTTGTAACGCCCACGATGCGGCTATATCTCCCACGTGTCGAGGCACGACTTAGAGGCATAACCGCATAGTGGTTTTGTCGCAAGAAGGGTCATCTTCACACAATCCCATGTAATGAACAAGAATGGGATAAAGAGTTGGCTTACAATCGCCACTTCACACAATACATGAATAAATATCATACATCATCCAAAATACAAACATATAGACCGACTACGGTCAAAATCCAGATGAAAATAAGACAACCCCAAATGCTAGATCCCCGATCGTCCCAACTGGGCTCCACTACTGATCATCAGGAAAAGACACATAGTAACGACCACGTTCCTCGTCGAACTCCCACTTGAGATCGACCCCATCATCTGCACTGGCATCGTCGGCACCTGCAACTGTTTTGGTAGAATCTGTGAGTCACGAGGACTCAGCAATCTCACACCCGCGAGATCAAGACTATTTAAGCTTATAGGAAAGGAGGTGTAATGAGGTGGAGCTGCAGCGGCAAAAGCATATATGGTGGCTAACTTGCGCAAATGAGAGCGAGAAGAGAAGCAACGGAACGGACGTCATCTAGCAATGACCAAGAAGTGATCCTGAACTCCTACTTACGTCATACATAACTCAGACCGTGTTCACTTCCCGGACTCCGCCGAGAAGAGACCATCACGGCTACACATGCAGTTGATGTATTTTAATTGGGTCAAGTGCCAAGTTCTCTACAACCGGACATTAACAAATTCCCATCTGCCTCATAACCGCGGGCACGGCTTTCGAAAGATAATACCCTGCAGGGGTGTCCCAACTTAGCCCATCATAAGCTCTCACGGTCAACGAAGGATAAACCTTCTCCCGGAAAGACCCGATCAGTTTTGGAATCCCGGTTTACGACATCTCGACAATGGTAAAACAAGACCAGCAAAGCCGCCCGAATGTGCCGACAAATCCCGATAGGAGCTGCACATATCTCGTTCTCAGGGCACACCGAATTGTCCAAGCTTCCGATAGGCCAGCCCAGAGTTGCCCCTGGTGGCCACCGGCGACTCACAGTTTGGACCAATACTCAGAGGAGCACTGGCCCGGGGGTTTAAAATAAAGATGACCCTCGGGCTCTAGAAAACCCGCGGAAAAAGGCATAGGTCGCAAATGGTAAAACCAAGGTTGGGCCTTGCTGGAGGAGTTTTATTCAAGGCGAACTGTCAAGGGGGTCCCATAAATCACCCGACCGCGTAAGGAACGCAAACTCAAGGAACATAATCCCGGTATAACAGAAACTAGGGCGGCAAGAGTGGAACAAAACACCAGGCATAAGGCCGAGCCTTCCACCCTTTACCAAAATATATAGAAGCATTAATTAAATAAGAGCTATTGTGATGTCCCAACATATCCATGTTCCAACATGGAACAACTTCAACTTCACCTGCAACTAGCAACGCTATAAGAAGGGCTGAGCAAAAGCGGTAACTTAGCCAATCAACGGTTTGCTAGGAAAGGATGGTTAGAGGCTGACATGGCAAAATGGGTGAAATGATATAGCAAGTGATAGGTAGCGGAGCATGGCAATAGAGCGAACAACTAGCAAAGCAAAGATAGAAGTGATTTCGAGGGGTGGTCATCTTGCCTGCAAGGTTCTCAGAGTTGTCGAAAGCTTGATCCTCGTAAGCGTACTCAACAGGTTCCTCGTTCACGAACTCGTCTCCCGGCTCTACCCAAGACAAGAGCGCAAACAAACGGAACCACAGTCAACCACGAGAAATGCACAAGCAACATGATGCAAGACATGTATGATATGCAAGATATGATATGCAATGCATATGCGTGCTCCGGAAGGAAAATGATGAACAAGGCAGTAACTTGGCAAACCAAGCATGCCACTGGAAATATGAGATGATTTCGGTCGAAATCGATATAAAGATCACCGGAAACGGATGCGCGGTTTGCAAATGGCAAGCAAAACAATAATAACACGAATCTGCGATTAACAGCATGATAGCACTTAAAATGCAACAAGCACCAAGGCTACAGCACTCCAACATAGCAACAAAGTACATGGCAGTAATCTACAGGAGATGCTTGACAAAATATGAACACTGAGCTACGGCTAGATCACAACATATCAAGCTCAAACAAGCATGGCAAAAGTGCAAAAGATAACAGGATCACAGACTCGGTGAAAAACTGGACATGGCAGAAAACAGCATCAGGTAGCAATGTTCAGAGCATGAAATCAACATGCTACGGGAACTTAACATAGCAAAACAAGGCATGGCAGTATTCTACTAAATGCATATGACAAAAGTCCCTTACTGACCATAAGCCAAAAAGGACCAGAAGATATGATGGCAAGCATGTAAACATGGCAGAAATAATAATATGTAGGCCTCTTTGTGAGCTTGATGCACTCACTACAGAGCAACGCATGGCAAAACTAGCATACCTACAGCAAGATGACATGTTTATGAAGCTAACCATGACAAAACACAAGCATAGCATGTATGGATCAACTACAATAAGCTTGGCAAAAATGAATATCATATTAAGAATCTGCCAGATATATTTTATAACAAAAGTAGAGCAAGATTGAGTCATGCTATGGCACTCCATAATTTCAAAAAAGGGCAGGAATGGATCAATTACAACTATAGCTACAAAACATCCTTACTGAACATCTCCGAAATATGCATGGATCTCTCTGTGGCATCAAGTTTACATGGCAACAAAATAACAGCAGACAAGGACTTGGAGAAATCACTGTCCCTGAAATCAGAAACATTACGGAGCCTACTTTGCATGCTTGTGCTAGTCACCACAGAGATCACAAAAATACAAAGACTACACCACTGGAAATATGGCATGGCATACTTCAAAACACATGTAGAGCTCATGCTCATAAGATGCACAGATTAAATGATACAAAAATGACAAATCTCCAAGTTCTGATAAGAACCAGAGAATAACAGCAACTAGCCCTCTTCCAACAGAGATTTGGGCATCAAGATGACCTCTAATGAACATGGTGCAATTGATCAAAATGAAGAGCATCACGATACGAACAATTTGACATATTACACGCGCGAATCGGAGCTACATGCAAGGAGTTATGACATCACGAACAGGCATATTGCTGTAAAAATCCATGACTCAGAAATATTTCGGGGGGGGGGGGTTTCGGGAAAGTCAACGTACTGCGCCTCCGATCGGATTTGGCCGGAGAGCTTCGACGGGGCGGCGACCGGAGATGGAACCAGCGACGGAGGAAGGGGAGGAGGCGGCGGGGCGCGACGAGGAGGAAGGAGACGGCGCCGGCGGCGGAGGGCGCCGGCGCCGGCCGGCTGCGGCGCGGAGCAGGGTGGAGGCGGGGCCGGCGATGGCCGGCGGCGGCGGACACCGGCGAGGTGCGGCGGGGCACCGGCGCGGCGGCGGCGGCGGAGCACCGCGGGAGGAGCGCGGGGCGCGGGCGGAGATGGGCGGCGGCGGGCGCGCGGGCCGCGGCATACGGCGCGGGCGACGGCGACACGTGGCGGCGGCGGACTCGCGGGAATATCGTCCGGCGCCGGGCGGACGTGTCCGGCGCGCGGAGGGACGAAGCTAGGGTTTGGACTGAGAATGGTATTTCGGGATGCCCACATATTTATAGGTAGAGGGAGCTAGGAGACTCCAAATGAGGTGCGGTTTTCGCCCACACGATCGTGATCGAACGACCTAGAGCATGGAAGAGAGTTTGGTGGGTTTTGGGCTTTTTTTGGGGTTTTTTTGCTGGACACTCAAATGGACATTGCGGATGCCCGGTTAACCGTTGGAGTACCAAACGACCTCCAATTGGAACGAAACTTGACCGGTGGTCTCCGGGTGGTATAATAAGGCCACTTGACAAGCCTCGGTCCATTCCGAGAAAGTTTGACACCCGCACACGAAAGAAAACAAGAGGGGTGCACCGGAGGAGATAGGAGCGCCGGATTGCAAAACGGACAACGGGGAAATGCTCGGATGCAAGAGACGAACACGTATGCAAATGCAATGCACTTGATGACATGATATGAAATGCATGACATGAAAAAATACAAAACGAAAGACAAAACCCGACCACGGAGGAAATAACATAGCACATAGCCGAAAATGGCAAGAGTCGGAGTTACAAATATGGCAAGTTACATCCGGGGTGTTACAGGGGCGGGGCGCGGCTGGCGCGAACGGGGCTGGGTGGCACGCGCGCGGGGTGGGGCGGGGCCGGCGCGCGCGGGGTGGGGCAAGGAGGAGCTTAGCGGCGCGCGCGAGGTGCGAGGCGCGGCCGGCGCGCGGGAGGGGGAACGGCCGGCGCGTGCGGGGGTGGGGCGGCGGCGCGCGCGGAGGCCAACCGGCTCGACGCGGGAGGCAGCGCAGGCGTAGGCCGGGCGCGGCGAGCTCGAGCGTGGGCGGGGCTACGGCGCGTGCGGCCGCTTGCGCGGGGTGGGTGATGGTGTCCTGGACTAGGGGGTACTCACCACGTTGTCTCCCAATCAGGTGGATCGGGCCGAGGACCCCATGGCGGTTTACTCATGGGCCACTTCGGGCAGCCCATGTCACGTACAAGGAGTATTCCACAAGACTTGATGATCAAGACAAGGACTCCTCTCCACCAACGTATTCGACTAGGACTCTTGTTATCCTAGGCCTCTAGTATGTTATATAAGCCGAGGCCAGGCTAGAGGCTAGATCATTATGACATTATTCATCATACCCCTAGGGTTTAGACCACAACATATGATCTCGGGGTAGATCAACTCTTGTAATCCCTATATTCATCAAGATCAATCAAGCAGGAAGTAGGGTATTACCTCCATTAAGAGGGCTCGAACCTGGTTAAACATCGTGTCCCCTGTCTCCTGTTTCCCATCGATCCATGACGCATTGCTTGGGACCCCCTACCCGAGATCTGCCGGTTTTGACACCGACAATGGTGCCTTCATTGAGAGTTCCGCTGTGTGGTCGGCAAAAGGATCAATGGCTCGCCTGCAGATCAACTGCGATGTCGGCGTCTTCGTCGCCGGCTCGACTGGTCACCTTGCCTTGACCGAGGACTATGCCCTACCTCCAATCATCATGTCCGGATGAGGGCCTTCATCAACATCAACTCCGATCTCTATCAAGATCATGGAGGAATCATCCATGGAGCTCGGGGGCTCAATGTCAACATTGCCCTCGAGCGACCATGCTGTTTTTCTGGACAATGAACTTGTATCCGCCGCCACTGCCTCCTCGAGTGTCATTTTAACATTGCTTCAGTGGAATTGCACAGAATTGAGTCTACAGCAACCCTGGAAAATTTAGTCGAGTTCCGATGGAGGAATCTCTGGCAATCTATTATATACCGGAGCCCTGTTAAATCTGGACGGGAATCTGGACGAGTTTAGGGCGTGGTCTCCAGAGCCCAGCTCGTAGGTCCTTTGGAAGATCCAACCGTTCATCTGCTGCGGAATTCCCATATCTACCACCCCTCAAACTTTCAGCTCGATCCGACCGTCCGAACTCCGGGAACCTTCCGATTAGTGCATCACTTTTCAGATCTGTTTTCTGCGCGAGAACGAATCCGACCCGAGTTCATCTTTTTTATGAACAGAATTTCGGACATCCTTTTTGAAGGAAGTTTTGTATGGGGTATTGTGTTTTGTTCCCAAACACATCCTGCTAAATTTAAAGTCTTTTCCAATATGATCTTCACCATCGCGCCGGTGTCAAACCAGCCTGACAACGTTGCTCTACGGCTGCCGACCTGCGCTAGACACGTCGTCGCTTTGTTAAGCCGAGCTCAACTTCTTTGGATCATCATCTCTTCAAGCCGAACAAGAGTTCGGCATCGTAAAGGATAAATCATCACCAACATCGCCGCCCCACGGACTACACGGAGCGGGCACACCGGCATCGCCGCATGGTCACTTCATCAAGCCAGCATTGACCATGTCACGAGCTACGAACAGCATCAGCATGGCCGCACTGTTGCTTCTTCAAGCCGATGTCCATCACGCCGACCTACTTCGACACCTCGGCTGGACCGGGGGCTTCACTATTTCTTCATCAACCTACTCCGGAGACTTCGGCGTCACCAGCCGACCAACTTTGTTACGTTAGCTGGACCGGGGGCTTTGCCTCGGCGAGACAATCTTTGCCAGCATCGCCATGCCGTCGCTTCATCACCCATCAGGCAATGGGTGTGCGGATCGAGTCCCAATTTTGGGAGTAATCTTTCTTCGGACTGCTACAACAAATAAACCAGGTGCTATTAATCCTAGCAATTTTTGTTTGTTTGGGTTTATTTTTTCCAAGGAATTATTACTCTGCTTTGTTCCATCATCTGTACACAGGTCTATCAAATGGTGGCCGCATTAATGACGGTCGCGTGGTGGTTCGGTTAGTTTCCGTACATAGTTCGGCGAACGCCGCATCCGGAGCTCGGACCGACCTGTGAAATCAGGCTTTACCACGCCTATACCGCATCACGCCGACGCCCTGCATCGACATTGACTTCGGTGCCAGGCCACATCTTTTTAAGTAAATTATTTTTGGGAAAAGCAATTACGCAAGGATTATATATATATTTATATTATTCTTTTTGGACCGCACTATTTTATGTGTGTAGGTGATCGACTTCGACTGTGTGACGCGGTCACTTCAACAAGCCAACGTCGTCGTCCCAATTGGCATAAATCAGCTTGCATGATCATCTTGTTGATTGAATTGCCATACCGACATGTTCGGTTGCCTCTGGGACTTCGGCATCATCAAGAGGGTCCTACCTTGTCGGGTGTTTGGCGCACATGCCATATTTCTTTTATTACTCACTTTGCATGAATTATTAATCATGCAACATTTTTTTTATTACTGTTATCTCCGGCTTGCACTATCTTTTGTGCACAGGTAAATGATCCGGATTGGGCAGCGCTGTCACCTCGGCTGGACCGGGGGCTTTGTCATCACTTCATTAACCCACACCGGGAACTTCGGCGTCATACTGTCGACCTGCTCCGTCGCCTCGGACGGACGGAGGGTTCCACCTCACCACATTGGTCGTGCTGTGTCGCCACTTTGGAGTGACGAGCTCTTCGCTCCTCCATCTCGGGAACGGCTTAGGGGCTAGGACCTCGTCCCGCCGTAAACTCGGATCGCGTCATCGATGCCGAGCACATTAACCAGCTAAGTCGCCTTCATGATCAAAGTTTTAAATTTTTAATTTGTGTTCGGTTCGACCGTGCTCACGTGAGTTGTTTGTTAAAAGAAACACCCTTTACCCATGTTAGTTGGGGGCTCTTAAATTTACATGAGCTGTTTTATAATAAGTGTGTTTTCTTCTTGTTCGTTGCAAAGTCTTTTTCAAACACTCCTTCCTCGACTCGAGTGTGTGGTCAATAGCCGGATAGCCTGGGTCCGATCTTGACCCACTTGCAGTCTTGAGATCGGATGTGTCATGTTAAAGCACGACAGAAGCACAATTTTTTTAGACCAATTTTAGGATTGGCACCAATTGACTTGATTTAGTTCCGGCGTGGAGTTTCCGCATAAGTCTTTTGGTTTTTAAGCCTATGGCACTTTTAAACTACTTGTGTGTTTCCAGCATAAGTCTTGCAGTGCAACGCCGGACACCTTTAGAGATTCGGCAAAACATTCTCGGGTATTGCTTTATATGCATCGGTTTCGAATTGTGTCTTTGGTCAATAGTTGGGTTCCCGGCTCCTGTGCTTGCCTCCTACGTTCCGCTTTGTTCGGCTAGGTGTGCAAAGGGAGAACCACTGCGATTGTGCTTCCAGCTAGCATGGTTAAGCTCCTCAGTGGATAAAGCCAAAAACTGACTGTCACAATAAGTGTAAATTGGTCAGCGATCCGATTACTGTGTTAAATTATAAGATCGATAGAGGTCACCCCAGGTTAAATGACGGTCCGTTCATAACATTGGTCGAAGTGTTTACGGCTTGACCTCGACTGTCGCTGAACACTAATTGGGGGCTAGTAACTGGCCTCCCAACTTTAAGCTCCTAATGACTAAGTGAAAGTTATAAAGCCCGCATATCTGATTGCCTCGTTTTTGCTAACACAACCGCCTTCGGGCACCGAGATGTCGGCTAAGGGTTATTTTGTTATTGCGGAAGCACCCTGCGTAGCATCTACAAGGGGGTGGAAGCCAACGATGGGCCACTTTCAAATGATGAACGGTCGGAACGGAGTCAAAACAAACATATCATCGGCGTTTGTATTTAATATACAAGGGCCTCCTTCCGCAATCATCGTTATAATGCCATAAATATGCATCAATTCGACATAAAATTTTGGCCAAGCTGGGTTGCCTGGCTCTTGTGCTTACCCCTACGTTCCCGATTGTTCGGCTAGGTGGTTAAGGGAGCACCTCTGTGATTGTTACTACCGGATCATCCGAGTAAGTACCTCAGACTGGGTGAAGCCGAAAGCTAGCAATCTTAAAGGATCACATTGGTCGGCAACGACGGAAGTGAAAATTTTGGTTCATTAATACCATAGAGTTCGGGAACTTTCCCCGAACTAAATCCTCAATATTTTCCTCCCACATTGATCAGAGGTGAGATTTCATGATCATGATAAGCATGATGACCCAATGAAAGGAACCGATAGCGGGACTATTTTATTTGGAAGATGTTTCTTACGTTAAAATGTAATATAACATATCTCTCTGTGTACCTTTGTTTATAAAACCGTATGGCTGGATTGCCTTGTTTTCCATATATCTTTGCCCTTATAACGGCTTTATAAAGTAGGAAAACACTCCTCGGCTATTGGCCGAAGAGGTTGAAGCCGATGGTCGGTCAGCAAAGTTTTGTAAAATGCGGATCCGAGCATTAATGATGTAAAGTACTTGGACGATTTCGCGCATCGACCTGAGTCTCAGGGGCTACTAGGATCAGCGGTTTCATGTTTTCCTCCAGGTGCATCTCGGGTTTTAGACCGGCACACACCTTGAGGGCTACTAGTTATACATATTGACATCAAATAAATTTACACGCATCGAAAATAAAATCCGTAAACAATCAGCCCAAACCTGAGGTGGCGCATCACCTCGGAAGCAGTCCGGCATAAAGCTCGAATGCAAGTGGCTGGCTCTATAGAGGGCATTTCCGGCATTAAGCTTGGCTAACCTCCTTTAAACTTCTTCAAGACAAGGTGATCTATGACACCTCGGATACAGTCCGGCGTTGGAGCCCGCATACAGTCCGGCGTTGGAGCTCGGATACAGTCCGGGGTTGGTGCTCGGCTGCAAAAGATACCTCGAATGTAGTCCGGCGTTGGAGCTCGGATGTAAGAGGACACCGCCGCCCGGGAACAACTTCAAACCCGAGGTGGGCGTAAAAATAACAAGGCATTAATAAAAGCCGATAACTTAAAGGGGTTCCTCGGATACCCGACATGTAAACTCTTTGAATTTACTTCGGCGATCCTCAAGATCGAAGATAAGAAGATTTGTTGAACCAGTTTCCAAGACCGACGACCGAAGATGAAGAGCAGTTCGGAAGAATCAAGGAGCGTCCCCAACTTGAAGACTGGTTCAGGGGGCTATATACTGACGATGTCCTGGACTAGGGGGTACTCACCACGTCGTCTCCCGATCAGGTAGATCGGGCCGAGGACCCCCATGGCGGTTTACTCATGGGCTACTTCGGGCAGCCCATGCCGTGTACAAGGAGTATTCCACAAGACTTGATGATCAAGACAAGGACTCCTCTCCACCAACGTATTTGACTAGGACTCTTGTTATCCTAAGCCTCTCGTATGTTATATTAGCCGAGGCCAGGCTAGAGGCTAGATCATTATGACATTATTCATCATACCCCTAGGGTTTAGACCACAGCATATGATCTCGGGGTAGATCAACTCTTGTAATCCCTATATTCATCAAGATCAATCAAGCAGGAAGTAGGGTATTACCTCCATTAAGAGGGTCCGAACCTGGGTAAACATCGTGTCCCCTGTTTCCTGTTACCCATCGATGCATGACGCACAACTTGGGACCCCCTCCCCGAGATCTGCCGGTTTTGACACCGACAGTGGGTGTGCAGCGGGCAGGGCAGGGCGCGGGCACGACGAGGCGAGCTCCGGCGAGGCGCGGACACGAAGGGGCGAGCTCCGACGAGGCACGGGCACGACGTGGGCGACCTCCGGCGAGGCAAAGGGCGCAAAGGATAGTTTGGGGTCCCAGACGCCTTCTGCGCGTTGGGCGCAGATGCCCCATACGCCTGTCCGCCCTCGGACATCCACCCTTATCGCTCCCCAAACGGACAAATGCTGGAGTTGGCCTTAAAATCCGAAACAACTTGCCCTAGTGCCTGGAATTGGTCATAAATGGTCAAGAAAAATATTGGGTAATTTCAAGGAAGTCGAGAAACAACGCTCTCAAACGGAGCATTCTGGCCTACCGAAAGACCCTTCGTTCTACTCGGTCTAGTTTGGTACATGCTTGAAATTACCCAGCTTTTGTCATCATGTGGGCCCGCCCATGGTAGGAATCTACATCAGGTTTTAAAGATTTCCGACACCGTATGCAAGTTGTGACATGTCCGGCCATTTATCGGTCTTTTTTTACCGAGAAAAGTCTAGAAAATGCAAAACTTGTCGAAAGCCAAAACAACTTGGCATGGTGCCTTGCCTTGGTCATACAATGCAAGGTAAAAAAATTATGGCTATTTGGGGTCCGGAAGGCCCCGTTCAACATGGTCTATGTTTGGAAATCTTTCAAATGACCCCAAATTTTGCAACCAAGTGAGCATACCTATGGTAGACAACCATGTTAGGTTTGAACGATTTCCGGTACCGTATGCAAGTTGCGACACGGGCCATTTGTCGGCATTTTTTGACCAAGAAAACTCAGAAAATGCAAAACTTGTTGAAAACTCAAACAACTTGGCATGGTGCCTTGCCTTGGTCATAGCCGAGTAAATAAATTTGGTCCATTTCAAGGATGTAGAGAAACAACGTGCTCTTAGATGGAGCATTCTCGCCTACCCGAACACCCTCTATTGAATATGGTCTATATTTGGACATCCTTCAAATGAACTCAACTTTTGCAAGCAGGTGGACATGCCCATGGTAGGCATTCAGTTAGATTTGAACGATTTCTGACACCGTATGCAAGTTGCAACACGTCGGCCATTTATCAGTCTTTTGACCAAGAAAACTCCAGAAAATGTAAAACTTGTCAAAAACCCAAACCACCCGGCATGGTGCCTTGCCTTGGTCATACAAGGCAATGAAAAGTTAGAGCTATTTCAAGGATGTCAAGAAACAACGTGCTCTTAGACGGAGCCTTCTAGCCTACATGAACACCCTCCGCTCAACATGGTCTATTATTGCACATCTTTGAAATGACCCCAACTTTTGTAAGCAGGTGGGCATGCCCATGGTAGGTATGCATGTCGGTTTTGAATGATTTCCGACACTGTATGCAAGTTGTGACATGTCTGGCCATTTATTAGCTTTTTTGACCAAGAAAACTCCAGAAAATACAAAAATTGTCGAAAACTCAAACAACTTGGCATGATGCCTTGCCTTAGTCATACAAGACAATGTAAAAAATAGGGCTATTTGAAGGACGAGAAACAATGTGCTCTTAGACTGAGCCTTCTGGCCTTACCTGAATACCCTCCATTCAACATGGCCTATTATTGTAGATATGTGAAATGACCCCAACTTATGTAAGCGGGTGGGCATGCCCATGATAGGCATGCGTGTCAGTTTTGAATGATTTTCGACACCGTAAGGAAGTTGTGACACGCCGACCATTTATCAGCCTTTTTTACAGAGAAAGTTTCAAAATATATACTTTGTGAAAACCAAAATAACTTGGCATGCTGCCTTGAATTGGTCATACATGCCAAGGAAAAAACTGGAGTCATTTTATGGATGTCGAGAAACAACGTACTCTCAAAAGGAGCCTTCTTGAAATGACCCCAACTTTTGCCAGCAGGTGAGAATGCCCATGATGGGCATTCATAACTTAAACAGGTACTTAAAACACTTGTTTCAAGTTTTTAACATAACTAAAGAATACAAAGATATAAAATGGAAAATAGTAAATGCTTTTGTAAAAGGATTTAATAAATATTTGAAGAAAAAAGAATTTAAAATCATAACTTAAAACAATTGCTTAAACATGTTATTTTGGTATACCAAAGAATATTTGAAATTTTCGAAAAGGTCTCAAAAATAATGATAAAGTTCAAAAAGGAGATAAACGAATTAGCAAAAAAAGGAAGAAAAAGAAATAGAAAAGATAAAAAATGCGTAGGCCTTCGAAGTGCTTGTAGATTTGTTCACAAATTCAAAAAATGGTCCCTTTTTAAAAATTTGTTCACAACTTTAAAAAATATTTGGGCAGTTTAAATAATGTTCGTGCTTTCAAAATAGTCTCATTTTTTTGTAATTCTTGGATTTTTTTAAATTCCAAATTTGGTAGTGTTTTCTTCAAATGAAAAATTCAAAAAAGATTCTTGCACAAAATTTTGTTCGGTGTTTCTCAAAAAGTTTCATGTTTGGACATTCTGAGCAATTTTAAAAGCAGCATTTTTTTCTGTAATTTTTTTTTAAATGTAAATATTTGTATTGTTTGAAAAAAAGGCGGTCATTTTTTGAAATTTTGTACAAATAGTTAAAAACTAGAGCATTTTTGTCAAAAAGAAAAACAAAAAAAATGGAAAAGTAACTGTCGTGGAATTGTCACGGCAGATGTCCTCGAGCTAGGACTTAGTCGTGGAGCCATCGCAACTAGGAAGCTTGAAGGGGTTAATGTGGGACAAGGAACACGAGAGTTTATACTGGTTCGGCCCCTTACGGTGAAGGTAAAAGCCTACGTCCAGTTGAGATGGTATTGATTAGGGTTACGATCACCAGGGAGCTAAACCGCTATGCCCAGCTCTCGATGAGATTGTTCTTGTCCCTAAACCGGTACCGGGTCGTCCCTTTATATAGGGAGGCTGACGCCCAGCATCCCTCAGAGTCCCGGCCGGCTCATAAGAGTGTCCGGCTCGGACTCTCAATCATACTTGCCTTGCACTATAAGTTCTACTATAATAACGATTGTAACTACGGGCCTTAAGCCATATCCGGGTCTTAAGCCCATCTCTGGCCCACCGTCTTCAAGCTTGGCTCCGGGTTTCTGGTAATGACCATTAGAGTAACCCGGCCCCTCCTGGCGGGTGACTCTAAGGTCTATATCCTCAACAGTAACAAAAAACAAACAAATAAAAAATAGTGAGAAAAGACCGGCTCTTTGACCCTCAAGTAAATCTCTAGCCTTCTATCACAAAGAATGCGTTGGCTTAATGGTGTGCAGACGTGAGTTCGATTCCTCCATTGTCCTTTTAATCCTCTACTTCTTTTAATAATATAAGTGTGTCGTAATGGGCCGGTCCGTTGCTGTATTCTTTTTATGAGGTGTTGTATCAAAGCAGAACTCATTTTATTTTTTCCACTTTTAAGCAAATCTCGCAGTTGCCCCTAAAAGAAAAGCAAATCATGGAGTTACAGTAAATCTGTGATGGTCAATGAGAAATTTACAGCCATGTCATGGTTAAAAGCGCTCATCACAGGTAAAATATTATGTGATTTTTTACGGTACATCGTACTACACAATATGATTGGTAGTATTAAGTTGATCTAGTGGTTAGCATTGAACGAACAGGTGTCGGCTGGAGAATATATGAGTAATTTTTTGCAAGGGGTAGATTAACTAAACTATGATCCATCTAATTAATTACGACGATCGGAGCCGACACCACTTGCAGACTACCGTCCCCAACCTCTGCCACAGTGATGCCGTCAATAAGCGCAGCCCGCAGGCCGCCGCCCCCAACCTACGCTATCCCAACGCCAGCAGGCCACCGCCTCAGGACGTCTGCCTGCCCTCCTCCCGAGGCGCACCCATGTATGGCCGTGTGCATGAGCACGTCCGCGGATTGGACTAGCAAGCGTGTGTAGCTGAACGCGGTATGGTTTGATTGGTTTTCGGTGCCTCATTACCAAATGAAAGCGCAGAACGAAGGCTTTGTGCTTGGTGGTGCTAATCTGTAGCAGTGGTACGCAAACAGCCAACAGGACACCCTCCATCGAGCACGCACACACGGACACGAACTAGGAACACACGCACCAGCAACACGCACAGCTACCAGAGAAAAAGAGTGGAAAGCCTACGAGGATGGCGGCATCACGTCGTTAGCGACGGTGGGCGTCGACGGTGAGAGCATCTACAGCCAGTCGTCTTATATGCGTCTCAAACGCCCGGACAACAGGCCGTCCGGTCACTAGCCGGTCACAAAAAACCAGCCCAACCAAAACTCTCAGACGGGTCTCAAACATCCGGGCTGATCGCATCCCTCATATTCATTCTGGGGCAAATATGAGACGGCCCGGACAGGCCCGGACCCGACCATCATGTCAGCCTGGCCCACCGCTGGCCCACCCCGACCCCACGAAATCCCTCGTCCGAAAGAAACCCTAGCTACTCCACTCCCCAACGCTCCCATTTTCCCAATCCGTCAAATCCCTAGCACTGGCGAGCATGTCCAGCACCGGCAGCCACTTCAACGGCAGCTTCGGAGACGAGGAGGAGTTGACGCTCCGTATCGCGCTCGAGCACTCGCGGGTCGATACCGGCGGCAGCTCCGGGTACGGTGTGACGCCACCTGTCGCACGCCGCCGCAGTGCCGACGCCGGCGCCGGCCCTTCCCGCCCCGCGCGCGGATCTTTGAGGCCTGCCCGATCTGCTCCTCCCACCCTACGACCTCCTCCACCTCCGGTCGCTGCTCCGCGCGGGCAGCGGTGGGTTCTAGTGCCTGCTCTGCTGAAGCCCACGATGCGGACTCCGGAGTCGGAGACACGTGCCGACCGCCGCGAGAGGCAGAGGGCAAGGGTGATGGGGGCGGGTCCGACGCGTCTGCGCAGTCCGCCCGCCGCCATCGCGTGATGTCGGTGCCCAACGAGGAGGACTGTCTCCTCGAGTGGGTGTACTGTCGGTCACTTACTGAGGCAGAGACGAAGGCTCGACGGCTCCGAAGGATCAACGTCAAGCAGCTCCGGCTCGCATCGAGCAATCCGAGCGGGAGGCGGCGGCACAGGCGGCGAGGGTGGCCAAGCTCAAGCGCAAGCAAGACCGCGTCGTCCGGCGCTTGCAAGGCTACATCGTCATCTCCGATTCCTCGGACGACAATGGGTCCGACGGCTCTGACGTGGACCCACCTCTTCCGCGGACTCCTACAACTGCGCCAGCGACAAAAAGGGCAATGGGCCGGCGAGGAAGTGATGAAGCTCGCCCTCTCCTGTTTATAACCTGGTTCTAGTATTTAGTTACAATGTGCCGGATTGTTAAACTGTGTGACTTACTCGTTTGGTGATCTTTTTTATGCTTATGTGACTT
This sequence comes from Triticum aestivum, assembly GCF_018294505.1. Taxonomy (NCBI): domain Eukaryota; kingdom Viridiplantae; phylum Streptophyta; class Magnoliopsida; order Poales; family Poaceae; genus Triticum; species Triticum aestivum. Next base: position 457,607,864 of record NC_057802.1, read on the forward strand.
ATGCCCGTTTGGTACCAGTTTATATTTCCGTTTCCTGTCAATTTTGATCGTTTAATGATCTATGTATGATACGTCTCCAACGTATCTATAATTTTTTATTGCTCCATGCTATTATATTATCTGTTTTGGATGTTTAATGGGCTTTACTATACACTTTTATATTATTTTTGGGCCTAACCTACTAACCCAAGGCCCAGTGCAAATTGCTGTTTTTTTTGCCTATTTCAGTGTTTCACAGAAAAGGAATATCAAACGGAGTCCAAATGGAATGAAACCTTCAGGAGAGTTATTTTTGGAACAAACGTGATCCAGAGGACTTGGAGTGGACGTCAAGAAATCAACGAGGAGGCCACGAGGCAGGGAGGCGCGCCTGCCCCCCCTGGGCGCGCCCCCACCCTCGTGGGCCCCTCGCAGCTCCACCACCTACTGCTTCCTCCTATTGAAGGAAATATGCCCTAGAGGCAATAATAAAGTTGTTATTTATATTTCCCTATATCATGATAAATGTTTATTATTCATGCTAGAATTGTATTAGCGGGAAACTTAGTACACGTGTGAATATATAGACAAACTAAGTGTCACTAGTATGCCTCTACTTGACTAGCTCGTTGAATCAAAGATGGTTAAGTTTCCTAGCCATGGACATGAGTTGTCATTTGATTAACGGGATCACATCATTAGAGAATGATGTGATTGACTTGACCCATTCCGTTAGCTTAGCACTTGATCGTTTTAATTTACAGCTATTGCTTTCTTCATGACTTATACATGTTCCTATGGCTATGAGATTATGCAACTCCCGATTACCGGAGGAACACTTTGTGTGCTACCAAACGTCACAACATAACTGGGTGATTATAAACGTGCTCTACAGGTGTCTCCGATGGTACTTGTTGAGTTGGCATAGATCGAGACTAGGATTTGTCACTCCGATTGTCGGAGAGGTATCTCTGGGCCCTCTCGGTAATGCACATCACTATAAGCCTTGCAAGCAATGTGACTAATGAGTTAGTTGCGGGATGATGCATTACGGAACGAGTAAAGAGACTTGTCGGTAACGAGATTGAGATAGGTATGAGGATACCGACGATCGAATCTCGGGCAAGTAACATACCGATGACAAAGGGAACAACGTATGTTGTTATGCGGTTTGACCGATAAAGATCTTCGTAGAATATGTAGGAGCCAATATGAGCATCCAGGTTCCGCTATTGGTTATTGACCGGAAACGAGTCTCGGTCATGTCTACATAGTTCTCGAACCCGTAGGGTTCGCATGCTTAAAGTTCGGTGACGATCGGTAATATGAGTTTATGTGTTTTGATGTACCAAAGGTAGTTCGGAGTCCCGGATATGATCACGAACATGACGAGGAGTCTTGAAATGGTCGAGACATAAAGATTGATATATTGGAAGCCTATATTTGGACATTGGGATAGTTCCAGGTGAAATCGGTATTTTACCGGAGTGCCGGGGGGTTACCGGAACCCCTCGGGGGTTAATGGGCCTTGTTGGGCCCTAGTGGAGAGAGAGAGGGGCCGGCCGGGGCAGGCCGCGCGCCCCCTCCCCTTGAGTCCGAATAGGACAAGGAAAGGGGGGGCAGCGCCCCTCTTTCCTTTCCCCTCTCCCACTCCTTCCTTCCCCCTCCTAGTGGGACTAGGAAAGGGGAGTCCTACTCCCACTAGGAGGAGGACTCCTCCTCCTGGCGCGCCCTGCAAGGGCCGGCCGGCCTCCCCCCTTGCTCCTTTATGTACGGGGGCGGGGGGGGGCACCCAAAGACACACAAGTTGATTGTTCCAAGCCGTGTGCGGTGCCCCCTCCACCATAATCCACCTCGATCATATCGTAGCGGTGCTTAGGCAAAGCCGTGCGTCGGTAGCAACATCATCACCGTCATCACATCGTCGTGCTGACGGAACTCTCCCGCGGAGCTCTGCTGGATCGGAGTTCGTGGGACATCATCGAGCTGAACGTGTGCTGAACTCGGAGGTGCCGTGCGTTGGGTACTTGGATCAGTCAGATCGTGAAGATGTACGACTACATCAACCGCATTCTCATAACGCTTCCGCTTACGGTCTACGAGGGTACGTGGACAACACTCTCCCCTCTCGTTGCTATGCATCACCATGATCTTGCGTGTGCGTAGGAATTTTTTTAAAATTACTACGTTCCCCAACAGTGGTATCAGAGCCAGGTTTATGCGTAGATGTTATATGCACGAGTAGAACACAAGTGAGTTGTGGGCAATACAAGTCATACTGCTTACCAGCATGTCATACTTTGATTCGGCGGTATTGTTGGATGAAGCGGCCCGGACCGACATTACGCGTATGCTTACGCGAGACTGGTTCTACCGATGTGCTTTGCACACAGGCGGCTGGCGGGTGTCAGTTTCTCCAACTTTAGTTGAAGCGAGTGTGGCTACGCCCGGTCCTTGTGAAGGTTAAAACAGCACATACTTGACGAAATATCGTTGTGGTTTTCATGCGTAGGTAAGAACGGTTCTTGCTCAGACCGTAGCAGCCACGTAAAACTTGCAACAACAAAGTAGAGGACGTCTAACTTGTTTTTGCAGGGCATGCTGTGATGTGATATGGTCAAGACATGATGCTAAATTTTATTGTATGAGATGATCATGTTTTGTAACCGAGTTATCGGCAACTGGCAGGAGCCATATGGTTGTCGCTCTATTGTATGAAATGCAATCGCCATGTAATTGCTTTACTTTATCACTAAGAGGTAGCGATAGTCGTAGAAGCAATAGTTGGCGAGACGACAACGATGCTACGATGGAGATCAAGGTGTCGCACCGGTGACAATGGTGATCATGACGGTGCTTTGGAGATGGAGATCAAAGGCACCAGATGATGATGGCCATATCATATCACTTATATTGATTGCATGTGATGTTTATCTTTTATGCATCTTATTCTGCTTTGATTGACGGTAGCATTATAAGATGATCTCTCACTAAATTTCAAGGTACAAGTGTTCTCCCTGAGTATGCACCGTTGCCAAAGTTCGTCGTGCCGAGACACCACGTGATGATCGGGTGTGATAAGCTCTACGTTCATATACAACGGGTGCAAGCCAGTTTTGCACACGCAGAAGTACTCGGGTTAAACTTGACGAGCCTAGCATATGCAGATATGACCTCGGAACACTGAGACTGAAAGGTCGAGCGTAAATCATATAGTATATATGATCAACATAGTGATGTTCACCATTGAAAACTATTCCATCTCACGTGATGATCGGACATGGTTTAGTTGATATGGATCATGTGATCACTTAGATGATTAGAGGGATGTCTATCTAAGTGGGAGTTCTTAAGTAATTTGATTAATTGAACTTTAATTTATCATGAACTTAGTACGTGATAGTATTTTGCATGTCTATGTTGTTGTAGATAGATGGCCCGTGCTATTGTTTCGTTGAATTTTAATGCGTTCCTTGAGAAAGCAAAGTTGAAAGATGATGGTAGCAATTACACGCATTAGGTCCGTAACTTGAGGATTATCCTCATCAATGCACAGAAGAATTACGTCTTGGAGGCACCGTTGGGTGCCAAACCCGCTGCAGAAGCAACGCCAAATGTTATGAGCGTATGGCAGAGCAAAGCTGATGACTACTCGATAGTTCAGTGTGCCGTGCTTTACGGCTTAGAACCGGGACTTCAACGACGTTTTGAACGTCATGGAGCATATGATATGTTCCAGGAGTTGAAGTTAATATTTCAAGCAAATGCCCGGATTAAGAGATATGAAGTCTCCAATAAGTTGTACAGCTGCAAGATGGACGAGAATAGTTCTGTCAATGAACATATACTTAAAATATCTGGGTATAACAATCACTTGATTCAACTGGGAGTTAATCTTCCGGATGATAGTGTCATTGACAAAATTCTTCAATTACTACCACCAAGCTACAAAAGCTTCGTGATGAACTATAACATGCAAGGGATGGATAAGACAATTCCCGAGCTCTTCGCGATGCTAAAGGCTGCGGAGTTAGAAATCAAGAAGGAGCATCAAGTCTTGATGGTCAACAAGACCACTAGTTTCAAGAAAAAGGGTAAAGGGAACAAGGGGAACTTCAATAAGAACGGCAAGAAAGTTGCTGCTCAAGTGAAGAAGCCCAAGTCTGGACCTAAGCCTGAGACTGAGTGCTTCTACTGCAAAGGGACTGGTCACTGGAAGTGGAACTGCCCCAAGTATTTCGCGGATAAGAAGGATGGCAAGGTGAACAAAGGTATATGTGATATACATGTTATTGATGTGTACCTTATTAATGCTCGCAGTAGCACCTGGGTATTTGATACTGGTTCTGTTGCTAATATTTGCAACTCGAAACAGGGACTACGGATTAAGCAAAGATTGGCTAAGGACGAGGTGACGATGCGCGTGGGAAATGGTTCCAAAGTCGATGTGATCGCCGTCGGCACGCTACCTCTACATCTACCTTCGGGATTAGTTTTAGACCTGAATAATTCTTATTTGGTGCCAGCGTTGAGCATGAACATTATATCTGGATCTTGTTTGATGTGAGACGGTTATTCATTTAAATCTGAGAATAATGGTTGTTCTATTGATATGAGTAATATGTTTTATGGTCATGCACCCTTGAAGAGTGGTCTATTTTTGATGAATCTCGATAGTAGTAATGCACATATTCATAATGTTGAAGCCAAAAGATGCAGAGTTGATAATGATAGTGCAACTTATTTGTGGCAGTGTCGTTTTGATCATATTGGTGTAAAGCGCATGAAGTAACTCCATTCGGATGGACTTTTGGAATCACTTGATTATGAATCACTTGGTACTTGCGAACCATGCCTCATGGGCAAGATGACTAAAACGCCGTTCTCTGGAACAATGGAGCGAGCAACATATTTCTTGGAAATCATACATACTGATGTATGTGGCCCGATGAATGTTGAGGCTCGCGGCAGGAATCATTATTTTCTCACCTTCACAGATGATTTGAGAAGATATGGGTATATCTACTTGATGAAACATAAGTCTGAAACATTTGAAAAGTTCAAAGAATTCCAGAGTAAGTGGAAAATCATCGTAACAAGAAAATAAAGTTTCTACGATCTGATCGTGGAGGAGAATATTTGAGTTACGAGTTTGGTCTTCATTTGAAACAATGTGGAATAGTTTCACAACTCACGCCACCCGGAACACCACAACGTAATGGTGTGTCCGAACGTTGTAATCGTACTTTACTAGATATGGTGAGATCTATGATGTCTGAAAGAACATGCGGTGCCCCCATGTTTGGTTTTGGTAATTGATGACAATCTCTATGGACTAATGGTTGCCTTGAGTTATATTTGAAGGATTTGTCCATATGCATTTCTTGAAGTCCATGTGTTGGTTTCAAGGAGTTTATGTGGTGACCAAGGTGTTATTAAGGAATTATCCAAAGATTGGTCATGTGAGAGTTGAGCTTATTGCAAGCATGTCTTGAAGAAGAAGATTGTGTGATCATTCATGTTTACCTTCAAGACATCATCCAAATGAAGAGAGTTGGAAAGAGTCAAGGTTGATCAAGACTAAGTCAAGAGTGAATCAAGTTGATCAACACACAAAGCGCACAAGATGTACCGAGGGATCAAGCGATCCCATGGTATGGTAAGCATTGTCAATTACGCTTTGTGTACTAACCCATGGTCTTTGTGAGACTTCTTTGTGGGGTTAGGTTGCGGTGTGCAAGTTCAAGTGAAGCGGGCAAGTTCAAGTAAAGCATCACGCAGAGATCAAATGCTTGAAGCCATTGTGGTGACAATGGACTTGTGAAGATGTGCGGAAGGGTGGCTCACCCATAGTGGAGTATGGGGGAGCAATCAACTAGTCTTCATCGAGCCAACGCAATCAAGAAAGGTGGTCCATCTTTAGGGAGTCAAGATCGTCATCATCTAGCTCAAGTGGACCATGTGCAAGGCAAAGGTTTGCTCTTGATAGGTTTTCTATTTTACCGGTCTCATGATGGTAGTTGGGAGACCGGGTTATAGGATCGATTGCCGTACTATCAAGGGGGGGTCTCGATGAGTAGCTTGATCGTATCGTTCATAGAGAGCTCAAACCATTGCATCCTTGCATCATCTTTATTGATTCTTGTTTGGTTCTTCTCTTTGTGAGTTTTGGAGCTTATGGTCATCTTGATGACAAGCTCGAGTTCATCGAAAACGGAGTTCACTCGCATCTTCTATGATGTTTTCGATGTTGGAAGGTTATGCCGGTTCTTCTCGGTTGGAGGTTTCACTCCTCTATTTTGCTGGCATACCTTCCTTGCCTCACTCGTCGTCTTGTTTCCAACAAGCTTGAGTTTGCTCAATTCGGAGCTCATATGCAGAAGTTATGGCAGTTTTGGTTTCCTAGCGGTAGTACCGCGGGCCGGAACGGTAGTACCGCTTGGGTGCTACAAGCGGTAGTACCGCTCTAGAGCGGTAGTACCGCTCCAGAGCGGTATTACCGCTGGTAGCCCCCAGCCGTAGTACCGCTGCGGTCTCGTGCTAGTACCGCCTCGATTCGAGGGGTCTTTTTCGTGTCGGGTTTTACGATACTAGCCGCGGCAGTGGGGGCCGTAGTACCGCTCGTATGCGGTAGTACCGCCCTGACCACCGCGGTAGTACCGCTCTGGGCCTAGCGGCAGTACCGCGAGGGGGAGCGGTAGTACCGCTGGCCAAGCGGTAGTACCGCTCTGTGCAGGGCTGGTGTGGGGGGTAACGGTTGGATTGTTCCCCCCGACTATATAAGGAGGTCTTCTTCCCCAATGAACCTTATCCTTTGAGCTCGTGTTCTTCCCCCATTGTTGACCTTCTTCGAGCTTGCTAACTCTCAATCCCTCCATGGATTCTTGCTAGTTTTTGAGGGAAAAGAGAGAGGAGATCTAGATCCACATTTCCACCAATCACTTTCTCCTCTAGGTGAGGGGAACCCCTTGGATCTAGATCTTGGAGTTCTTGGTGTTCTCCTTCTTGTTCTTCCTCTCTTTTCCCTCCCTAGCATTAGTTGCTTTGGTGGGATTTGAGAGAGAAGGACTTGGGCACTCCGTGTGCCCTTGCCATTGCATTTGGTGCATCGGTTTGAGTTCTCGACGGTGATACGTGGAAGTTACAAGTTGAGAAGCTTATTACTCTTGGGTGCTTGGTACCCTTGAGCTTGTTCCTCTTGGGTGCTTGGGCGCCCTAGACGGTTGGTGGTGTTCGGAGCTCAATCATTGTGGTGTAAAGCTCCGAGCAAGCGTCGGGGTCTCCAATTAGGTTGTGGAGATCGCCCCGAGCAATTTGACGGGTTCCGGTGACCGCCCCCAAGGGTTTCCAAAGTGTACGGGTTCGGTGACCGCCCCCAAGGGTTTCCATTTGTATGGGTTCGGTGACCGCCCTCAAGGGTCCCTTAGTGGAATCACGGCATCTTGCATTGTGCGAGGGCGTGAGGAGATTATGGTGGCCCTAGTGGCTTCTTGGGAGCATTGTGCCTCCACACCGCTCCAAACGGAGATTAGCATCCGCAAGGGTGTGAACTTCGGGATACATCATCGTCTCCGCGTGCCTCGGTTATCTCTCACCCGAGCCCTTTACTTATGCACGTTACTTTGTGATAGCCATATTGTTTCTTGTTATATATCTTGCTATCACCTAGTTGTTTATCTTGCTTAGCATAAGTTGTTGGTGCACATAGGTGAGCCTAGTTGTTGTAGGTTTTGTGCTTGACAAATTAACCGCTAGGTTTATTCCGTATTTGTTCAAACCTAAACCGTAATTATTTTAAAGCGCCTATTCACCCCCCCTCTAGGCGACATCCACGATCTTTCAATGTCTCTTACTGATTTACCGCTATTGTTTTGGGGTTATGCTTTAGAGACGGCTGCATTCACGTTAAATAGGGCACCATCTAAATCCGTTGAGACGACGCCTTATGAACTGTGGTTTGGCAAGAAACCAAAGTTGTCGTTTCTTAAAGTTTGGGGCTGCGATGCTTATGTGAAAAAGCCTCAACCTGATAAGCTCGAACCCAAATCGGAGAAATGTGTCTTCATAGGATACCCAAAGGAGACTGTTGGGTACACCTTCTATCACAAATCCAAAGGCAAGACATTCGTTGCTAAGAATGGATCCTTTCTAGAGAAGGAGTTTCTCTTGAAAGAAGTGACTGGGAGGAAAGTAGAACTTGATGAGGTAATTGTACCTGCTCCCTTATTGGAAAGTAGTTCATCACAGAAATCCGTTCCTGTGACTCCTACACCAATTAGTGAGGAAGCTAATGATGATGATCATGTAACTTCAGATCAAGTTACTACTGAACCTCGTAGGTCAACCAGAGTAAGATGCGCACCAGAGGGTACAGTAATCCTATTCTGGAGGTCATGTTACTAGACCATGACGAACCTACGAACTATGAGGAAGCGATGTTGAGCCCAGATTCTACAAAATGGCTTGAGGCCATGAAATCTGAGATGGGATCCATGTATGATAACAAAGTGTGGACTTTGGTTGACTTGCCCGATGATCGGCAAGCCATCGAGAATAAATGGATCTTCAAGAAGAAGACTGACGCTGATGGTAATGTTACTATCTACAAAGCTCGACTTGTTGCGAAAGGTTTTCGACAAGTTCAAGGAGTTGACTACGATGAGACTTTCTCACCCGTAGCGATGCTTAAGTCCGTCCGAATCATGTTAGCAATTGCCCCATTTTATGATTATGAAATTTGGCAAATGGATGTAAAGACTGCATTCCTGAATGGATTTCTGGAAGAAGAGTTGTATATGATGCAACCTGAAGGTTTTATCGATCCTAAGGATGCTAACAAAGTGTGCAAACTCCAGCGATCCATCTATGGACTGGTGCAAGCATCTCGGAGTTGGAATAAACGTTTTGATAGTGTGATCAAAGCATATAACTTTATACAGACTTTTGGAGAAGCCTGTATTTACAAGAAAGTGAGTGGGAGCTCTGTAGCATTTCTAATATTATATGTGGATGACATATTGTTGATTGGAAATGATATAGAATTTCTGGATAGCATAAAAGGATACTTGAATAAGAGTTTTTAATGAAAGACCTCGGTGAAGCTGCTTATATATTGGGCATCAAGATCTATAGAGATAGATCAAGACGCCTAATTGGACTTTCACAGAGCACATACCTTGATAAAGTTTTGAAGAAGTTCAAAATGGATCAAGCAAAGAAAGGGTTCTTTCCTGTGTTACAAGGTGTGAAGTTGAGTCAGACTCAATGCCCGACCACTGCAGAAGATAGAGAGAAAATGAAAGATGTTCTATGCTTCAGCCATAGGCTCTATCATGTATGCAATGTTGTGTACCAAACCTGATGTGTGCCTTGCTATTAGCTTAGCAGGGAGGTACCAAAGTAATCTAGGAGTGGATCACTGGACAGCGGTCAAGAACATCCAGAAATACCTGAAAAGGACTAAGGATATGTTTCTCGTTTATGGAGGTGACCAAGAGCTCGTCGTAAATGGTTATGTCGATGCAAGCTTTGACACTGATCCGGATGACTCTAAGTCACAAACCGGATACGTGTTTATATTGAACGATGGAGCTGTCAGTTGGTGCAATTCTAAACAAAGCGTCGTGGCGGGATCTACGTGTGAACCGGAGTACATAGCTGCTTTGGAAGCAGCAAATGAAGGAGTCTGGATGAAGGAGTTCATATCCGATCTAGGTGTCATACCTAGTGCATCGGGTCCAATGAAAATCTTTTGTGACAATACTGGTGCAATTGCCTTGGCAAAGGAATCCAGATTTCACAAGAGAACCAAGCACATCAAGAGACGCTTCAATTCCATCCGCGACCAAGTCAAGGAGGGAGACATAGAGATTTGCAAGATACATACGGATCTGAATGTTGCAGACCCGTTGACTAAGCCTCTCTCACGAGCAAAACATGATCAGCACCAAGACTCCATGGGTGTTAGAATCATTACTGTGTAATCTAGATTATTGACTCTAGTGCAAGTGGGAGACTGAAGGAAATATGCCCTAGAGGCAATAATAAAGTTGTTATTTATTTTTCCTTCTATCATGATAAATGTTTATTATTCATGCTAGAATTATATTAGCGGGAAACTTAGTACATGTGTGAATATATAGACAAACTAAGTGTCACTAGTATGCCTCTACTTGACTAGCTCGTTGAATCAAAGATGGTTAAGTTTCCTAGCCATGGACATGAGTTGTCATTTGATTAACGGGATCACATCATTAGAGAATGATGTGATTGACTTGACCCATTCCGTTAGCTTAGCACTTGATCGTTTTAGTTTACTGCTATTTCTTTCTTCATGACTTATACATGTTCCCGTGACTATGAGATTATGCAACTCCCGATTACCAGAGGAACACTTTGTGTGCTACCAAACGTCACAACGTAACTGGGTGATTATAAAGGTGCTCTACAGGTGTCTCCGATGGTACTTGTTGAGTTGGCATAGATCGAGACTAGGATTTGTCACTCCGATTGTCAGAGAGGTATCTCTGGGCCCTCTCGGTAATGCACATCACTATAAGCCTTGCAAGAAATGTGACTAATGAGTTAGTTGCGGGATGATGCACTACAGAACGAGTAAAGAGACTTGCCGGTAACGAGATTGAGCTAGGTATGAGGATACCGATGATCGAATCTCGGGCAAGTAACATACCGATGACAAAGGGAAAAACGTATGTTGTTATGCGGTTTGACCGATGAAGATATTCGTAGAATATGTAGGAGCCAATATGAGCATCCAGGTTCCGCTATTGGTTATTGACCGGAAACGAGTCTCGGTCAAGTCTACATAGTTCTCGAACCTGTAGGGTCCGCACGCTTAAAGTTCGATGACGATCGGTAATATGAGTTTATGTGTTTTGATGTACCGAAGGTAGTTTGGAGTCCCGGATATGATCATGGACATGATGAGGAGTCTCGAAATGGCCGAGACATAAGATTGATATATTGGAAGCCTATATTTGGACATCGGAATAGTTCCGGGTGAAATCGGGATTTTACCGGAGTGTCGGGGGGGGGGGTTACCGGAACCCCCCGGGGGTTAATGGGCCTTGTTGGGCCCTAGTGGAGAGAGAGAGAGGGGCCGGCCAGGGCAGGCCACTGTTGCGGTAAATCGACACCTATGGGATCACTGGAATCCCTTCTACGGTTCGCGGGCGCGAGGTTGTGCAAAGAGCGGGTCTGACAGGAAGCACACGGATCGTTTACCCAGGTTCGGGCCGCGAAGGTGCGTAATACCCTAGTCCTGCTTTGGTGGATGTATTTGAGTGTTCTTGTGTTCTTGAGCTAGCTACGGGGTGCAACTTGCCCAAAAGATCCGAATCCTCCTCCTGGTTGCCTCGGGCCTCCTTTTATAGGAAAAAGGGGTTGCCACAGTGGCACACAGGAGGTGGAAAGGTCTAGAGTGCATGAGCCTATCCTCTGACCCTGTCGGATAAACACATTTAATGCACTGCCGACGTGCCCCTCTCACTTTATCAAGGACGGCAAGGAAGCATGCCCCAGCTGTCGCCGCCTCGCCTGGCTGTGACGCGCGTCTGAGCTGACGAGGCGTCGTGGCGCCACGTCAGCTGGCTGTTGGATTGGCGCGGTGGTGGAGCCTTCATGAAGACCTGCATGCCACCACGCAGGTGCTTTTCTGAATCGATCGTGGAAGCCGCTCGTCACCACGCAGGTGCCTGCTCAGCTGGTTGAGCTGGCAGCTGCATGGGAACGACGGTGGAGCCTTGGCAGACACGAGCCTGGCCGCGGCCCCGTAGGTGTCTTCAGCAAGGGCCTTGCCGGGGCCCCGACAAGGGTCTTGCCGTGGCGTCGTCGTCTTCCCCGGCAAGCGTCTTGCTGGGGGTCTCGTGGATTTCCTCACCTAGGATCCCGTCTAGGATCATCGTCTTCTGGTCCCCATCTGATCTGGTGTTTTTATGATCTGGCCCGTGGAACCTCGCCCTGTTGCTCTTTTGCATTCTCTAGTCTTGGTGTTGCCTCTGGTGGCCTTGTGCCTTCGTCTTCCCTCTGCCCTGCTTAGTGTGGCCGTGGGCGCGGCTCCGACTGTCCGTGAACAAGGGGTAGAAAAGGAGTGCCCCTACTTTTGTACAGCGACAGCAGCCCCCGGGTCTGGGCCACACATAAGCGCGACACGTTGTTGGGCCAGGCCCAGAACGGTGCGCGGGCAGACGGGGCGGGATTTTTACCACGGTAATTTTTTTGCTCGCTTGCGCTTCCCCACGACCCGCGTTGAACGCGCGATGTGGAGGGTCATGCGTGACGTGGGGTCATGCGTGGGGTGGTTCCCGCACGCATGCGTCACATTGTAGTTAATGGGAAAAGAGGCGGCTCACGCCTTCCCCGTAAAAAGGAATAAGCGCGGGCGCGCTGCTCATTTACCCTCCGTGCTTTCTCCAATCTCGGAACAACCGTCCCCTTCTTCCTCCCTCTCAAGCTCTTGCCTTTGCTCGCCGCCGCCGCATCTTCATCTCCCTTCCCCTTTCGCCTCTCGTAGCCGCCATGGCACCCAAGACCGGCAAAGGCAGGGAGTGGCCAAGGAGGCCGGAGAGCGAGTTGGCGGTGCGACGGACGCAATCCGCCTACTTCCCCACGACAGTCGACGCGGTAAATCTCCGGGACTACTTCAAGCACTTGTGGGGGTGCAAGACCCGGGGGGAGACGACGGGGCACCCTGCCACGCGCGTCATCCCTGCTGCTTTCGCCAAGGCCAGCCCGAATCGGTACTAGTCGGTGTCAAAACCGGCGGATCTCGGGTAGGGGGTCCCGAACTGTGCGTCTAAGGCTAATGGTAACAGGAGGCGAGGGACACAATGTTTACCCAGGTTCGGGCCCTCTCGATGGAGGTAATACCCTACTTCCTGCTTGATTGATCTTGATGATATGAGTATTAGAAGAGTTGATCTACCACGAGATCGTGGAGGCTAAACCCTAGAAGCTAGCCTATGATTATGATTGTTGTCCTTGTCCTACGGACTAAACCCTCCGGTTTATATAGACATCGGAGGGGGCTAGGGTTACACAGAGTCGGTTACAGAGAAGGAGATCTACATATCCGAATCGCCAAGCTTGCCTTCCACGCAAAGGAATGTCCCACCCGGACACGGGACGAAGTCTTCAATCTTGTATCTTCATAGTCCAACAGTTCGGCCAAAGTATATAGTCGGCTGTCCGAGGACCCCCTAATCCAGGACTCCCTCAGTAGCCCCTGAACCAGGCTTCAATGACGATGAGTCCGGTGCGCAGATTGTCTTCGGCATTGCAAGGCGGGTTCCTTCTCCGAATACTCCATAGAAGATTTTGAACACAAGGATCGTGTCCGGCTCTACAAAACAAATTCCACATACCACCGTAGAGAGTGCAATATTCCACAAATCCAATCTGCTAACAACTTTTCATAACGTGACATCACGTCACGACCTGGTCTTTATTCGAACTGTTTTCCTCAACCAGCTGATGCACGTCTTGTCGAAGCAGAGATCATGTCCCCTTATCACGGGATTCTCATCAATACGGGTATGGGTAACCCAATCGTGCCATCAATCGCGGCGTTTGGGGAATAAGCGATTTTACGGGGCAAGTGGGGAGGTGCACGGTTTCTACTGCCTTGATAAAGGGACAAGGATTCCTCTTTTTCACCCACGCCTTCTTCTTCCCCTGCCCACCCATTCTCACGCACTCGAGCTCCAGTGCCCAAGTTCTCATCTTCTCCGCAAAGCCATTCCAGACATGTCCGGAGCGGGAGGCAAGTAGATGGTCTCCTCCGTTACGGAGGAGGACATTACGAGGCTCCGGGAAGCCGGATACCTGGCCGTAGACATCGCGCACCGACTCCCAGACGCGGGGCAGATCGTCCCTACTCCAGAACCCTATGAGAGGGTTGTATTCCTCACCCACTTCGTCCGCGGACTGGGATTTCCCCTCCACTCATTTGTCCGCGGGATCATGTTCTACTACGGGCTGGACTTCCATGATCTGGCCCCCAATTTCATCCTCAACATCTCGGCGTTTATCGTCGTGTGCGAGGCCTTCCTCTGCATCAAGCCCCACTTCGGCATGTGTCTGAAGACGTTCAACGTGAAACTGAAGGCGGTGGCCGGCCAGCAAGCGGAGTGCGGAGGCGCCATGGTGGGCAAAATGCCCAACGTCACCTGGCTCGAAGGCTCCTATGTGGAGACCGTGAAGGGGTGGCAATCGGGGTGGTTCTACATCACCGAGCCGCGCGACACCAACTGGGTGGCGGCCCCCGAATTTCGATCCGGCATCCCCATGCGGCTCACCTCCTGGAAAGAGAAGGGCCTATCCTGGGGTTCGTCGGTAGAGCTGACCGGACTCTAGAGTTGTGTCAAAAATATGATAAGCAAGAAAATTAAGCTTGTCAATGTGGTCCAGGTCATGCTCTTCCGCCGGATCCTTCCGTGTCAAAGACGGGCATTCAATATGTGGGAGTTCGACCCGGCCAAGCACCAGACACTGTGAGAGCTTTTCGACACGACGCACAAAGACGTCTGGAAGGTGCTGTTCAAGGCCGCCGAGGTACCTCCTCCCCTTACCGAGGATCACGGACTCAGCGCAAAGCGCCCTGCCAACCCAGTAAGCTCTTTATATCTCACAAGATGTTCCTTTCCCCAGTATAATTGTGTGAGGGATCTGAGCCTCCACACCATTTTAACAGGACTGGGTAGCGACAGCGGAGCGGATCGATTGTCCGGCTCCACTGCCCGAAGATCCAGCAAAGGCTCTCTTAACGGAGATGCTGGTTCCGGCGCCCTATGAGGCGCCGGAGAAGAAGGCCAAGAAGAAGTCCGCGGGACCAAGAAAGGTCTCCGGCGCAAGGTTGTATCGGACTCATCGTCTGAAAACACCGAGGCGCACTCCTCCCATGAAAACGAGGAGGAGGAAGAGAAAAGTTCTCCCCCCCAACCGGGGGGGACAAGAAAAGGAAGGCCGCCCCATCTGGGGAGGCCGAAGGGTCCAAGAAGGGAAGGACCCTCCTTCCGGACCACTCCACAATAGCTGCTTACAGCGACGAGGAGTGGTTACCCAGGGACAAGCCCCTGGCGAAGTCGTAAGTATCCGGATACTATAATAGTTCTGGTACGTTTTGTTTTATTGCTTATTATCATGTCAAACATGATCGTGCAGTCCGTCCAAAGCCCACATCGACGTATCCTCTTCGGATGGGTCTTTGGGCCAGTCGGCGATGAACAGCGATTCACTCCCGACAGCCACCTCCCCCCGGCCCACGGACGACATCGAGGTGTTGTCTCAGAGGATACTAGACCAAGGGGAGATAATTCTGGAGGAGCCCCGAGGCGACTTCCCAGACGCCGGGCGCATGGGGGGTAAGACTCCCATGGGTTCTGATGACGGGGGCCGCAGCAAGTTTGGCCCCCAGCCGGATACTGCGCCGGAACCTCCAGTGGTTCCGGATTCTGACAGGCGACCCCTCGCTAAGGGGGGAGAGCCGTCTGTGCCGATGGCCTTTGTCCATCCAGAGGCATCGGACAACTTGCTGGAAGCACTTCGCGGCGCTTCCATTGACAAAGAGTACCGCACCATCATGAGTGCGGTGGTCGAGAAGGTTCGGTCCTCCAAAAGCGGATTGACCGAAGCCTGTGCCAGCCTCCTAACAGGCTTTGAGGTAAGTAATCAAATTATGAGAAAATATCACATCATAGACAGTAGCCCCTGATGCTCTGTTTGGTGTTCGGAAAGAAAGGCCGAACAGAGGATCAAATAACAATCACAGGAGTCTAATCAGAATATGTCTATGTGAATAAGCAGGCTTCGCTACTGGCCGCTGCCGCTCATACTGCGGAGGTCTCCGGACTGAAGCGGGACCTTGAGCGGTCCGCGAAAGAGCTCGGCCTTACCAATAGGTAGCTCGAAGAGAACAAAGTTAAGTGATACCCCGTCTATATATTTATAAGGAAAAGGTGGTTTTTAGATCATGGGATCACCATGAATTTTGCTAGGGGGCACGACCGAAGTGGCGGCCCTGAAGAAGACGTTGTCCGAGGCCGAAGACAGAGCAGCCAAGGAGCGCAACGAGCGCGAGAAGCAAGAGGCCCGAGTCGGCAAGGTCCAACAAGAGCTCCAGGATTTCGTCAAGAAATACGAGTCCTTGGAGCGTGACTCTAAGACGCAGGGGTCCGAGCTTGCGAAGGCCCTCGAGAACGCACAAAATGCCAAGGCCGAAGCCCAAAAGGCCCTCCAGGAAATTCAGGCGGTCAGGAAGATAGCGGCGGGTAAGGCATTCATTATGCAAAGCAAGCATGTGAAGGAGACTTTCCTTTTACTTACCCGAATTCGGAGCTCTCCAGGAGCATTCGCAGATCTACGGCGCAGCGTATCGGATGCCGCGGAGTTCTACCGGGCCGAGGAAGGGAGCTCGACGGAAAAGTTGTTCTGGTCTCAATATGCTAGGACCGAACATCCGATGCCCTTGAGCGACCAGCTGCAGCAACTGGTCGAGCTTCACAAGGCGGCCGAACTGGCCAAGAAGGGTCTCATAGTCCAGATGTGGCCTGGCGAGCCCCTGCCGGCAACTACTTCAGCCTCGTAAAACGGCTTGTGAATGCCTGCCCACGGCTTGAAGTCATAAAGCGGTCCGTCTGCATTGAAGGTTCGCCCAGGGCCTTTGCCCGTGCGAAAGTGCACTGGGCGAAGATGGATGCCGAAAAGCTGGTGAAGGAGGGGCCACCGGAGGGCAAGGAGCATCGCCACCCCGAAAAGTATTATGACAGTGTCCTGAAGGGTGCCCGCCTTGTGGCAGAGGAATGTGCTAAGGATGTAATATTTGAATGAATGTACTCATGTGATCCTGTAATATGAAAACGAGTTCATGTGCGCTATATAACACTTGTTGATTTAAAATATTACCTTCTGTGCGGCCGTTTATAAAATCTGAGAGTTGGCCAGTCGTCAGCTTCTGCCCCCATGTAACTAGTACTGAGGTGTTCGGGATAAATCTTAAACACTCTTTATCCAAAAAAATGTCCTTTAAGGAGGTGTTTAGCGCAGCAAACAAGGCAATCGGACTATGCAGCTTTATCACTCTCACTTAGCCATAGAAGTCTACAATTTTAAATTTTGGCGAAACTCCTAGTATTCGGAAGGCCGAACTTGGGGCGCTATATACGCCTAAATCGGACAAGGCCGATTCCTCGCCTGAAGCGGAAAAAATCTTTAAGGATTTGAGACCTCTCGAACAGCGACCAGCTCTCGCCGCTTCATGACAGTCAGTTTTCAGCTTTCTCTACTGAGGTGCTCGTCTGGAAGAACCAGGACACAATCGCAGTAGTTCTCCCAGTGCTACCTTAGCCGATATAGCGGAACGGAAGGTACCAAAACATGGGAGCCGGGCAAACCCAACTATTGACCCAAGACATGATTCGGAGCTGATGCATATAATGCTATAAGTTCGGTGTGCCGCATTGTCGAAAGTGTTCGTACTTTTCTTGTCGTGTTATGGGGTACACTGAAGCCCCTGGCGCACTGGACGTACTAGAATGTACGGGTGCAATTTGTCGTAAATAAGCAGACAAGGAAAAAAAGGTGAAGAAATGCAATAATAAGCTAACGTTGTACATTGTTATTTAAAGGATACGTCAAAGCATATGTATACAAGTAGTGCAATAAGCAAAAATATGACTATTTGACATGTCCTATCCAAGGGCAAGCTGTGTGTGGGTATGTAAAACAGGTATAGCGATCGTTATCAGAGACCAACTGGGGATTCCCTCGTACGTCAAAGCTTCTTGCTTCCTTGGTGTTTCCTTCCCGTGATGGGTCCGATAATCAGGCTATCGGAAAGGGCTTCCAGAGAATTGGGTCCTGAAAGGAAGAAAATGGTAAAGATATTTGGGTCCTGAGGCGGTTGAGCCGCAATTTGGGCCGTGCCATAGTCGTGCCTCCGCCTATGCCCATGGTATCTTGAGTGCGTAATTATGTACGTGCGGCACAAATTTCGCCGCTTGACTGGGACTAGGACGGAGGCCGAATTGCTAGGCGAGCTCTGGACGTGCTGGGCGATCCTATTGCAGGGTACTCCGGACTCGCTTGAAGGTGTCCGGGGGCTTTATCGCCGAATTGGCGGTTTGCCTCAGAAGGCTGCTTTGTACTTCTGATGCGAGGGCCGCAGTGTGCTCCTCCGTACGGAGCGAGTGCTCTGTGTTTCCATTAACTGTTATAACCCCGCGAGGTCCTGGCATTTGGAGCTTGAGGTATGCATAATGCAGTACCGCATTGAATCTGGCGAATGCGGTTCGTCCGAGCAGTGCGTGATAGCCACTGTGGAAGGGGACGATATCGAAGATTAACTCCTCGCTTCGGAAGTTGTCCGGAGATCCGAAGACCACTTCCAGTGTGATTGAGCCCGTGCAACAGGCCTCTACACCTGGTATGACACCTTTAAAGGTGGTTTTTGTGGGTTTGATCCTCGAGTGGTCGATACCCATTTTGCGCACTGTATCCTGATAGAGCAGGTTCACGCTGCTGCCACCGTCCATAAGGACTCGAGTGAGGTGAAATCCGTCATTGATGGGGTCAAGGACCAATGCGGCAGAACCGCCATGACGGATACTGGTAGGGTGGTCCCTGCGGTCAAAAGTGATCGGACAAGAAGACAATGGGTTGAACTTTGGGGCGACTGGCTCCATCGCATAGACGTCCCTTAGTGCACGCTTCTGTTCCCGCTTGGGAATATGGGTTGCGTATATCATGTTCACCGTTTTCACTTGGGGAGGAAATTTCTTCTGTCCTCCTGTGTTCGGCGGCCAGGGCTCCTCCTCGTCGTCGCTATGCAGCCCCTTTTCCTTGTTTTCGGCATTCAACTTGCCGGCTGTTTGAACACCCAGCATTCTCTGTTGGTGTGGTTGGCTGGTTTATCGGGGGTGCCGTGAATTTGACACGAGCGATCGAGTATGCGGTCCAAACTGGACGGGCCTGGATTGCTTCTTTTGAACGACTTTTTCCGCTGACAGGGCCTAGGGCCACTGAATCTGGCATTGACTGTCGTGTCTTCGGTGTTGTCGCCGTTGTTGCGACGCTTGCGTCTGTTGGGACGTGGCTTGCCGTTGCTATCTTTGGCATCTGAATTGCCAAGATTTCTTGATGTGTTGTTGCTGCGAGCCAGCCAGCTGTCCTCGCCCGCACAAAAGCGGGTCATGAGTGTCGTGAGGGCTGCCATGGACTTCGGCTTCTCTTGGCCGAGGTGTCGGGCGAGCCACTCGTCGCAGATGTTATGTTTAAATGCCTCTAAGGCCTCGGCATCCAGACAGTCGACAATTTGTTTTTTTTAGTTAGGAATCGAGTCCAGAATTTCCTAGCTGACTCCCCGGGCTGTTGGGTTATGTGACTCAAGTCATCAGCATCCGGTGTTCGCACATAAGTGCCCTGGAAGTTATCAAGGAATGCGTCTTCCAAGTTCTCACAACTGCCAATGGAGTTTGCCGGCGGCCTATTCAGCCAATGCCGAGCCAGCCCTTTGAGTTTTAGTGGGAGGTACTTGATGGCATGTAGATCATCACCGCGGGCCATGTGAATGTGGAGGAGGAAATCTTCAATCCATACCGCGGGGTCTGTTGTACCATCATATGATTCAATGTTCACGGGTTTAAACCCTTCTGGGAATTCGTGATCCATTACTTCATCGGTGAAGCATAGGGGGTGTGCGGCGCCTCTGTGCCGGGCTATATCACGACGCAGTTCATACGAGTCTGGTCTGCTGTATTCGGCCCGGACGGATTTGCTTTTAGTATATCCGGCGTGACGGTCATCGTCATGCGTTGGGGCGCGCCCCCGTGATCCGTAGATCGATCTTGTATGTCCTGCTTTGTTTTCCAATACGTCTCGCAGGTCCTGCGTGTAGCCCCGGGCCTTGGTGTTTTTGTTTGACTGGCGACGGGGTGTGGGCTGGACTTCGGGCTGATACGCCGCTTTGTCTCGGCCACGAGGTGGCCGGTCAGCCGCATCATACTCTGGTAGTGTAGTCTTTAATGCTTCCTCCTCGAGTTGGGGTAGCAACCTACGCTTTGGGTAACTTTTGGTTGGGCGCTCGAGTTCGTATTCCTCGGCTGCCAGGACTTCGGTCCATCTATCCGCGAGCAGATCTTGATCAGCTCGAAGCTGCTGCTACTTTTTCTTCAGGCTTTTTGCTGTGGCTATAAGCCGGCGTTTGAAGCGCTCCTGTTCGACAGGATCCTCAGGCACGGTGAATTCTTCGTCACCAAGGCTGACCTTGTCTTTGGAGAGGGGCATGTAATTGTCATCCTCTGATTCTCCGTCTGTTGCCTGTTCCTTAGGGTAGCTTGCCCGTCCTCCCGCTCGAAGCCTGACTGGCGATGATTGTCTTCGTCTTCGGCACTATCCGTAGCGTTCTTGTCTCTTGTGCCGGTATCGCTGTTTTTGCTATGGCGGGGCTTAGAGCCGCGCCGATGACGCCGGTGCTTAGATTGCTTCTCGGGGGGATTACTCTCCGTTGCCTTATTGCCATCGCTTTCTTTGGGGGTGTCCACCATATAATATCATATGATGAGGTGGTTGTCCAGTGCCCTGTGGGCGGTGGTTCCTGTTCTTCTCCTGCATCGTCGTCCATACCATCGATGTCTTCGGAGCCGAAATCAAGCATGTCGGTTAATTCGTCGACAATGGCTATTAAGTGGGTGGTGGGTGGGGAACGAATTTCTTCGTCGTCCGCTTCCCACTCAAGCCGGACATAGTTCGGCCAAGGGTCTCCTGAGAAGGAGAGAGATCTCAATGAATTTAGCACGTCGCCCAAGGGCGAGTGCTGAAAGATATCCGCGGAGGTAAACTCCATGATCGGTTCCCAATCAGATTCGATAGGCACGGACGCAAGCAGTTCGAAGCCTGTGGCCGGGGACGAATCCAAGGGTCCGATGACACAGGTCTCATAGGAGGTGAAGTCAGTATTCGGCTCTATCGCCACTGAGTGTGCGGCCTCCGTGGAGGGGTCCATCCACCCGTCCTTGGATGGCACGATCTGCAACGGATTGAGGGCCGGAGTAGCCGCAGGTGTGGTCTCCCGAACACCGTCCGACGGCAGAGCTAAGTCATGCTCGTCGTGACTGTGCGGCGCACCTGACATGGGCTTGAATCCGTCGAAGATCAAGTCTCCGCGGATGTCGGCAGTATAGTTCAAGCTTCCAAACCTGACCTGATGGCCAGGGGCGTAGCTATCGATCTGCTCCAGATGGCCAAGCGAGTTGGCCCACAGTACGAAGCCGCCGAATACGAAGATCTGTCTGGGGAGAAAAACCTCACCCTGGATCGCATCGTTGCCGATGATTGAAGGAGCCATCAAGCCTTTATCATGACGGCACAGTGGAACTCTCAATGAAAGCACCAATGTCGGTGTCAAACCCGGCGGATCTCGGGTAGGGGGTCCCGAACTGTGCGTCTAAGGCTAATGGTAATAGGAGGCGAGGGAAACAATGTTTACCCAGGTTCGGGCCCTCTTGATGGAGGTAATACCCTACTTCCTGCTTGATTGATCTTGATGATATGAGTACTACAAGAGTTGATCTACCACGAGATCGTAGAGGCTAAACCCTAGAAGCTAGCCTATGATTATGATTGTTGTCCTTGTCCTACGGACTAAACCCTCCAGTTTATATAGACACCGGAGGGGGCTAGGGTTACACAGATTCGGTTACAGAGAAGGAGATTTACATATCCGAATCGCCAAGCTTGCCTTCCACGCAAAGGAGAGTCCCACCCGGACACGGGACGAAGTCTTCAATCTTGTATCTTCATAGTCCAATAGTCCGGCCAAAGTATATAGTCCGGCTGTCCGAGGACCCCCTAATCCAGGACTCCCTCAGTACCCATTCTTCGTCGACTACTTCTCCTGCGGCCTCTGCCCCCCTTCTCTGATTTCTTCAATGACGTCATGCACACCTATGGCTTTCACCTTCTGGATTTCACTCCAAATGCCATGGTGTGCATGGCTCTCTTCGCCCATCTCTGCGAGGGCTTCGTCGCGGTGCACACCAACACGGCGCTCTTCCGCCACAACTTCTTCCCTCGGATCCAAAAGGGGGGCGCCATCTCCGGTTGTGTCGCCTGGATCGCAAGGTCCAAGGGGACATACCCGAAGGGCGCTCAGAAGGAGAGGTGGGAGGAGTGGCGGGGCCGGTGGTGCTGGATTGAGGAGGAGGACCCGCATGAATTCTGCCAGGTTCGCCTGGCGCCGCCTGTTCGCAGAAACGATTGGAGCAACATCGACACCGACGACGCGAAGCTCACGGTCGCCACCACCAGGATTCTTCGCCTCACCGAGGCCGGGCTCACCCTTAAGATGATCAGGGCGGATTTCATCCGCCGCCGAATCGCCCCACTGCACAACAAGGGGAGGCCGGCCTGGCTCTTCACGAACGCGGTCGATATCATGAGGCGTCGCCCCGGCTTGGACCACAACCTCACGGTGATGGTGCACGCCCATTTCTGTCAACGGCCCTTCCAACTCGACGTGAACCGCGGCGGCAAGGTCGAGCAGTCCGGCAAGGCCGCCAAGGCCGCCGCAAAGGCCGGCAAGGTCGCCAAGGGGCCCTTGTTTGGGTTTCCGGTGGGGGTGGTCCCGCTGAGCAACAACTCACGCCGGAACGACATCATCGCCATGATGCCGGAGTTTAACACGCACGACCTCGTCCCAAATTGGGTCGAGCCACCGGAGGACCAGGTGCAGGAGTTTTTTGACACCTTGGAGGAGAAGTACGTCCGCAACGAGTCGCTGCTCGTCCAGGACACCACCCAGGCGGAGATGGAATACATCACCGCCAAGGCAGCGGATGCGGAGCTCGCCAAGGAGGCCGGCAGCGCCGGCGGCGTGGAGGACAAGGCCGTGGCTGCCGAAGAGGAGAGGGAACTCGCCCAGTGGGTGGAGTCCGCTGGGGAGGCCACCAGCGCCGGCACCGGGGCCCCCCTCATTGAAGACGTGGTCGACGAGTCGTCGTCGGAGGAGGCCGAGGCCGTCGACCCTCCGGCCACGAGGAGCAGGCAAGTCCTCCGGCGGGCCATCTCCGGCGAGCCGTTCCGGCCTGGCAGGGCTGCGCAGCCGCAAGAGACCCAGGAGCGGTCTGTGCGCCAGACAAGGGTCGCGGCGGCGAGGAAGTTGGTGAAGGCCGCGGTGGCGAAGAAGAGAGCAATTGCCTCTTCTTCGTCCAAGCGCGTCCAGACCCCACCTTCTTCCCCTCCTCCGGCAGATGTCGACGTGGAGGTCGTCTTCGACTTTGGGTCCCTCGGCCCAAGGAGGAAGAGGAAAACAGCAGAGGAGGAGGTGGAGGACGAGTAATCATCTTGCTCTCTCTTTTCTTTTGTCGCCTCCGTCTCCTCAGACTGTGTCGTTCATCTTGATTTGTTTTCATCTTTGCAGGGATGCGGAGATGCTGGCCCAGAGGGTGAAGAGGGCCAGGTCCTCGGCAGGCGGCCAACCCCCGGGAGGCACTTCCGGCACACCGCTGGTGGTGTTGAGCGCTCCGGACAGCAGCCCCCGGCACAGCCCCCAGTGTAAGCTCGTCACTCGCCCCTCGTCAACATGTGTTGGGGGTACGATCCCTTGGTGCTGACCTTGCTGTGATTGCAGGAGGAGGACAGCAGCAGCAGGAGCCACTAGGGGCTACCCCCAACGCGCCGCCCCCATCGACCACGCCGGCCCGAGGGGCCTCCCCGTAAAGGGCGCCAAGCACCAAGCCCATGCACACAGAGGAGGAGGAGGCAAACTTGGGCGCTGGTGGCTTCGCCTCGGCGCCAGATGTTGGCGGGGAGGGGGCCTCTTCTTCCCAGCCCGGCACGGGTAAGTTACCCGCCTTTTGCCCCTGTTCTTTCTCTTTTTGAATCTTGGTCTTGGCTCCGCCTCATCCCTTTCCCGATATCCAGATCCTCCCTCAGCAGACCGGGAGGACATAGACACCGTCATCGAGGATGTCACCAAGAATGCGGCGGCGGAGGCCGAGAAGATCGCCGCCGAGGAGGCCGCCAATTATGCTGCCCAGGACGCCGCCAAGGAGTCTGCCGGTGAATCTAGCAAGTCTTCTACCGAGGGGGCCGGCAAGGCCGCTGCCGGGGAGGAGGTGGTTGACGACCAACCTTCTTCCTCCGCTGCCTCTGGCTCCGGCAGGTACCTGAGGGTGAGCGACGACTTGTTCGTCCACCTCCCAGGAGCGTCGACCACTAGGGCGCTCACCGAGGGAGAGGTGTTTGATGAGGAGGTGCTTGCCGCCACCGGGCTCGAGGTTGTCGAAGAGCCGAGCGCTGGGGGCGACGGTTCCCAGGAAGGGCAGCTCCTCTAAGCCATGAGTGCCAACTTCCAGAAGCTCCAGGCGCTTCACCGCGCTCGCCTGGACAAGGCCAAGTCCAGGATGGCAGTGGTGGACAAGGCGGAGGTGGACCTCGAGAAGCGTGTTGCCAAGGCGCAGGCTTGGTTCTGCCAGGCCCACCAAAACTTGAAGGCCGCCCAGGACGCGCTGGCCGAACGCCAGCTGGAGCTTGTGTAGGATCGAAAATATGTCTAGAGGGGGGTGATTAGACTACTTGACCAAATAAAAATCTAGCCTTTTCCCAATTTTAAGTCTTGGCAAATTTTAGCAACTTAGCAAAAATCAAGTAATCAACCTACACATGCAATTCTAAGAGTATAGCAGCGGAATGTAAATCAATTGCATATGAAGGTAAAGGGAGGAGTTTGAAAGGAGCAAACACAATGTAGACACGGAGATTTTTTATCCGTGGTTCCGATAGGTGGTGCTATCGTACATCCACGTTGATGGAGACTTAAACCCACGAAGAGTAACGGTTGCGCTTGTCCACGGAGGGCTCCACCCACGAAGGGTCCACGAAGAAGCAACCTTGTCTATCCCACCAAGGCCATCGCCCATGAAGGACTTGCCTCAATAGGGTAGATCTTCACGAAGTAGGCGATCTCCTTGCCCGTACAAACTCCTTGGTTCAACTCCACAATCTTGACGAAGGCTCCCAAGTGACACCTAGCCAATCTGGGAGACACCACTCTCCAAAAGGTAATAGATGGTGTGTTGATGATGAACTCCTTGCTCTTGTGCTTCCAATGATAGTCTCCCCAACACTCAACTCTCTCTCATAGGATTGGATTTGGTAGAAAGATGATTTGAGTGGAAAGCAACTTGGGAAAGGCTAGAGATGAAGATTTATGTGGTTGGAATGGAATATCTTGACCTCAACACAAGTTTAGGTGGTTCTCTCTCAGAAAAGGTATGATGGAAGTGTAGGCATGTTCTGATGGCTCTATCCACGAGTGAAGAGTGGGTGGAGGGGTATATATAGCCTCCACACAAAATGTAATCGTTACACACAAATCACCAGACTCGGTGGGACCGAATTAGAAAACTCGGTTGGACCGATTTGGTTCATAATGTGACCGTTAGGCATTTCGGTGGGACCGATATGTCAACTTGGTGTTACTGATTTTATTAGGGTTAGGGCATAACGTAATCTCGGTGAGACCGATTACACAAACTCAGTGGGACCGATTTTGGTAATAGCCAAACAGAGAGTTGGTCAGGCAAACTCGATGGGACCGGTTCGCTCGTCTCGGTAGGACCGAAGCGTTACAAAAAGGAAACAGAGAGTTTGCATTGCAGAGTCGGTGGGACCGATCGCTCATCTCGGTTAGACCGAAACATTACGAAGGGAAACAGAGAGTTTGCAATCCCATCTCGGTGAGACGGAGATCCCTATCGGTGAGACCGAAGTGAATAGGGTTTGTGGCAGTGGCTATGTCAAGAGAAGTCGGTGGCGCCAGATACAAAGTTTCGGTGGGGCCGAGTTTGACTTTTGGTTTGGGACATATGTGGATATGAGAAAGTAGTTGAGGGTTTTGGAGCATATCACTAAGCATTTTGAGCAAGAAACTCATTAAGCAACACCTCACCCCCTTTTGATAGTATTGGCTTTTCCTATGGACTCAATGTGATATGGGATCACTAAAAATAAAATGTAGAGTCTTGTGCTTTGATCTTGAGCCAATCTTTTGTCCTTGCATTATGAGGGGTCCACTTTCTAATCCATGCCATACCAATCATTGAGCTTTCCTGAAATATTTATCTTGAAATAGTATTAGCTCAATGAGCTATATGTTGTTAATCATTACCAAAACCACCCAGGGATAGTTGCACTTTCAATCTCCCCCTTTTTGGTAATTGATGACAACATATAGATCAAAGCTTTGACAGATGATCATAAGATTGAAATACATTGTCGCTTTGAGAAGTATGTGATAAGCAAGAGCTCCCCCTAAATTTGTGCATTATTTAAAATTTGCTTTGGACTGCAAATGCACAATGTGTTAGGATCATGGGTCACTCTTCTATGTCACATACATCTTGGTGGAGCACTCAAAATGATAGAAAAGTGGACCAAGCAAGTGAATGATCATATATAAGATATAAAAGATAGTATCATCCAAACAAGCATTTATGGTAGCAAATGATCAGATCAATCACATGATCATCCAAGTATCTCACAAAAGACATAATGTAGCAAGCAAACACACAATAAAGTTCAAGCAAGTAAAATGCAAAGAGAGACAAAACAACACTCTCTCTCTCTCTCGAAGGCTATGATCTATACATATTTCTCCCCCTTTGGCAACAAGTTACCAAAAAGTTCAAATATGCATAGTACTATGCGTCTCTCAAGCTTGGCCTTCATGAGGTGGTGTAGAGATGACTCCAAGGACAAAAGCTTCTGTTGATGTAGCTGGAGCTGGTGGAGTGGCTGCTGGAGCTGGTGGCACTGAGGCTGTGGCTGCTGGTGCAGATGTAGTAGCTCTAGTGTGTGGGATAGGCACTGCAGCAGACCTCTGGCTTCTGGGCACTCTAGCAAAGGTATCTGTAGTAGACTTGCCCTTCTTATCCTCCACTTCCTCCTGAAGTTGCTCAATCACTGACTGAATCTCAGTTACCTTGACATCAAGATCATAGAATATCTGCTCAGTGATCCTCTCCAAGCTCTCCTGGTTTTGAGTCAGGCTGGCTAAGCCCTTTTCAATACTCAAAGTGGATTGGATCAGATATCCAAGCTGATCTTGCTTACTCTTCAAGAACACTTGAGATGCCTCTTCAACAGTTGGCATCCTTGTAGCTTTCTCTGCCCTTGCCTTCTCTCTCTTCTCATGTGCTTGCACAGATGTGGGGTCTTCCTCATTCATCACAGCAGTATTGTCTTCAAAATCAGGATGCAGAGGAAGGTGCTCCTTGTCCAACAAGTATGTACCTGTGCCCATCTTGGAGTTGATGAGCTCCTGAATGGGTGGAGCATACCCACAACTTCTCTTCTGGCCAGCAGCTGTCCTTTTGATTGTCTCTACAATCAAACTCATGACCTTGAACTTCTAAGGCACATCAAACAAATGTAGCAAATTGATAGCCTGTCCTATGATCATCTTGTGATCTCCTGACTTGGGTAGCAATGTGTGCCTAAGGATCCAGTTGATGGTAGGCAGACCAGACAGCAGGTAATGTACTGATCCAAGCTTATGAGTCTCCAAAGCCTTATCTGGGATCTCCTTGTACATGTTTGCCATTGAGTTGTGATCCTTCTTCTTGTTCCTTCGTGTTGTAACTATTCCGGGTGTACATCCTTCTTTGTAGAGATATATCATCATGATTTCGTCTACCTAGAACCTTATACACTTGAGAGAAATTACATCTCTAGATGATATCCTTTCTTTCACGTCCACCTTGTCTTTCTTATGTTATTTCTTTGGTGGCTCCGTAAAAGCTTTTCCTTGAGTGCGTGTCTTATCTCGTTGCATCTTGATGCACTCTTGTGTGGTGAAGATTATTTTCCTCATGCTTATCTCTACGAGGCTTTTGCCATCTTAATTGGTATCCCTCATCTTGATGAGGCTTTCATCTTCTATCTTCACCATGGGTTGTCGCAAGCTTTGTTGTTATCTTTTTAGTGAGCTTGTGAACTCATTTTCTAGTGGGTGTGTGTGGGAAGGAATGTCATGCAGCATGTATCTCATTTATCCAAGACTGTGTTGATGCTTTATGCTCATCCTTATATTAGTCTTCTCTAGTGCTTTGTCATGACTCACACACATCATTTTGGTTGAGCATATTCTTAGTTGCCTCTTTTACATGATTGCTCAACCATGTTCTTGTTGCAAGTGCTAGGATTTGTTTCCTATATGCTCACTTGCACTTGTTGTAAGTTTCTATTGATTTTGGGGGAGCTATGATCCTATTTTGTGCACTTTGTATCCAAATACAAAAATTCTCATGTGTGCACAAATCATGGGGAGCTCCTCTAGTTTTCTTTAGAACACTCCTTTACTCATATCGTAATATCATTATTCATGTGGCTCATAGGATCTTCGGTCTAGTTGGTTCAATTGATATCCTTTGGTTGCTTGCTTCAATTGGTATCTTTTATTGCTTGATTGCTTGTTTCTCTCTCTTTTTATGTCTTTGTGGCATATCATTCTTTGGCTATCTTTGTGCCTCAAGATAGTTTGTGTTCCTCCAAGTATTTACCTTTAGATATGTGTGTTGCATTCCACTCACTTGTTGAGAAATACACAATTTATGGAGGACCACAATTTATATTGGCCTTCTAAGCTTTTCGCCCATTTTGGCAATCGATGCCAATGGGGGAGAAGTTTCAGAGAGTTTTGTGGAGAAGTTTAGAGAGTTATCTCTTCTGGCTTTGGTTTGTTCCTAAGCATACGCATCTCCTACGCTTGCATTATTGGTTGTTGCATGGCATGGTGATGCATAATTCCTTATATAAACTCTCTAAAGTGATTGTCATCAATTACCAAAATGGGGGAGATTGAAAGGACATGCGGTGCCCCCATGTGTGGTTTTGGTAATTGATGACATTCTCTATGGACTAATGGTTGCATTGAGTTATATTTGAAGGATTTGTCCATAGGCTTTTCTTGAAGTCCATGTGTTGGTTTCAAGGAGTTTATGTGTTGACCAAGGTGCAATTAAGGAATTATCCAAAGATTGGCCAGGTGAGTGTTGAGCTTATTGCAAGCATGTCTTGAAGAAGAAGATTGTGTGATCATTCATGTTTACCTTCAATACATCATCCAAACGAAGAGAGTTGGAAAGATTCAAGGTTGATCAAGACTAAGTAAAGACTGAATCAAGTTGATCAACTCACAAAGCGTAAAAGATGTACCGAGAGGGATCAAGTGATCCCATGGTATGGTAAGCATTGTCCATTGGACTTTGTGTACTAACCCATGGTCTATGTGAGAATTCTATGTGGGGTTAGGTACGTGTCCATGGGCTTGCGTCAAGAAGAAGATATCATACAACCCATGGAAAGGATGACATCAAGTGGTGATCGTCATCAAGATTGCCGTGTGCAAGTTCAGGTGGAGCATCACGAAGAGATCAAGTTCTTGAAGCTTTCCATCCATTGTGGTGTCAATGGACTTGTGAAGATGTGCCGAAGAGTGGCTCACCCATAGTGGAGTATGGGGGAGCAATCATCTAGTCTCCATCGACCCAACGCAATCAAGAAAGGTGGTCCATCTTAAGGAGGACAAGATCGTCATCATCTAGCTCAAGTGGATCATGTGCAAGGCAAAGGTTTGCCCTTGATAGGTTTTCTATTTTACCGGTCTCATGGTGGTAGTTGGGAGACCGGGTTATAGGATCGTTTGCCGTACTATCAAGGGGGGCTCTCAAGTTGGTAGCTTGATCGTATCGTTAGTAGAGAGCTCAAACCATTGCATCCTTGCATCATGTTTCTTGGTTCTTGTTTGGTTATCTTTGTGAGTCTTAGATCTTATGTTCATCTTGATCACAAGCTCGAGTTCATCAAAAACGGAGTTCACATGCCTCTTCTATTGCGTTTTTGGTGTTGTAGTTTTTACCAGTCTTATTCAAGGAAGGGTTCGCACCATTTTCTCTTGGGCCTTTTCTAATTTGATTCCTATTGTTATTTCTATCAATATTGTGTTAGCCCTTGTCGCTAGCTTTCCAACAAACTTGGTTTCGTCGAATTCGGAGTCCGTTTGCAGAAGTTGTGGTAGTTTTGGTGTTCTGAAAAGGCTGCAGCGGTACTACCGCGGACAGGAGCATATGTAATTTTTTACTACCGCTCTTGGGAGCGGTACTACCGCGGCTACTTCTGTGGCTACTTCCGCTCTGGACCAAAATCTCGTCACAAGTCCAGCGGTGGTAGGCACGGATGTATTTTTTTAGTACCGCTCGCAAGCAGTAGTACCGCTACCCTTAGCGGTAGTACCGCTACCCCTAGTGGTAGTACCTGAGGACGAGCGGTAGTACCGCTCTGTGCGCGCTGTGAGCATAACGGTTAGATTTTTCCCCACCTATAAAAGGGGGTCTTCTTCCCCAATGAACCTTATCCTTTGAGCTCGTGTTCTTCCCCCATTGTTGACCTTCTTCGAGCTTGCTAACTCTCAATCCCTCCATGGGGTCTTGCTAGTTTTTGAGGGAAAAGAGAGAGGAGATCTAGATCCACATTCCCACCAATCACTTTCTCCTCTATGTGAGGGGAACCCCTTGGATCTAGTTCTTGGTGTTCTTCTTCTTGTTCTTCCTCTCATTTTCCTCCCTAGCATTAGTTGATTCGGTGGTGATTTGAGAGAGAAGGACTTGGGCACTCCGTGTGCCCTTGCCATTACATTTGGTGCATCGGTTTGAGTTCTCCACGGTGATACGTGGAAGTTACAAGTTGAGAAGCTTATCTCTTGGGTGCTTGGTACCCTTGAGCTTGTTCCTCTTGGGTGCTTGGGCGCCCTAGACGGTTGGTGGTGTTCGGAGCTCAATCATTGTGGTGTAAAGCTTCGGGCAAGCGTCGGGGTCTCCAATTGGGTTGTGGAGATCGCCCCGAGCAATTTGACGGGTTTCGGTGACCACCCACAAGGGTTGCCAAAGTGTACGGGTTCGATGACCGCCCCCAAGGGTTGCCATTTGTACGGGTTCGGTGACCGCCCTCAAGGGTCCCTTAGTGGAATCACGGCATCTTGCATTGTGCGAGGGCGTGAGGAGATTACGGTGGCCCTAGTGGCTTCTTGGGGAGCATTGTGCCTCCACACCGCTCCAAACGGAGATTAGCATCCGCAAGGGTGTGGACTTCGGGATACATCGTCGTCTCCGTGTGCCTCGGTTATCTCTTACCCGAGCTCTTTACTTATGCACTTTACTTTGTGATAGCCATATTGTTTCCTGTCATATATCTTGCTATCACCTAGTAGTTTATCTTGCTTAGCATAAGTTGTTGGTGCACATAGGTGAGCCTAGTTGTTGTAGGTTTTGTGCTTGACAAATTAACCGCTAGGTTTATTCCCCATTTGTTCAAGCCTAAACCGAAATTATTTTAAAGCGCCTATTCACCCCCCTCTAGGCGACATCCTCGATCTTTCA
This sequence comes from Triticum aestivum, assembly GCF_018294505.1. Classification (NCBI taxonomy): domain Eukaryota; kingdom Viridiplantae; phylum Streptophyta; class Magnoliopsida; order Poales; family Poaceae; genus Triticum; species Triticum aestivum. The sequence goes on from NC_057802.1 coordinate 457,639,291, forward strand.
ATTGGTATCAGAGCCTCGTCTCTCGTGTTTAGCCTTAACCACCTAGAGAGTAAAGATGTCGACTAGGGGATTAGGATTCTCTGACACTCTTAGTTTCAATGGCACAAATTTTGATGTTTGGGTAATTCGAATGCTCAACATCTTTAGGGTCATGGACCCAAATTTAGAGCGAACTATAGATATGGGTTTTTCTCCTCCAAAGGATCCCCAAAGATTATCTTTAGAGGATGAGAAAAACTCTTATCTCAATGCTCAAGCTTCTAATGTGCTTTTCGATGCTTCGAGCAATGTAGTTATTTTTCAACTCATGCCATTCCGGGATGCTCATGTGTTGTGGACAAAGCTTCAAGATAAATATGGTGTGTCCAAGTTATGTGGGGATGATAGTTCTCCCTCCACCTCTGGCCGTGTTGTGTTCTCAACTTCTTCTACTTCACCTACATGTGGTTTGCCACAAGGTAATGACATGGTGAGTAGTGGTGTTCATTGCAATGATGATAGTGGGCTTATTGTTGATAATCCTTCATCACTTTCTTATTGCAATGCTTCATCTTTGAACTTTAGCACTTCGAGCACTCCAAATGCTTCACATGCTTGTGTTGATAGTCCTTGCATATCATGTAGAAATTTCTTGACTAAATCTCATGATGATATGCTTACTATGTCTTGTTGCTGTAACATCCCAAATTTTCAATTTGGAATGTTATACATAGATCATCATTGCATATCATGTTTTATTGCATTTTGACAAATCCTCGATAAATCCTAAGCAACTCAAGGACCCTCGGAGAGAGTTGGGGATTTTCTCGAATTTTCATATTTGATTTTCATCAAATAATAAGACGAGGATTTTGGTTTTCATTATTTTTCTCTCCGGAAAAATATTTCATTTTAAAATAAACGAGAGGAGAAAATATGACTTCTCCAAAAAAATTGAAATACTGGAGGAAAAATATTAAAATCATTTATTGGCATTTATTTGGATTTTATTTGCAATTTTTATTGCATTAAAAATATTGCATGTTTTCAAAATATTTATTTTGGTTTAAAAAAATGTTCACCCTATTCTAGATTTTCTAACTAGACGGGGAAAATTTATTTCATATTTTTCTGATTTTTATTTATTGTTCTACATATTATTTTCCGTGGAATGTTTTTAAAAAAAAATCCGCCCGCGCGCCGACTAGGCCAAAGGCCCAGCCGACGGCCCAGCCCCGCCGCCCGTCGTCTCCGTCCCGGAGACGGGATCGCCGCCGAGTCCCGGCCGGCTACGCCGCCGCCCGGTGCCCCCTTCCCCAAGCTCGGACCCCTCCCTCCTATATATATAACCCCCCCTCTCTTTCCTCACCACCGCCGCCGCCGGAGCCCCTCATCGCCGCCGCCCGCAACACGCCCCGCCGCCGCCGCCGTAGCCTCGCCGCCGCCGCCGCGTTCGCCCGCCGGAGCCGCCGCCCCTCGCCGCCGCACCCCCCCGAGCCCCGCACCCCGTCGCCGAGCCGGAGCCCGCCGGAGCTTCGCCGGAGCCCGTCCCCGTGGTACTGCCGCCGCCCGTTCTTTGCCGGTTTTCGTTTTTAAAAAAACCTTCGTTTTAAAAAAAAAACCTAGATCGGTTTTTTTTCGGTTTTATTATTTTGCGAGCGTTCACCGAACCGTTCGTTTTAACGAACGCGTTCGTCGGTTTTTCTCTGTTAACGAACGTCCGTTATTTAACCGTTCGTCCGTTTTTCTTTTTCGTCGGATTTTCTCGTTATTTTCTCAGATTCGATGTCTGGTCGAATCTTCGATTCTGTTTAACTTCTCGCTCGTTTATCGGAATCAGGCGATTCAAGCGCCTAGAGTTTCGTCTCGAAATTCTCTTTCCGTTTAACCTACTCAAACAAGTTTTGCTACAGTAAAATTTGACCTAGATCCAGATTAGCAAACGAAGTTTCTTTATTTCGCCGTTTGACTTTCGTTGCTTCTTTCGAGTTGATTCTTTTTGCAAACCGGAGTTCTTAAGTTGAACTTTCTGGTTGGATCTTTCATTCGAGTTTTGCCTGTGCATTAGATGAGTACTGATTGTATGCTTGTTTGTTTGCGATAGAGTACCCGGAGTGTGCCGCTTGTTACTTCGACTCGTTAGGTTTTGCGGATCATCAGCAAGGCAAGTAACACCTTGATCATATTCCGTTCATATCCAGTTTTTATTGCATTAGATCTGTTTTCCTCAAACACTTGCATGATTAGGATCTAATTAAACTGTGGGTATTGGGAAGTAGATGAGGTAGTACCTATTACCTGTTTTACTTATCAAACCCTTGGGAGTTACTTCTATGTTGCTTTTATTATTGCCATGCTATGCTCGTAGACGTGGATTGGGTTTGAGAGATATTCATGACAGATGTGAGATTGTTAATAATGGTTCAACTTAAGGTGGCAACTAAAACTCACATCTGGGTGGATTGAGGCACCTAGAGAACCCAGTGTTGCCTGTATGTATAAGGTCCGCCACCCAGGCTCAAAGGGATCATAAGATTATTCATGCTAGAAACTTCCGTGTGCAGCCACAAGCTATTATGGGCTCTAGCATAGCTGAGTAGGTTACAGGATCTCTTGAAGAGGTGGACTAGCAGATGTAGGGGAAAGTAGGTGTACCGGTCCATCCAGAGTAAAGAGTGATTGTTTCTGAAAGACTGTGTCTCGGTCATCCGTTTCTCAAACATCATGCAGTGCGAGAATCAAGCGGAGGCGATCGAGTCTTGTGGGGAAAAGTGCACAAACCTCTGCAGAGTGTACAAACTAATCATGGTTAGCCGTGTCCCCGGTTATGGACAACTTGAGTATCTAGTACCTGGATTATCATTTGAATCTCATCACCGTGATACTTATAATTAATTTTGTTGGGTTAATGATGATACTTAATTGGGATTGAGTTGGAGGTACCTTCTCAATGTTTCAACCACCATGATAGTTAAATAAAATTTATTCCTTTTGAAGTAGGATAAAATTGGCTTTTCGCAAAACTGTAACCATAGAGCTTTCCACCAGCCATATATGCATATAGTATAGCATTATTATTGTTCATTGCTCTCTATGTGTTACATTGCCAGCATATTCTATGTGCTGACCCGTTTTCGGGCTGCAACGTTTCATGTTGCAGACTTTTCAGACGACGAGTAAGGTGCCTTAGGTCGTGGTCTTATACTCAGTGATGCCGCTGGAGTGATGGACTCACTTATCTTCCAAGTCTTCCGCTGTTATCGTTATTAGATGGCCTTAAGCCATGTTTTCATACTTAATCTCTTCGGAGATATTCGATGTAATAAGTGTGTGATTGCTACTCTGTTATAAATCCTCCATTTGTACTGTGCGTGTCAGCATTACTGATCCAGGGATGACACTGGTGCACAGCAGCACAGGCCATTTGAGGTCTGGTCGCTACAAAGTTGGTATCAGAGCACACGCTGACTATAGGACACGACCACTAAGCTTAAGCCCTAGAAAGCTTCTCTCTTCTCATTTCTGACCCCTCTCCACTTTCTACTCTTTTAGGAATGGCGAATGCAAGGAGCAAGTTCATGCAACCAGATGAAGACACGCCGTTTGGTCGACACTTGAAGGAAGTCACCAAGTACTTGAACATAGGAATACCAAGCATCACCGGAACCTACAACGCCACATTACCTGAAGAGGAGAGCTGGAAGATTCAAGTTATCATTCCAGGAAGGACGTTTGTGCCAATTACGGAACCCATGAGATTGGTTTTCGAAGCACCAACTTGGAGTTTAGGGAAGAGCATGGCCGCACACATCGCCATGGGACGCATTGGAGAAGTCTACCACCAGGAGCTTAAGGATACAATTTATCAGATTTGTGGACGTCGAGACGCGCAATGGGAGATGATCAAGACCAAGAAGGATGGATCAATTGCAGCTTTCATCCAGGAGCAGAACCAACATATTCGTCGCCAGGAGAACCAGATGTGCACGGACAAGGAAGAACTGAAGAAGGCATTAACGAAGATCAAGGAACTCCAAGAAGAACTCAAGGCTACACGCGAAGATTACTTGGAGGAAATCAACGCACTAGTAGGGAAGATTGACGACCTGGAGAATAAGATTGGAGCATTCGTGGGAAATCCAGTGCCAAAAGCAGAAGTCGACGAATGCACTTGTCCGGATAACTACATCATCATCGACGACACCGACTCGGAACCAAGTGAAGACGAATGGATTGATGAAGCTGGAGCAGACATCATGGAGTCTTCAACGGATCAGAATTTCTAGTAGACCACCATATCAGTAGTAGTTTTCCCCCATTTAATAGTATAGTTCAAGCACTTTGTAACGCTAGTTAGATCGATTGTTTTGCCTTGTTTGGATTGATTGAGTGATATTGATTGAATTTGTCTCATGAGCATATGGGTAGTGTTTTCTCTCTAGACCTCATTCTATTCTTAACTCTCATCTTTTCTAAACCTATCAGATGCCTCCGAGACGCGACACCGGATTTGTTTTCCCGCCAGAGATCACCCAGTTGATTCAGCAACAGAATGCCCTGATGCAAGTGTTAGTTCAGAACCAAGGCAACAACAACAACAACAACCCACCGCCACCACCACCTGTTGATCACTTAGCCCGTTTCTTAAGGCTAAACCCGCCGGTGTTTTCCAGTAGCACCGAGCCGATTGTAGCAGATGATTGGCTCCGCAAAGTTGGAAGGGAGTTGACCACTGCAGGATGCACAGATGCGGAAAGAGTGCGTTTTGCCGCACATCAGCTTGATGGACCCGCAGCATCATGGTGGGAGAATTATACAGCCACGCACCCTATTGACACTGTCACATGGGACCAGTTTCAGCAAGCTTTCCGTACAGCTCATGTTTCAGCAGGAGCTATGGCTATGAAGAAGCGTGAGTTTCGCAACCTACGCCAAGGAGGACGCACCGTAGGCCAGTATGTGGAGGATTTCAGTAAGTTAGCACGTTATGCACCAGATGACGTTGCTACAGATGCAGCCAAGCAGGAGAAGTTTCTGGAAGGATTGAATGATGAGTTGAGTATGCAGTTGATGGTAGCAACTTTCAACAACTACCAGGAGCTGGTAGATAGAGCTCTCATGATTGAAGGGAAGCAACAGCAGATTGAAAACCGTAAGAGGAAGTATGGACAAGGGAAGTACAATTCTGGAGCCCAGCAGAAGCCCCGTTTACCCCGAAGCCGGGAGGACAGTTTCAGCATACCCATGGAGGAGGTAGTTCGCACCACCATAATGGCTCCAAGAATGGTAATGGGAATGGAGGAGGCAACGGACAGAACCGCACCAACCCATCTACCCCAACCAAGAGAGATCTAAGTCACATTACTTGATTCAAGTGCCAGAAGACGGGACATTATGCTACTGATTGTCCCGAAGCCCAAAATGGAACTGGCAATGGAAGCTCTGGGAAGAAGCCGAACCCGTTCAACAAAGGACATGTGAACCACGTGAGCGTGGAGGAGGTTGAAGCTCAGCCTGATGCAGTAATAGGTAAGTTTTTGGTTAAGTCATTTACTGCAACCATTCTTTTCGATACTGGTGCATCGCATTCATACATATCAAGGGGATTCGTAAACAAGTTTAAGATGTCCACCCAAGTTCTCAAAAGCCCCATGTTAGTAACCTCGCCAGGAGCAGAGTATATGGCCACCCAAGGATGTTTTCAGATACCGTTGGCCATTGGTAGGCATGTTTTCCCCTCAGACCTCATTGTTTTGGAATCGCAAGGTTTGGATGTGATTTTGGGAATGGATTGGCTATCGTTGTATGGAGGAAACATCGATTGTGCCAGCAAGACGATTTTGCTTACCACCCCGGAAGGAAAAAGGATCAAGTATGTATCCCGGCATATGCCGAAGAGGACTCAAGTGAATTCCTTATCAGGAGTTGTACAGGAGGAAGTACCAGTGGTGAAGGATTATCCGGATGTATTTCCAGAAGAGTTGCCAGGCATGCCACCGGATAGAGACATTGAGTTTTTGATTGAACTTTTGCCAGGCACAGGGCCAATATCTAAGAGACCGTACAGGATGCCCGCAAAGGATTTGGAGGAAATTAAGAAGCAGATCAAGGAGTTACTGGATAAAGGCTATATTCGCCCAAGTTCGTCACCTTGGGGATCACCAGTACTTCTAGTGGAGAAGAAAGATGGATCGCTGAGGATGGTTGTTGATTACCGAGGATTGAATGAAGTGACCATCAAAAACAAGTACCCACTGCCGATGATCAATGATTTGTTTGACCGCTTGCAAGGAGCTAAAGTATTTTCCAAGATCGATCTACGATCAGGATACCATCAGTTGAAGATTCGAGAGCAGGATATACCCAAGACGGCATTTACCACCAGGTATGGATTGTATGAGTATACCGTTATGTCATTTGGACTGACTAACGCACCTGCCTATTTCATGAACCTGATGAACAAAGTGTTTATGGAGTTTTTGGATAAGTTCGTCGTGGTGTTCATTGATGATATTTTAATCTTTTCCAAGGATTAAGAAGAGCATGAGGAGCATTTACGATTGGTACTTGAGAAGCTCAGAGAACATCAGTTATATGCCAAGTTCAGTAAATGTGAGTTTTGGCTGAAGGAAGTTGGATTCCTTGGACATGTTATTTCTGGAGAAGGAATAGCAGTAGACCCTGCCAAGGTTGACACAGTGACAAGTTGGGAATCACCCACGACAGTTGGAGAAATCCGGAGTTTTCTTGGACTTGCAGGATACTACCGGAGATTCATCGAGAATTTCTCAAGGATTGCTAAGCCCATGACTGAGCTATTGAAGAAGGACACCAAATTCAATTGGACTGAGTAATGTGAAGCTAGTTTCCAAGAGTTGAAGAAACGATTGGTTACATCACCAGTGTTGATTCTGCCAGATCAACGCAAGGACTATGAAGTTTATTGCGACGCTTCTTGTCGAGGACTTGGAGCAGTGCTTATGCAGGAAGGAAGAGTTGTGTCGTATGCTTCACGACAACTTAAACCCCATGAGAAGAATTATGCTACGCATGATTTGGAATTAGCAGCCGTGGTGCATGCATTGAAAACATGGAGACATTTTCTCATCGGAAACCATTGTGAGGTGTACACGGATCACAAGAGTTTGAAGTACATTTTCACGCAGAAGGAGTTAAATCTCAGACAGAGGAGATGGTTGGAGCTCATCAAGGATTATGATATGAGATTGCATTATCACCCAGGAAAGGCTAACGTAGTAGCAGACGCGTTGAGCCGCAAGAGTCATATCAACACCCTCATGACAGGAGAGTTACCTCAGGAGTTAGCCGAGGACCGTCGCGAGCTATGTTTGGAGATAGTCCCAAGAGGCTATTTAGCGACATTGGAGATTCAGTCTACCTTGATGGAAAGGATCAGAGAAGTTCAGAAGACAGACAAGGAGATTGAAGAGATAAAGGAGAAGATGAGCAAAGGAAAAGCCAAGGGATTTCGTGAGGATGAGCACGATGCCTTATGGTTCGAGGACCGTGTATATGTGCCAAACGAACCGGAGATCAGGAAGTTGATTTTGCAGGAAGCCCATGATTCACCGTACTCGATTCACCCAGGAAATACCAAGATGTATTTGGATTTGAAGAATACTTTCTGGTGGACCGGAATGAAGAAGGATATTGCGGAGTATGTAGCAGTTTGTGATGTATGTCAGAGAGTGAAGGCAGAGCATCAGAAGCCAGCAGGATTGCTACAGCCATTGCCGATACCCGAATGGAAGTGGGATAAAATAGGCATGGATTTTATCACAGGATTACCCAGGACTCGTTCAGGCTATGACTCGATATGGGTTGTAGTCGACCGTTTGACGAAAGTGGCTCATTTCATTCCAGTGAAGACCACTTACACCAGTGCTAAGTTGGCAAAGATATACATGACCAGGATAGTATGTTTGCATGGAGTTCCGAGGACCATTGTATCAGATAGAGGAACCCAATTTACCTCGAAGGTTTGGAAGCAGTTACATGAAACATTGGGAACCAGGCTGGAATTTAGTACAGCATTTCACCCACAGACAGATGGACAGACCGAGAGAGTCAACCAGATTTTGGAGGACATGTTGAGAGCATGTGCACTAGATTATGGATCTAGTTGGGACGACAATTTGCCATATGCAGAGTTTTCTTATAACAACAATTATCAAACCAGTTTGAAGATGGCCCCTTTCGAAGCCTTGTACGAAAGGAGGTGTAGAACACCGTTGTTGTGGGACGAAGTTGCAGACCGTCAGTTGTTTGGACCAGATTTGATTAAGGAGTCTGAACAGAAAGTGAGGTTGATTCGCGATAGGCTCAAGGTAGCCCAGTCCAGGCAGAAGAGTTATGCTGATTCTAAACGAAAGGAGACAGTTCATGAAATCGGAGACAGAGTGTATCTTCGAGTATCACCACTTCGAGGAGTGAAGCGCTTTGGAGTTAAAGGAAAGTTAGCGCCCCGTTTTATCGGACCATACAGAGTGTTGGAACGTATGGGAGAAGTTGCCTACAAGCTGGAATTGCCCGAAGGATTGTCTGGAGTACATGATGTATTTCATGTTTCTCAGTTGAAGAAGTGCCACGCAGAAATGGCTGAGATACCGCTGAGAGATACTGTGTCACTGGAAGCGATTCAGTTGGAAAGTGATTTGACCTATGAGGAGAAGCCAGTTAAGATTCTCGAATATGCCAGCCGAGTTACCCGCAGCAAGGTTATCAAGTTTTGCAAAGTTCAGTGGAGTCACCACACGGAGGATGAAGCCACCTGGGAGCGAGAGGAAGATCTACGGAAAAACCACTCCCACCTGTTTTCTAGCCAACCCGAATCTCGAGGGCGAGATTCATCTTAAGGGGGGTAGGTTTGTAACATCCCAAATTTTCAATTTGGAATGTTATACATAGATCATCATTGCATATCATGTTTTATTGCATTTTGACAAATCCTCGATAAATCCTAAGCAACTCAAGGACCCTCGGAGAGAGTTGGGGATTTTCTCGAATTTTCATATTTGATTTTCATCAAATAATAAGACGAGGATTTTGGTTTTAATTATTTTTCTCTCTGGAAAAATATTTCATTTTAAAATAAACGAGAGGAGAAAATATGACTTCTCCAAAACAATTGAAATACTGGAGGAAAAATATTAAAATCATTTATTGGCATTTATTTGGATTTTATTTGCAATTTTTATTGCATTAAAAATATTGCATGTTTTCAAAATATTTATTTTGGTTTAAAAAAATGTTCACCCTATTCTAGATTTTCTAACTAGACGGGGAAAATTTATTTCATATTTTTCTGATTTTTATTTATTGTTCTACATATTATTTTCCGCGGAATGTTTAAAAAAAAAAGATCCGCCCGCGCGCGGGAAGCAGCCACAAGTTCACTCTCATTCTCAACCTCAAGTTTAAGAAAGGCCTCTTCCCAAGAAAACTCAAGCTAATCCTTCACAAGTTGGGAAATCAAGTGAGAAGAAAGTAAAGGGTAGACGTTGCTACCTATGTCGTGAAAAAGGTCGCGTCGCTTCTTCATGCACAAATGGTACCTTATCCAACCCTATTCTAATTGATGATATCTATTCTCTTGGGAAGGATAAGGTTGGCAATGTGTTTGCCAAATTTGTTGGTACTCAAAGTGGTGTCAAGAAAAGAACCATTTGGGTAGCCAAGCCTATTGTGACTAACTTCTTAGGACCCAACTTGGTTGGGGACCAACTAGCTCATACTTGATCAATAGGTGTTTGTTGGAGGTCATTGGAGACTTGGCTACATTATGGAGAATTAAGGGGACTTCATCATTCTTATTGTCTCAAGCCAAGTCAAGTGGGTTATCAAGTTTCTATCCAATGTGCCTCCTTGCGGTAACTTGTACATAAATTGTTTAGATTGAAAGTTACTTGCCCCTTTGCATGTTTTGGTTTTGTTCCTTGCATGTGTTTGTATATGTTGTGTCTCCAAATTGCTTATCTTGAGTAATCAAGTATATGTATGTTGGTTTGCACTCCATGTACATGTGTGTCGTACGTTGAGCATTTGTGCATCTTGTTTGTATCTTAGTTGGCTCTTGTGAGAGATTAATGGAATATCCCATTGTGGGGGAGTGATGTGCTTTGTGCACGTCACAATCCTATAAATGTGTGTACATGAGGAATACCATCTAGTATTGATATTACAAGATTATCTAGTGGCTATGTGGTATGTCTTCTCATGAGAAATTCAAATTCTAAATAGTCCATTAATTATCTCTTGTTGGATCCTCTCATTGCCCCTTGTTAAGTTTTTATTAGTGTCACATTATGGGGGAGTAATATGCTATGTGCATATTACAAGCCTAGAAAATGTGTACATTTGAGATATTGTCACCTAGAATTGATATTGTAAATTATCTTGTTCTAGGTGGCATGTTAGCTCTACAAGTTGCAATTTGCTTGTGTTCGGTGTGAAGATGATGTTGGATATCCTTGCTATCTACCAACGGGAATTATTTCCAAATACTTCTTGTCTTTTGACAATTGATACTCACTTATGTGTGGTAGAAATTATTGATCATCTTTACATTGGCCTTTACTTTTATTTGCCTTATCTCTTGCCTAGGAATGTATCAACTCCCTTTGTCTTCCGTACCACTTGTGGATCTTGTTAATCTCTTGATCTTGTCTAGTGTTTTCTAGATATAGTGAAAGTGGTGATCCCACCTTGTGCAATTTGTATTCAAATGCAAATTCTCTATAATGCACTAGTCTTGAGGGAGCTATCCTATTTTCTATAAAACACTCATCTTGCGATCCTTATTAAGTGTGTGTTGGTGGAAGGCAAGCCGTTTTCTTTTTGGTACTTTGTGCCATCATGAAACTTTATAGAGAGCTTGGTTTGTTTGGAACCATCCTCTCTTTTGGGAGTTTGATATCTTTTATTTAGTGTGTTCATAGTATATCTCATTCCTCGATGTATCTATTATGGATATCCTCCAAGTGATTATTTATTCATTTGGTATCTTGTCTTCACTTGTTTTTTTTTCTTTGTCATTTGGTATCGGTTCTTGAAAGTCTTAAGCGTGCATATTAACTTCATGTAGTTTCTTTGGCATGCTTTCTTTCTTTGACCCAATATATAGGGGAAACTCCACCAAGCCTCAAATTGAATGAGATGTGCATGAAATTCATTTTCATATCTATGTGCACATATATATGTGGAGTTTGTCCTATGTATTGTTGGTTCTCTAACTCTTTGGTCCCAACGAGTTTGGGTACTATTTTGTTTGTGTTGTTGTTCTAGGAACAATTGGAGATGCATTGGATGCTCGGCTCACGCACAAGGAAGGTGTTGTCACCATGTGGTTATTGGAGTCAAGCTAGGATGATCAATGAACTACTTTGTACCTTCAATTGGTATCTACTACATCCTTCCAATGTTAACTCAGTAACAAGTATCTTCGTATACTTCATGCACACATCTCTTGCATCAACCTTGTGTAGGTTGTATCATGGCATGTTATTCCTTCCTTCTTGTGATACTTGTTTCCTTTCTCAAAGCATCCCAACAATGATCTCTTGTTGCTAGTTGTGATGTCTTTGATGTTCGTGTGGTTGGAATTCATTTATATACAATAAGACCATATCTAGCCATGTGCTATGCTCTCAAGAAAATTTCTTATTGGTATATTTATGACTTCCTTGTGGATATCTTGTTCCTTCGTGTTGTAACTATTTCGGGTGTACATCCTTCTTTGTAGAGATATATCATCATGATTTCTTCTACCTAGAACCTTATACACTTGAGAGAAATTACATCTCTAGATGATATCCTTTCTTTCACGTCCACCTTGTCTTTCTTATGTTATTTCTTTGGTGGCTCCATAAAAGCTTTTCCTTGAGTGCGTGTCTTATCTCGTTGCATCTTGATGCACTCTTGTGTGGTGAAGATTATTTTCCTCATGCTTATCTCTACGAGGCTTTTGCCATCTTAATTGGTATCCCTCATCTTGATGAGGCTTTCATCTTCTATCTTCACCATGGGTTGTCGCAAGCTTTGTTGTTATCTTTTTAGTGAGCTTGTGAACTCATTTTCTAGTGGGTGTGTGTGGGAAGGAATGTCATGCAGCATGTATCTCATTTATCCAAGACTATGTTGATGCTTTATGCTCATCCTTATATTAGTCTTCTCTAGTGCTTTGTCATGACTCACACACATCATTTTGGTTGAGCATATTCTTAGTTGCCTCTTTTACATGATTGCTCAACCATGTTCTTGTTGCAAGTGCTAGGATTTGTTTCCTATATGCTCACTTGCACTTGTTGTAAGTTTCTATTGATTTTGGGGGAGCTATGATCCTATTTTGTGCACTTTGTATCCAAATACAAAAATTCTCATGTGTGCACAAATCATGGGGAGCTCCTCTAGTTTTCTTTAGAACACTCCTTTACTCATATCGTAATATCATTATTCATGTGGCTCATAGGATCTTCGGTCTAGTTGGTTCAATTGATATCCTTTGGTTGCTTGCTTCAATTGGTATCTTTTATTGCTTGATTGCTTGTTTCTCTCTCTTTTTATGTCTTTGTGGCATATCATTCTTTGGCTATCTTTGTGCCTCAAGATAGTTTGTGTTCCTCCAAGTATTTACCTTTAGATATGTGTGTTGCATTCCACTCACTTGTTGAGAAATACACAATTTATGGAGGACCACAATTTATATTGGCCTTCTAAGCTTTTCGCCCATTTTGGCAATCGATGCCAATGGGGGAGAAGTTTCAGAGAGTTTTGTGGAGAAGTTTAGAGAGTTATCTCTTCTGGCTTTGGTTTGTTCCTAAGCATACGCATCTCCTACGCTTGCATTATTGGTTGTTGCATGGCATGGTGATGCATAATTCCTTATATAAACTCTCTAAAGTGATTGTCATCAATTACCAAAATGGGGGAGATTGAAAGGACATGCGGTGCCCCCATGTGTGGTTTTGGTAATTGATGACATTCTCTATGGACTAATGGTTGCATTGAGTTATATTTGAAGGATTTGTCCATAGGCTTTTCTTGAAGTCCATGTGTTGGTTTCAAGGAGTTTATGTGTTGACCAAGGTGCAATTAAGGAATTATCCAAAGATTGGCCAGGTGAGTGTTGAGCTTATTGCAAGCATGTCTTGAAGAAGAAGATTGTGTGATCATTCATGTTTACCTTCAATACATCATCCAAACGAAGAGAGTTGGAAAGATTCAAGGTTGATCAAGACTAAGTAAAGACTGAATCAAGTTGATCAACTCACAAAGCGTAAAAGATGTACCGAGAGGGATCAAGTGATCCCATGGTATGGTAAGCATTGTCCATTGGACTTTGTGTACTAACCCATGGTCTATGTGAGAATTCTATGTGGGGTTAGGTACGTGTCCATGGGCTTGCGTCAAGAAGAAGATATCATACAACCCATGGAAAGGATGACATCAAGTGGTGATCGTCATCAAGATTGCCGTGTGCAAGTTCAGGTGGAGCATCACGAAGAGATCAAGTTCTTGAAGCTTTCCATCCATTGTGGTGTCAATGGACTTGTGAAGATGTGCCGAAGAGTGGCTCACCCATAGTGGAGTATGGGGGAGCAATCATCTAGTCTCCATCGACCCAACGCAATCAAGAAAGGTGGTCCATCTTAAGGAGGACAAGATCGTCATCATCTAGCTCAAGTGGATCATGTGCAAGGCAAAGGTTTGCCCTTGATAGGTTTTCTATTTTACCGGTCTCATGGTGGTAGTTGGGAGACCGGGTTATAGGATCATTTGCCGTACTATCAAGGGGGGCTCTCAAGTTGGTAGCTTGATCGTATCGTTAGTAGAGAGCTCAAACCATTGCATCCTTGCATCATGTTTCTTGGTTCTTGTTTGGTTCTCTTTGTGAGTCTTAGATCTTATGTTCATCTTGATCACAAGCTCGAGTTCATCAAAAACGGAGTTCACATGCCTCTTCTATTGCGTTTTTGGTGTTGTAGTTTTTACCAGTCTTATTCAAGGAAGGGTTCTCACCATTTTCTCTTGGGCCTTTTCTAATTTGATTCCTATTGTTATTTCTATCAATATTGTGTTAGCCCTTGTCGCTAGCTTTCCAACAAACTTGGTTTCGTCGAATTCGGAGTCCGTTTGCAGAAGTTGTGGTAGTTTTGGTGTTCTGAAAAGGCTGCAGCGGTACTACCGCGGACAGGAGCGGATGTAATTTTTTACTACCGCTCTCGGGAGCGGTACTACCGCTTGGAGCGGTGGTAGGCACGGATGTATTTTTTTAGTACCGCTCGCAAGCAGTAGTACCGCTACCCTTCGCGGTTGTAGCGACCAGACCTCAAACAGTCTAGTCTCTGTGCATCAGTGTCATCCCTGGATCGGTAATGCTAACAGGCACAATACTTAAGGATTTATAACAGAGTAGCAATCACACACTTATTACATCGAATAGTTCAAGAGAGAACTCATTACAATAAATATGGCTTAAGGCCATCTAAATACGATAACAGCGGAAGGCTTGGAAGATAAAGTGAGTCCATCAACTCCAACGGCATCACTGAGTATAAGACCACGACCTAAGGCTCCTTACTCGTCGTCTGAAAAGTCTGCAACATGATACATTGCAGCCCGAAAATGGGTCAGCACATGGAATATGCTGGCAAAGTAACACATAGAGAGTAATGAACAGAATAATGCTATCACTACATGCATATTTGGCTGGTGGAAAGCTCTATGGTTACAGTTTTGCAAAAAGCCAATTTTCCCTACCACAAAGGAATAAATTTTATTTAACTATCATGGTGGTTGTTAAACATTGAGAAGGTACCTCCAACCCAATCCCAATTAAGAACGTGATTAACCCAATCAAATTAAATTAAGTAGCATGATGATGAGATTCACATGATAATCCAAGAACTAGATACTCAAGACGTCCATAACCGGGGACACGGCTAACCATGATTAGTTTGTACACTCTGCAGAGGTTTGTGGACTTTTCCCCACAAGACTCGATTGCCTCCGTTTGATTTCTCGCACTACATGGTGTTTGAGAAACGGATGACCAAGACACAGTCTTTCAGAAACAATACTCTTTACTCCGGGTGGACAGTTACACCTACTTTCCCCTACATCTGCTAGCCCACCTCTTCAAGAGGTCATGTAACCTACTCAACTATGCTAGAGCCAATAATAGCTTGTGGCTGCACACGGAAGTTTCTAGCATGAATAATCTCATGATCCCTTTGAGCCTGGGTGGCGGTCCATAGGATGATCACACGGGTACTCCGGGATATCCAAAAATACAGGCAACACTGGGTTCTCCAGGTGCCTCAATCCACCCAGATGTAAATTAAAGTAGCCACCTTAAGTTGATCCATTAATTAACAATCTCACATCTGTCATGGAAAACTCTCAAACCAAATCCACGTCTACGAGCATAGCATAGCAATATAAGCAAACGAAGAAGTAACTCCCAAAGGTTTGATAGTAAACAGGGCAATAGGTACTACCTCATCTACTTCCCAAAACCCACATATTAATCAAATCCTAATCATGCAATAGTTTGAGGATTGATCTAATGCAATAAAACTGGGTGGTAAAGAGGTATGATCAAAGTGTTACTTGCCTTGCTGATGATCCGTGAAACCTAGAGACTCGTAGTAGCACGCTTCGCACTCCGGGTACTCTATCGCAAACAAACAATACATACATAAGCAATCAAGCAAGGGTGCACGAATAAAACTCAAAATAAGAGATCTAACCAGAAAGTTCAACTTAAGAACTCCGGTTTGCAAAAAGAATCAAATCGAACGAAGCAACGAAACTCAAACGGCGAAAGAAACAAGCTTCGTTTACTAATCTGGACCTAAGTCAAATTTTACAGTAGCAAAAACTTGTTTGAGTTGGTTAACCAGAAAGAGGGTTTCGAGATGAAACTCTAGGTGCTTGAATCGCCTGACTCCGATAAACGAGCGAAAAGTTAAACTGAAACGAAAATCAGATCAGAAATCGCGATCGAAATTAATTGCGGAAAATCTGAGAAAAAGAAAAACTGACGAACAGGCTAACGAATGAACGTTCGCTGTCTGCGGTTAAACGACGAAAACCGTTCGTTAAAACGAATGTACGGACGAACGTTCGCAAAAAAAATAAACCAACAAAAAAAATAAACCGAACCGATCTAAACAAAACCGAAACTAGGGTTTACGAAATAAAACCAATCGGTTTTATAAAAAAACGGCGGCTACCTCTAACTCCGGCGAACGGCTCCGGCGGCAGTGGTTGGCGGCGACGGGCGGCGGGGCGGCGCGGGTGGCGGCGCGGGCGGCGGGGCGGCGGCGCGGGTCGGGCGGCGGCGGCGCGGGTCGGGGCGGGGCTAGGGTTTCGGGTGGGCTGGCGGCGCTGGGGCTCAGGGTCTCGGGCTTTTAAAGGCCGGCCCGAAGAGTTCCGCTCGGGTACGGCCCGGAGTCGGTTGTCTTTTTTTTAAATAATTCAGATGTGCAGAAAAAGTAAGAAAAGAAATACTAAACGGACTCCAAAAATCCTGAAATAAATTTTCCCCGTCCTCTAAAAATACGCCGGACAAGATGAAAATTTATTTGGGCCTAAAATTCAATATTGAAAAACGCGTATTTTCCCTAATTCAAATAAAATCCAATTAAAATCAAATATTTGTTTTTAATATTTGTCCTCCAATATTTCATTATTTGTGGAGAAGTCATATTATCTCCTCTCATATATTTTGATATGAAATATTTTCGGAGAGAAAAATAATTAAAACAAATGATCCCATTTTCAAAATTTGAGAAAACCCAAATATGAAAATAACGAATTCCCCAACTCTCTCCGTGGGTCCTGGAGTTGCGTAGAATTTCTAGGATCGCAAAACAAAATGCAATAAAATATGATATGCAAGAATGATCTATGTATAACATTCCAAATTGAAAATTTGGGATGTTACAGCGGTAGTACCGTGAGGACGAGCGGTAGTACCGCTCTGTGCGTGCTGTGAGCATAACGGTTGGATTTTTTCCCACCTATAAAAGGGGGTCTTCTTCCCCAATGAACCTTATCCTTTGATCTTGTGTTCTTCCCCCATTGTTGACCTTCTTCGAGCTTGCTAACTCTCAATCCCTCCATGGTTTCTTGCTAGTTTTTGAGGGAAAAGAGAGAGGAGATCAAGATCCACATTCCCACCAATCACTTTCTCCTCTATGTGAGGGGAACCCCTTGGATCTAGTTCTTGGAGTTCTTGGTGTTCTTCTTCTTGTTCTTCCTCTCATTTTCCTCCCTAGCATTAGTTGCTTCGGTGGGATTTGAGAGAGAAGGACTTGGGCACTCCGTGCGCCCTTGCCATTGCATTTGGTGCATCGGTTTGAGTTCTTCACAGTGATACGTGGAAGTTACAAGTTGAGAATCTTATTTATCTTGGGTGCTTGGTACCCTTGAGCTTGTTCCTCTTGGGTGCTTGGGCGTCCTAGACGGTTGGTGGTGTTCGGAGCTCAATCATTGTGGTGTAAAGCTCCGGGCAAGCGTCGGGGTCTCCAATTAGGTTGTGGAGATTGCCCCGAGCAATTTGACGGGTTTCGGTGACCGCCCCCAAGGGTTGCCAAAGTGTACGGGTTCGGTGACCGCCCCCAAGGGTTGCCATTTGTACGGGTTCGGTGACCACCCTCAAGGGTCCCTTAGTGGAATCACGGCATCTTGCATTGTGCGAGGGCGTGAGGAGATTACGGTGGCCCTAGTGGCTTCTTGGGGAGCATTGTGCCTCCACACCGCTCCAAACGGAGATTAGCATCCGCAAGGGTGTGAACTTCGGGATACATCGACGTCTCCGCGTGCCTCGGTTATCTCTTACCCGAGCTCTTTACTTATGCACTTTACTTTGTGATAGCAATATTGTTTCTTTTCATATAT
This sequence comes from Triticum aestivum, assembly GCF_018294505.1. NCBI lineage: Eukaryota > Viridiplantae > Streptophyta > Magnoliopsida > Poales > Poaceae > Triticum > Triticum aestivum. Next base: position 457,657,195 of record NC_057802.1, read on the forward strand.
CTTGCTATCACCTAGTAGTTTATCTTGCTTAGCATAAGTTGTTGGTGCACATAGGTGAGCCTAGTTGTTGTAGGTTTTGTGCTTGACAAATTAACCGCTAGGTTTATTCCGCATTTGTTCAAGCCTAAACCGTAATTATTTTAAAGGGCCTATTCACCCCCCCCCTCTTGGCGACATCCTCGATTTTTCAATAAGGATCTGATTTTCTCCACAATCTCAGTCCAACATCCTTCCCGATCCTCATATCTTCTGCAACAGGATGTGCATCATTATGATCAGGGATCTTTGGCTTTAGCTTCCGTAGCATTTGGGCTCCAGCTTCCTCTTCTTCAGGCTCAGGCACTGGGGCCTTGTTCTTCTCCTCAGCTGGAATACTTCTGGTGTTCCTCTTGGGTTTTGGGGGCTTCTGAGTTTGAGCTTTGGGAGCTGTTTTGGGCTTTGATGGAGCAGGCCCTGCCTTTATAGCATCACCCATAAGCTTCTGAGCTTTGGGTGCTGGTGCAACATCCTCTTCCTCTTCTCCTTCAGAATCTCTCTTCATTGAGGGCTTGCCAAGAACTCTAGCAGTAGTGGTTCTTGCCCTCTTCTTCTTCTTGTCCTCACCAGCTTCTTCTTCAGATTCAATGGTGAACTTCATAGTTTCGCCTGTGGCAACTTTCCTTGGCTTTGACATTGGCATCCTCCTTGCAGGTGCCTTCTTGTTCAGTCCTGGCTTACTTGCAGCAGCTGTGCCATACTCTTTCCTTAGCACCTTCTTCTTGGAGCTTACTTCCTCCTATGTGGCCACATAGTCCTCATCCTCTGATTCTGAGGTTCTCTTCTTCCAAGACCTGGTGGCTGCCTTTGGCAAGTTGCTTGGTGTTCTCCTGCTGCCATCATCAGAAGTGCTAGAGGGATCTGAGCCATCACTCATCTGCACATGTTCCTCTGACCTGTTCTGGCTGTCACTTTGATCAGACATCTTGCAGGCAAACTGTCAGCAAACCCTGTGAATAGGTTGTAGATGAGGTAGAGTAGATGAGCATCACAAAGTACAGAGGTTTTGCAAAACAAATTGAGTCAAAAATCGTAGTTTTAGTTCTCTACAGAAGTGATCTCGGAGCTAGCGAATTGACAAACTCGGTGATACCGAAGCAACATATGGAACCTAAACTAGTGAACTCGGTTGGGCCGAGTTACAGTTTGGTGGCACCGAGGTTGCTAGGGTTTCACAGAATCTTGAACTCTATCACACCGATTGGCACGTTTCGGTCAGACCGAAAAGCGCATGTGCAATGGCCTAAGCCGAATCGGTGAGACCGATTTCTACATTTCGGTCGGTCCAAGATGAGTCCTGCGGAGAGCTAACCCTAAAATTTTCGAATCAATCTAGACCTAAGGAAGTTTTCAATGGATAGATTAATCTCATTCGTGGCAAGAAACATGGCATTGTCCTTGTGCTAGGAATCGGAGTGAAAAAAGATAGCACAAGGGGTCGAACACTTACCCTAGAACGGCGAGTGTTCGCTGCGGTGGCGACGGCGGAGCAGATTCCGTCGACGGCGGCAGAATCCAACGGCGGGAGGTCGTTGGCAGCGAGGAGACAATCTGGAGACCTGAGGAGGCAGAGCAGGACACACGTGGGCTAAGAGAATTCGAAGAAATTTTTAAAGTCTCACCTGTGGGTACTTATATCCCGACCCTGTTGGTGTGACCGAGTGGAACAACTCGGTGGCACCGAGATTGCAGAATCGCAAGCGGTTGCTGCAACTCGGTGTGACCGAAGTGTTCAAATCGGTTGCACCGAGATGAAAACCTAGATCAACTTAGTGAACTCGGTTTGACCAAAATGGATTTCTCGGTCAGACCGAAATGCACAAAGAGGTTTTGGAAGTTTAAGTCTATGACGAATCGGGGACTCCGAGTGCTCCTCACACAGAGTGGTTTGAATCTGACTTGGTCAAACTTTGTGATGTAGCATGAATAGAGTTTGAGACGAGAAGAGCATAGATAGCAAGAGGGAGTTCTTAGGCATTCTTGTCCATCCATTTGGCAAAAGAAACCAAACAAACAAAACAACAAATGGATGTCCTTGAATGAGTAAAATATGCATCCAACATGCTCACACAATAAAATGACAAATGAAATATGTGACAAAGCATGCACAATCACTCTAGCATCTATCAAGCAATTTGGCGATGACTAGCTCATTTATATATGAGTATATTTACTTAGGTGTCAAATGAGAGCATTTGATCATAGGTCATACTCATCGTTTAAGCACAAGTGGGGTTACCACTTTTACATAAAGCATTGTTGTGTTCACATCATTAAAGTTGCTTTAGCTCAATTGATTAGAGTAAAGCTCCCCCTAGATGTGATATCCCCCCTAAGAGGGATGAACTAACCTTGGGTTTTGTCGATGATGACTTCATGTAGGTGTTGAAGATGTGGATGCTCAATGTTGATGTAGATCCTTCGGAGCAATCCTTCGGAATGAGTTGCACTTTCAATGCCTACACGGGTTAGTCCCACAAGGAACAAACAAGGATATCCATAGACATAGAGTGATGTTCACATGAGATGATGTCCATGAGTGCATTTGGTTACCTTGTCCCTTGTCTTACCAACAATAGGGTTTGTGACTCCTTGAACTAGTGCAAGATATGGAAGTTGTTTGCACTCGTCCTTGCCAAAATGATAAGAGTGAAGTATGTTGGCGGAGTCACCCTCAAGAGCTCTCTAGTTCTTCTTCTTAGGGATCCACACCATCTTGATGGGAATCCTTGGAGTTGTAGTCATACTTGATGAAGTGGAACTTGATGTAGTCTTGGGAACCCACTTGACCAAGGATTTAGGAGCTTCTTCAAATGCGTCAATTTCCTCTTGAAGCTTGTCCTTGCCTTTTAGCTTGTGGTCTTGTGGTGGAAGATCATCTTGAGCTTGTGTTCCTTGGAAAGAAGTAGGATCATACTTCTCTTGTTGAGGAACAAACTTCATCTTGGGGTATTGATCTTCTTCCCACTCTACTCCATTGGCATTGAACTTTCGTTCAAAACCAACACCTTGATTCTTCCGGTGTCTTCCTTGCTTGCGTACAATTTCCTCAAATTGCTTACTTCCGGCAAGACTCTTGTAAACACATTTCTCAATAATTCCCTTCAATAAGCTATTTACTTGCCCAAGTGTAACTTGGCTAAGAGAATCATTAGTGGAATCAAGAGAACTACTAGAAGCAACAACATTGGATTTAGCATGATTGTTGTTACTACTAGAGGAAAAATCTTTCTTGTTCTTATTGCTAGATGTAACTTGTGGCGTGTAAGTAGACAAGAGTAAACGCTTGGCAATGTAAGAAAAACTTTTCTTGTGAAGATCATCATTGATTGCTTTTAAGAACTCATGCTCTTGCTCAAGGTTGAGCTTTTCACAGCGTAGCTTCTCATGAGTCTTTAAAAGTTCTCGATGATCTTCCAAGGTAGTTTCATGAGCTAACTTAAGAGTGTTTAGTTCTTTAGTTAGACACTCAATCTTCTCCTTATCATTGTCATTCGTTTTATCTTGATTATCATGATTAATAGCAAGTTCATCATAGTTCTCATAACTAGAGTTGTCAACAAGTAAATCATCATCTCCTAGCAAATCATCTTCATCACTATTGAAATCGACATACTCGGGGTGTGTTACCTTTGGACCTTTAGCCATGAAGCATCTTCCAATTCCTTCATTTGGTGAGTCAAATATGTCGCAGGAGTTGGTTGACATGAGTGCTAGACCGGCAACACCTTCATCTTGAGTATATTCGGAGTTGGAGTGATGGTCGGGGTCGGATACCCATTCACCAACATGAGCTTGATGTCTTCTTTTTGTGTAGCTCTTTGATGATTTGTCCTTCCTTTCTGAATCCTTGCTTCTCCGAGAGGGTCTTCGTTCATAATGATCATCTCTACTCCTTCTCTCTCTCGGTGGTGATTCTTCTCTTCAACTTCTTCTTTTGGGAGAATCTTCTCTTCTTTTGTAGGGAGTCGTACACTCATTGGAGTAGTGTCTGGGTCTTCCACAATTGTAGCAATTTCGTTCACGACTTGAAGATCTTTTGTCATTGTAGGACCTTGACTTGGAACTTCTTTCCTTGCTTCTACTCTTGTAGAACTTGTTGAAGTTCTTCACCATTAGGCTCAATTCCTCATTGAAGGTTTTTTTCTCACTTGATGATGTGGGAGCATCACATGAGGCTTTGTAAGCACCGGTTGACTTGTTGTGAAGCTCTTCCTTATCCTTGAGTGACATCTCATGAGCAACAATTCTTCCAATAACTTCCGTTGGCTTGAGGTCTTTGTAATTGGGCATCATTTGGATCAATGTGCACACGGTATCATATTTCCATCCAAGGCTCTTAGGATCTTCTTGATAATGAATTTATCGGTCATCTCTTCACTTCCTAAGCCGGAAATCTCATTTGTGATGACAGCAAGCCTAGAGTACATTTCAGCGACACCTTCACCATCCTTCATTTTGAACTTGTCAAGTTTACTTGGAAGCACTTCCAATTTGGATTCCTTGATGGAGTCGGTACCTTCGTGCATATCAATCAAAGTATCCCAAATTTCCTTTGCATTCTCAAGACGGCTGATTTTGTTGAATTCTTCGGGGCACAATCCGTTGAAGAGAATATCACAAGCTTGAGCGTTGTATTGTAGCATCTTCAACTCTCCCGCGGTAGCTTCACGGTTCGGTTCTCTCCCATCAAAGAATTCACCTTGCAAGCCAATACACACAATAGCCCAAACAGCGGGGTTATGTCCAAGAATATGCATTTTCATCTTATGCTTCCAACTAGCAAAATTAGTACCATCAAAGTAAGGACCTCTACGGTGGTCACTTCCCTCGCTAGATGCCATACTCTCCTAGGTTGTGAAACCGAGGCTATGATCAACAAAATCTATGGAAATCAAAGCAAATGGAGACCAAAGCTCTTATACCAATTGTAGGATTGAAAGTATTTCTAGAGGGGGGTGATTAGACTACTTGACCAAATAAAAATCTAGCCTTTTCCCAATTTTAAGTCTTGGCAGATTTTAGCAACTTAGAACAAATCAAGTAATCAACATACACATGCAATTCTAAGAGTATAGAAGCGGAATGTAAATCAATTGCGTATGAAGGTAAAGGGAGGAGTTTCAAAGGAGCAAACACAATGGAGACACGGAGATTTTTTATCCGTGGTTCCGATAGGTGGTGCTATCGTACATCCACGTTGATGGAGACTTCAACCCACGAAGGTTAACAGTTGCGCGAGTCCACGGAGGGCTCCACCCACGAAGGGTCCACGAAGAAGCAACCTTGTCTATCCCACCATGGCCATCGCCCACGAAGGACTTGCCTCACTAGGGTAGATCTTCACGAAGTAGGCGATCTCCTTGCCCGTACAAACTCCTTGGTTCAACTCCACAATCTTGACGGAGGCTCCCAAGTGACACCTAGCCAATCTAGGAGACACCACTCTCCAAAAGGTAATAGATGGTGTGTTGATGATGAACTCCTTGCTCTTGTGCTTCAAATGATAGTTTCCCCAACACTCAACTCTCTCTCATAGGATTGGATTTGGTAGAAAGATGATTTGAGTGGAAAGCAACTTGGGAAAGGCTAGAGATGAAGATTTATGTGGTTGGAATGGAATATCTTGACCTCAACACAAGTGTAGGTGGTTCTCTCTCAGAAAATGTATGATGGAAGTGTAGGCATGTTCTGATGGCTCTATCCACGAGTGAAGAGTGGGTGGAGGGGTATATATAGCCTCCACACAAAATCTAACCGTTACACACAAAACACCAGACTCAGTGGGACCGAATTAGAAAACTCGGTTGGACCGATTTGGTTCATAATGTGACTATTAGGCATTTCGGTGGGACCGATATGTCAACTCGGTGTTACCGATTTTATTAGGGTTAGGGCATAACGTAATCTCGGTGAGACCGATTACACAAACTCGGTTGGACCAATTTTGGTAATAGCCAAACAGAGAGTTGATGTCTACTATGCAACCTTCTTCTTGTAGACGTTGTTGGGCCTCCAAGTGCAGAGGTTTGTAGGACAGTAGCAAATTTCCCTCAAGTGGATGACCTAAGGTTTATCAATACATGGGAGGCGTAGGATGAAGATGGTCTCTCTTAAACAACCCTGCAACCAAATAACAAAGAGTCTCTTGTGTCCCCAACACACCCAATACAATGGTAAATTGTATAGGTGCACTAGTTCGGCGAAGAGATGGTGATACAAGTGCGATATGGATGGTAGATATAGGTTTTTGTAATCTGAAAATATGAAAACAGCAAGGTAACTAATGATAAAAGTGAGCGTAAACGGTATTGCGATGATAGGAAACAAGGCCTAGGGTTCATACTTTCACTAGTGCAAGTTCTCTCAACAATAATAACATAATTGGATCATATAACTATCCCTCAACATGCAACAAAGAGTCACTCCAAAGTCACTAATAGCGGAGAACAAACGAAGAGATTATGGTAGGGTACGAAACCACCTCAAAGTTATTCTTTCCAATCAATCCATTGGGCTATTCCTATAATTGTCACAAACAGCCCTAGAGTTCGTACTAGAATAACACCTTAAGACACAAATCAACCAAAACCCTAATGTCACCTAGATACTCCAATGTCACCTCAAGTATCCGTGGGTATGATTATACGATATGCATCACACAATCTCAGATTCATCTATTGAACCAACACATAGAACCTCAAAGAGTGCCCCAAAGTTTCTACCGGAGAATCAAGACGAAAATGTGTGCCAACCCCTATGCATAGGTTCATGGAACCCGCAAGTTGATCACCAAAACATACATCAAGTGAATCACGTGATATCCCATTGTCACCACAGATACGCACGGCAAGACATACATCAAGTGTTCTCAAATCATTAAAGACTCAATCCGATAAGATAACTTCAAAGGGAAAACTCAATCCATTACAAGAGAGTAGAGGGGGAGAAGAAACATAAGATCCAACTATAATAGCAAAGCTCGCGATACATCAAGATCGTGCCAAATCAAGAACACGAGAGAGAGAGAGATCAAACACATAGCTACTGGTACATACCCTCAGCCCTGAGGGTGAACAACTCCCTCCTCGTCATGGAGAGCTTCGGGATGATGAAGATGGCCACTGGTGAGGGTTCCCCCCTCCGGCAGGGTGCCGGAACAGGGTCCCGATTGACTTTGGTGGCTATAGAGGCTTGCGGCGGCGGAACTCCCAATCTATTCTGTCCCCCGATCGTTTTAGGGTATATGGGTATATATAGGTGAAAGAAGTACGTCAGGGGAGCCGCGAGGGGCCCACGAGGGTGGAGGGCGCGCCCCCTGCCTCGTGCCTCCCTCGTTTCTTTCTTGACGTGGACTCCAAGTCTCCCGGGTTGCTTTCCTTCCAAAAATAACTTCTCCAGAAGATTTCATTCCGTTTCGACTCCGTTTGATATTCCTTTTCTTCGAAACACTGAAACAAGGGAAAAAATAGGAACTAGTACTGGGCTCTGGGTCAATAGGTTAGTCCCAAAAGTAATATAAAATTGTTTAATAAAGCCCATAAACATCCAAAATAGATAATATAATAGCATGGAACAATCAAAAATTATAGATACGTTGGAGACGTATCAGCATCCCCAAGCTTAATTCCTGCTCGTCCTCGAGTAGGTAAATGATAAAAAAAGAATTTTTGATGTGGAATGCTACTTGGCATAATTTCAATGTAATTCTTCTTAATTGTGGTATGAATATTCAGATCCATAAGATTCAAAACAAAAGTTTAATATTGACATGAAAACAATAATACTTCAAGCATACTAACAGACCAATCATGTCTTCTCAAAATAACATGGCCAAAGAAAGTTATCCCTACAAAATCATATAGTCTGGCTATGCTCTATCTTCATCACACAAAATATTTAAATCATGCACAACCCCGATGACAAGCCAAGAAATTGTTTCATACTTTTGATGTTCTCAAACTTTTTCAATCTTCACGCAATACATGAGCGTGAGCCATGGACATAGCACTATAGGTGGAATAGAACGGTGGTTGTGGAGAAGACAAAAAGGAGAAGATAGTCTCACATCAACTAGGCGTATCAACGGGCTATGGAGATGCCCATCAATAGATATGAATGTGAGTGAGTAGGGATCGCCATGCAATGGATGCACTAGAGCTATAAGTGTATGAAAGCTCAAAAAGAAACTAAGTGGGTGTGCATCCAACTTGCTCGCTCAAGAAGACCTAGGGCATTTTGAGGAAGCCCATCATTGGAATATACAAGCCAAGTTCTATAATGTAAAATTCCCACTAGCATACGAAAGTGACAACATAGGAGACTCTCTATCATGAAGATCATGGTGCTACTTTGAAGCACAAGTGTGGTAAAAGGATAGTAGCATTGCCCCTTCTCTATTTTTCTCTCATTTTTTTATTTTTTTATTTGGGCCTTCTCTTTTTTATGACCTCTTTTCTCTTCTTTTTTTATTTGGGCTTCTTTGGCCTCATTTATTTATTTTTTCGTCCAGAGTCTCATCCCGACTTGTGGGGGAATCATAGTCTCCATCATCCTTTTCCTCACTTGGGACAATGCTCTAAAAATGATTATCATCACACTTTTATTTTCTTACAACTCAACAATTACAACTCGATACTTAGAACAAAATATGACTCTATATGAATGCCTCCAGCGGTCTACCAGGATATGCAATGAATCAAGAGTTACATGTATGAAAGAATTATGAACGGTGGCTTTGCCACAAATACGATGTCAACTACATGATCATGCAAAGCAATATGACAATGATGAAACGTGTCATAATAAACGGAACGGTGGAAAGTTGCATGGCAATATATCTCGGAATGGCTATGGAAATGCCATAATAGGTAGGTATGGTGGCTGTTTTGAGGAAGGTATATGGTGGGTGTATGATACCGGCGAAAGGTGCGCGGTATTATAGAGGCTAGCAATGGTGGAAGGATGAGAGTGCGTATAATCCATGGACTCAACATTAGTCATAAAGAACTCACATACTTATTGCAAAAATCTATTAGTTATCAAAACAAAGTACTGCGCGCATGCTCCTAGGGGGATATATTGGTAGGAAAAGACCATCGCTCTTCCCCGACCGCCACTCATAAGGAGGACAATCAATAAATAAATCATGCTCCGACTTCATCACATAACGGTTCACCATACGTGCATGCTACGGGAATCACAAACTTTAGAACAAGTATTTCTCTAATTCACAACTACTCAACTAGCATGACTCTAATATCACCATCTTCATATCTCAAAACAATCATAAAGAATCAAACTTCTCGTAGTATTCAATGCACTTATATGAAAGTTTTTATTATACCCATCTTGGATGCCCATCATATTAGGACTAGTTTCATAACCAAAGCAAACTACCATGCTGTTCTAAAGTATCTCAAAATAATATAAGTGAAGCATGAGAGTTCATCTATTTCTTCAAAATAAAACCACCACCATGCTCTAAAAGATATAAGTGAAGCACTAGAGCAAACAACAAACTACTCCGAAAGATATAAGTGATGATCAATGAGTAGTCGAATAATTATGCAACTATGTGAAGACTCTCCCATTTTAATAATTTCAGATCTTGATACTTTATTCAAACAGCAAGCAAGGCTAAAGAAAATAAAATGATGCTCCAAGCAAAACACATATCATGTGGTGAATAAAAATATAGCTCCAAGTAAAGTTACCGATGGATGAGGACGAAAGAGGGGATGCCTTCCGAGGCATCCCCAAGATTAGACGTTTGGTTATCCTTGAATATTACCTTGGGGTGCCTTGGGCATCCCCAAGCTTAGGCTCTTGCCACTCCTTATTCCATAGTCCATCGAATCTTTACCCAAAACTTGAAAACTTCACAACACAAAACTTAACAGAAGATCTCGTGAGCTCCGTTAGCGAAAGGAAAGAAAACACCACTTCATGGTACTGTAATGAAATCATTCTTGATTTTTATTGGTGTTAAAGCTACTGTATTCCAACTTCTCTATGGCTTATAAACTATTTTACTAGCCATAGATTTATCAAAATAAGCAAACAACACGCGAAAAACAGAATCTGTCAAAAACAGAACAGTCTGTAGTAATCTGCAACTAACGCAAACTTCTGGAACTCCAAAAATTCAGCCAAAATAGGACGACCTAAATAATTTGTTTATTGATCTTCTGCAATTGGAATCAATATTTTATGACGCTCTGGTGATTTTAAACAATTGTTTTCGTGCACAGAAAGTTTCTGGAATTTTCAGCAAGATGAAATAACTATCATCCAAGAAGTTCCTATAGGTCTTACTTGGCACAAACACTAATTAAAACACAAAAACACATATAAACAGAAGCTAGATGGATTATTTATTACTAAACAGAACCAAAAATCTATAAACAAAAATAAAATTGGGTTGCCTCCCAACAAGCGCTAACGTTTACCGCCCCTTGCTAGGCATGATGATTTCAATGATGCTCACATAAAAGATAAGAATTGAAACATAAAGAGAGCATCATGAAGAATATGACTAGCACATTTAAGTCTAACCCACTTCCTATGCATAGGGATTTTGTGAGCAAACAACTTATGGGAACAATAATCAACTAGTATAGGAAGGCAAAACAAGCATAACTTCAAAACTTTGAGTACATAGAGAGGAAACTTGATATTATTGCAATTCCTACAAGCATATATTCCTCCCTCATAATAATTTTCAGTAGCATCATGAATGAATTCAACAATATAACCAGCACCTAAAGCATCATTTTCATGATCTACTAGCATAGAAATTTTATTACTCTCCACATAAGCAAAATTCTTCTCATTCGGAATAGTGGGAGTATCATAAGAGACTTGAATACTATAAATTGTTTCCACATTAAAAGAGTAATGTTAAGAGAAAGGGTAATCATAATCATGACAAGTTTTATAAATATAATCATCACTACTTTTTATAGCATAAGTTTCATCACAATAATCATCATAAGTAGCAACTTTGTTCTCATCATAATCAATTGAAACCTCTTCCGAAATAGTGGATACATCACTAAATAAAGTCATGACCTCTCCAAATCCACTTTCATAAATATTATAAGATTCAACATCCTCCAAAATAGTGGGATCATTACTTCCTAAAGTTGACACTCTTCCAAACCCACTTTCATTAATATAATCATCATAGGTAGAAGGCATGCTATCATCATAACAACCTTGCATATCAAAACTTGGGAGGCTAAAAATATCATCTTCACTAAACATAGCATCCCCAAGCTTGGGACAAACATTAATTTCAGAAAATATATTCTCAAATATGTCATCCTGATCAAACATAGCTTCCCCAAGCTTGGGCCTTTTCATATCATAAGCATAATCACTCTCATCATTAATAGTATGGATAGCACCAATAGTATAGCAATTATCATATTCTTCCAAGCAAGTGCCAAAAAGATTTTCAAGATCATAAGAAGTATCATTATCTTCCCAATCATAATCATCACAGCAAGCAATAGGCATAACGAGACCATCATCAAGTGCATCATCTTCCACAATTATTTTTGATTCATTTTCATGAGGCACAACAATAATAGGAGCAACATTATTTGGGAGAGATATCTATTTACCTCTCTTCCTTTTTCTTTTCTTCTTCTTCACCACATCATGTGTGGGTTCAATCCTCTTTTTGGAGCCCCTTATTAATGAAATTGGTTGAATAGAAGGCTCCTCCTCGTTACCTGATTCATCATAGGAAATAATAGGAGGATATTGGGAAGTCTCTTCCCTTTCATTAGTATTCTCTTCATCTTCTATTTCTTTTCTTTTCTTTATGTAATTGGCAATATAAGGATTTTCAATGCAATTCACCACACAATACATATAAATCTTCTCTAGATCAAAATCAAGAAATCTATCAAGATTAAATTTTGGAATACCCTCAGTTATACGTTTCATTTCTTCATACCCCAAAAGAAGACTAAGCTCTTTATGATGCTCAAGGGTAATCAAATTATCACAATTTTTAGACACGATTCGTTCATGAAACAATTTGCATTGGAGATTTAAATGACCATGTTCATTGCAAAGTTCACAAGGATCACGAAAAATATTGAATTTTTCAGCACAAAAATCAAGACTTTCTTGCAACAATTTAGTTTCTAAATGCTTGTGCCTCTTGCAATATCTATCTTCCCTATTTGGTGTGTACTTGCAAACCCAATACACTCCACAAAAATCGACATGCTTATAAGAGATATTTTCATCATGACTACTACAATCATCATTAGTACTATGGATATTCAAGGAGTTCATACTAACAACATTGCAATCATGCTCATCATTAAAAGATTTAGTGCCAAACATTTTATGCATTCTTCTTCTAACACTTTGGCACAATTTTCCTTTCCATCATTCTCATGAAAGATATTAAAAAGATGAAGCGTATGAGACAAACTCAATTCCATTTTTTTGGTAGTTTTCTTTTATAAACTAAACTAGTGCTAAAACAAGAAACAAAAAGGTTCGATTGCAAGATCTAAAGATATACCTTCAAACACTCACCTCCTCGGCAACGGTGCCAGAAAAGAGCTTGATGTCTACTACGCAACCTTCTTCTTGTAGATGTTGTTGGGCCTCCAAGTGCAGAGGTTTGTAGGACAGTAGCAAATTTCCCTCAAGTGGATGACCTAAGGTTTATCAATCCGTGGGAGGCGTAGGATGAAGATGGTCTCTCTCAAACAACCCTGCAACCAAATAACAAAGAGTCTCTTGTGTCCCCAACACACCCAATACAATGGTAAATTGTATAGGTGCACTAGTTCGGCAAAGAGATGGTGATACAAGTGCAATATGGATGGTAGATATAGGTTTTTGTAATCTGAAAATATAAAAACAGCAAGGTAACTAATGATAAAAGTGAGCGTAAACGGTATTGCAATGATAGGAAACAAGGCCTAGGGTTCATACTTTCACCAGTGCAAGTTCTCTCAACAATAATAACATAATTGGATCATATAACTATCCCTCAACATGCAACAAAGAGTCACTCCAAAGTCACTAATAGCGGAGAACAAACGAAGAGATTATGGTAGGGTACGAAACCACCTCAAAGTTATTCTTTCCAATCAATCCGTTGGGCTATTCCTATAATTGTCACAAACAGCCCTAGAGTTCGTACTAGAATAACACCTTAAGACACAAATCAACCAAAACCTTAATGTCACCTAGATACTCCAATGTCACCTCAAGTATCCGTGGGTATGATTATACGATATGCATCACACAATCTCAGATTCATCTATTCAACCAACACATAGAACCTCAAAGAGTGCCCCAAAGTTTCTACCGGAGAATCAAGACGAAAACGTGTGCCAACCCCTATGCATAGGTTCATGGAACCCGCAAGTTGATCACCAAAACATACATCAAGTGAATCACGTGATATCCCATTGTCACCATAGATACGCACGGCAAGACATACATCAAGTGTTCTCAAATCATTAAAGACTCAATCCAATAAGATACCTTCAAAGGGAAAACTCAATCCATTACAAGAGAGTAGAGGGGGAGTAGAAACATAAGATCCAACTATAATAGCAAAGCTCGCGATACATCAAGATCGTGCCAAATCAAGAACATGAGAGAGCGAGATCAAACACATAGCTACTGGTACATACCCTCAGCCCCGAGGGTGAACTACTCCTTCCTCGTCATGGAGAGCGTCGGGATGATGAAGATGGCCACTGGTGAGGGTTCCCCCCTCCGGCAGGGTGCCGGAACAGGGTCCCGATTGACTTTTGGTGGCTACAGAGGCTTGCGGCGGCGGAACTCCCGATCTATTTTGTTCCCTGATCGTTTTAGGGTATATGGGTATATATAGGTGAAAGAAGTACGTCATGGGAGCCACGAGGGGCCCATGAGGCTGGAGGGCGCGCCCAGGGGGGGTGGGCGCGCCCCTTGCCTCGTGCCTCCCTCGTTGCTTTCTTGACGTGGACTCCAAGTCTCCCGGGTTGCTTTCCTTCCAAAAATAACTTCTCCAGAAGATTTCATTCCGTTTCGACTCCGTTTGATATTCCTTTTCTTCGAAACACTGAAACAAGGGAAAAACAGGAACTGGCACTGGGCTCTGGGTCAATAGGTTAGTCCCAAAAGTAATATAAAAGTGTTTAATAAAGCCCATAAACATCCAAAACAGATAATATAATAGCATGGAACAATAAAAAATTATAGATACGTTCGAGACGTATCAAGAGTTGGTCAGCCAAACTCGGTGGGACCGATTTGCTCGTCTCGGTAGGACCGAAGCGTTATGAAAAGGAAACAGAGAGTTTGCATTGCAGACTCGGTGGGACCGATCGCTCATCTCGGTTAGACCGAAACGTTACGAAGGGAAACAGAGAGTTTGCAATCCCATCTCGGTGAGACCGAGATCCCTATCGGTGAGACCGAAGTGACTAGGGTTTGTGGCAGTGGCTATGTCAAGAGAACTCGGTGGCGCCGGATACAAAGTTTCGGTGGGGCCGAGTTTGACTTTTTGTTTGGGACATACGTGGATATGAGAAAGTAGTTGAGGGTTTTTGAAGCATATCAAGCAACACCTCACCCCCTTTTGATAGTATTGGCTTTTCCTATGGACTCAATGTGATCTTGGATCACTAAAAATAAAATGTAGAGTCTTGTGCTTTGAGCTTGAGCCAATCTTTTGTCCTTAGCATTTTGAGGGGTCCAGTTTCTAATCCATGCCATGCCAATCATTGAGCTTTCCTGAAATATTTATCTTGAAATAGTATTAGATCAATAAGCTATATGTTGTTAATCATTGCCAAAACCACCCAGGGATAGTTGCACTTTCAGCTTGTCATGAAGCAGGCCGACATCGAGAAGGCCCAGGAACTGGCGAAGCAGGAGGCCACCTAGGCCGAGGCTGCTCGGCACCAGCAGCAGGCCACGCTAAACTCCCAGGAGGAGGACCTCATCGCACGCGAGGAGAAGCTCGCTGCGACACTCCGCGGCAAGGACGAGGAGGTTGAGAAGCTTGTCCTGCAGCGGACCCAGGAGCTGGGGCAGAAACCAGGTCCACGCCGGCAAGGTGAAGGAGTTGGAGGTGGAGCGGGACGAGCTGAAGAACCAGGTCTTGAAGCTGTCCAAGGAGAAGGACACGCTCAACGGCACTCTGGTTGAGGCGCAGGGCGCAGCCCTCAGCAGGGCTGGGCAGCTTTCCGAGGCCAACAACTCCATCAAAGACCTCAAGCTGAAGATGGAGGGTCTTGAGGGGATGCTGTCAGAGGCCAAGGCCCGGGAGGAGACCCGGGCCAAGGATCTGGAGGCCGAGAAGCAGCTGTGGAAGAACGAAGCCGCCAACCACAAGGAATTTGTGGAGGGCGAGAACCGCTAGATCGGCCGCCTCGAAGACGTCGCCGGCAGGATCACCGCGAAGCTGGCTGCCATGGGGATGCCAAATGTGAGGTACACCCCAGAGCGCAACGTGAATCCCAACGCCAAGCTGACCATATTCTTCGAGGGTGTCTTCGGGGCCCTGGAGCAGTTCTGCTCCAACAGGGCAGCCTCTCTGGCCAATGAGGCCCGAAGGCTTTGCCGGGGCGCCATGACCAAGGTCCTCACTAAGGTGGCGCACTGGAACCCCACCCTCGACTTCGACGCCGCGCTGGAGAGCTTGCCGGAGGATGCGGACGTCACGACGCTCGAGGAGCGTATAAAGACCGTCATCAGCCGCATCGACGGAATCCAGAGGGTGGAGGGCCTGCGTCGGGACTAGGCACCCCGTTTCTCATCGCTGCTGCAGGTTCAGAACCACGACAGTTTTTATCTTTAGTTAGAACCGCAGCAACAATTGATGTAATATAACTCTGCAGTACTTTTGGTATTATGCATGCTATCTTCCCGTTTGATCCCCCTTTGTATGTCCACCCTACGTGGATCGGGTAGGCTTGCCGGCGCGTAACCCAGGCCACAGCGCCTTGAGGACGGATCCCCAATAGCCTGCTGGGTATGCTTGCTGCCAGGCGAGCCACCTTACCGCCCTCAACATGGCCGCTCGAACTGTCGAGCTTGACTCGAGTCAGAATCGAGAGCGTTGCCAATTGCGGAAGGCTACCCTGCCGCCCTCGAGGCGGCCGCTCGAGCTGTTGAGCGGACTCGAAACAGAGCAAGGGCATTGCCAATAGTGGAAGGGCCCCTTTGCGTGTAGGTTTTCCATACATAGGGTAGGACCTTCGAGGACAATAGCCATATATATAAAGAGAAATTGCTTAAAGTTTCGTACGACTTAGCTTTTCTGTTGTTGCACGGGCGTCCACCGCATCTGTAGATGGTGCTGTCAAGCTTGGTCGTCTTCTTCCTTGGAACGACGGCCACGATGAAGCCGCTGCTTCGATCAGACTAGATCTCCATGACTGTACCCCCTAACTGGCGCGCCAAAGATGTCGGGGGAAATTGACACCTATGGGATCACTGGAATCCCTTCTATGGTTGGCGAGTGCGAGGTTGTGCAAAGAGCAGGTCTGACAGGAAGCACACGGATCATTTACCCAGGTTCGGGCCGCGAAGGTGCGTAATACCCTGGTCCTGCTTTGGTGGATGTATTTGAGTGTTCTTGTGTTCTCGAGGTAGCTACAGGGTGCAACTTGCCCAAAAGATCCGAATCCTCCTCCTGGTCGCCTCGGGCCTCCTTTTATAGGAAAAAGGGATTGCCATAGTGGCACACAGGAGGTGGAAAGGTCTACAGTGGATGAGCCTATCCTCTGACCCCGTCGGACAAACGCATTTAATGTGCTGCCGACGTGCCCCTCTCACTTTATCGGGGACGGTAAGGAAGCACGTCCCAGCTGTCGCCGCCTCGCCTGGTTGCGACGTGCGTCTGAGCTGACGAGGCGTCGTGGTGCCACGTCGGATGGCTGCTGGGCTGGCGAGGTGGTGGAGCCTTCACGAAGACCTGCATGCCATCACACAGGTGCTTTGCTGAATCGGTCGTGGAAGCCACTCATCGCCACGCACGTGCCTGCCCAGCTGGTTGAGCTGGCAGCTGCATGGGAACGGCGGTGGAGCCTTGGCAGACGGGGGCCTGGCCGCGGCCCGTAGGTGTCTTCGGCAAGGGCCTTGCCGGGGCCCCGGCAAGGGTCTTGCCCTGGCGTCGTCGTCTTCCCCGGCAAGCGTCTTGCCGGGGGTCTCGTGGATTTCCTCGGCTAGGATCCCGCCGAGGATCGTCGTCTTCTGGTGCCCATCTGATCTTGTGTTTTTATGATCTTGACGGAGATCTGCATGCCACCTCAGAGGCGCCTCCCGAGCCTTGGTTCCAATGTAGTTGGTTGGTGGTGTTGGAACCCGCGGCTCAAGGGTGGCCTGCTCTGTTGGCATCGGGCAAGTTGCCCCAGCAAGGCGCTTGCCGGGGCCGTGGAGGCTGCCCCGACAAGGGTCTTGCCGGGGGAGTCCACCTTGCCCTCTTGCTCTTTTGCATTCTCTGGTCTTGGCGTTGCCTCAGGTCCCCTTGTGCCTTTGGCTTCCCTCCTCTTCCCTACTTAGTGTGGCCGTGGGCGCGGCTCCGACTGTCCGTGCACAACTAAAGGGGTAAAAAGGAGTGCCCCTACTTTTGTACATCGACAGCCGCGCGCCCCCTCCCCTTGAGTCTGAATAGGACAAGGAAAGGGGGGCGGCGCCCCCCTTGCCTTTCCCCTCTCCCACTCCTTCCTTCCCCCTCCCAGTGGCACTAGGAAAGGGGAGTCCTACTCCCACTAGGAGGAGGACTCCTCCTCCTGGCGCACCCTGCAAGGGCCGGCTGGCCTCCCCCTTGCTCCTTTATATACGGGGGCGGGGGGGCACCCAAAGACACACAAGTTGATTGTTCCAAGCCGTGTGCGGTGCCCCCTCCACCATAATCCACCTCGATCATATCGTAGTGGTGCTTAGGCGAAGCCCTGCGTCGGTAGCAACATCATCACCGTCATCACGCCGTCGTGCTGACAGAACTCTCCCACGAAGATCTGCTGGATCGGAGTTCGTGGGACGTCATCGAGCTGAACGTGTGCTGAACTCGGAGGTGCCGTGTGTTCGGTACTTGGATGGTTGGATCATGAAGACGTACGACTACATCAACCACGTTCTCATAACGCTTCCGCTTACGGTCTACGAGGGTACGTGGACAACACTCTCCCCTCTCGTTGCTATGCATCACCATGATCTTGCGTGTGCGTAGGAATTTTTTTGAAATTACTACGTTCCCCAACACCTATATATATCCATATACCCCGAAACCAACCAGGAGCACCACGAAACCCTATTTCCACCGCCGCAACCTTCTGTACCCGTGAGATCCCATCTTGGGGCCTTTTCCGGCGCTCCACCGGAGGGGGAATCGATCATGAAGGGCTTCTACATCAACACCATAGCCTCTCCGATGACGTGTGAGTAGTTTACCACAGACCTTCAGGTCCATAGTTATTAGCTAGATGGCTTCTTCTCTCTCTTTGGATCTCAATACAAAGTTCTCCTCGATCTTCTTGGAGATCTATTCGATGTAACTCTTTTTGCGGTGTGTTTGTCGAAATCCGATGAATTGTGGGTTTATGATCAAGATTATCTAAGAACAATATTTGAATCTTCTCTGAATTCTTTTATGTATGATTGGTTATCTTTGCAAGTCTCTTTGAATTATCAGTTTGGTTTGGCCTACTAGATTGATCTTTCTTGCAATGGGAGAAGTGCTTAGATTTGGGTTCAATCTTGCGTTTCTCGATCCCAGTGACAGAACGGGAAACGACACGTATTGTATTGTTGCCATCGAGGATAAAAAGATGGGGTTTATATCATATTGCTTGAGTTTGTCCCTCTACAACATGTCATCTTGCCTAATGTGTTACTCTGTTCTTATGAACTTAACACTCTAGATGCATGCTGGATAGCGGTCGATGTGTGGAGTAATAGTAGTAGATGCAGGCAGGAGTCGGTCTACTTGTCGCGGACGTGATGCCTATATACATGATCATGCCTAGATATTCTCATAATTATGTACTTTTCTATCAATTGCTCGACAGTAATTTGTTCACCCACCGTAATACTTATGCTATCTTGAGAGAAGCCACTAGTGAAACCTATGGCCCCCGGGTCTATTTTCCATCATATAAGTTTCCAATGTATTTTTACTTTGCAATCTTTACTTTCAATCTTTATCATAAAAATACCAAAAATATTATCTTCTCTATCAGATCTCACTTTTGCAAGTGGACGTGAAGGGATTGACAACCCCTTTATTGCGTTGGTTGCAAGGTTCTTATTTGTTTGTGTAGGTACGAGGGACTTGCGTGTGGCCTCCTATTGGATTGATACCTTGGTTCTCAAAAACTGAGGGAAATACTTACGCTACTTTGCTACATCACCCTTTCCTCTTCAAGGGAAAACCAACGCATGCTCAAGAGGTAGTGATAACCCACAAGTATAGGGGATCGCAACAGTTTTCGAGGGTAGAGTATTCAACCCATATTTATTGATTCGACACAAGGGGAGCCAAAGAATATTCTCAAGTATTAGCAGTTGAGTTGTCAATTCAACCACACCTAGATAACTTAGTATCTGCAGCAAAGTATTTAGTAGTAAAGTAGTATGGAAGTAACGGTAACGGTAGCAAAGTAATATTTTTGGGTTTTGTAATGATTGTAACAGTAGCAACGGAAAAGTAAATAAGCAAAGAACAATATGTGAAAAGCTCATAGGCATTGGATCGGTGACGGAGAATTATGCCGGATGCGGTTCAGCATGTAACAATCATAACATAGGGTGACACAGAACTAGCTCCAATTCATCAATGTAATGTAGCCATGTATTCCGAATATAGTCATACGTGCTTATGGAAAAGAACTTGCATGACATCTTTTGTCCTACCCTCCTGTGGAAGCAGGGTCCTAATGGAAACTAAGGGATATTAAGGCCTCCTTTTAATAGAGTACCGGACCAAAGCATTAACACATAGTGAATACATGAACTCCTCAAACTATGGTTATCACTGGGAGTGGTCCCGATTATTGTCACTTCGGGGTCGCCGGATCATAACACATAGTAGGTGACTATAGACTTGCAATATAGGATCAAGAAATCACATATATTCATGAAAACATAATAGGTTCAGATCTGAAATCATGGCACTCGGGCCCAAGTGACAAGCATTAAGCATAGAAAAGTCATAGCAACATCAATATCAAAACATAGTGGATACTAGGGATCAAACCCTAACGAATCTAACTCGATTACATGATAAATCTCATCCAACCCATCACCGTCCAGCAAGCCTACGATGGAATTACTCATGCACGGTGGTGAGCATCATGAAATTGGTGATGGAGGATGGTTGATGATGACGATGGCGACGGATTCCCCTCTCCGGATCCCCGAACGGACTCGAGATCAGCCCTCCCGAGAGAGATTAGGGCTTGGCGGTGGATCCGTATCGTAAAACATGATGAATCTTTCTCTCTGATTTTTTTCTCCCGAACACGAATATATAGAGTTGGAGTTGAGGTCGGTGGAGCTCCAGGGGGCCCACGAGGCAAGGGGCGCGCCCAGGGGGGCAGGCACGCCCCCACCCTCATGGAAAGGGTGTGGGCTCCCTGGCCTTGATTCTTTTGCCAGTATCTTTTATATTTTCCAAAAATAATCTCCGTTGATTTTCAGGTCATTCCGAGAACTTTTGTTTCTGCACAAAAATAATACCATGGCAATTCTGCTGAAAATAGTGGTAGTCCGGGTTAGTTCCATTCAAATGATGCAAGTTAGAGTCCAAAACAAGGGCAAAAGTGTTTGGAAAAGTAGATACGACGGAGACGTATCAACTCCCCCAAGCTTAAACCTTTGCTTGTCCTCAAGCAATTCAGTTGATAAACTGAAAGTGATATGTGTGCTCTTGTTGTTGTAAATATGTAAAGCCAGCATTCAAGTTTTCAGCAAAGATCATGAACTAACCACATTCACAATAACAATTAGGTCTCATGTTTACTCATGTCAATGGCATAATCAACTAGCGAGCAATAATAATAAATCTCGGATGACAACACTTTCTCAAAACAATCATAATAGGATATAACAAGATGGTATCTCTCTAGCCCTTTCTAAGACCGCAAAACATAAATGCAAAGCACCTTTAAAGATCAAGGACTGACTAGACATTGTAATTCATGATAAAATAGATCCAATCATAGTCATACCCAATCCTATATACCTAAGAGATTGATCCCCACTAACCTATTTATCTTAACATGCAAGCATGCCACATCACCATACAATTATAGATGGGATAAGGCCCACCATAACATGCAACCATGCATGGGAAAATAATTATCATTCTATTGTTCAACTTATATTCATTAAATATTTTATCACATATAGTAAGTCATATGCATTTTTAATTTTGGTTCATGTGTTGTTAATCTAAAAATTTATATTCCACACAATCTAATCTTATTGAAATAAACCGCAACCAATTCCCGCAGCAACGCGCGGGGCATCATCTAGTATAAATAAACAATAATGAATGCAAATGACAGCGGTGCTCTCCAAATGGTGCTTTTTAATAAGAGGGTGATGACTCAACATAAAAGTAAATAGATAGGCCCTTCGCAGAGGGAAGCGGTGCCAAAGCTCGATTTTGAAATAGAGATAAATAATATTTTGAGCGGCATACTTTCATTGTCAACATAACAACCAAGAGATGGCGATATCTTCCATGCTACACACATTATAGGCGGTTCCCAAATAGAATGGTAAAGTTTATACTCCCCCTCCACCAACAAGCATCAATCCATCGCTTGCTCGAAACAACGAGTGCCTCCAAGTAGCAAGAGTCCCGGGGGAGTTTTGTTTGCAATTATCTTGATTTAGTTTGCATAAAGCATGGGACTGGGCATCCCGGTGACCAGCCATTTTCTCGTGAGTGAGGAGCGGAGTCCACTCCTCTTGAGAATAACCCGCCTAACATGGAAGATATGGATAGCCCTAGTTGATACATGAGCTATTCGAGCATACAAAACAGAATTTCATTTGAAGGTTTAGAGTTTGGCACATACAAATTTACTTGGAACGGCAGGTAGGTACCGCATATAGGAAGGTATGGTGGACTCATATGGAATAACTTTGGGGTTTAAGGGATTGGATGCACAAGCAGTATTCCCGCTTAGTACAAGTGAAGGCTAGCAAGAGACTGGGAAGCGACCAACCAGAGAGCGACAACAGTCATGAACATGCATTAAAATTAATAAACATTGAGTGCAAGCATGAGTAGGATATTATCCACCATCAACATAAATATCATGAAGGCTATGTTGATTTTGTTTCAACTACATGCGTGAACATGTGCCAAGTCAAGTCACTCGAATCATTCAAAGGAGGATACCACTCTATCATACCACATCACAACCATTTTAATAGCATGTTGGCACGCAAGGTAAACCATTATAAACTCCTAGCTAATTAAGCATGGCATAAGCAACTATAATCTCTAATTGTCATTGCAAACATGTTTATTCATAATAGGCTGAATCAGGAACGATGAACTAATCATATTTACAAAAACAAGAGAGGTCGAGTTCATACCAGCTTCTCTTATCTCAATCAGTCCATCATATATCGTCATAATTGCCTTCACTTGCACGACCGAACGATGTGAATAATAATAGTAGTGCACGTGCATTGGACTAAGCTGGAATCTGCAAGCATTCAATAAATAGGAGAAGACAAGGCAATATGGGCTCTTGGTTAAATCAACAATAATGCATATAAGAGCCACTTCAACAATTTAATCATGGTCTTCTCCTATCGACCCCCAAAGAAAAGAAAAGAAAATAAAACTATTTACACGGGAAAGCTCCCAACAAGCAAAAGAAGAACAGGAAATATTTTTGGGTTTTCTTTTAATTATTACTACTACAGCATGAAAAGTAAACTAGCTAAAAGCTACAACTAAATTTTGTTGTTGTTGTTTTCTTAAGGTTTTTCAAACACACAAGAAGAAAGCATAAAAAGGAAAATAAACTAGCATGGATAGTACAATGAAAAAGTATGAGCACCGACATCTAGCAATGAGTGTGTGAACATAAATGTAATGTCGGTGAGAAATACGTACTCCCCCAAGCTTAGGCTTTTGTCCTAAGTTGGTCTATTGCCACGGCTGGCCTGGCGGATATCCAAAGTTATAGTTGGGGTCATACTGGGAAGAATCCTCGGATTGCCACTGGTTGGCAATCACCTCCGGATCCCACTGGTAATTAGACTGTCGTGGAGGATCAAATTGTGGTTCCAGCTCTGGCTCTGGCTCTGTAGGGTTCCGGTAAGCGTGGATGGCCGCCAGCGGAATGAGATACTGGCCTGCAGATAAATCAAACAAAGAAGGAGCAGGCAAGGTAATAGTCTCAGGGTTATTCTTATCAGTTTGTATTTAAGCGCCCTTTCCCTATTCTTAACAATAAAATCATGCGCTACCATACTCTTATAGTCTAGAAAAACAGTAGGCAGCAATTTTTCTTCTTTCTCATAGTGCCTAATAGGTATGTTATAGTATGCAGCGAGGCGCGAGGCGAAGATGCCTCCCAATATGGGGCGCTTAGTACGGTTAAGATTTAACCACTTTGCAACAATAGCGCCCATACTAAATGTGTCATCATGAAACAAGGCATGGCATAAAATAGCAATATCAGGGGCACTTAGGTTGCCACAGTTTCCGCGACCAATTAAGCATCTACTAGCAAATAATGCAAAGTAACATAAAACAGGAAAATGTATGCTAGTGATTCTTGCATCGGAAATTTTCCTAGTTTCCCCTACAGCAATTGTATCAATAAACCCCTCCACATCGTCACGATGTGGTTCCTCTACGCTGCCTGGAAAAGGCAACTTGCAAACCTCACAAAATTCACGAAGGGTCATCTCCTTATACTCATCATATAGATAAAAATCCACCGAAGGTGGTGACCTCCTAGAATGGAAATGAAAATTTTGCACAAAGATATTAGTGAGTAAGAGGTACTGTTCGCGTTTGTCGTGGAGGAAGTCGGTGAGGCTTGCATTCTCAGCCAATTCATAAAAATCATCATAAATCCCGGCTGCTCTCAAGAAATCATCATAAGGCCTTTCACACGGCCGAACTTTTGCGAGGGAGATTATACTTGGGCCTCTCTTCTTCACTTTGCTTATCCTTCGAGCTTCGGCTCAAGGAGCCCCTCAAAAATCTCTTCATTATTTTCTGAAAATTCCTGAAAATTTTAGTAACTTCAAATAAAAGTGAACCAAACTCAACAAAATTGATAGCAATTACTCCCACAAGTGCCTAGAGACTATATCATGCATTAGAACTACTTGGAACCATATAAATGTGACATGCAAGTTCAAGAACATGGTCACCTAGGCAGCAAAAAATTGCAAAGAATAAAGCACTAGAACAAAAACTAATTGGACCATTGGAGGAGTTACATACAGAGAACAACCCCCCAAAGCAGTTTTCTGAGAGGTGCTTTGAGCTAGGAGATCGAAAATCGCAGCAAAATGAGCTAGAACTCGTGCTTGAGCTGGTTGGTGATTTTTTTGGGAGGAAGAAGGAGTGTGTGGTGTCTAGAATAAGTGGAGGGGAGCCACCATGGGCCCACGAGGCAGGGGGCGCGCCCAGGGGTGGGCGCGCCCTGAACCCTCGTGGCCAGGTGCTTGCTCCCCCTGCTGTGTTCTCAGTGCCAAATATTCTCAAATATTCCAGAAAAAATCATATTTCAATTTCGGGGCATTTGGAGAACTTTTATTTTCGGGGTATTTTTTATTGCACGGATAATTCAGAAAACAGACAGAAAATACTAATTTTACTTTATTTCAACTAAATAACAGAAAGTAAAAGGAAGGTACAGAAGGTTGTGCTTTCTAACTTCATCCATCTCATGCTCATCAAAAGGAATCCACTAACAAGGTTGATCAAGTCTTGTTAACAAACTCATTCCGAATAACATGGAACCGGAGAAATTTTGAATAACACTATGTTACCTCAACGGGGATATGCACGTCCCCAATAATAAGAATATCATATTTCTTCTTGACAGTAGGAAGAGGAAATTCAAAACCTCCAATAATAATTGATGGAATTTTTCCAATAGAATTGATACTGTGGACTTGAGGTTGTTTCTTCGGAAAGTGTACCGTATGCTCATTACCATTAACATGAAAAGTGACATTGCCTTTGTTGCAATCAATAACAGCCCCTGCAGTATTCAAAAAGGGTTCCAAGAATAATAGACATACTATCGTCCTCGGGAATATCAAGAATAACAAAGTTCGTTAAAATAGTAACATTTGCAACCACAACAGGCACATCCTCACAAATACCGACAGGTATAGTAGTTGATTTATCAGCCATTTGCAAATATATTTCAGTAGGTGTCAACTTATTCAAATCAAGTCTATGATATAAAGAGAGGGGCATAACACTAACACCGGCTCCAAGATCACATAAAGCAGTTCTAACATAGTTTCTTTTAATGGAGCATGGTATAGTTGGTACTCCTGGATCTCCAAGTTTCTTAGGTATTCCACCCTTAAAAGTATTATTAGCAAGCATGGTGGAAATTTCAGCTTCCCGTATCGTTCTTTTATTTGTAACAATTTCTTTCATGTACTTAGCATAAGGATTCATTTTGAGCATATCAGTTAATCGCATACGCAAAAAGATAGGTCTAATCATTTCAGCAAAGCGCTCAAAATCCTCATCATCCTTTTTCTTGGATGGTTTAGTAGGAAAAGGCATGGGTTTATGAACCCACGGCTCTCTTTCTTTACCGTGCTTCCTAGCAACAAAGTCTCCCTTATCATAACGTTGATTCTTTGATTGTGGGTTATCAAGATCAACAGCAGGTTCAATTTCTACATCATTATCATTGCTAGGTTGAGCATCAACATGAACATCATCATTAGCATTTTCACTAGGTTCATGATCATTACCAGATTGTGTTTCAACATCAGAAATAGAAATATCATTTGGATTCCCAGGTGGTTCAGCAATAGGTTCACTAGAAGCATGCAAAGTCCTATCATTTTTCTTTTTCTTCTTCTTAGAAGAACTAGGTGCATCTATATTATTTCTCTGAGAATCTTGCTCAATTATCTTAGGATGGCCTTTAGGATACAAAGGTTCCTGAGTCATCTTAACAATTCTAGTAGCCACTCTAACAACATAGTCATTATTCTTACTATTCAATTCACTGAGCAAATCATTCTGAGCTTTAAGTACTCGTTCTAATTGAGTGTAACCATAGAAGCATGTTTACTAATGAGTTTAAGTTCACCTTTAACTCTAGACATATAATCACCCAAGTGTTCAATCATATAAGCATTTTGTTTTAATTGTCTACCAAAATAAGCATTAAAATCTTCTTTCTTAACCATAAAGTTATCAAACTCATCCAAACATTGGCTAGCAAACTTGGTAGGAGGGATTTCAGCTTTATCATATCTATAGAGAGAATTTACCTTTACTACCTGTGTCGGGTTATCAAGACCATGTGTTTCTTCAATAGGTGATGGATCAAGACCATATATTTCTTCAACAGGCGGTAAATTAAGACCATGTATTTCTTCAATAGGTGGTAAATTCTTAACATCTTCAGCTTTAATACCCTTCTCTTTCATAGATTTCTTTGCCTCTTGCATGTCTTCAGGACTGAGAAATAGAACACCCCTCTTCTTCGGAGTTGGCTTAGGAGTTGGTTTAGGAAGCGTCCAATTATTTTCAATTGTCAACATATTATTCAACAGAATTTCAGCTTCATCTGGTGTTCTTTCCCTGAAAACACAACCAACACAACTATCCAGGTGGTCTTTGGAAGCATCGGTTAGTCCATTATAAAAGATATCAAGTATTTCATTTTTCTTGAGAGGATGATCAGGCAAAGCATTAAGTAATTGGAGAAGCCTCCCCCATGCTTGTGGGAGACTCTCTTCTTCAATTTGCAAAAAATTATATATATCCCTTAAAGCAGCTTGTTTCTTATGAGTAGGGAAATGTTTAGCAGAGAAGTAATAAATCATATCCTGGGGACTACGCATGCAACCAGGATCAAGAGAATTAAACCATATCTTAGCATCACCCTTTAATGAGAACGGAAATATTTTAAGGATATAATAGTAGCGAGTTTTCTCATCATTAGTGAACAGGGTGGCTATATCATTTAATTTAGTAAGATGAGCCACAACAGTTTCAGATTCATAGCCATAGAAAGGATCAGATTCAACCAAAGTAATTATATCAGGATCAATAGAGAATTCATAATCCTCATCAGTAACAAAGATAAGTGAAGTAGCATAAGCAGGATCATATTTCATTCTAGCATTCAGAGTTTTTTGTTTAAGCTTAGCTAATAATTTCTTAAGATCACTTCTATCATTGCAAGCAAGAAAGTCTCTAGCAGTTTCTTCATCCATAACATAGCCCTCAGGCCCAACAGGCAATTCATATTTAGGGGGAGAATCTTCATCATCACTTTCATCAATATTATCAGTTTCAATAATTTCATTCTCTCTAGCCCTAGCAAGTTGTTCATCAAGAAATTCACTAAGTGGCACAGTAGTATCAAGCATAGAAGTAGTTTCATCATAAGTATCATGCATAGCAAAAGTGGCATCATCAATAACATGCGACATATCAGAATTAATAGCAGAAGCATGTTTTGGTGTCGCAAGCTTACTCAAAACAGAAGGTGAATCAAGTGCAGAGCTAGATGGCAGTTCCTTACCTCGTAGTTGAGGGATAAATTTTTGTTTTCGCGTCTTTCAAGTTCTTCATAGTGACCAGCAGATATAAATCCCAAGTGACTCAAAGAATAGAGCTATGCACCCTGGCAACGGCGCCAGAAAATAGTCTTGATAACCCACAAGTATAGGGGATCGCAACAGTTTTCGAGGGTAGAGTATTCAACCCAAATTTATTGATTCGACACAAGGGGAGCCAAAGAATATTCTCAAGTATTAGCAGTTGAGTTGTCAATTCAACCACACCTGGATAACTTAGTATCTGCAGCAAAGTATTTAGTAGCAAAGTAGTATGGAAGTAACAGTAATGGTAGCAAAGTAATTTTTTTGGGTTTTGTAGTGATTGTAACAGTAGCAACGGAAAAGTAAATAAGCAAAGAACAATATGTGAAAAGCTCGTAGGCATTGGATCGATGATGGAGAATTATGCCGGATGCGGTTCATCATGTAACAATCATAACATAGGGTGACACAGAACTAGCTCCAATTCATCAATGTAATGTAGGCATGTATTCCGAATATAGTCATACGTGCTTATGGAAAAGAACTTGCATGACATCTTTTGTCCTACCCTCCCGTGGCAGCGGGGTCCTAATGGAAACTAAGGGATATTAAGGCCTCCTTTTGATAGAGTACCGGACCAAAGCATTAACACATAGTGAATACATGAACTCCTCAAACTATGGTCATCACCGGGAGTGGTCCCGATTATTGTCACTTCGGGGTTGCCAGATCATAACACATAGTAGGTGACTATAGACTTGCAAGATAGGATCAAGAACTCACATATATTCATGAAAACATAATAGGTTCAGATCTGAAATCATGGCACTCGGGCCCTAGTGACAAGCATTAAGCATAGCAAAGTCATAGCAACATCAAATCATAACATAGTGGATACTAGGGGTCGAACCCTAACGAATCTAACTCGATTACATGATAAATCTCATCCAACCCATCACCGTCCAGCAAGCTTACGATGGAATTACTCACGCACGGCGGTGAGCATCATGAAATTGGTGATGGAGGATGGTTGATGATGACGCTGGCGACGGATTCCCCTCTCCGGAGCCCCGAACGGACTCCAGATCTGCCCTCCCGAGAGAGATTAGGTCTTGGCGGCGGCTCCGTATTGTAAAACGCGATGAATCTTTCTCTCTGATTTTTTCTCCCCGAACACGAATATATAGAGTTGAGGTCGGTGGAGCTCCAGGGGGCCCACGAGGCAAGGGGGCGCGCCCAGGGGGGCAGACGCGTCCCCACCCTCGTGGAAAGGGTGTGGGCCCCCTAGCCTTGATTCTTTTGCAAGTATTTTTTATATTTTCCAAAAATAATCTCCGTTGATTTTCAGGTCATTCCGAGAACTTTTGTTTCTGCACAAAATAACACCATGGCAATTCTGCTGAAAACAGCATCAGTCCGGGTTAGTTCCATTCAAATCATGCAAGTTAGAGTCCAAAACAAGGGCAAAAGTGTTTGGAAAAGTTGATATGACGGAGACGTATCAGGTAGCAAGAAGGATTTCTGGCGCCGTTGCCGGGGAGGCTTACACCAAGTCATGTCAAGATTTGATCTCCCGTCAACTAAGCCATTTGTGGCGCCCTTGCCGGGGAGTCTACGCACAAGTCAAGACATACGAAGTACCCATCACAAACTCTTATCCCTCGCATTACATTATTTGCCATTTGCCTCTCGTTTTCCTCTCCCCCACTTCATCCT
Source organism: Triticum aestivum (assembly GCF_018294505.1). Lineage (NCBI taxonomy): Eukaryota > Viridiplantae > Streptophyta > Magnoliopsida > Poales > Poaceae > Triticum > Triticum aestivum. The sequence continues at coordinate 457,686,727 of NC_057802.1, forward strand.
TGCCGTTTTATTCGCCCTCTCTTTACGTTCGCCTCTTTTTCGCTTGCTTCTTGTGCCCCGTGTGCCGTCATGGCCAGTCCTTTATCTACTCCTTTGTCTCCCGAGAATGAAGTTCTTAATTTTAAACAAAGGGAGGGAGAAAATCTAAAAGATGCTTGGTACAGAATTTGCAATGCTCAAAATAGATCTACTAGGAAGCAATCTACTTCCGTTCTTCTTCGAAATTTTTATGTAGGCATCACCCCTTGGAATAGATATATTCTTGATACCATTACCGGAGGGAATTTCTTGGGTAGCCATACTTTTGATTCTTATAATGCTATGTTAGATTTGTTTGGCCCACCACCTCTTTTGGTTAATGGAACTGTTTTAACTTTGGACCATGTGATGCAAAGGCTGGAAATTATTGTAAATAAAGTTGCCACTTTAGAATTGATTGAAAATTTGGATAAAAAGATCCACAACCAAATTATCCAGTACGGATCTAAGGTAGGAGTTGCTCTTAAATTTTTTAAAGAAAAGGAACCCATAGTTAACGAAAAGATAGATCAAGATTCCACAAGAACTGATAAAATTGAGGATATTATTACCAACTTAGGGTCTGACTTTTCTTCTGTGCAAAATACTCCAAAACCTTCTAATGCTAAATTTGCCAAACTGATGTATGTTCCTAAAAATAAGGGTGAAACTTCTAGTAAGGGAAATGCGGATCTCAAATCCATAAGTGTTCACCCCAACTTTCTCGCTATCATTAAGGAACCTTTTGCTACAAATGATTTTCTAGATTTCGTGCCTAGGAGTTTGATCACTAATAAAAAGAAGGAAACTCCTAAGGGTTATAAGTGTTCTATTGAAGAATTGCATGCCAAAGATGATAATACCTAGATCTATCCTTGCCTTTATGCCTAGCTAGGGGCGTTAAACGATAGCGCTTGTTGGGAGGCAACCCAATTTTATTTTTGTTTCTTGCGTTTTGTTTCTGTTTAGTAATAAATAATTCATCTAGCCTCCGGTTAGATGTGTTTTCATGTTTAATTTAGTGTTTTTGCCAAGTAGGACCTTTGTTAAGACTTGGGTGAAGTCTTTTTGATCTTGCTGTAAAAAAACAAAAACTTTAGCGCTCACGAGATTAGCTACAACTTTTTACTGGAGAGTGCTATTTAGTTGATTATTTTTGCAGATGATTAATAGATAAATTACTCACGTCCAGTATTTTAGAATTTTTGGAGTTCCAGAAGTATGCGTTTGATACAGATTGCTACAGACTGTTCTGTTTTTGACAGATTCTGTTTTTCGTGTGTTGTTTGCTTATTTTGATGAATCTATGGCTAGTATCGGAGGTTATGAACCATAGAGAAGTTGTAATGCAGTAGGTTTAACACCAATATAAATAAATAATGAGTTCATTACAGTACCTTGAAGTGGTGGTTTGTTTTGTTTCGCTAACGGAGCTCATGAGATTTTCTGTTGAGTTTTGTGTTGTGAAGTTTTCAAGTTTTGGGTAAAGATTTGATGGATTAAGGAACAAGGAGTGGCAAGAGCCTAAGCTTGGGGATGCTCAAGGCACCCCAAGGTAAAATCCAAGGACAACCAAAAATCCTAAGCTTGGGGATGCCCCGGAAGGCATCCCCTCTTTTGTCTTCGTCCATCGGTAACTTTACTTGGAGCTATAGTTTTATTCACCACATGATATGTGTTTTGCTTGGAGCGTCTTGTATGATCTGAGTCTTTGCTTTTTAGTTCACCACAATCATCCTTGTTGTACACACATTTTGGGAGAGATACACATTAATTGAAATTTATTAGAATACTCTATGTGCTTCACTTATATCTTTTGAGCTAAACAATTTTGCTCTAGTGCTTCACTTATACCTTTTAGAGCACGGTGGTGGTCATATTTTATAGAAATTATTTATCTCTCATGCTTCACTTATATTATTTTGAGAGTCTTTTAGAACAGCATGGTAGTTTTCCTTGGCTATAAATTTAGTCCTAATATGATAGGCATCCAAGATGGATATAATAAAAACTTTCATATAAGTGCATTGAATACTAAGAGAAGTTTGATACTTGATGATTGTTTTGAGATATGAAGATGGTGATATTAGAGTTATGCTAGTTGAGTAGTTGTGAATTTGAGAAATAGATGTTCAAAAGTTTGTGATTCCCGTAGCATGCACGTATGGTGAACCGTTATGTGATGAAGTCGGAGCATGATTTATTTATTGATTGTCTTCCTTATGCGTGGCGGTCGGGGACGAGCGATGGTCTTTTCCTACCAATCTATCCCCCTAGGAGCATGCGCGTAGTACTTCGTTTCGATAACTAATAGATTTTTGCAATAAGTATGTGAGTTCTTTATGACTAATGTTGAGTCCATGGATTATACGCACTCTCATCCTTCCACCATTGCTAGCCTCTCTAATACCGCGCACCTTTCGCCTCATACACCCACCATATACCTTCCTCAAAACAGCCACCATACCTAACTATTATGGCATTTCCATAGCCATTCCGAGATATATTGATAGACAACTTTCCACCATTCCGTTTATTATGACACGTTTCATCATTGTCATATTGCTTTGCATGATCATGTAGTTGACATCGTATTTGTGGAAAAGCCACCCTTATAATTATTTCATACATGTCACTCTTGATTCATTGCATATCCCGGTACACCGCCGGAGGCATTAACATAGAGTCATATTTTGTTCTAAGTATTGAGTTGTAATCTTTGAGTTGTAAGTAAATAAAAGTGTGATGATCATCATTATTAGAGCATTGTCCCAAGTGAGGAAAGGATGATGGAGACTATGATTCCCCCACAAGTCGGGATGAGACTCCGAGCGAAAAAGAAAGAAAGAAAGAAAGAAAAGAGGCCCAAAAAAAGGGAAAAAAGAAGAAGGCCCAAATAAAAAATGAGAGAAAAAGAGAGAAGGGGCAATGTTACTATCCTTTTACCACACTTGTGCTTCAAAGTAGCACCATGATCTTCATGAAAGAGAGTCTCCTATGTTGTCACTTTCATATACTAGTGGGAATTTTACATTATAGAACTTGGCATGTATATTCCAATGATGGGGTTCCTCAAAATGCCCTAGGTCTTTGTGAGCAAGCGAGTTGGATGCACACCCACTTAGTTTCTTTTGTTGAGCTTTCATACACTTATAGCTCTAGTGCATTCGTTGCATGGCAATCCCTACTCACTCACATTGATATCTATTGATGGGCATCTCCATAGCCCATTGATACGCCTAGTTGATGTGAGACTATCTTCTCCTTTTTTGTCTTCTCCACAACCACCATTCTATTCCACATATAATGATATATCCATGGCTCACGCTCACGTATTGCGTGAAGATTGAAAAAGTTTGAGAACATCAAAAGTATGAAACAATTGCTTGGCTTGTCATCGGGGTTGTGCATGATTAAATACTTTGTGTGATGAAGATAGAGCATAGCCAGACTATATGATTTTGTAGGGATAACTTTCTTTAGCCATGTTATTTTGAGAAGACATGATTGCTTTGTTAGTATGCTTGAAGTATTATTATTTTTATGTCAATATTAAAATTTTGTCTTGAATCTTTCGGATCTGAACATTCATGCTACAATAAAGAAAATTACATTGAGAAATATGTTAGCTAGCATTCCACATCAAAAATTCTGTTTTTATCATTTACCTACTCGAGGACGAGCAGGAATTAAGCTTGGGGATGCTTGATACGTCTCCAACGTATCTATAATTTTTTACTGTTCCATGCTATTATATTATCTGTTTTGGATGTTTAATGGGCTTTACCATACACTTTTATATTATTTTTGGGACTAACCTACTAACCCAAGGCCCGGTGCAAATTGCTGTTTTTTTTGCCTATTTCAGTGTTTCGCAGAAAAGGAATATCAAACGGAGTCCAAACGGAATGAAACCTTCGGGAGAGTTATTTTTGGAACAAACGTGATCCAGAGGACTTGGAGTGGACGTCAAAAAATCAACGAGGAGGCCACGAGGCAGGGAGGCGCGCCTGCCCCCCCTGGGCGCGCCCCCACCCTCGTGGGCCCCTCGCAGCTCCACCGACGTACTTCTTCCTCCTATATATATCCATATACCCCGAAACCAACCAGGAGCACCATGAAACCCTATTTCCACCGCGGCAACCTTCTGTACCCGTGAGATCCCATCTTGGGGCCTTTTCCGGCGCTCCACCGGAGGGGGAATCGATCACGGAGGGCTTCTACATCAACACCATAGCCTCTCCGATGATGTGTGAGTAGTTTACCACAGACCTTCGGGTCCATAGTTATTAGCTAGATGGCTTCTTCTCTCTCTTTGGATCTCAATACAAAGTTCTCCTCGATCTTCTTGGAGATCTATTCGATGTAACTCTTTTTGCAGTGTGTTTGTTGAGATCCGATGAATTGTGGGTTTATGATCAAGATTATCTATGAACAATATTTGAATCTTCTCTGAATTCTTTTATGTATCATCGGTTACCTTTGCAAGTCTCTTCGAATTATCAGTTTGGTTTGGCCTACTAGATTGATCGTTCTTGCAATGGGATAAGTGCTTAGCTTTGGGTTCAATCTTGCGTTGCTCGATCCCAGTGATAGAAGGGGAAACGACACGTATTGTATTGTTGCCATCGAGGATAAAAAGATGGGGTTTATATCATATTGCTTGAGTTTATCCCTCTACATCATGTCATCTTGCCTAATGCGTTACTCTGTTCTTATGAACTTAATACTCTAGATGCATGCTGGATAGCGGTCGATGTGTGGAGTAATAGTAGTAGATGCAGGCAGGAGTCGGTCTACTTGTCGCGGACGTGATGCCTATATACATGATCATGCCTAGATATTCTCATAATTATGCACTTTTCTATCAATTGCTCGACAGTAATTTGTTCACCCACCGTAATACTTATGCTAAATTGAGAGAAGCCACTAGTGAAACCTATGCCCCCCGGGTCTATTTTCCATCATATACGTTTCCAATCTATTTTTACTTTGCAATCTTTACTTTCAATCTTTATCATAAAAATACCAAAAATATTATCTTCTCTATCAGATCTCACTTTTGCAAGTGGCCGTGAAGGGATTGACAACCCCTTTATCACGTTGGTTGCAAGGTTCTTATTTGTTTGTGTAGGTACGAGGGACTTGCGTGTGGCCTCCTACTGGATTGATACCTTGGTTCTCAAAAACTGAGGGAAATACTTACGCTACTTTGCTGCATCACCCTTTCCTCTTCAAGGGAAAACCAATGCATGCTCAAGAGGTAGCAGCGTACTAGTTGCATGAATTTGTATGGACATAGGATTCAGAATATAAGATACGCGGTTGTGGAGGCATGGATTTAGAGAGTGCACGGTCAGTGTCTGCGCGCGCGCCCGGGCGCATCCGCGGACGTATAGGGGGCCGGATTTGCCAACTCCGGTTGTAGATGCTCTGACGCAGGGAGAGGAAAAGCAGTGGCCGGAGATGGTGTCTGTAGCATGTGGCTTTGTGCGACAGAGAGGTCGGTTATGTGCGTCTTGCATGACTTTTATTTGTGAACTATTAACAAAAATGTCCCTGATGCCTTAATATACTATTCAAATTGTGATGTAGTATTGGTAAATCACGTGCGATTGTTCGCTGAAATTAGGGATGGCATGGGTACCCATTACCTGCGTACCCTGTGGGTAAAAACCTATTAGGGTAAGGGTATGAAACAAAAATTTACCTATGGGTACTTAAATGAAAAAATATCATACCCATCGGATAGAGAGGGTATGAGTATAGGATCGTATAACCCATGCCCGCATACCCATGTACCCATATGTTGACAAGTGAGTTTCCTTTAATATCCTAACGCATTAACTTTTCCTCCCTAATCGTGCTAGGTAAAAGCTCTAATGTGCAGTCGAACTATCTCTATAATTTATCGTGATTTTCTGAATTTAAAGTGTATGACTATGTGTTGTTATTATGATTATGTGTTGTTGTTTAACATTTGTATGGGTTGCTTTATAAGCAAATACTTTTGTTTATGAGAATGTGTCGTTGTTACAATTTGTTGTATAAAATGTGTTGCTATAAATAATTTATAATTATATGTTGCTTTTTACAACTATTTTCTACTCAATTTGATGTGTTGGAAACACGGGTATTTTTACCCGCGGGTACCTGCTACTTCTTGAGCTTGCGTTGGTTTTCCCTTGAAGAGGAAAGGGTGATGCAGAAAAGTAGATATAAATATTTTCCTCAGTTAAGAACCAAGGTATAAATCCAGTAGGAGTAACACACAAGTCTCCAATAATTGCACCTGCACAGACAAACAAATACTTGCACCCAATGCGATGAAGGGGTTGTCAATCCCTTCAAAGTTACTTGCAAGGCTGAGATCTGATAGTGATGGATATAAAAGATGAATAAAAGTGTAAAATAAAATTGAAGTAAATAAATTGTAGCAAGGTATTCTTGTGTTTTTTATTTTGTAGATATGAAAATAATATGATAAAAATTTGACTCGGGGCCATAGTTTTCACTAGAGGCTTCTCTCTTGAAAGAAAGCATACGATGGGTAAACAAATTACTGTTGAGCAATTGATAGAAACGGACATAGTTATGATAATATCCAAGGAAATGATCATGTATATAGACATCACGTCTGAGACAAGTAGACCGACTCCTGCCTGCATCTACTACTATTACTCCACACATCGACCGCTGTCTAGCATGCCTCTAGTGTATTAAGTTAATAAGAATGGAGTAACGCCTTAAGCAAGATGACATGATGTAGAGGGATAGATCCAATCATTATGAACAAACCCCATCTTTTTATCCTTAATGGCAACAATACAAATACGTGTCATGTCTCCTTTTGTCACTGGGATTGAGCACCGCAAGATTGAAACCATTACAAAGCACTTCTTCCATTGCAAGAAAAATCAATCTAGTTGGCAAACCCAAATCAATAGACCGGAGAGAAATACAAAGCTATATAAATCATGCATGAAAGAGTTCAGAGAAGACTCAAATAATATTCATAGATAATTTGATCATAAACCCACAATTTATCTGATCTCAACAAACACACAGCAAAACAATATTACATCGAATAGATCTCCAAGAACATCGAGGATAACATTGTATTGAAGATCAAAGACAGAGAAGAAGCCATCTAGATACTAGCTATGGACCCATATGTGTGTGGTAAACTACTCACACATCATCGAAAGGGCAGCAAGGTTGGTGTAGAAGCCCTCAGTGATCGAATCCCCCTCTAGCAGAGTACCGGAAACGGTCCCCAGATGGGATCTCATGAAGACAGAAACTCGCCGTGGCGGAAAAGTATTTTTGGTGTGCCCTCTGGTCTACGAGGAATATTTGGGTATTTATAGAAGAAGAATTAGGGTTAGAGGAATCACGAGGGACCCACAAGCTTCCCCCCCCCCCCGCTGGAGCGTGCCCCATGAGCTTGTGGCCATCTCGTGGCCCTTCTGGCCTCCACCCGAAGCTTCCAGCGTGCCTTGTGGTCCAAGAAAAATCGTCAAAAAGTTTCATTCCATTTGGACTCCGTTTGGTATTGATTTCTGTAAAGACAAAAACAAGGAAAAAACAGCAACTGGCATTGGGCACTAGGTTAATAAGTTAGTCCCCAAAAATGATATAAAATAGCATAATAATGCATATAAAACATCCAAGATTGATAATATAATAGCATGGAACAATAAAAAATTATAGATACGTTGGAGACGTATCAAGCATCCCCAAGCTTAATTCCTGCTCGTCCTCGAGTAGGTAAATGATAAAAACAGAATTTTTGATGTGGAATGCTACCTAACATGTTTATCATGTAATCTTTCTTTATGTGGCATGAATATTCAGATCCATAAGATTCAAAACAAAAGTTTAATATTGACATAAAAACAATAATACTTCAAGCATACTAAAAAGCATCATGTCTTTTCAAAATATCATGGCTAAAGAAAGTTATCCCAAAAAAATCATATAGTCTTGTCATGCTCCATCTTCTTAACACAAAGTATTTATCATGCACAACCCCGATGACAAGCCGAGCAATTGGTTCATACTTTTTAACGCGCTTCAGCTTTTTGAACTCTCACATAATACATGAGCGTAAGCCATGGATATAGCACAATGGGTGGAATAGAATATGATGTTGTAGGTTGTGTGGAGAAGACAAAAAAGAAGGAAGTCTCACATTGACGAGGCTAATCAACGGGCTATGGAGATGCCCATCAATTTATATCAATGTAAATACTATGGATTGCCATGCAACAGATGCACTAGAGCTATAAGTGTATGAAAGCTCAAAAGAAAACTAAGTGGATGTGCATCCAACTTGCTTGCTCATGAGGACCTCGGGCATTTGAGGAAGCCCATCATTGGAATATACAAGCCAAGTTCTATAATGAAAAATTCCCACTAGTAATATATGAAAGTGACAAAATAGGAGACTCTCTATCATGAAGAACATGGTGCTACCTTGAAGCACAAATGTGGAAAAGGATAGTAACATTGTCCCTTCTCTCTTTTTCTCTCATTTTTTCTTTTCTTTTTTCCTTTTTTTTGTTGGGCACTTCGGCCTCTTTTTTCTTGGGCTCATTTGGCCTCTTTATTTTTTGGGCTCATTTGGCCTCTCTTTTTTTATTCCTCACACGGGACAATGCTCTAATAATGAATATGATCATCGCACTTCTATTTACTTACAACTCAAAAGAAAATTACAACTCTATACTAGAACAAAAATATGACTCTATATGAATGCCTCCGGTGGTGTACCGGGATGTGCAATGATCTAGCCTGACATGTATAAAAAATATGAACGTTGGCAGAGCCACAGATACTATGTCAACTATATGATTATGCAAAGAAATATGACAATGATAATATGTGTCATAATAAAATGGAACGGTGGAAGTTGCATGGCAATATATCTCGGAATGGCTATGGAAATGTCATAATAGGTAGGTATGGTGGCTATTTTTAGGAAGATATAAGGAGGCTTATGTGTGATAGAGCGTATCATATCACGGGGTTTGGATGCACCGGCGAAGTTTGCACCACAACTAAGGTGAGAAGGAGCAATGCACGGTACCGAAGAGGCTAGCAAATTGCGGAAAGGTTAGAGTGCGTATAATCCATGGACTCACACTAGTCATAAAGAACTCACATACTTATTGCAAGAATTTAATAAGCCCCTGAAGCAAAGTACTACTACGCATGCCCCTAGGGGGATATATTGGTAGGAAAAGACCATTGCTCGTCCCCGACCGACACTCATAAGGAAGACAATCAATAATAAATCATGCTCCAATTTCATAGCAAAACGAGAGACCATACGTGCATGCTTCGGGAATCACAAACCTTAACACCAATATTCTTACTAAACCAAAATTACTCACTAGCATGACTCTAATATCACCATCTTTATATCTCAAAACAAATGCAAGGAATCAAACTTCTCATATATTCAATGATCTTCATGAAAGTTTTTATTATATCCCTCTTGAATACCCATCATATTAGGACTAAATTCATAACCCAAGCAAATTGTCATGCTATTTATAAGACTCTCAAAATAATATAAGTAAAGCATGGGAGCTCATAAATTTCTTTAAATATAACCACCGTTGTGCTCTAAAAGATATAAGTGAAGCACTAGAGCAACTACCTAAATCAAAAGATATAAGTGAAGCTCAAAGAGTATTCTAATAAATTCATGATTAATGTGTGCCCCTCTCAAAAAGGTGTGTCCGGCAAGGATGATTGTGTAAAACTAAAAAGCAAATAAAGAAAAGACTCATATAATACACGACGCTCCAAGCAAAACACATATCATGTAGTGAATAAAAATATAGCCTCAAGTAATTTACCGATGGATTGTAGATAAAAGAGGGGATGCCATCCGGGGCATCCCCAAGCTTAGACGCTTGGTTGTCCTTGAATATTACTTTGGAATGCCATGGGCATCCCCAAGCTTAGGCTCTTGCCACTCCTTATTCCTTAGCCCATCGAAACTTCACTCAAAACTTGAAAACTTCACAGCAGAAAACTCATGGGATCCATTAGTATAATAAAGCAAATCACCACTTTTAAGTACTGTTGTAAACTCATTCCAAATTTATATTTGCATTATATCTACTGTATTATAACTTCACCATGGCTCATACCCCCCTGATACAATCCATAGATTCATCAAAACAAGAGAACAACACAATGAAAGCAAAATCTGTCAAAAACAGAACAGTCTGTAGTAATCTGGACATTAACCAAACTTCTGTAACTCCAAATTCTGAAAAATTAGGACAACGTGGGAAATTTGTATATCAATCTTGTGTAAAAAATCTAGTACTTCATGAGCTCGAGCAAATTTTAACAATTCTGCTACTGGATGCAGAAGTTTCTGTTTTTTCACAAAATCAAATCAACAATCTTCCAAAGCATCCCAAAGGTCTTACTTGGCACAAACACTAATTTAAACACAAGAACACTATCAAAACAGAAGTAAGTGGTATAAACTCATTAAAACAGAAAGTAAAAATATTGGGTTGTCTCCCAACAAGCGCTTTTCTTTAAAGCCTTTTAGCTAGGCGTTGATAATTTTAATGACCCTCAAACCGCCCGCATACGTCCGGACGCACTATCCGGACCACAGAAGCCATCCAACGCGGGCCAGTATCGGTCCGCTCGGCGGTCCAGATGCACTTTATCCCGCAAAGTGGAGACATAGTGGGGGTGCGGGAGTCCAGACGGCATACACGTTGGACTCCAACACCCCAGGCCCACTAAATCCGCACACCCGGTGCCATTTTCTTCCACTCCCCCTGGCTTTGCATCCGCAACCTCCACCTCCACCGTCACCGTTGTACCTCTCTGGTCACCACACAGATATTGTCGGACGTTCGCAACCAGCAACGACGTGCCCACTCGCCTTTTACAACAGCGATGTTCACCCTGGAGCCATTTATACCCAGGTACACTCCACCACTGATAACCCACAAGTATAGGGGATCGCAACAGTTTCGAGGGTAGAGTATTCAGCCCAAATTTATTGATTCGACACATGGGGAGCCAAAGAATATTCTCAAGTATTAGCAGTTGACTTGTCAATTCAACCACACCTGAAAAACATAATATCTGCAGCAAAGTATTTAGTAGCAAAGTAGTATGGAAGTAACAGTAATGGTGGCAAAAGTAACAGTAGCAGTTTTTGTAGCAATCGTAACAGTGGCAATGGAAAAGTAACTAAGCAAAGATCAATATGTGAAAAGCTCGTTGGAAATGGATCAATGATGGATAATTATGTCGGGTGTGATTCCTCATGCAATAGTTATAACATAGGGTGACACAGAACTAGCTCCAGTTCATCAATGTAATGTAGGCATGTATTCCGAATATAGTCATACATGTTATGGAAAAGAACTTGCATGACATCTTTTGTCCTACCCTCCCGTGGCAGCGGGGTCCTATTGGAAACTAAGGTATATTAAGGCCTCCTTTTAATAGAGTACCGGACCAAAGCATTAACACTTAGTGAATACATGAACTCCTCAAACTACGGTCATCACCGGGAGTGGTCCCAATTATTGTCACTTCGGGGTTGCCGGATCATAACACATAGTAGGTGACTATAGACTTGCAAGATAGGATCAAGAACTCACATATATTCATGAAAACATAATAGGTTCAGATCTGAAATAATAGCACTCGGGCCCTAGTGACAAGCATTAAGCATAGCAAAGTCATAGCAACATCAATCTTAGAACATAATGGATACTAGGGATCAAACCCTAACAAAACTAACTCGATTACATGGTAAATCTCATCCAACCCATCGCCGTCCAGCAAGCCTACAATGAGATTACTCACGCACGGCGGTGAGCATCATGAAATTGGTGATGGAGGATGATTGATGATAACGACGGCGACGGATTCCCCTCTCCTGAGCCCCAAACGGACTCCAGATCAGCCCTCCCGAGGAAGATTAGGGCTTGGCGGCAGCTCCGCATTGTAAAACGCGATGAATCCTTCTCTCTGATTTTTTCTCCCCGAACGTGAATATATGGAGTTGGGGTTGAGGTCGGTGGAGTCCCAGGAAGCCCATGAGGCAGGGGCGTGCCCTGCACCCTCGTGGACAGGGTGTGGGCCCCCTGATGCTGATTCTTTTGCCAGTATTTTTTATTAATTCCAAAACGTGTCTCCGTGGATTTTCAGGTCATTCCGAGAACTTTTATTTCTGCACAAAAAATAACACCATGGCAGTTCTGCTGAAAACATCGTCAGTCTGGGTTAGTTCCATTCAAATCATGCAAGTTAGAGTCCAAAACAAGGGCAAAAGTGTTTGGAAAAGTAGATACGTTGGAGACATATCAACTCCCCCAAGCTTAAACCTTTGCTTGTCCTCAAGCAATTCAGTTGACAAACTGAAAGTGATAAAGAAAAACAGTTACAAACTCTATTTGATCTTGTTGTTGCAAATATGTAAAGCCAGCATTCAAGTTTTCAGCAAAGATTATGAACTAACCATATTCACAATAACATTTAGGTCTCATGTTTACTCATATCAATGACACAATCAACTAGCGAGCAATAATAATAAATCTCGGATGACAACACTTTCTCAAAACAATCATAACCTGATATAACAAGATGGTATCTTGCTAGCCCTTTATGAGACCGCAAAACATAAATACAGAGCTCCCCTGATCAAGGACTGACTAGACATTGTAATTCATGGTAAAAGAGATCCAGTCACAGTCATACTCAATGTAAATTAATAGCAATGCATGCAAATGACAGCGGTGCTCTCCAACTGGTGCTTTTTAATAAGAGGATGATGACTCAACATAAAAGTAAATAGATAGGCCCTTCGCAGAGGGAAGCAGGGATTTGCATAGGTGCCAGAGCTCGAGTTTTGAAATAGAGATAAATAATATTTTGAGTGGCATACTTTCATTGTCAACATAACAACCAAGAGATCTCGATACCTTCCATGCTACACACATTATAGGCGGTTCCCAAGCAGAATGGTAAAGTTTATACTCCCCCACCACCAACAAACATCAATCCATGGCTTATCCGAAACAACGGGTGCCTCCAACTAACAAAAATCCTGGGGAGTTTTGTTTGCAATTATTCTGATTTGAGGATGGGACTGGGCATCCTGGTTACCGGCCATTTTCTTGTGAGTGATGAGCAGAGTCAATTCATCATGAGAATAACCCACCTAGCATGGAAGATATAGACAGCCCTAGTTGATACATGAGCTATTCGAGCATACAAAACCGAATTTCATTTGAAGGTTTAGAGTTTGGCACATACAAATTTACTTGGAACGGTAGGTAAATACCACATATAGGAAGGTATGATGGACTCATATGGAATAACTTTGGGGTTTTATGGAAGTGGATGCACAAGCAGTATTCCCGCTTAGTACAAGTGAAGGCTAGAAAGAGACTGGGAAGCGACCAACTAGAGACAGCAGTCATGAACATGCATTAAGATTAATAAACAATGAGTGCAAGCATGAGTAGGATATAAATCACCATGAACATAAATATCGTGGAGGCTATGTTGATTTTGTTTCAACTACATGCGTGAACATGTGCCAAGTCAAGCCACTCGAATCGTTCAAAGGAGGATTGAGCGAGTCCTGGACTAAGGGGTCCTCGGGCGTCCGGCCTGTTAGCCATGGGCCGGACTGATGGGCTGTGAAGATGCGAAGACCGAAGACTGCACCCGTGTCCGGATGGGACTCTCCTTGGTGTGGAAGGCAAGCTTGGCGACCAAATATGTAGATTCCTTTCCTTTGTAACCGACCTTGTGTAACCCTAGATCCTCCCGGTGTCTATATAACCAAGAGGACTTAGTCCGGAGGGGAGAGAGACTCATTATCATAGTCATACAGGCTAGGCTTTTAGGGTTTAGCCATCTCGATCTCATGGTAGATCAACTCTTGTAATACTCATATTCATCAAGATCAATCAAGCAGGAAGTAGGGTATTACCTCCATAGAGAGGGCCCGAACCTGGGTAAACATTGTGTCCCCTGTCTCCTGTTACCATCGACCTTAGACGCACAGTTCGGGACCCCCTACCCGAGATCCGCCGGTTTTGACACCGACATTCGTGCTTTCATTGAGAGTTCCACTGTGCCGTCCCCAAAAGGTTTGATGGCCCCTTCCATTGTCAACGACAATGCTGTCCAAAGAGAAACCTTTCTCCCCGGACAGATCTTCATATTCGGCGGCTTCGCACTGCGGTCCAACTCGTTTGGCCATCTGGAGCAGATCGATAGCTACGCCCCTAGCCATCAGGTCAGATTTGGGAGCTTGAACTACGTCGCGGACATCCGTGGAGATTTGATATTTGCCGGATTTGAGACCACGGCAACCACTCCTGGTCACCTTGACGAACATGACTTAAATCTGTCGTCAAACCGTATCCAGGAGATAGCTCCTGTAACAGCTCTGGCCTTAGATCCGAAGCATACAGCGCCGTCCAAGGATTGGAGGCTCAACCCCACCGCGGAGGCCACATATTCCCCGGCGTTGGAGCCGCACATGGCCGTAACCTCACACAATATTTGTGTCACCAGAACTCCGGACTCGTCTCTGAGCGTAAGTTCCAAACCATGTGATCCCGCGGATGCCGAACTTGCTCGTTTATCGATCTTCGAGTTCGGCGCCGCAGACATCTTCCAGCACTCGCCCTTGGGCGATGTGCTAAACTCATTAAAGAGCCTGTCCTTGGCAGGGGATTCACAGCCGAACTATGTTTGATTCAAACTAGGGGCTGATGAAGGAGAATCTTGCTTCCCACCCGCCACCCACTTCATAGCCACAGTCGAGGATTTAACCGACACGCTTGATTACGACTTCGAAGACATCGACGGTATGGACGACGATGCCGATGAGGAGCAAAATCAAAGTCCGCCATTCACTGGACACTGGACGGCCACCTCTTCGTACGATGTGTACATGGTGGACACACCCAAAACAACCAACGATGATGACAAAGAAAATCCAGTCGAGAATAAACCTCCTGAGGCACAGCAAAAACGCCGACGTCCTCGGCACCGCTCTAAGTCACGTCGTTCGAAAGACAACAATGCTGGCACCGGTGAAAATAATACTCCGGACGATGCCGAAAACAATGAAGACCTTGCTAAGGTAACATCCGAACAGGAGGAGGAAGAAAACAGGCAAGCTAGCCCCGACAAACAGGCCAGGCCCAACGACTCGGAGGACGGTAGTTATCGTCCGCTCTCTGAGGATGAGGAAAGCCTCGGCAAGGAAGATTTCATCGTGCCCGAGGAACCTCTCGAGCAGGAGCGCTTCAAGCGCCAGCTAATAGCCACCACAAGGAGCCTGAAAAAGAAGCAGCAGCTTCAAGCTGACCAAGATCTGCTCGTCGACAGATGGACTGATGTCCTGGCAGCCGAAGAACACGGCCTCAGACGCCCAACCAAGAGTTACTCGAAGCAAAGGTTGCTACCTTGGTTCGATGAAGAGGCCCGGAGCCCATACTTCCCACGCGTAATGCGGTCGACCGAATACTACGTGGTCGGGATAGTGCGGCGGACCGACCACCTCGTGGTCGGGATAGAGCGGCAACTCAAGCCGAACAGCAGCCCGCCCCGCCGCCACAAAAAAACAGAGACAAAACAGTCCGGGGTCATGCATACGACCTTCGGCAAACCCTGGATAGTAGAGCAGGATATACCCGATCGATCTACGGATCGCGAGGACGTTCCTCGACATGTGATGATGGCTACCTATTCGGACATGACAAACCTAGTCACACCCGAGCCGACAACCGCAGACGGACTCCATCGGAGCTACGTCGCGACGCGGCCCGATATTGAGGCGTCGCACACCCTGTTTGCTTCACTGATGAAGTAATGGATCACGAATTCCCCGAAGGGTTCAAACCCATGAATATTGAATCATACGACGGAACCACTAATCCCGCGGTATGGACCGAGGACTTTATCCTCCACATCCACATGGCCCGTGGAGATGACCTCCACGCTATCAAATACCTCCCACTAAAGCTTAAAGGGCCAACTCGACACTAGCTAAACAGCCTGCCTAAAAATTCTATTGGCAGCTGGGAGGACTTGGAAGAGGCCTTCCTCGATAACTTCCAAGGACATTTGTCCGGCCACCAGATGTTGATGACTTAAGCCACATAGTTCAACAGCCTGGGGAGTTAGCCAGGAAGTTCTAGACTAGGTTCCTAACTAAAAAGAACGAGATCGTCGACTGTCCAGATGCCGAAGCCCTAGCGGCCTTTAAACACAGCATCCGCGACGAATGGCTCGCTCGCCAGCTCGGCCAAGAAAAGCCAAAATCTATGGCAGCCCTCACGGCACTCATGACCCGCTTTTGCGCGGGTGAGGATAGTTGGTTGGCTCGCAGCAAAAACACGGCCAGCAAGGAAGGCCCCTCTGAGGTTAAGAACAACAACGGCAAGCTCCGACGTAACAGACACAAATGCCGAAGCAATGGTGACAATACCGACGACACTACGGTTAATGCCGGATTCAGTGGCTCCAAGTCGAGTCAGCGGAAGAAGCCATACAAGAGAAACAATCAGGGACCATCCAGCCTGGACCGCATACTCGATCGCCCGTGCCAGATACATGGCACCCCAGACAAACCAGCCAATCATACCAACAGAGATTATTGGGTTTTTAAATAGGCCGACAAATTAAACGCCGAGAACAGGGAAAAGGGATCACAAAGCGAGGACGACGACGAGGAGCCCCGGCAACCGAACACAGGGGGACAGAAGAAGTTTCCCCCTCAAGTGAAAACAGTGAACATGATATATGTTACACACATCCCGAAAAGGGAGCGCAAACGTGCACTAAGGGACGTCTATGCGATAGAGCCAGTCGCCCCAAAATTCAATCCATGGTCGTCATTTCTGATCACCTTTGATCGTCGGGACCACCCGACGAGTATCCGTCATGGCGGTTCAGCCGCACTAGTCCTCGACCCAATCATCGATGGATTTCACCTGATGCGCGTCCTTATGGACGGAGGTAGCAGCCTCAACATGCTTTATCAGGATACAGTGCGAAAAATGGGCATCAATCCATCACGGATCAAGCCCAAAAAGACTACCTTCAAAGGAGTCATACCAGGTGTCGAGGCCCGCTGTACGGGCGCAATCACGCTAGAAGTTGTCTTCGGGTCTCCGGACAGTTTCCGAAGCGAGGAATTAATCTTCGACATCGTCCCCTTTCGCAACAGCTACCATGCACTGCTCGGACGAACCGCGTTCGCTCGATTCAATGCAGTGCCACACTATGCTTATCTTAAGCTCAAGATGCCCAGTCCACGCGGCGTCATCACAGTCAATGGAAATACGGAACGCTCCCTCCGTACAGAAGAGCACACAGCTACTTTAGCAGCAGAAGTACAGAGCGGCCTTCTCAAGCAGAACCCTAATTCGGCTGCCGAGCCCACGGACACTGTTAAGAGGGTCCGAACTACCCTGCAACAGGACAACTTGGCTCGTCGGGAGCTCGACTAGCAATCCGGCCTCCGTCTCAGTCCCGATCAGGCGGTGGCATTCGCACCGCGCATACATAACTATGCACTCGAAATTCCATGGGCATCGATGGAGGCACAGCTAGCTTGCGATCCACGGTGCGGCTTAACCGGCATCGGATAAGCACATACTTTCACGTTTACTTTTTCCTTTCAGGTCTCAATCCCGCAGACCTCATCCGATGGCCTGATCAAGGGTCCTCTTGAAGGACAAACACACCAATACAGCAAGAATAAGAGCGGTCGGGATAGTTGACCCTTTGGATGGTATTATACAAGCTCGGCACGGGAGAGCCGCAGACATATGGGGGACTTCTCTAGGTGGTTTCGTTAAACAATCACTCTACCTGTTTTTCAGGACCCATGCGCAGCTCTCTCTTGGTAAAGGCATAGTAAATAGCCTTTCTGCTTATTGCACTACTTGTATAAACGCGCTTTAACGCGCCAATGAAATTATAATAGAAACAGTTTGCGGCCCAAATTTCCACGGCTCTAGCTTACCACTGGTTCTTCCTCTTTCTTCCTTTTTGCCTTTTCCTTCCTGGTAATTTTATCATATAACACCCGCACACTCGGTGTGTTCCACCTTGCCAGGGGCTTCATAGCACCCCACAACATGGCAACCCAAGTCCGAACACTTTTATAGTATAGTTCGGCACCCCGAATTTAGCACTATATGCATTGGCTCCGAATCATGTCTTTGGTCAATAGTTGGGTTGCCCGGCTCCTGTGCTTGCTACCTTATGTTCCGCTATATCGGCTAAGGTAATAAAGGGAGAACTACTGCGATTGTGCCCTGGTTTATCCAAAGGAGCACCTCAATAGAGAAAGCCGAAAACTGACTGTCATGATACGGCGAGAGCCGGTCAGCTGTTTGGAGGTTACAAATCATTGGAGATGTCTCCCGCATTACGCGAAGGATTCCCGATCAGGCACCCATAGCACTCTGGTTCGGATACTAGGGGCTGCGCCTATGTTTTATTGTAAAACTCCTATGGCTAAGTGAGGGCGTTTAAGCCGCATAGTCTGATTGTCTGGTTCGTTGCGCTAAACAACTCCTTCAAGGACCATATAATTGGATCAAGATTGTTTAGATTCCATCCCGAACACCTCCGTACTACCTACATGGGGGCAGAAGCCGACGACTGGCCAACCCTCAGATTCCATACAACACGGCTGCACAGGAGGAAAAAATTAAAACATAACAAGCATTATATTACAAACCGACTTTGTTTCATCATACAAGGCAAAGACAACACGAATGCATTCATTCGAAAATAATGTCCTGCCCACACTGCGTTGCCACAATGCGAGACCCCTCTAGGACATCCGCAAAATAGTGCTCGGGCATGCGGTGCTCCTTGCCCTCTGGCGGCCCCCTAGCCAGCTCGGCGGCGTTCATCTTCGCCCACCACATCTTGCAATGGGTGAAGTCCATGCGCGCACCTTCAATACAGGCCGATCGCTTGACGACGTCCAGCGGAGGACAAGCGTTCACCAGCCGCTTCACGAGTCCGAAGTAGCTGCCGGGCATAGCTTCGGCTGGCCATAGCCGGATTATCAAATCCTTCATGGCTAGTTCGGCCACCCTTTGCAGCTCCACCAGCTGTTTCAGCTGATCGGTGAAGGGCACGGGATGCTCTGGCGCAAGATACTGCGAACAGAACAATTTCTTCGTGGAGCTCCCTTCCTCGGCTCGAAAGAACTCTGCGCCGTCGGACACACTGCACGGTAGATCTACGTAGGCTCCTGGAGAACTCCGAATCCGGGTTAGTAAGAGATACTTCTTCCTCATATACTTGCTTTGCATACTAAATGCCTTACCCACGGCAATCTTCCTGGCCTCCTGGATCTCTTGGAGGGCGCCCTGGGCCTCATTCCGGGCCGTCTCCGTGCTCTGACGAGCCTTGGCGAGTTCAGTCTCTCGAACCGACGCGTCGCGCTCCAAGGTCTCGCACTTCCTCACCGCGTCCTGGAGCTCTTGTTGAAACTCGTTGACCCGGGCCTTGAGCTTCTTACGGGCGGCCTGCTCCTTGACAGCCTTCCCCTCGACTTCGGCCTCGGTCTTTGCTCCTATACATATCATGACACTTCGGTCAATACATATAATCTTACCCTTTTCGAATATGTCACGGGTTATTACATACCTTGATCCTCCTGGAGCTGCCTCTTCACCTGGCCGAGCTCCTCCTTGGCTTGCTCTAGTCTCCGCTTCAGTTCGGAGACTTCGGCAGGATGTGAGGTCGCGGCCAGCAGCGACGCCTGCATATCCATTCCTGACAAATTTAGTTAGTTTCCTGCAATAAAGGATTGATCCTCTGTCCGGCTTTTTCTTTCCGAAGCACCGGACAATGTCTCAGGGGCTACTGTCTATATTGGGATTTTCTTTTTTTGCGTCGCTTACCTCAAAACCTGTCAGCAGGCTATTGCAGGCTTCGGTTAGTCCGCTCTTGGCAGACTGAACCCTTTCAATCACCGTGCCCATAAGAACACGGTGCTCATCCACAATGGAAGCGCCTCGCAGCGCTTCCAGCAGATCACCTGGTGCCCCTGGTTGGACAGGGGTCACCGGTGGAATAGGCATACCCCCTCCTTTCAAAGGAGGTTGCGTGCCGAATTCCGGAGCCATATCGGTCTCCGGAATCAAGTCCGGATGAGGGCCGAACTAAATATGGCCCTCATCCCCAATCTCCAGGGGGGTTGGTTCCCCCTGGTGTTCGGCGACGGGGGCTTCACCTTTGGGCCCTCCTGAGCCTCTCTTCGGCCTAGGAAGGTCCGTTGGGAGAGCACCTCGTCGTCTCCTTTGGCCCTGGGAGAATAAGCGGCCGGCGGTGTCTCGCTGGCCATCTCCTTTGAGTCCAACGAACCTCTTGATGAGGATCGCTGGGAGCTGTCGTGGGCCGGACTGCAATAGCATAATTAACCATGTCAATACATTGAAGTGGAGAGGCTGGACATATGTGTAGGATCGGAAGTATGTCTAGAGGGGGGTGATTAGACTACTTGACCAAATAAAAATGTAGCCTTTTCCCAATTTTAGTTCTTGGCAGACTTTTGCAACTTAGCACAAGTCAAGCAATCAACCTACACATGCAATTCTAAGAGTTTAGCAGCGGAATGTAAAACAATTGCATATGAAGGTAAAGGGAGGAGATTTAGGGAGCAAACGCAATGTTGACACGGAGATTTTTTATCCGTGGTTCCAATAGGTGGTGCTATCTTACATCCACGTTGATGGAGACTTCAACCCACGAAGGGTAACGGTTGCGCGAGTCCACGGAGGGCTCCACCCACGAAGGGTCCACGAAGAAGCAACCTTGTCTATCCCACCATGGCCGTCGCCCACGAAGGACTTGCCTCCCTAGGGTAGATCTTCATGAAGTAGGCGATCTCCTTGCCCTTACAAACTCCTTGGTTCAACTCCACAATCTTGACGGAGGCTCCCAAGTGACACCTAGCCAATCTAGGAGACACCACTCTCCAAGAAGTAACAAATGGTGTGTTGATGATGAACTCCTTGCTCTTGTGCTTCAAATGATAGTCTCCCCAACACTCAACTCTCTCTCATAGGATTGGATTTGGTGGAAAGAAGATTTTAGTGGAAAGCAACTTGGGGAAGGCTAGAGATCAAGATTCAT
The DNA here is from genome assembly GCF_018294505.1 of Triticum aestivum. Lineage (NCBI taxonomy): Eukaryota > Viridiplantae > Streptophyta > Magnoliopsida > Poales > Poaceae > Triticum > Triticum aestivum. Next base: position 457,707,940 of record NC_057802.1, read on the forward strand.
GTGGTTGGAATGGAATATCTTGACCTCAACATAAGTGTAGGTGGTACTCTCTCAGAAAATATGTATTGGAAGTGTAGGCATGTTCTGATGGCTCTCTCCACGAATGAAGAGTGGGTGGAGGGGTATTTATAGCCTCCACACAAAATCTAACTGTTACACACAAATCACCAAACTCGGTGGGACCGATTCAAAGAACTCGGTCAGACCGATTTGGTTCATAATGTGACCGTTAGGTGTTTCGGTGGGACCGACATGTCAACTCGGTGGGACCGATATCATTAGGGTTAGGGCATAACGTAATCTCGGTGAGACCGATTACACAAACTCGGTGAGACTGATTTTGGTAATAGTCAAACAGAGAGTTGGTCAGGCAAACTCGGTGGGACCGATTCGCTCATCTGGGTTGGACCGAAACGTTACGAAAGGGAAACAGAGAGTTTGCATTGCAATCTCAGTGGGACCGATGGCTCATCTCGGTTTGACCGAAACGTTACGAAGGGAAACAGAGAGTTTGCAATCCCATCTCGGTGAGACCGAGATCCCTATCGGTGAGACCGAAAAGACTAGGGTTTCTGGCAATGGCTATGTCAACTGAACTCGGTGGCTCCGAATAGAAAGAATCGGTGGGGCCGAGTTGGACTTATGGTTTGGGACATATGTGGATATGGGAAAGTAGTGGAGGGTTTTGGAGCATATCACTAAGCATTTTGAGCAAGAACCTCATTAAGCAACACCTCATCCCTTCTTAATAGTATTGGCTTTTCCAATAGACTCAATTTGATCTTGGATCACTAAAATAGAAAATGTAGAGTCTTGTGCTTTGAGCTTGAGCCAATCTTTTGTCCTTGGCATTTTGAAGGGTCCACTTTCTAATCCATGCCATGCCAATTATTGAGCTTTTCTGAAATATTTATCTTGGAATAGCATTAACTCAATGAGCTATATGTTGTTAGGAATTACCAAAACCACCCAGGGATAGTTGCACTTTCAATCTCCCCGTTTTTGGTAATTGATGACAACATATAGATCAAAGCTTCGACAATTTATAAATAAGATTGGAAAACATCGTCGCTTTGAGAAGTATGTGATAAGAAAGAGCTCCCCCTAAATGTGTGCATTATTTAATATTTGCTTTTGAATGCAAATGCACAATCGATTAGGATCATTGGTTACTCTTCCATGTCACACACATCTTGGTGGAGCGCTCAAAATGATAGAAGTTAAAGCATGCACTCATCACCAAAACAAGTGAATGATCATATAAGGATATAAGAAATAATATCATCCAACAAGCATTAAGGGTAGCATATGATCAAACACAGGATCAAGCAAGTATCTCACACAAGCACACAATAAAGTTTCAAACCAAACCAAATAAGTGCAAAGAGAGATAAAAACCAACACTCTCTCTCTCTCTCTCGAAGCCTATGATCTATACATTTTTCTCCCCCTTTGGCAACAAGTTACCAAAAAGCTCAAAAATGCATAGTGCTAAACGACTCTCAGGCTTGATCTTCGGGAGGTGGTGTCGAGAGAACTCCAAGAACGAAAGCTTCAGATGAAGTAGCTGGAGCTGGTGGAGTAGCTGCTGGAGGTGGAACTGGAGCTGTAGCTGCTGGTGCTGATGTTGTAGCTCTGGTGTCTGTCACTGGCACTGCAGCAGATCTCTGTCCTCTGGGCACTCTGGCAAAAGCATATGTGGTAGACTTGCCCTTCTTCTCCTCAGCTTCCTCCTGAAGTTGCTCAACTGCAGTTTGGATCTCTGTTACCTTGACATCAAGGTCATAGAATTTCTGCTCAATGATCATCTCCAGACTCTCCTGGTTCTTGGTCAGGGTGGCCAAGCCCTTCTCAATCCTCGGGGTGGATTGGATCAGATATCCAAGTTGGTATTGCTTGCTCTTCAAGAAAACCTGAGATGCCTCTTCCATAGTTGGCATCTTTGCAGCCTTCTCAGCCTTAGCCTTCTCTCTCTTCTCATGTGCTTGAGCTGAAGATGGTTCATTCTCATTCATCACAACTGTGTTATCTTCAAATTCAGGATATATGGGCAGGTGTTCCTTGTCCAAAAGATATGTGCTTGTGCCCATCTTTGAGTTGATGAGCTCCTGAATGTGTGGAGCATACCCACAACTTCTCTTCTGGTCAGTAGCAGTCCTCTTGATTGTTTCAACAATCAGGCTCATGACTTTGAACTTTTGTGGGACATCAAATATATGCAGCAAGTTGATGGCATGTCCTCTGATCATCTTGTGATCACCTGACTTGGGTAGCAGTGTGTGCCTTAAGATCCAGTTTATGGTTGGTAGGCCAGACAACAGATAATGGACAGATCCAAACTTATGTGTATCCAAAGCAGCATCTGGGATCTCTTTGTACATGTTGGCCATAGTATTGTGGTCTTTCTTCTTCTCTGCATAAATGTCCAAGTCATCCTCATGTTCCTCAGGAGCATTGATAAGCTTGGCCCATTCCTCAACTGTAGGCTGGTACCTAGTACCCTCAGACATCCATACTATCCATCCATCTGGATAGAAGTGTGCAGTGGGGTAGAATTGCATGATGAGCTCATCATTCCACTTGGTGAGCTTCTGGGCAACAAAAGTGTCCACTCCACATGCCTTGAAGCTATCAAGCACACCAGGGAAGTGATCCTCATTTTCCTTGATGAATTCCCAGTCAACCCATCTCATATCACACACAATGGGCTTCTTGTCAAGCAGAATAGTCTCATAGAAGTCCTGTCGTTCCTTAGTGTGAAACCTGTAGTCCACAGCAGTCCTTCTCCTGATAGCATATGGGTCAGACTATCTCCATAGTCTCAATCCTGCATCCTTCCTGATTTTCATGTTTTCTGCAACTGGGTGTGCATCAGTGTGGTCAGGGATCTTGGGCTTCAGCTTCCTCAAAACAACAGAACCATCTTCTTCTTCTTCAGCAGCTTGAGGCACTGGGGCCTTGTTCTTCTCTTCAGCGGGTATGTTCCTAGTGCTTATCTTGGGTTTTGGCTTTGGAGCTGGAGCAGCAGCCTTGGGAGCAGCTTTGGGCTTTGATGGAGCAGCCCCTGATTTGATTGCATCTCCCATAAGCTTTTGTGCTTTGGGTGCTGGTGCAGCATCCTCTTCCTCTTCTTCCGAAGGTTCTTGCATCATGGAGGGCTTTCCAATGACTCTGGCCATTGTTTTCTTAACCCTCTCCTTCCTCTTCTTCCCTTTCTCAGCTTCTTCAGCAGCTGATTTTGAAGCTTCAGCAGTTGATGTTCTGACTTTTGACATGGGTTGTCTTCTTGCTGGCATCTTTGTTTTCAGACCAGGTTTTGTTGCAGCAGCTGTGCCATACTCTTTCTTCAGCACCTTTTTCTTTGAAGTGGCTTCATCTTAGGGATGGCAGTTTTGCCCATGGGTATGGGTACCTGCGGGTACCCTACCCGAAAACAATGGGTATGGGCAAGACTTGAAGAGATTTTCTACCCACGGGTAATGGATACCCATACCCACAAAATATATGGGTAGGGCATGGGTAAGAAATTGTGCCCATGGGTAACCCAATGGATACCCAGAAAAAATTAATAAATGAAAATAACTCCTATAACATGTGGGGTTAACATCCAACTCATATGGTCCCTACATCTCATATTCCTTAAACAAGTCATAGCTCATAGGCTCATAATCACCTTCTCGCCACTCCTTATACGTCCTATGTGACTCCTCAAAAAGATGAAATATCGACTCTTCGCTACCAGAATCTTGTCAAACACTCGATCCAGCAATCCCCCCAATTCCCACCACCGCCTTCCACTACGTCGGTCTTCCACCAACCGCAGCTCATACTCCCCTGATGCCTCCAAGAGGCCACCCACTGGAGGAGGCCACATACGTGCTATACTACTCTACCATGATCACTTGAATTTTGAACTCATTTCTCTACCTCTTAAGAATTTGAATGCTATATATTGTACCCAATGGATACCCATTGGGTATAGGATACCCGATGGGTATGGGCATGGGCGTCAGTTCATACCCATGGGTATTGAAGTGGGTGGGTATAGAAAGTTTCTATGGGTATGGGTTTGGGTAGAAGCAGGTTGTACCCGCCCATACCCTACCCATTGCCATCCCTACTTCATCTTCAACAGCCACATAATCTTCATCCTCAGAGTCAGAAGTTCTCTTCTTCCTTGTCCTGGTGGCAGCCTTTGGCAGATTGCTTGGAGTGCTCCTACTGCCTTCATTATAGCTGCTAGAGGGATCTGAACCCTCACTCATCTGCACCTGTTGCTCAGACCTGTTCTGACTATCACTCTGGTCAGACATCTCTGCAAATACTCTGACAGCAGACCCTGTGAATAGGTTATAGATGAGGTAGAGTAGATGAGCATCACAAAGTATAGGAGTTTTGCAAAATGGATGACTTAAAAACTTAGTTTTAGTTCTTCACAGAAAGCATTTCGGATCTACCGATTTGTAAACTCGGTGATACCGAAGCAGCTTTTGGAACCTAAACTAGTGAACTCGGTCAGACCGAGTCACAGTTCGGTGGTACCGAGACTGCGAGGGTTTCACAGAGAATTGAACTCGGTCACACCGATTTGCAATTTTCGGTCACACCGAAAACGCATGTGCTCTGGCCTAAACCAAAATCGGTCAGGCCGATTTCTACAACTCGGTCGGTCCGAGATGAATTCAGCGGAGACCTAACCCTAAATTTTCAAATCAAAACTAATCTGCATGATGTTTTTGCTGGACAGGATAATTTCAATTGTGGCAAGAATCATGGCAAAGCAATGTGCTAAGAATCGGAGTTCAGGATTAGCATAAAGTTCAAGTTCGTACCCTAGTTCAGCGACGAACTTGCTACAGCGGCAAAGGCGGTGGAGATTTCCGTTGACGGCGGCGGAGACCAGCGGCGGGAGGTCGCTGGTGACGAGAAGACGATCCAGAGACCCGAGGAGGCAGCGTAGGTTACGCGCGGGCGAGGAGGTTCGGAAAAGTTTCCAAAATTTGGCCCGTCGGTATATATAAACTGACCCTGTCGGTGTGACCGAGTGGAACGACTCGGTAGCACCGAGATGCAAAACTGCAAGCAGTTACTGCAACTCGGTGTGACCGAAAAGTTCTAATCGGTCGCACCGAGATTGAAAACCCTAGATCAACTTAGTGACTCGGTAGGTCCGAAAAGGATGTATCGGTCAGACCGAGATGCACAAAGAGGTTTTGGAGGTTTAAGTCTATGACGAATCGGGGACTCCGAGTGCTCCTCACACAGAGTGGTTCGAATCTGACTTGATCAAACTTTGTGATGTAGCATGAATAGAGTTTGAGACGAGAAAAGCATAGATAGCTAGAGGGAGTTCTTAGGCATTCTTGTCCATCCATTTGGCAAAAGAGAAAGAGCCAAACAATCAAAACAACAAATGGATGTCCTCGAATGAGTAAAATATGCAACCAACATGCTCACACAATAAAATGGCAAATGAAATATGTGACAAAGCATGCACAAACACTCTAGCATCTATCAAGCAATTTGGCGATGACTAGGTCATCTATATATGAGTATATTGACTTAGGAGTCAAATGAGAACATTTGATCATAGGTCATACTCATCGTTTAAGCACAAGTGGGGTTACCACTTTTACATAAAGCATTGTTGTGTTCACACCATTAGAGTTGCTTTAGCTCAATTGATTAGAGTAAAGCTCCCCCTAGATGTGATATCCCCCCTAAGAGGGATGAACTAACCTTGGGTTTTGTCGATGATGACTTCATGTAGGTGTTGAAGATGTAGATGCTCAATGTTGATGTAGATCATTTGGAGCAATCCTTTGGAGTGAGTTGCACTTTCAATACCTACACGGGTTAGTCCCACAAGGAACAAACAAGGATATCCATAGACATAGAGTGATGCATACACAAGATGATGTCCATGAAAGCATTAGGTTACCTTGTCCCTTGTCTTACAAACAAGAGGGTTTGTGACTCCTTGAACTAGTGCAAGATATGGAAGTTGTTTGCACTTGTCCTTGCCAAAATGATAAGAGTGAAGTATGTTGGCGGAGTCACCCTCAAGAACTCTCTAGTTCTTCTTCTTCTGGATCCACACCATCTTGATGGGAATCCTTGGAGTTGTAGTTGTACTTGATGAATTAAAACTTGATGTAGTCTTGGGAACCCACTTGACCAAGGCCTTAGGTGCTTCTTCAAATGCATCAATTTCCTCTTAAAGCTTGTCCTTGCCTTTTTGCTTGTGGTCTTGTGGTGGAAGATCATCTTGAGCTTGTGTCCCTTTGAAAGAAGTAGGATCATACTTCTCTTGCTGAGGAACAAACTTCATCTTGGGGTATTGATCTTCTTCCCACTCAACTCCATTGGCATTGAACTTTCGTTCAAAACCAACACCTTAATTCTTCCAGTGTCTTCCTTGCTTGCGCACAATTTCCTCAAATTGCTTACTTCCGGCAAGGCTCTTGTAAACACCTTTCTCTATAGTTCCCTTCAATAAGCTATTTTCTTGCTCAAGTGTAACTTGGCTAAGAGAATCATTAGTGGAATCAAGAGAATTACTAGAAGCAACAACATTGGATTTAGCATGATTGTTGTTACTACTAGATGAAGCATCTTTCTTGTTCTTGTTGCTAGATTTAACTTGTGGCATGTAAGTAGACAAGAGTAAATGCTTGGCAATGTAAGAAGAACTTTTCTTGCGAAGATCATCATTGATTGCCTTTAAAAACTCATGCTCTTGCTCAAGGTTGAGCTTTTCAAAGCGTAGCTTATCATGAGTCTTTAAAAGTTCTCGATGATTTTCCAAGGTAGTTTCATGAGCTAACTTAAGAGTGTTTAGTTCTTTAGTTAGATGCTCAATCTCCTTCTTATCATCATAATTCGTTTTATCTTGATTAGCATGATTAATTGACGTTTCATCATAGTCTTCATCACTAGAGTTGTCAACAAGTAAATCATCATCACCTAGCAAATAATCTTCATCACTATTGAAATCAACATACTCGGGATGTGTTACCTTTGGACCTTTGGACATGAAGCATCTTCCAATTCCTTCATTTGGTGAGTCAAATATGTCGTAGGAGTTGGTTGACACAAGTGCTAGACCGGCAACACCTTCATCTTGAGTATATTTGGAGTCGGAGTGATAACTTCTTTCGGAGTGATTGTCGGAGTCGGAGCCAGATACCCATTCACCAACATGAGCTTGATGTCTTCTTTTTGTGTAGCTCCTTGATGACTTATCCTTCCTTTCCGAATCCTTGCTTCTCCGAGAGGGTCTTCGTTCATAACGATCATCTCTACTCCTCCTTTCTCTTGGTGGTGATTCTTCTCTTCTACTTATTCTTTTGGGAGAATCTTCTCTTCTCTTGTAGGGGGCCATACACTCATTGGAGTAGTGTCCGGGTCTTCCACAATTGTAGCAATTTCGCTCACGACTAGAAGATCTTTTGTCATTGTAGGACCTTAACTTGGAACTTCTTTCTTTGCTTCTACTCTTGTAGAACTTGTTGAAGTTCTTTACCATTAGGCTCAATTCTTCATTGAAGGTTTGCTTCTCACTTTATGATGTGGGAGCATCACACGAGGCTTTGTAAGCACCACTTGACTTGTTGTGAAGCTCTTCCTTATCCTTGAGTGACATCTCATGAGCAACAATTCTTCCAATGACTTCTGTTGGCTTGAGATCTTTGTAATTGGGCATCATTTGGATCAATGTGCACACGGTATCATATTTTCCATCCAAGGCTATTAGGATCTTCTTGGTGATGAATTTGTCGGTCATCTCTTCACTTCCTAAGCCGGCAATCTCATTTGTGATGAGAGCAAGCCTAGAGTACATTTCGGCGACACCTTCACCATCCTTCATTTTGAACTTGTCAAGTTGACTTTGAAGCACATCCAATTTGGATTCCTTGATGGAGTCGGTATCTTCGTGCATACCAATCAAAGTATCGCAAATTTCCTTTGCATTCTCAAGACGGCTGATTATGTTGAATTCTTCGGGGCACAATCCATTGAAGAGAATGTCACAAGCTTGAGCATTGTATTGTAGCATCTTCAACTCTTCCGCGGTAGCTTCATGGTTAGGTTCTTTCCCATCGAAGAATTCACCTTGCAAGCCAATACACACAATAGCCCAAATGGCGGGGTTATGTCCAAGAATATGCATTTTCATCTTATGCTTCCAACTAGCAAAATTTGTACCATCAAAGTAAGGACCTCTACGGTGGTAATTTCCCTCGCTAGACGCCATACTCTCCTAGGTTGTGAAACCAAGGCTATGACCACCAAAAGCTATGGAAATCAAAGCAAATGGAGACCAAAGCTCTGATACCACTTGTAGGATCGAAAGTATGTCTAGAGGGGGGGTGATTAGACTACTTGACCAAATAAAAATCTAGCCTTTTCCCAATTTTAGTTCTTGGCAGATTTTAGCAACTTAGCACAAGTCAAGCAAACAACCTACACATGAAATACTAAGAGTATAGCAGCGGAATGCAAAACAATTGCATATGAAGGTAAAGGGAGGAGATTTAGGGAGCAAACGCAATGTTGACACGGAGATTTTTTATCCGTGGTTCCGATAGGTAGTGCTATCGTACATCCACATTGATGGAGACTTCAACCCACGAAGGGTAACGGTTGTGCGAGTCCATGGAGGGCTCCACCCACGAAGGGTCCATGAAGAAGCAACCTTGTCTATCCCACCATGGCCGTCGCCCACGAAGGACTTGCCTCCCTAGGGTAGATCTTCATGAAGTAGGCGATCTCCTTGCCCTTACAAACTCCTTGGTTCAACTCCACAATCTTGACGGAGGCTCCCAAGTGACACCTAGCCAATCTAGGAGACACCACTCTCCAAGAAGTAACAAATGGTGTGTTGATGATGAACTCCTTGCTCTTGTGCTTCAAATGATAGTCTCCCCAACACTCAACTCTCTCTCATAGGATTGGATTTGGTGGAAAGAAGATTTTAGTGGAAAGCAACTTGGGGAAGGCTAGAGATCAAGATTCATGTGGTTGGAATGGAATATCTTGACCTCAACACAAGTGTAGGTGGTACTCTCTCAGAAAATATGTATTGGAAGTGTAGGCATGTTCTGATGGCTCTCTCCATGAATGAAGAGTGGGTGGAGGGGTATTTATAGCCTCCACACAAAATCTAACCATTACACACAAATCACCAAACTCGTTGGGACCGATTCAAAGAACTCGGTCAGACCGATTTGGTTCATAATGTGACCGTTAGGTGTTTCGATGGGACCGACATGTCAACTCGGTGGGACCGATATCATTAGGGTTAGGGCATAACGTAATCTCGGTGAGACCGATTACACAAACTCGGTGAGACCGATTTTGGTAATAGTCAAACAGAGAGTTGGTCAGGGAAACTCGGTGGGACCGATTCGCTCATCTCGGTTGGACCGAAACGTTACGAAAGGGAAATAGAGAGTTTGCGTTGCAATCTCGGTGGGACCAATCGCTCATCTCGGTTTGACCGAAACGTTACGAAGGGAAACAGAGAGTTTGCAATCCCATCTCGGTGAGACCGAGATCCCTATTAGTGAGACCAAAAAGACTAGGGTTTCTGGCAATGGCTATGTCAACTGAACTCGGTGGCTCCGGATAGAAAGAATTGGTGGGGCCGAGTTGGACTTATGGTTTGGGACATATGTGGATATGGGAAAGTAGTGGAGGGTTTTGGAGCATATCACTAAGCATTTTGAGCAAGAACCTCATTAAGCAACACCTCATCCCTTCTTAATAGTATTGGCTTTTCCTATAGACTCAATGTGATCTTGGATCACTAAAATAGAAAATGTAGAGTCTTGTGCTTTGAGCTTGAGCCAATCTTTTGTCCTTAGCATTTTGAAGGGTCCACTTTCTAATCCATGCCATGCCAATTATTGAGCTTTCCTGAAATATTTATCTTGGAATAGCATTAGCTCAATGAGCTATATGTTGTTAGGAATTACCAAAACCACCCAGGGATAGTTGCACTTTCAATATGGGTATGCGGGAGTCATAGCACTTACGATGCAGCTTCAGGCATAGTGCGGGGGTGTCGTTCCGGACTGCTGTCGACGTCCCATGCGGATTTGTCCGCGAAGGAGCCCTTCCCCTTCTTGGACGTCCCCGTCTCCAGGTTTGTGGAGGCCGCCCTCTTCTTCCTTCCCTCATCAGGGGGAGGATTGTTCTCCTCCTCCTCCTCCTCATCGTCGTCATCTTCGGCGGCGGAGGAGCGGGTCTTGTCTTCGGACGTCGCGTCTAAAGCGCTCTTGCAACGGGGGCCACTCCGGACCCCCTTGGCCTTCCCCTTGGCCTTCTTCGCTGGCGCTGTATAGGGCGCCGGCACCAGCATCTTCGCTAAACGCGGAATGACTGGTTCTTCAGGTAGCGGAGCCGGACACTGGACTCGCTTCGCCCTCTTCATCCATTCCTGAAGAAGCAATGACAGTAAAAGTTCAGATATCCTCCTTGAAGCAGACAAGTAGAGGACGTGTTGGAAACTCACCTCACTGGCGGGGTGGTTAATGTCGTGCCCACGATCCGAATCCGTGGCTGGCGGTGTCTCGTTGCCCTTAAAGATCAACTTCCAGGCATCTTTGTGAGTGGTCTCTAAGAGCCTCTTCAGGGTATGGTGCTTCTTCGGATTAAACTTCCATAGCGGGAGGCTTCGGCTTTGGCACAGGAGAATCCGGCGAACTAGCATCACCAGGATTATATCAACAAGTTTGGCATCCTTGTCCACCATGCTTTGAACGTGCTTTTCCAGCGCTATCAGCTCGTCTGGCGAACACAAGCTCGGGCTCTTCTCGACCCAGGAGGTGAGCCATATTGGGGCACCGGGGTTGAATTCGGCAGCTGCGGCCCAGTTGGTGCCGCGGGGTTCTGAAATGTAGAACCATTGTTTCTGCCATTCCTTGACAGTCTCCACGAAAGTGCCTTTCGGCCAGGAGACATTGGACAGCTTACTCACCATGGCTCCTCCGCACTCCGGGTGCTGGCCATCCACCACCTTCGGCTTCACGTTGAAGACCTTGAGCCACTGCCGAAGTGGGGTTGGAAGCGGAGGAAGGCCTCACACGCGACGATGAACGCCGAGATGTTGAGGAAAGAGTTCGGGGATAGATCATGGAAATCTATCCCGTAATAGTACATCAGCCCGCGGACGAAAGGGCGGAGTGGAAACCCTAGCCCGCGAAGGAAATGAGGGATGAATACCACCCTCTCGTTGGGCTTCGGCGTGGGGACGATTTGCCCCTGGGCTGGAAGACGGTGGGCGATTTCCTTCGCCAAGTACCCGGCCGCCCGAAGCTCAGTAATGTCCTTCTCCCTGACAAAGGAGACCATCCACTTGCCTTGACCTCCGGATCCGTACATGGTTGAGTGCTAGCTTGAGTGGGTAGAAGATGAGGACTTGGGTGCTGGAGCTCAAGATTGGAAGGGCGGAGGAAGAGAGAAGGCGTGGGAGAAGAAGGGGGGATCCTAATCCCCTTATAAAGGCAGTGAATATTGAACGCCTCCCCATTTGCCTCGAAACTCGCCTATTCCCAAGGACTGTGTAAACGGCACGGTTGGGTTACCCACGCCCGTATTGATGAGAATCCCGCGATAAGGGGACACGATCTCTGCTTTGACAAGATGTACCGATGGCAACCACGTCTCGAAACGTGGAGCGGCAGACAAAAACGGTTCGAAATTATGACCGGACAGATATGATGTCATGTTACAAAAAGTTGTCAGCATATTGGACTCGTATAAAATTATATTCTCTCCGCGGTTGTGTGTGGTGTGTGTGTGTTACAGGTCCGGACACGTCGGTACGTCCGAAGACTATTTTGGAGTTCGGAAGGAGGAACCCGCCTTGCAATTCCGAAGACAGATCTATGCATCGGATACCTTGTCATTGAAGCCAGGTTCAGGGGCTACTAAGGGAGTCCTGGACTAAGGGGTCCTCGGGCGTCTGGCCTGTTAGCCATGGGCCGGACTGATGGGCTGTGAAGATGCGAAGACCGAAGACTGCACCCGTGTCCGGATGGGACTCTCCTTGGCGTGGAAGGCAAGCTTGGCGACCAAATATGTAGATTCCTTTCCTTTGTAACCGACCTTGTGTAACCCTAGATCCTCCCGGTGTCTATATAAACCAGAGGACTTAGTCCGGAGGGGAGAGAGACTCATTATCATAGTCATACAGGCTAGGCTTTTAGGCTTTAGCCATCTCGATCTCGTGGTAGATCAACTCTTGTAATACTCATATTCATCAAGATCAATCAAGCAGGAAGTAAGGTATTACCTCCATAGAGAGGGCCCGAATCTGGGTAAACATTGTGTCCCCTGTCTCCTGTTACCATCGACCTTAGACGCACAGTTCGGGACCCCCTACCCGAGATCCGCCGGTTTTCACACCGACAAGGATACCACCCTATCATACCACATCACAACCATCTTAATAACATGTTGGCACGCAAGGTAAACCATTATAAACTCCTAGCAAATTAAGTATGGCATGAGCAACCATAATCTCTAATTGTCATTGCAAACATGTTTCACTCATAATAGGTTGAATCAGGAATGATGTACTAATCATATTTACAAAAACAAGATAGGTCGAGTTCATACCAGCTTCTCTCATCTCAATCAGTCCATCATATATCGTCATTATTGCCTTTCACTCGCACGCCCGAGCGGTGTGGATAACAATAATAGTGCACGTGCATTGGACTAAGCTGGAATCTGCAAGCATTTAATACATGGGATAAGACAAGGTAATATAGGCTCTTTGTTAAATCAACAATAATGCATATGAGAGCCACTCAACATTTTCATCATGGTCTTCTCCTCTCGACCCCCAAAGAAAAGAAAAGAAATAAAACTATTTACACAGGAAAGCTTCCAACAAGCAAAATAAGAACGAGAAATCTTTTTGGGTTTTCTTTTAATTACTACTACTACAGGCATGGAAAGTAAACTAGCTAAAAGCTACAACTAATTTTTTTTGTTTTTCTTAAGGTTTTTCAGACACACAAGAAGAAGGCTTAGAAAATAAAATAAACTAGCATGGATAGTACAATGAAAAAGTATGAGCACCGACAACTAGAATGAGTGTGTGAACATGAATGTAATATCGGTGAGAAATATGTACTCCCCCAAGCTTAGACTTTTGGCCTAAGTTGGTCTATGGACACTCCTGGCCTGGCGGATATCCAAAGTTGTAGCTGGGGTCGTACTGGGATGCAACAGCTACTGCCTCAAGAGCTGCATCTTGGAGGCGAGCTGCCTCCATCATCCTCTCATGCTCGTTCGCCTCCTCCCTGGTTATAACATATCTCCTTTTTGCCTGAAAGTTAAAGAAAGTAGGAGCAGGGAGGGCAACATGGACAGTGCGCCTTCTGTCAAAGATTAGTCGATACTGGAGGAACTGTTCATTCCTCTCAAGAAACTGATGGCGAACCATAGCACTATAATCTAAATAAGCAGGAGGCAACTTCATATCATTTTCATGTATGGGTACACCAAGATAATTAGCTACACGAGTTGCATAAATTCCACCAAACAAATCTCCACTTGTACCGTTAAGATGCAACCTTCGTGCAACAATGGCCCCCAAGTTATATTGTTTATCACCTAATACCGTACTCTTGAGGACACAAAGATCTGAAACGCACATGTGACAAGCCTCATCTTTACCGTTAATGCATCTACCTATAAAGAGAGCAAAATAATGTATGGAAGGGAAATGAATGCTCCCTATCATAGCTTGTGTGATTTCTCTAGATTCCCCCACAGTGATACTAGCAAGAAAGTCTTTATATTCAGATTTGCAAGGTTCACTAACATTGCCCCGCTGCGGGAGTGTACAAGCAGTATTAAAATCTTCTAGGTCCATGGTATATGATTTATCATAAAGATCAAATAAAATAGTGTGAGAATTGCGCGAGGATGTAAATTTAAACCTCCTCACAAAGGAATCGGTTAGGTAGTAGTATTGTAAGCACTTATCTGACACGAAGTCCTCAAGATCAGCATTACGCACATACGAGTCAAATTCATCCTTGATACCTTCTTGGACCATAAACTCCTCTGACGGCCATTCGCAAGGCCGCACTTGAGCTTCCCTCGGTGGTTCATTGTCCGGCTCACGTATAGCGATCCTTGGTCCTTGCTTCCTTGAGGAACCACCTTGGTACATTTTCCTAAACATTTTTCCTTCTCTGAAAAATTTCTGAAATTTTTAGTGACTCGAAATAAAAGTGAACCAAACTCAACAAGATTGATAGCAACTACTCCCACAAGTGCCTAGAGGCTATATCATGCATTAAAACTACTTTGGACCACATAAATTTGACATGCAAGCTCAAGAACATGGTCACCTTGGCAGCAAAAATTTGAAATAAATAAAGCACTAGAACAAAAACTAATTGAACCATTGGAGGAGTCACATACCAAAGAACAATATCCCCAAACAGTTTTGTGAATGGAGCTTTGAGCAAAGAGATCGAAAATGGCAGCAAGATGAGCTAGAACACGGGTTTGAGCTATGGGAGGATTTTTTCAAGAGGAAGACGAAGTGAGAGGGTGCTAGAATAAGTGGAGGGGGTCCATGATGTCTACTACACAACCTTCTTCTTGTAGACGTTGTTGGGCCTCCAAGTGCAGAGGTTTGTAGGACAGTAGCAAATTTCCCTCAAGTGGATGACCTAAGGTTTATCAATCCGTGGGAGGCATAGGATGAAGATGGTCTCTCTCAAACAACCCTGCAACCAAATAACAAAGAGTCTCTTGTGTCCCCAACACACCCAATACAATGGTAAATTTTATAGGTGCACTAGTTCGGCGAAGAGATGGTGATACAAGTGCAATATGGATGGTAGATATAGGTTTTTGTAATCTGAAAATATAAAAACAGCAAGGTAACTAATGATAAAAGTGAGCACAAACGGTATTGCAATGCGTTGAAACAAGGCCTAGGGTTCATACTTTCACTAGTGCAAGTTCTCTCAACAATAATTACATAATTGGATCATATAACTATCCCTCAACATGCAACAAAGAGTCACTCCAAAGTCACTAATAGCGGAGAACAAACGAAGAGATTATTGTAGGGTACGAAACCACCTCAAAGTTATTCTTTCTGATCAATCTATTCAAGAGTCCGTAGTAAAATAACACGAAGCTATTCCTTCCGTTCGATCTATCCTAGAGTTCGTACTAGAATAACACCTTAAGACACAAATCAACCAAAACCCTAATGTCACCTAGATACTCCAATGTCACCTCAAGTATCTGTGGGTATGATTATACAATATGCATCACACAATCTTAGATTCATCTATTCAACCAACACAAAGAACTTCAAAGAGTGCCCCAAAGTTTCTACCGAAGAGTCAAGACGAAAACATGTGCCAACTCCTATGCATAAGTTCACGAGGTCACGAAACCCGCAAGTTGATCACCAAAACATACATCAAGTAAATCACGTGATATCCCATTGTCACCACAGATAAGCACATGCAAGACATACATCAAGTGTTCTCAAATCCTTAAAGACTCAATCCGATAAGATAACTTCAAAGGGAAAACTCAATCCATTACAAGAGAGTAGAGGGGGAGAAACATCATAAGTTCCAACTATAATAGCAAAGCTCGCGATACATCAAGATCGTACCACCTCAAGAACACGAGAGAGAGAGAGAGAGAGAGAGAGAGAGAGAGAGAGATCAAACACATAGCTACTGGTACATACCCTCAGCCCCAAGGGTGAACTACTCCCTCCTCGTCATGGAGAGCGCCGGGATGATGAAGATGGCCACCGGTGAGGGATCCCCCCTCCGGCAGGGTGCCGGAACAGGGTCCCGATTGGTTTTTGGTGGCTACAGAGGCTTGTGGCGACGGAACTCCCGATCTAGGTTATGTTCTAGAAGTTTGGGTATATATAAGAGGTGTTGGCATCGGGAACAAGTCAGGGGGGTCTCCGAGGCGGCCACGAGGTAGGGGGCACGCCCAGGGGGGTAGGGCGCACCCCCACCCTCGTGGGTGCCTCGGGACTCTTCTGGCCCATCTCCGATACTCCGTGGGCTTCTTCTGGTCCAAAAATAATCTCCGTGAAGTTTCAGGTCAATTGGACTCCATTTGATTTTCCTTTTCTGCGATACTCAAAAACAAGGGAAAAATAGAAACTGGCACTGAGCTCTGGGTTAATAGGTTAGTCCCGAAAATCATAGAAAATAGCATATAAATTCATATAAAACATCCTAGATGGATAATATAATAGCATGGAACAAAAAAATTATAGATACATTGGAGACGTATCAAGCATCCCCAAGCTTAATTCCTGCTCGTCCTCGAGTAGGTAAATGATAAAAACAGAATTTTTGATGTGGAATGCTACCTAACATAATTATCAATGTAATCTTCTTTATTGTGGCAAGAATATTCAGATCCATAAGATTCAAGACAAAAGTTTAATATTGACATAAAAATAATAATACTTCAAGCATACTAACCAAGCAATCATGTCTTCTCAAAATAACATGGCCAAAGAAAGCTATCCCTACAAAATCATATAGTCTGGCTATGCTCTATCTTCATCACACAAAGTATTTAATCATGCACAACCCCAACGACAAGCCAAGCAATTGTGTCATACTTTTGATGTTCTCAAACTTTTTCAACCTTCACGCAATACATGAGCGTGAGCCATGGATATAGCACTATAGGTGGAATAGAATATGGTGGTTGTGGAGAAGACAAAAAGGAGGAAGATAGTCTCACATCAACTAGGTGTATCAACGGGCTATGGAGATGCCCATCAATAGATATCAATGTGAGTAAGTAGGGATTTCCATGCAACGGATGCACTAGAGCTTCAAGTGTATGAAAGCTCAACCAAAGAAACTAAGTGGGTGTGCATCCAACCTGCTTGCTCACGAAGACCTAGGGCAATTTTGAGGAAGCCCATCATTATAATATACAAGCCAAGTTCTCTAATGTAAAATTCCCACTAGTATATGAAAGTGACAACATAGGAGATTCTCTATCATGAAGATCATGGTGCTACTTTGAAGCACAAGTGTGGTAAAAGGATAGTAACATTGTCCCTTCTCTCTTTTTCTCTCATTTTTTTTGTTTGGGCCTTTTTCTCTTTTTTTATGGCCTCTTTATTTTATTTTATTTTTCTTTTCGTCCGGAGTCTCATCCCGACTTGTGGGGGAATCATAGTCTCCATCATCCTTCCCTCACCGGGACAATGCTCTAATAATGATGATCATCACACTTTTATTTACTTACAACTCAAGAATTACAACTCGATACTTAGAACAAAATATGACTCTATGTGAATGCCTTCGGCGGGGTACCGGGATGTGCAATGAATCAAGAGTGACATGTATGAAAGAATTATGAATGGTGGCTTTGCCACAAATACGATGTCAACTACATGATCATGCAAAGCAATATGACAATGATGAAGCGTGTCATAATAAACGGAACAGTGTAAAATTGCATGGCAATATATCTCGGAATGGCTATGGAAATGCAATAATAGGTAGGTATGGTGGCTGTTTTGAGGAAGGTATATGGTGGGTGTATGATACCGGCTAAAGGTGCGTGGTATTAGAGAGGCTAGCAATGGTGGAAGGATGAGATTGCGTATAATCCATGGACTCAACATTAGTCATAAAGAACTCACATACTTATTGCAAAAATCTATTAGTTATCGAAATGAAGTACTACGCGCATGCTCCTAGGGGGATAGATTGGTAGGAAAAGACCATCGCTCGTCCCCGACCGCCACTCATAAGGAAGACAATCAATAAATAAATCATGCTTCGACTTCATCACATAACGGTTCACCATGCGTGCATGCTACGGGAATCACAAACTCTAACACAAGTATCTCTCAAATTCACAACTACTCACTAGCATGACTCTAATATCACCATCTTCATATCTCAAAACAATCATAAGGAATCAAACTTCTCATAGTACTCAATGCACTTTATATGAAAGTTTTTATTATATCCCTCTTGGATGCCTATCATATTAGGACTAAATTCATAACCAAACCAAATTACCATGCTGTTCTAAAAGACTCTCAAAATAGTATAAGTGAAGCATGAGAGTTCATCAATTTCTTCAAAATAAAACCACCGTCGTGCTCTAAAAATATATAAGTGAAGCACTAGAGCAAATGACAAACTACTCCGAAAGATATAAGTGAAGGTCAATGAGTAGTCGAATAATTAGGTAACTATGTGAAGACTCTCTAACATTTAAGAATTTCAGATCTTGGGATTTTATTCAAACATCAAGCAAAACTAAAGAAAAGAAAATGACTCTCCAAGCAAAACACATATCATGTGGTGAATAAAAATATAGCTCCAAGTAAAGTTACCGATGAATGAACACGAAAGAGGGGATGCCTTCCGGGGCATCCCCAAGCTTAGGCTCTTGGTTGTCCTTGAATATTACCTAGGGGTGCCTTGGGCATCCCCAAGCTTAGGATCTTGCCACTCCTTATTCCATAGTCCATCGAATCTTTACCCAAAACTTCAAAACTTCACAACACAAAACTCGTAAGCTCCGTTAGTATAAGAAATAAATCACCACTTAGGTACTGTTGTGAACTCATTCTAAATTCATATTGGTGTAATATCTACTTTATTCCAACTTCTCTATGGTTCATACCCTCCGATACTACTCAAAGATTCATCAAAATAAGCAAACAACACAATGAAAACAGAATCTGTCAAAAACAGAACAGTCTGTAGTAATCTGTATCATTAGAATACTTCTGTAACTCCACAAATTCTGAAATAAATTGGTGGACCTGATGAATTTGTCTATTAATCATCTGCAAAAAGAATCAACCTAAAATCACTCTCCAGTAAAAAATAGCAGCTAATCTTGTGAGCGCAAAAGTTTCTGTTTTTTACAGCAAGATCGCATAGACTTCACCCAAGTCTTCCCAAAGGTTCTACTTGGCACAAACACTAATTAAAACAATAAAACCACATCTAAACAGATGCTATATGAATTATTTATTACTAAACAGGATCAAAAAGCAAAGAACAAAAATAAAATTGGGTTGCCTCCCAACAAGCGCTATCGTTTAACGCCCCTAGCTAGGCATGATGATTTCAATGATGCTCACATAAAAGATAAGAATTGAAACATAATGAGAGCATCATGAAGAATATGACTAGCACATTTAATTCTAACCCACTTCCTATGCATAGGGATTTTGTGAGCAAACAATTTATGGGAACATGAAACAACTAGCATAGGAAGGTAAAACAAGCAAATCTTCAAGATTTTCAACACATAGAGAGGAAACTTGATATTATTGCAATATGTAGAAGCATATGATCCTATCTCATAATAATTTTCAGTAGCATCATGAATGAATTCAACCATATAACCAGCACATAAAGCATTCTTTTCATTATCTACTTGCATAGAAATTTTACTACTCTCCACATAAACAAATTTATTCTCATCAATAGTAGTGGGAGCAAACTCAAGAAAATAACTATCATGTGAAGCATAATCCAATTGAAAATTAAAATCATGATGACAAGTTTCAGGGTTATCTTTATTCTATATAGCATATGTGTCATCACAATAATCATCATAAATAGGAGGCACGCTTTCATCATAATAAATTTGCTCATCAAAACTTGGGGGACAAAACATATCATCTTCATCAAACATAGCATCCCCAAGCTTGTGGCTTTGCATATCATTAGCATCGTGGGTATTCAAAGAATTCATACTAACAACATTGCAATCATGCTTATCATTCACATATTTTATGCCAAGCATTCTATGTAATTCTTCTTCTAGTACTTGAGCACAATTTTCCTTCCCATCATTTTCACGAAAGACATTAAAAAGATGAAGCATATGAGGCACCCTTAATTCCATTTTTTTGTAGTCTCCTAGGCGGCCACGAGGTAGGGGGCGCGCCCGGGGGGTAGGGCGCGCCCCCCACCCTCGTGGGTGCCTCGGGACTCTGGCCCATCTCCGATACTCCGTGGGCTTCTTCTGGTCCAAAAATAATCTCCGTGAAGTTTCAGGTCAATTGGACTCCGTTTGGTTTTCCTTTTCTGCGATACTCAAAAACAAGGAAAAGAACAGAAACTGGCACTGGGCTCTGGGTTAATAGGTTAGTCCCGAAAATCATATAAAATAGCATATAAATGCATATAAAACATCCTAGATGGATAATATAATAGCATGGAACAATCAAAAATTATAGATACGTTGGAGACGTATCAGTCCACGTGGGGCCCACGAGGCAGGGGCGCACCCCAGGGGGTGGGCGCGCCCTGTACCCTCGTGTCCAGATGGTGGGTCCCCCTGGTGTGTTCTCAGTGCCAGATATTCTTAAATATTCTACAAAAATTCATGTTTCATTTTCAGGACATTTGGAGAACTTTTATTTTTGGGGTATTTTTTATTGCAAGGATAATTCAGAAAACAGACAGAAAATACTATTTTTGCTTTATTTAATCTAAATAACAGAAAGTAAAAGGAGGGTACAGAGAGTTGTGCTTTCTAACTTCATCCATTTCGTGCTCATCAAAAGGAATCCACTAACAAGGTTGATCAAGTCTTGTTAATAAACTCTTTCCAAATCGCATGAAACCGGAGAATTTTCGAAACACTAGGTTACCTCAACGGGGATATGCATGTAGCCGACAATAAGAATATCATATTTCTTATTGACAGTAGGAAGAGGGAATTCAAAACCTCCAATAGTAATCGTTGAAATTTTTCCAATAGAATTGATACTATGGAGTTGAGATTGTTTCCTCGGAAAGTGTACCGTATGCTCATTAACATTAACATGAAAAGTGAAATTTCCTTTGTTGCAATCAATAACAGCCCCTGCAATAGTCAAAAAAGGTCTACCAAGGATAATCGACATACTATCGTCCTCAGGAATATCAAGGATAACAAAGTCTGTTAAAATAGTAACGTTTGCAACCACAACAGGCACATCCTCACAAATACCGACAGGTATAGCAGTTGATTTATCGGCCATTTGCAAAGATATTTCAGTAGGTGTCAACTTATTCAAATCAATTCTACGATATAAAGAGAGAGGCATAACACTAACACCGGCTCCAAGATCACATAAAGTAGTTTTAACATAGTTTCTTTAATTGGAGCATGGTATAGTTGGTACTCCTGGATCTCCTACTTTCTTTGGTATTCCACCTTTAAAAGTATAATTGGCAAGCATGGTGGAAATTTCAGCTTCCAGTATCTTTCTTTTATTTGTAACAATATCTTTCATATACTTAGCATAAGGATTCATTTTAAGCATATCAGTCAAACGCATACGCAAAAAGATAGGTCTAATCATTTCAGCAAAGCGCTCAAAATCCTCATCATCCTTTTTCTTGGATGGTTTAGGAGGTAAAGGCATGGGTTTCTGAACTCATGGTTCTCTTTCTTTACCGTGCTTCCTAGCAACGAAGTCTCTCTTATCATAACATTGATTCTTTGATTGTGGGTTATCAAGATCAACAGCAGGTTCAATCTCTACATCAATGTTATTGCTAGGTTGAGCATCAATATGAACATCATCATTAACATTATCACTAGGTTCATGTTCATTACCAGATTGTGTTTCAGCATCAGAAATAGAAATATCATTGGGATTCTCAGGTGTGTCAACAACAGGTTCACTAGAAGCATGCAAAGTCCTATCATTTTTCTTTTTCTTCTTCTTAGAAGGACTAGGTGTATCAACATTAGTTCTCTGAGAATCTTGCTCAACTCTCTTAGGGTGGCCCTCAGGATACAAAGGTTCCTGAGTCATTCTACCCCCTCTAGTCACAACTCTAATAGCATTATCATTTTTCTTATTATTTAATTCATTGAGCAAAGCATCTTGTGCATTAAGCACTTGTTCTACTTGAGTGGTAACCATAGAAGCATGTTTACTAATAAGTTTAAGGTCCCCTTTAACTCTAGACATATAATCACTCAAGTGTTCAATCATATAAGCATTACGTTTCAATTGTCTACCAACATAAGCATTGAAGTTTTCTTGTTTAACAATAAAATTGTCAAACTCATCTAAGCATTGGCTAGCAGACTTATAATGAGGAATATCACCTTCATCAAATCTATAGAGCGAATTTACCTTTACTACCTGTGTCGGGTTATCAAGACCATGTATTTCTTCAATAGGTGGTAAATTCTTAACATCTTCAGCTTTAATACCCTTTTCTTTCATAGATTTCTTTGCCTCTTGCATATCTTCAGGACTCAGGAATAGAATACCCCTTTTCTTCAGAGTTGGCTTAGGAGTTGGTTCAGGAAGTGTCCAATCATTATCATTACTCAATATATTATTCGATAGCAATTCAGCTTGCTGAATAGTTCTTTCCTGAAAACACAACCAGCACAACTATCCAGGTGGTCTCTGGAAGCATCGGTTAGTCCATTATAAAAGATATCAAGTATTTTATTTTTCTTGAGAGGATGATCAGGCAAAGCATTAAGTAATCGGAGAAGCCTCCCCCAAGCTTGTGGGAGACTCTCTTCTTCAATTTGCACAAAATTATATATTTCCCTTAAGGCAGCTTGTTTCCTATGAGCAGGGAAATATTTAGCACAGAAGTAATAAATCATATCCTGGGGACTACGCACACAACCAGGAGCAAGAGAATTAAACCATGTTTTAGCATCACCCTTTAATGAGAATGGAAATAACTTAAGGATATAGTAGTAACGAATTTTTTCTTCATGAGTGAATAGGGTGGCTATATCATTCAATTTAGTAAGATGTGCCATAACAGTTTCAGATTCATAGCCATAAAAAGGACCAGATTCAACCGAAGTAATTAACTCAGGATCGACAAAGAAATCATAATCCTTATCAGAAATACAGATAGGTGAAGTAGCAAAAGCAGGGTCATATTTCATTCTAGCATTCAAAGACTTTTCTTTCAGCTTAACTAACAGTTTCTTAAGATCATATCTATCTTTGCAAGCAAAAAGGTCTCTAGCAGTTTCTTCATCCATAACATAACCCTCAGGCACATCAGGCAATTCATATCTAGGAGGAGAATCTTCATCATCACTTTCATCAATATTATCTGTTTCAATAATTTCATTCTCTCTAACCCTAGCAAGTTGTTCATCAAGAAATTCACCTAATGGCACAGTATTATCAAGCATAGAAGTAGTTTCATCATAAGCATCATGCATAGCAGAAGTGGCATCATCAATAACATGCGACATATCAGAATCAATAGCAGGTGTAGGTGTCGCAAGTTTACTCAAAACAGAAGGTGAATCAAGTGCAGAGCTAGATGGCAGTTCCTTACCTCCCCTCGTAGTTGAGGGATAAATCTTGGTTCTTTCATCTTTCAAGTTCCTCATAGTGATCAACAGATATAAATCCCAAGTGACTCAAAGAATAGAGCTATGCTCCCCGGCAACGGCGCCAGAAAATAGTCTTGATAACCCACAAGTATAGGGGATCGCAACAGTTTTCGAGGGTAGAGTATTCAACCCAAATTTATTGATTCGACACAAGGGGAGCCAAAGAATATTCTCAAGTATTAGCAGTTGAGTTGTCAATTCAACCACACCTGAAAGACTTAATATCTGCAGCAAAGTATTTAGTAGCAAAGTAGTATGGAAGTAACGGTAACGGTGGCAAAAGTAACAGTAGCAGTTTTTGTAGCAATCGTAACAGTGGCAACGGAAAAGTAACTAAGCAAAGATCAATATGTGAAAAGCTCGTAGGCAATGGATCAATGATGGATAATTATGTCGGATGCGATTCCTCATGCAACAGTTATAACATAGGGTGACACAGAACTAGCTCCAGTTCATCAATGTAATGTAGGCATGTATTCCGAATATAGTCATACGTGCTTATGGAAAAGAACTTGCATGACATCTTTTGTCCTACCCTCCCGTGGCAGCGGGGTCCTATTGGAAACTAAGGGATATTAAGGCCTCCTTTTAATAGAGTACCGGACCAAAGCATTAACACTTAGTGAATACATGAACTCCTCAAACTACGGTCATCACCGGGAGTGGTCCCGATTATTGTCACTTCGGGGTTGCCGGATCATAACACATAGTAGGTGACTATTGACTTGCAAGATAGGATCAAGAACTCACATATATTCATGAAAACATAATAGGTTCAGATCTGAAATCATGGCACTCGGGCCCTAGTGACAAGCATTAAGCATAGCAAAGTCATAGCAACATCAATCTTAGAACATAATGGATACTAGGGATCAAACCCTAACAAAACTAACTCGATTACATGGTAAATCTCATCCAACCCATCACCGTCCAGCAAGCCTACGATGAGATTACTCACGCACGGCAGTTAGCATCATGAAATTGGTGATGGAGGATGGTTGATGATGACAACGGCGACGGATTCCCCTCACCGGAGCACCGAACGGACTCCAGATCAGCCCTCCCGAGGAAGATTAGGGCTTGGCGGCGGCTCCGTATCGTAAAACACGATGAATCCTTCTCTCTGATTTTTTTCTCCCCAAACATGAATATATGGAGTTGGGGTTGAGGTCGGTGGAGTCACAGGGGGCCAACGAGGCAGGGGCGCGCCCTGCACCCTCGTGGACAGGGTGTGGGCCCCTTGATGCTGATTCTTTTGCTAATATTTTTTATTAATTCCAAAACGTGTCTCCGTGGATTTTCAGGTCATTCTGAGAACTTCTATTTCTGCACAAAAATAACACCATGACAGTTCTGCTGAAAACAGCGTCAGTCCGGGTTAGTTCCATTCAAATCATGCAAGTTAGAGTCCAAAACAAGGGCAAAAGTGTTTGGAAAAGTAGATACGTTGGAGACGTATCGACCACCCTGTCGACGAACTCCATGGCGGCCACCACACCCGGCGGGTGTTCGGTCAAATGCCATTGAGCTTATTTTCAGATGCCGTGTTGGTTTTTTTAGAGTAAGAAGGATGGCGGGGTACTCTGATACGTCCATTTTGCATCATGTTTTCCTACTGTTATTTATAGTGTTTTCATTCAATGTAAAACTTTGTCGAGTAATTATAATGCTTTTTCTCTCATAATATGCAAGGTTTACACAAAAAGGGAGATTGCCGGCAACTAGAATTCTGAACCTGAAAAAGCTACATCAGATATACCTATTCTGCACATCTCCAAATGAGCTGAAATTTTACGGAGATTTATTTTGGAATATATAAAAAATACTGGAGAAAAGAAATACCAGAGGGGGCCACCTAGGTGCCCACTAGGCACCAGGGCGCGCCTACCCCCTGGCGCGCCCTGGTGGGTAGTGGGGCCCCTGACCAGCCTCCGGTGCCCATCTTCTGGTATATAAGCCCATTTTCCCTAAAAAATAAGAAGAAGACTTTTGGGACGAAGCGTCGCCGTCTCGAGGCGGAACTTGGGCAGGAGCACTTTTGCTCTCCGGCGGAGCGATTCCGCCGGGGATACTTCCCTCCGGGAGGGGGAAATCGGAGCCATCGTCATCACCAACAAACCTCTCATCTTGGGAGGACCAATCTTCATCAACATCTTTACCAGCAGCATCTCATCTCAAACCCTAGTTCATCTCTTGTGTTAAATCTTTGTATCAAAACCTCAGATTGGTACCTGTGGGTGACTAGTAGTGTTCATTGCATCTTGTAGTTGATGCTAGTTGGTTTATTTGATGGAAGATTATATGTTCAGATCCATTATGCTATTTATTATCCCTCTGATCTTGAGCATGAATATGATTTGTGAGTAGTTGCTTTTGTTCTTGAGGACATGGGAGAAATCTTGTCATAAGTAATCATGTGAACTTGATATTCGTTCAATATTTTGATGATGTGTATCTTGTGATTCCCTTAGTGGTGTTATGTGAACGTTGACTACATGACACTTCACCATCTTTGGGCCTAAGGGAATGCATTGTGGAGTAGTTATTAGATGATGGGTTGCTAGAGTGACACAAGCTTAAACCCTAATTTATGCGCTATTCCGCAAGGGGCTGATTTGGATTCATATGTTTAATGTTATGGTTAGATGTTATCTTAATTCCTCTTTCATAGTTGCGGATGCTTACGATGGGGAGGCTTGTTCAAGTAAGAACAGCACCCAATCACCGGTCCACCCACATATCAAATTATCAAAGTAGCGAACGCGAATCAAACCAACATGATGAAAGTGACTAGATGAAATTCCCGCATGTCCTCAAGAACGTTTTAATTATTATCAGAGACCGTTCCAGCATGTCCTTTGCTACAAAAAGCATTGGGCTACCTTGCTGCACTTTTGTTACCGTTATTATTACTTGCTCGTTACAAATTATCTTGCTATCAAACTATCTGTTACCGATAATTTCAGTGCTTGCAGAAAATACCTTGCTAAAAACCACTTGTCATTTCCTTCTGCTCCTCATTGGGTTCGACACTCTTACTTATCGAAAGGACTACGATTGATCCCCTATACTTGTGGGTCGTCATACTCGACCATGGAGAATGAGTTATTGTGCGATGCGTGGTTGGCCGTATCCACGGATTTCAAAGGCAAGAGCAGAGGGGGGACATTCTGGCAGCAAGTGCATGAATCATTTCACGCATGAAGCATATTGCTCCCTACAACATGCACATCATCCATGATCGCAATGTGAGGCCGTTATTATGTCGATGGTACGCCATCCAGACCATCGTCGCCAAGTTTTGCCACGTAATGCTCAACTGGAGGCAAGGTGGCCATTGCACGTGGCAGAGGAGGAGATCGTAAATTTTGCTTCTTCTTCCTCAGCTTGTCGATTTTATCATTCAATCACTCAATGTTGCTCTACATATTGTGTAGTCCATATGCGTTGTCGTGATGTATCTCATGACAGGGGGACGGGACGGCCATTTACGTACACACACTGTTGAATGAAGCTAAAGGGGCAGTATGTGTGGGGCGACATGATCGTTGAAAAACTTGTTGGACATCGAATTTGAGACACTAGACTTATTTGCATGCTATGTATGGATGATTTGTGCTATTTTCTTTTCGGACTTTGATGAATATTAGCCGGTTTGCATGAATTTCGTCCGCTAAGCCAGAACCCGGCTTGAAATATATGCGGGCAACATTAGATGGCCGTCTCCCACATTCGTGTGCTCACTATACCGTTGATCCCGTTGTCGGTACTGTTCTTCTTTCTCGTTGAAGTGTTCCGGCATCCCCTAGCCAGCCGATGATGGATGTCGTCACATTGAGAGGGCCGTAAGAATATCTCTCCATCGTCGGAGGAGCAAATCGCACTCTCGAGCTATCCAGTCCCTTGTCAAACTTTGGGATGAGCCCATAAGTTGTTGTTATGATCACCTAGTTATAGATGACGTTTGAGCAACCTCAAAGTCCAACGTACGGTAGGAAGTGACTAAGATACTCTCATGGTCTAACGAACTAAAACACATGCTAACACTCTGTGTTATAACAATTGATTACAAACGATATTATCAAAGTATAACAAACAAGATTTGAGTCGATTTAATATGATTGTTCTTCTAAAGTCATACTCTGAATATTATTTCAGGACTATCGTTACACTTAACGATATCCTGAGATCTGAAAATATGATCACAAACAACACTTGAGCCAGTTTTAGAGGCAAGACTGGGAACCTATATTTTACAGTTTATCATCTCACATGTGCATATGAATTTTCCACTGAATTTCATATTCTAGAATCATAGCAGTTATATCATGAAATATAAACTCTTAATTATGAAAATAAAAATTTAATAATACAATATTATTGGCTCTAGGCCATATTTCCAACACTACCGCGATGTACCACATGACAGAGGAACGGTCATTTACGTATACACACTGTTGGATGAAACTGAAGGGGCAATATGTGTGGGACGACATGATCCGTTGAAATACTTGTTGGACATTGAATTCGAGACAGTAGACTTATTTGCATGCTATGTATGAATGATTTGTTTTATTTTATTTTCAAACTTTGATGAATATCAGCTGGTTTATATCAATTTCATCCGCCAAGTCAAAACCCGATTTGAAATGTAAGCAGGTAGCGTTGGATGGCTGTCTTGTATATGCGTGTCCGCAGACTAATCGCGGACATATGCAGAAGAAAATTTACGGATGGCGGTTGGACATGCCCTAAAGAGAAGCAGACGTGGGGCTCTATGTTAGCTCACCAATACGCATCGAGGAAGAGGAAGCTTCCTGGAAATTTCCCTCGGCAGAAGTCCTTCGGACGTACGAACGTGCCCACCCACCCCCCCATGCCTCCCCCCCCCCCACACACACACACACACGAAATCCTCCTCCCCCAACACACCTCGTATGCACCACCAAACAAAGTTTTTTTTTTTGCGAGTACCAAAAAAAGTTTAACCGTAACCTATAAAGCCTCCCCTAGCTCGTTACCAAAACACCAGTGCTCTCTGACTCCGTGGTCGCGGATAAAATGGCTGGCCTCGCCTAGTGGGTCACTCTACGAGAGCAGCCACCATTCCTCGCCGCCTACTTTCTTCATGAAAAGCCCCTTCTGCGTTATTCTGAATCCTGACCTCCACGAAAGCATCTGCGTTACGTTAGACATGTCTGTGAATTTCGCCCTATGCACATGTTACATAGAGCAGCTGTTCGCGGTGGCACTCAACGACGACAAGAAGACAGAGATGAAGAAGAAGAAGAGGCGGCAAAAGGCGATGAAAAGGAAGAAAGAAAAAGAAATGCAAAAGAAGAAAACACTGAGGAAAAAGAGCAAGACAAAGGGAAAGAAGCCAGCACGTTTGACAAGAGTAATAAGAACAAGGGGGGTTTCTCTGTTTTCAGCCTTCATGTGCATGAATATTTGAATGAATGCTTGTGATTCCCGCAAAAATAAAGAATGAACGCTCGTGATACATATATACTCTTGCATATCAAAATAGAGTTGTACTCCCTCTGTAAGTAATATAAGATCTTTTAGATGACTACTTTATAGTGATAAATAAACATCTTATATTACAGATCAATCGCCGCATTAGCGCAACATCTTATCAACTTGAAGTCTGGAATCAAACATCACACTCAGGGGAACAAATACTGAAGGTTTTGTGCTAGAGACCAGGAGCTGAAATTAGTTTCCACTTTTAAGCAAATCATGTAGCTACAATAATCTGTAATAGTCTTACAGTCATATCATGGTAAAACACCCTAAAATGTTATTTACAAACAGAAAAGGTCATGTGTCCAAAAAAAGATCAAAGACATAGGCATGTGATTTGACCGTTAAACGTGGAACTTTCAACTGGTTCTGTCTATGTGGATACAGATAAATGGTCGTGGGTGCTCTCGACATCATCGTCTAATACAAGATCTTTTTCCAGATTTTTCCCAATTTGAGAATCTGACAATCTGTTGCCAATGAGCTCCCGTAGCTCGAACTCACTAGGAAACCTCTGCTCAGATAATTTTGAGAAGACCTGAAAATGTGAAAAGATGTTCACTAGGATTAGCGTAATGGATCCAGAGGGGCTATCACAAGAATATCAGCTCTAAAAAACCTGGAAATACCAACACAATAAGCATAGGTAAAATATAATCCTGAGAAAGATTTTTACATTCATATTCAGGTTACAAGTACCATTCCGGTCCACTTTTAGGGAATACAAGCAATCACTTATTCTAAAGCAGTCTGGTATATGAATATTACTGACTAGATGATCCCACTACTTAGTTCATTCTCGGCTCAGCGTTCCAGTAGCAACTAACCTAATAATCTAATATGATCGCTTGATTTATTGTATCACTACACCGTAACCGTAACGCACAATTTTATAATGCAGGGCAATGAAGTGCAACAAAGGGTGTATCATAGAAACATACCAGTTGTCCATTGCAGTAAACTTCAAAGGCGCCAGAACTTTGTAGAAGAGACTGAGCAAAATTGCCAAACATCCACACTGATGCCATGGTTCCAAACCTATTAGCACGCAGTGAATAGTACCACGGAGGTGGTACCATTCCAAATCTAGGGAAAATCTGATCACCAGCCATTAATGTTGCTATCGCTCCAACTTGAACAAAAGGCACCATTTTGCCGAGGGCGCGTTTTGGGAAGGGTGGAGGGTAGTTTTCCAAGACGACATGAATCCCAGGAAATGAGGTATCCAGCATGCGCTTCATGGTCATCGCATTTCCCCTGCAGAATTTAGTTTGAAATTATACCGTAGTCTGCATACTAATTCATAACAGAGACCACAAGACAATTTCACAAATACTCCCTCCGTAACATAACATAATAACAGAGATCCAGAAAAACAAAGTATTATGCTAAAGGGACTACATAGACATCATAAACGAAATATAAAGACTTTACTCTGTAGGATTTTCATTAAACCATGTGGATAAGAACCTTTTGCTCCAACATATACAGAAACAACCGTTGGTTTAGCTTCATTTGTAAGGTCTAAAGAATATACATCCAGCATAGGCATTGCAGATCTTAATTGCATTTCTTTTTAGTTACATACAAGCTGTGATTAGCTGATTAGGAGACCAGAAAGAAATATTATGCAAGTCACCTCTAATCATTTTTTGGATATAATCCACAAATTTATATAGTTCTTGTTTCATCTTTTTGCTTCTCTCAAACAAATAGTCGTGGAACTGATTTACTGTTTTATCTGCCTTGCAAAGCATATAATGACCCAGCAGCATAAATGGCTGCACATAAGGTCAGGAAGGAGTTGGAAGCATTCTGAAGTGGATAGATTATGCTGATAAGTTGCAATTTTTACATATATGAAGTTCACAAGGTACCAAAAAGTACGAATGAATGGGACAAAAATTTGCATTCTGTCTTAATAATTAAACTGTGTATCTGTGGACATGGAAAAATTGGTATACATACAAAGTAAACAGGATAACTAGTTTCTCAAACTCCATGGGCAGTACTCTCTCTCAACATTATTTATTCGCTTAAAACACACATGCAACACATGTAAAGGCAGTAATCTCCAGGCCCTTATCGCTCATTTGAAAGTCAAAACACCAAATAGAGATGATCTTCAAAATATCTTAGTTTTGGCCAAACTTAAGTGCAAAAGTGAGCACGGTCCCGAAAAGTCATCCATCAAACTTCTCCACTCCAGTTGAAAATACAATAAATTTGTTTTCCCCAGACACTAATTATTCAGTTATTTCAAAGTATTCACTAACCTATCCCCATCATGACATGTATGGTAGACAGTTCAATGACGGGGCAGAAGGACTCGCCATAATAGATGGCGGGCTGCTGGGAGTAGCCATGAATGAGCCAACAAGCCTTGTAGTGGATGAGAGAGCAGTCTGAATGGAATATGTGTTTACACACCCACTTACTAGGCTGGTGCCAGCCGGAGGAGAAACTAGTGTCCACTTATCGTTGTCAAGAATAGCACAGAGCTCTGCAAGCATAGCCTCTTTCCAGAGAGGATCAAGGAGAGCGCTATGGTAGTTCGAGTGAATGGAAGAGAAGGGTAGAGGTGGACACAACGGCGCAGATGAGCATGTAGTGAAGACCAGGAACAGAGCAAGCGACAGGAACAGCAGTGGCAGGAGCAGATATGGTGCGGGCAAGGGGGAGGTGGCCCGGCGCAGCTGCTTCTGTGTGTGTGGGGGGGGGGGAGTGGGGCATCTGGAGGAGGAGCCAGCCGCAGTCATCAAGGAGGGCACAAGAGGGCCGGAAATAGTGGTGCTGATAAAGTCTACAAGAAAGTAGAGCAACTCGCTCGTGTCGGTCGAGATCGAGGGTGGTAGCATAAAAGAAAATAGACTCATCAGTGTAGACGCGCCGAGAAATAATGGCGAGATGAAATAGAGAGGTCGAGGCAGTGACAGCCTTTGTGCGAGGAAGGATAACCAAGGAAGACACAAGCGGTGGATTGATGCAAGAGCTTGTTGATTGGCACTGGCAGATAGGTTGGGGTACCACAGGCAGCTGAAAGCCCAAAAAACCGAAGGCCGGAGTATGTTGGAGGATGTCCACGTAGACGCTGGTATAGAATAGCAAAGCGGATGCAACTATTCCATCATGCAATAGATGAGATTAGGGACTACAATCGTGCAGTTAGGAAATAGGCAAACGCTGCAGAATATCTAGTGAGCAATTTCAGCTATATATTGATCTCAATTCTGAAGATCTGTCATATTGCTTAGGTGTGATAATTGTAGCCAGTTCCCATCATTACGGAGTTTTGAGATCTGAGCTCTCAACATCAGTCGAGCAAAGTGGAGCTCAGTTGACTGGCTGTCATGTGATGGGTGTTCTACACTAACCAAATTACACACATTTACTTTGGGGCCTCACAATTTGGACATTATTAGTTATGAAACGTTAGGTTTCAGTATATGGTCAATGGCCACAGTGTGTACCACAACCATCAGTTACGGTAAATAAATCTAACAAAATATCTTGGATTTGATCTCTGAATTTATCACCGAAGCAAGAGTGTGTGTGTATTTACTTGTAGGAGCAGGATGCGCAGAACTTCAGCTCGACGGTGGTGCCGGAGCCTGGTCCATCCACCTGCGCCTCCTACGAAAAGGCAGATGAGATCGTCCCGCTTCAGTCAGATCGGGAACCGAACTGGCACTGGATCCAGGAGAAGACTAGACTTACCGTCAACTGCGCGGAATCGGCGGCGTCGGGGGAGGAGTCGCCAGGCTGGAAGGCGCCGGAGGCCGCCTGGGGATGGCGGTGGGGCTTGGGGGCCGCCGGCGGCTGCGGCGCGAAGAGCGTGACGACGTCGGAGCAGAAGAGGAGGATGGGGAGGCCCAGGAGCACGAGCTGCACGCGGTCCATGGCGGCTGTGCTCGCTGCGTCGCTCTGCTCTGCTCCGTCCTCCGCGGGGAAGAAGGAAGGACTCGACGACGACCGCAGCAGGAGGCTAGGAATTTTGTGTGGCTCGCCGGCCGGGCTTTCCTTGGGCCTGAACTGGCAGGCCGTCAAATGTCCCATGGCTGATATCCTAGGCGGCCCAGAAAATAAGCTGCTCATTTATCTTTCGAGAAACTTGTGTCTCAAAAAAAATCTTTCGAGAAACTTTTCATCTATTCATTTTGGATGGTAGAATGAACACCAGAAATAATAAAGATTACATTCAAATATGTAGACCATCTAATAACAATTACAAGCATTGAAGCGAGCCGAAGGCGCAGCATCATCATTGCCTCTCCCTCGTTGAAGTCGGGCAAAATCGAGAAATAAGAGAGACAGGCACTCCCGGACGCACTCAGCGATTTGGATTCCTGGCCGTTGGATCTGGGTGCTTGATGCGATCTGGGCCATTGGATCAAGCCGCTGGAGAGTCTCGTCCGTCGGATTGGAGAGGGGTAACTGTAGGAATGAATAGTTACTGCCTCCACGCGCTGCCGCTTACTTCGCCTGTTTGACCTGGACTCGCTGACCTGTGGGGTCGCTCGCTGGTCGGCCGCGTGTGTTAGCCACCGTGGCTGGGCGTGTGTCCTGTTCATCTCGTCGCGCGCACCGGCGGGTAAATATCCCACGCCACGGCATGTAAAATCTTGCCCTCGCCGAGGGTATTTCAGTCTTTTCACGTCCAGGCCTCATGCGTGGTGGGCGGTGGTTGGCCCGTGCGGCTATGGGGTGGGGGAGGGCAGCGGCTTACCCTTTCATGCTCTCATCCGTCGCCCTTCGTCTCCTTCTCTCCCCTAGCCCTAGCTAGCTCATGCCCGCCCCTCGCGTTGCCGCCTCTTTGCCTCCTCCCCTCCCGTCTCCCATCGACCAGGCTGCGCTGGCGCTCGGGGCGCTCGCCGCCGTGCTCCCCGGCGACGACGATGCCCCCGCAGCAGACGGCGCGTCGGAGGCCGACCTCCACGCAAACCCTAGCGCAGCTCAAGGCGAAGCTCGTGGCGCCGGGGCCCAGGCGCGTGGCTGTCGCGGTGCTCGCAGAGGCGCTGCAGATCCCCGCCGACCAAGCCGCGCTAGCGCTTGGGGCGCTCGCCGCCGTGCTTCCCGGCGACGACGACGACGCCCCCGCAACGGACGGAGCTGGCGCCTCCCCGCCCCCATCTACCCACTCCGTCCATGTCTCTCTCTCTCTATCTATATCTCCCCCGATCGCCACCGTCGCTTGCCTGCAGCTCCGTCCGCTGCCGTATCCCACCTCCCTAGGCCACCCCACCCCACCCCAACACAGCCGCTTGTACGCGTTGCCTGCACCCCGTGCTCCCTGCTCGAGATCTGGGTGAGTCTCCCGTCGGACATCCAGCAAGCCGTTGTCACCTTCTCTGACATGACAGTAGCAGCAGCCTCCTCCTCTCCATTTTATCCAAGCCCGCTGATCCGTTTGAAGGAAATATGCCCTAGAGGCAATAATAAATTTATTATTTATTTCCTTATTTCATGATAAATGTTTATTATTCATGCTAGAATTGTATTAATCGGAAACATAATACATGTGTGAATACATAGACAAACAGAGTGTCACTAGTATGCCTCTACTTGACTAGCTCGTTGATCAAAGATGGTTAAGTTTCCTAACCATAGACATGAGTTGTCATTTGATTAACGGGATCACATCATTAGGAGAATGATGTGATTGACTTGACCCGTTCCGTTAGCTTAGCACTTGATCGTTTAGTATGTTGCTATTGCTTTCTTCATGACTTATACATGTTCCTATGACTATGAGATTATGCAATTCCCGTTTACCGGAGGAACACTTTTTGTGCTACCAAACGTTACAACGTAACTGGGTGATTATAAAGGTGCTATACAGGTGTCTCCGAAGGTACTTGTTGGGTTGGCGTATTTCGAGATTAGGATTTGTCACTCCGATTGTCGGAGAGGTATCTCTGGGCCCACTCAGTAATGCACATCACTATAAGCCTTGCAAGCATTGTAACTAATGAGTTAGTAGCGGGATGATGTATTATGGAACGAGTAAAGAGACTTGCCGGTACGAGATTGAACTAGGTATTGAGATACCGACAATCGAATCTCGGGCAAGTAACATACCGATGACAAAGGGAACAACGTATGTTGTTATGCGGTTTGACCGATAAAGATCTTCGTAGAATATGTGGGAGCCAATATGAGCATCCAGGTTCCGCTATTGGTTATTGACCGGAGATGTGTCTCGGTCATGTCTACATAGTTCTCAAACCCGTAGGGTCCACACGCTTAAAGTTCGGCGACGATCGGTATTATGAGTTTATGTGATTTGATGTACCGAAGGTAGTTCGGAGTCCCGGATGAGATCGGGGACATGACGAGGAGTCTCGAAATGGTCGAGACGTAAAGATCGATATATTGGACGACTATATTCGGACATCGAAAAGGTTCCGAGTGATTCGGGTATTTTTCGGAGTACCGGGGAGTTACGGGAATACGGGGAAGAAGTATTGGGCCTTAATGGGCCTTAGTGGGAAGGAGAGGCAGCAGCCAGGAGGTGGGGCGCGCCCCTCCCAAGCCCAGTCCGAATTGGGGTTTGGGGTGCGGCCCCCCTCTCCCTTCCTTCTCCCCTCCTTCCCCCCTTCTCCTAGTTGGACTAGGAAAGGAGGAAACCTACTCCTACTAGGAGTAGGAATCCTACTCCCTTGGTGCGCCCCTCCTAGGGCCGGCCTCCTCCTCCCTTGCTCCTTTATATACGGGGGCGGGGGGACATCTCTAAACACACAAGTTGATCTGTTGATCTCTCCCAGCCGTGTGCGGTGCCCCCCCCCACCATATTCCACCTCGGTCATATCATAGAGGTGCTTAGGCGAAGCCCTGCGTCGGTAGCAACATCATCACCGTCATCATGCCGTCGTGCTGACGGAACTCTCCCGTGAAGCTCTGATGGATCGGAGTTCGCGGGACGTCATCGAGCTGAACGTGTGCTGAACTCGGAGGTGCCGTACGTTCAGTACTTGGATCGGTCAGATCGTGAAGACGTACGACTACATCAACCGCGTTGTGCTAACGCTTCCGCTTTCGGTCTACGAGGGTACGTGGACATACTCTCCCCTCTCATTGCTATGCATCACCATGATCATATGTGTGCGTAGGAAATTTTTTGAAATTACTACGTTCCCCAACAGTGGCATCCGAGCCAGGTTTTATGCGTAGATGTTATATGCACGAGTAGAACACAAGTGAGTTGTGGGCGATACAAGTCATACTGCTTACCAGCATGTCATACTTTGGTTCGGCGGTATTGTTGGATGAAGCGGCCCGGACCGACATTACGAGTACACTTACGCGAGACTGGTTCTACCGACGTGCTTTGCACATAGGTGGCTGGCGGGTGTCAGTTTCTCCAACTTTAGTTGAACCGAGTGTGGCTACGCCCGGTCCTTGAGAAGGTTAAAACAGCA
Organism: Triticum aestivum; assembly: GCF_018294505.1. Lineage (NCBI taxonomy): Eukaryota > Viridiplantae > Streptophyta > Magnoliopsida > Poales > Poaceae > Triticum > Triticum aestivum. Next base: position 457,744,296 of record NC_057802.1, read on the forward strand.
CTAACTTGACGAACTATCATTGTGGTTTTGATGCGTAGGTAAGAACGGTTCTTGCTCAATCCGTAGCAGCCACGTAAAACTTACAACAACAAAGTAGAGGATGTTTAACTTGTTTTTGCAGGGCATGTTGTGATGTGATATGGTCAAGGCATGATGCTATATTTTATTGTATGAGATGATCATGTTTTGTAACCGAGTTATCGGCAACTGGCAGGAGCCATATGGTTGTGGCTTTATTGTATGCAATGCAATCGCCCTGTAATTGCTTTACTTTATCACTAAGCAGTAGCGATAGTCGTAGAAGCAATAGTTGGCGAGACGACAACGATGCTACGATGGAGATCAAGGTGTCGCGCCGGTGACGATGGTGATCATGACAGTGCTTCAGAGATGGAGATCACAAGCACAAGATGATGATGGCCATATCATATCACTTATATTGATTGCATGTGATGTTTATCTTTTATGCATCTTATTTTTCTTAGATCGACGGTAGCATTATAAGATGATCTCTCACTAAGTTTCAAGGTATAAGTGTTCTCCCTGAGTATGCACCGTTGCGAAAGTTCTTCGTGCTGAGACACCACGTGATGATCGGGTGTGATAAGCTCTATGTTCAAATACAACGGGTGCAAAACAGTTGCACACGCGGAATACTCAGGTTAAACTTGATGAGCCTAGCATATGCAGATATGGCCTCGGAACACTGAGACCGAAAGGTCGAGCGTGAATCATATAGTAGATATGATCGGCATAGTGATGTTCACCATTGAAACTACTCTATCTCACGTGATGATCGGACATGGTTTAGTTGATATGGATCACGTGATCACTCAGAGGATTAGAGGGATGTCTATCTAAGTGGGAGTTCTTTAGTAATATGATTAATTGAACTTTAATTTATCATGAACTTAGTCCTGGTAGTATTAGCATATCTATGTTGTAGATCAATAGCTCGCGTTTAGCTCCCCTGTTTTATTTTTGATATGTTCCTAGAGAAAAATAAGTTGAAAGATGTTAGTATCAAAGATGCGGACTAGCTCCGTGATCTGAGGATTATCCTCATTGCTGCACAGAAGTATTATGTCCTTGATGCATCGCTAGGTGACAGAACTATTGCAGGAGCAGATGCAGACGTTTTGAACGTTTTGACAAAAGCTCGGTATGATGACTACTTGATAGTTTAGTGAACCATGCTTTACGGCTTAGAATCGGGACTTCAAAGACGTTTTGAACGTCATGGACCATATGAGATGTTCCAGGAGTTGAAGTTAATATTTCAAGCAAATACCCGAGTTGAGAGATATGAAGTCTCCTACAAGTTCTATAGCTAAAAGATGGAGGAGAATAGCTCAAGCAGTAAGCATGTGCTCAGATTGTCTGGGTACTACAATCGCTTGAATCAAGTGGGAGTTAATCTTCTAGATAAAATAGCGATTGACAGAATTCTCTAGTCACCATCACCAAGTTAGTAGAACTTCGTGATGAACTATAGTATGCAAGGGATGACGAAAACAATTCTCAAGCTCTTCGCAATGCTAAAATCGACGAAGGTAGAAATCAAGAAAAACATCAAGTGTTGATGGTTGACAAGACCACTAGTTTTAAGAAAAGGGGTAAAGGGAAGAAGGGGAACTTCAAGAAGAACGGCAAGCAAGTTGCTGCTCAAGTGAAGAAACCCAAGTCTGGACCTAAGCCTGAGACTAAGTGCTTCTACTGCAAAGGAAATGGTCACTGGAAGCGGAAATGCCCTGAATATTTGGTGGATAAGAAGGATGGCAAAGTGAACAAGGGTATATTTGATATATAGGTTATTCATGTGTACCTTACTAGTGTTTATAGTAGCCCCTGGGTATTTGATACTTATTCGGTTGCTAAAAAATTAGTAACTCGAAACAGGAGTTACAAAATGAATAGAAACTAGTTAAGGGCGAGGTGACGATGTGTGTTGGAAGTAGTTCCAAGATTGATATGATCATCATCGCACACTCCCTATACTTTCGGGTTTAGTGTTGAACCTAAATAAATGTTATTTTGTGTTTGCGTTGAGCATGAATATGATTTGATCATGTTTATTGCAATACAGTTATTCATTTAAAGTCAGAGAATAATTGTTGTTCTGTTTACATGAAAACCTTCAATGGTCATACACCCAATGTGAATGGTTTATTGAATCTCGATCGTAGTGATACACATTGCTACCTCTTGAGCACTGCGTCGGTTTTCCCTTGAAGAGGAAAGGGTGATGCAGCAAAGTAGCGTAAGTATTTCCCTCAGTTTTTGAGAACCAAGGTATCAATCCAGTAGGAGGCTACACGCAAGTCCCTCGCACCTACACAAACAAATAAATCCTCGCAACCAATGCGATAAGGGGTTGTCAATCCCTACACGGTCACTTACGAGAGTGAGATCTGATAGATATGATAACATAATATTTTTGGTATTTTTATGATAAAAATGCAAAGTAAATAAAAGGAACGGAAATAACTAAGTGTTGGAAGATTAATATGATGGAAAATAGACCCGTGGGTCATAGGTTTCACTAGTGGCTTCTCTCAAGAGCATAAGTATTTTACGGTGGGTGAACAAATTACTGTTGAGCAATTGACAGAATTGAGCATAGTTATGAGAATATCTAGGTATGATCATGTATATAGGCATCACGCCCGAGACAAGTAGACCGACTCCTGCCTGCATCTACTACTATTACTCCACACATCGACCGCTATCCAGCATGCATCTAGAGTTCTAAGTTCATAAGAACAGAGTAACGCTTTAAGCAAGATGACATGATGTAGAGGGATAAATTCATGCAATATGATAAAAACCCCATCTTGTTATCCTCGATGGCAACAATACAATACGTGCCTTGCTGCCCCTACTGTCACTGGGAAAGGACACCGTAAGATTGAACCCAAAGCTAAGCACTTCTCCCATTGCAAGAAAGATCAATCTAGTAGGCCAAACCAAACTGATAATTCGAAGAGACTTGCAAAGATAACCAATCATACATAAAAGAATTTAGAAGATTCAAATATTGTTCATAGATAAACTTGATGATAAACCCACAATTCATCGGTCTCAACAAACACACTGCAGAAGAAGATTACATCGAATAGATCTCCACGAGAGAGGGGGAGAACATTGTATTGAGATCCAAAAAGAGAGAAGAAGCCATCTAGCTAATAACTATGGACCCAAAGGTCTGAGGTAAACTACTCACACTTCATCGGAGAAGCTATGGTGTTGATGTAGAAGCCCTCCGTGATTGATGCCCCCTCCGGCGGAGCTCCGGAACAGGCCCCAAGATGGGATCTCGTGGGTACAGAAGGTTGCGGCGGTGGAATTAGGTTTTTGGCTCCGTATCTGATCGTTTGGGGGTACGTAGGTATATATAGGAGGAAGGAGTACGTCGGTGGAGCAACGTGGGGACGAGGGTGGAGGGCGCGCCCTGGGGGGTAGGCGCGCCCCCTACCTCGTGGCTTCCTGGTAGCTTTCTTGACGTAGGGTCCAAGTCCTCTGGATCATGTTCGTTCCGAAAATCACGTTCCCGAAGGTTTCATTCCGTTTGGACTCCGTTTGATATTATTTTTCTGTGAAACTCTGAAATAGGCAAAAAACAACAATTCTGGGTTGGTCCTCCGGTTAATAGGTTAGTCCCAAAAATAATATAAAAGTGAATAATAAAGCCCAATAATGTCCAAAACAGAAGATAATATAGCATGGAGCAATCAAAAATTATAGATACGTTGGAGACGTATCACACATATTCATAATATTGAAGCCAAAAGATGCAAAGTTAATAATGATAGTGCAACTTATTTGTGGCACTGCCGTTTAAGTCATATTGGTGTAAAGCGCATGAAGAAAATCCATGCTGATTGGCTTTTGGAATCACTTGATGCTTGCGAACCATGCCTCATGGGCAAGATGACTAAGACTCCGTTCTTCGGAACAATGGAGCGAGCAACAGACTTATTGGAAATAATACATACTGATATATGCGGTCCGATGAGTGTTAAGGCCCGCGGCAAGTATCGTTATTTTCTCACCTTCACAGATGATTTGAGCAGATATGGGTATATCTACTTGATGAAACAAAATTCTGAAACATTTGAAAAGTTCAAAGAATTTCATAGTGAAGTGGAGAATCATCGTAACAAGAAAAATAAAAGTTTCTACGATATGATCGCAGAGGTAAAATATTTGAGTTACGAGTTTGGCCTTCAGTCAAAACAATGTGAAATAGTTTCACTACTCATGCCACCTGGAACACCACAACATAATGGTGTGTCCGAACGTCGTAATCGTACTTTACTAGATATGGTGCGATCTATGATGTCTCTTACTAATTTGCCGCTGTCATTTTGGGGTTATGCTTTAGAGACGGCTGCATTCACGTTAAATAGGGCACCATCTAAATCCGTTGAGACGACGCCTTATGAACTATGGTTTGGCAAGAAACCAAAGTTGTCGTTTCTTAAAGTTTGGGGCTGCGATGCTTATGTGAAAAAGCTTCAACCTGATAAGCTCGAACCCAAATCGGAGAAATGTGTTTTCATAGGATGCACAAAGGATACTGTTGGGTATACCTTCTATCACAGATTTGAAGGCAAGACTTTTGTTGCTAAATTTGGATCCTTTCTAGAGAAGGAGTTTTCTCTCGAAAGAAGTGAGTGGGAGGAAAGTAGAACTTGATGAGGTAACTGTACCTGCTCCCTTATTGGAAAGTAGTTCATCACAGAAATATGTTCCTATGACTCCTACACCAATTAGTGAGGAAGCTAATGATGATGATCATGTAGCTTCAGAACAAGTTACTACCGAACCTCGTAGGTCAACCAGAGTGAGAGCCGCACCAGAGTGGTACGGTAATCCTGTTCTGGAGGTCATGTTACTTGACCATGACAAACCTACGAACTATGAGGAAGCGATGATGAGCCCAGATTCCGCAAAATGGCTTGAGGCCATAAAATCTGAGATGGGATCCATGTATGAGAACAAAGTGTGGACTTTGGTTGACTTGCCCGATGATCGGCAAGCCATAGAAAATAAATGGATCTTCAAGAGGAAGACGGACGCTGATAGTAGTGTTACTATATACAAAGCTCGAATTGTCGCTAAATGTTTTCGACAAGTTCAAGGTGTTGACTACGATGAGATTTTCTCACTCGTATCGATGCTTAAAAGTCTGTCCGAATCATGTTAGCAGTTGCCGCATTTTATGAAATCTGGCAAATGGATGTCAAAACCGTATTCCTTCATGGATTTCTTAAAGAAGAGTTGTATATGATGCAACCAGAAGGTTTTTTCAATCCTAAAGGTGCTAACAAAGTGAACAAGCTCCAGTAATCCATCTATGGACTGGTGCAAGCATCTCGGAGTTGGAATATATGCTTTGATAAAGTGATCAAAGCATATGGTTTTATACAGACTTGCGGTGGAGACTGTATTTACAAGAAAGTGAGTGGGAGCACTACAACATTTCTAATATTATATGTGGATGACATATTGTTGATTGGAAATGATGTAGAATTTCTGGATAGCATAAAAGGATACTTGAATAAGAGTTTTTCAAAGAAAGACCTCGATGAAGCTGCTGACACATTGAGCATCAAGATCTATAGAGATAGATCAAGACGCTTGATAAGTTTTTTCAATGAGTACATACCTTGACAAGATTTTGAAGTAGTTCAAAATGGAACAGTCAAAGAAGGAGTTCTTGCCTGTGTTGCAAGGTGTGAAGTTGAGTAAGACTCAAAGCCCGACCACGGCGGAAAATAGAAAGAGAATGAAAAATCATTCCTCATGCCTGAGTCATAGGTTCTATAAAGTATGCTATGCTGTGTACCAGACCTATTGTGTACCTCACCAAGAGTTTGGCAAGAGGGTACAATAGTGATCTAGGAGTAGATCACTGGACAGCGGTCAAAAATTATCCTTAGTGGAATAAGGAAATATTTCTCAGTTATGGAGGTGATAAAGAGTTTGCCGTAAAGAGTTACGTCGATACAAGCTTTGACACCGATCTGGATGACTCTAAGTCTCGATCTAGATACATATTGAAAGTGGGAGCTATTAGCTAGAGTAGCTCCGTGCAAAGCATTGTAGACATAGAAATTTGCAAAATACTTACGGATCTGAATGTGACAGACCCGTTGAATAAAATTATCTCACAAGCAAAACATGATCACACCTTAGTACTCTTTGGGTGTTAATCACATAGCGATGTGAACTAGATTACTGACTCTAGTAAACCCTTTGGGTGTTGATCACATATCGATGTGAACTATGGGTGTTAACCACATAAAGATGTGAACTATTGATGTTAAATCACATGGCGATGTGAACTAGATTATTGACTCTAGTGCAAGTGGGAGACTGAAGGAAATATGCCCTAGAGGCAATAATAAAGTTATTATTTATTTCCTTATTTCATGATAAATGTTTATTATTCATGCTAGAATTGTATTAATCGGAAACATAATACATGTGTGAATACATAGACAAACAGAGTGTCACTAGTATGCCTCTACTTGACTAGCTCGTTGATCAAACATGGTTAAGTTTCCTAACCATAGACATGAGTTGTCATTTGATTAACGGGAGAATGATATGATTGACTTGACCCATTCCGTTAGCTTAGCACTTGATTGTTTAGTATGTTGCTATTGCTTTCTTCATGACTTATACATGTTCCTATGACTATGAGATTATGCAACTCCCGTTTACCGGAGGAACACTTTGTGTGCTACCAAACGTTACAACGTAACTGGGTGATTATAAAGGTGCTCTACAGGTGTCTCCGAAGGTACTTGTTGGGTTGGCGTATTTCGAGATTAGGATTTGTCACTCCGATTGTGGGAGATGTATCTCTGGGCCCACTCAGTAATGCACATCACTATAAGCCTTGCAAGCATTATAACTAATGATTTAGTTGCGGGATGATGTATTATGGAACGAGTAAAGAGACTTGCCGGTAACGAGATTGAACTAGGTATTGAGATACCGACGATCGAATCTCGGGCAAGTAACATACCGATGACAAAGGGAACAACGTATGTTGTTATGCGGTTTGACCGATAAAGATCTTCGTAGAATATGTGGGAGCCAATATGAGCATCCAGGTTCCGCTATTGGTTATTGACCGGAGACGTGTCTCGGTCATGTCTACATAGTTCTCGAACCCGTAGGGTCCGCACGCTTAAAGTTCGGTGAGGATCGGTATTATGAGTTTATGTGATTTGATGTACCGAAGGTAGTTCGGAGTCCCGGATGAGATCGGGGACATGACGAGGAGTCTCGAAATGGTCGAGACGTAAAGATCGATATATTGGACGACTATATTCGTACATCGGAAAGGTTCCGAGTGATTCGGGTATTTTTCGGAGTACCGGGGAGTTACGGGAATACGGGGAAGAAGTATTGGGCCTTAATGGGCCTTAGTGGGAAGGAGAGGCAGCAGCCAGGAGGTGGCGCGCGCCCCTCCCAAGCCCAGTCTGAATTGGACAAGGGGTTTGGGGCGCAGCCCCCCTCTCCCTTCCTTCTCCCTTCCCCTCCTTTCCCCCCTTCTCCTAGTTGGAGTAGGAAAGGAGGAAACCTACTCCTACTAGGAGTAGGAATCCTACTCCCTTGGTGCGCCCCTCCTAGGGCGGGCCTCCTCCTCCCTTGCTCCTTTATATACGGGGGCAGGGGGGCACCTCTAAACACACAAGTTGATCTGTTGATCTCTCCTAGCCGTGTGCGGTGCCCCCCTCCACCACATTCCACCCCGGTCATATCGTAGCGGTGCTTAGGCGAAGCCCTGCGTCGGTAGCAACATCATCACCGTCATCACGCTGTCGTGCTGATGGAACTCTCCCATGAAGCTCTGCTGGATCGGAGTTCGCGGGACGTCATCGAGCTGAACGTGTGCTAAACTCGGAGGTGCCGTACGTTCGGTACTTGGATCAGTCGGATCGTGAAGACGTACGACTACATCAACCGCGTTGTGCTAACGCTTCCGCTTTCGGTCTACGAGGGTACGTGGACATACTCTCCCCTCTCGTTGCTATGCATCACCATGATCCTGTGTGTGCGTAGGAAATTTTTTGAAATTACGACGTTCCCCAACACCGTTTTGATGTGGTAAGTCTCAAACATGGTCATCAGAAAAAGAAGTTGTGTAGATTCCAGATCTTGGGACATCAGGATCCTAATTTCCTTCTTTTGCTGACTTATTGTTGAAAAGATTAGCCTTATGAGTGGGAAAATAAGGGGAACCTTGCATCTGTTTTTAGTGTGTTGATTTATTCAATTTTCAATTTGCTAGAAAGAGTTCTTGTAGCTTGAATCTGCCATATCAATGAGCCGTTGTTGAATTAGTTGCATAATTGTGCCAGTCTCTTGTAGGTACTGCTTCTCATCTTGGGAAATCTTTGTGGGGGAAGGAAGGAAACCATATACCATAGATGCAGTGAAGAAGGAAAACCCTGTCTCAGGTACCTCTCACACTTTGGCAATATACATGCTTGTCTTGATATGGTAATTATCTCACAAATAATACGATGTATTGGTTTATACCTTATTATTTATTTGGCAAATTGTTTATTTATGATGAGGTAGTGTAAACTGTTTTGAAACTATCTACCAACCCATCCCCAACGCCAAGTCAGCCTGTCCTCATATGCATCAGTGCCATTAATCCAATCCTCTTTGTCTTCTCCTGAACCCATATTCGGTTTCAGGTACGTTGTCGTTCGGAACGTGTCATGCCTTGGATGCAGCAACGATCTCGGCTCCCTGTTTGCATTGGGCCTGCTGGAAGAGTGAGCCAGCGTGTTTCCATGCTCTGTTTTCCGTGTGTTTGTTTTGGTTCAGGTGCAAGCCCATCGATAAGTCCATGCATATCTATCTATTTTTTTGTGTTTCTTCCATTACTTCTTCCTCTAATGCGTGAGTGCCTGCGGTTGGTTGTGTGAAGGAAGGTAATGGAGAAGCTGATGCGGGTTCTTCTACCTCTTCTCGCCTCTGTAGGTGCAGAGCAGCAGGTAGACCGGCCAGAGGAGCAGGCCAACATCCCTACCTCCCTCTTCCATGATCTTCTTGAGGGTGCATGGTTATAGGTCCAAGGTGTCTGCTGTGGATGTTGTGTATGGCGTCACAACTTTGCTTGAATCCCTGAATGACGAGTCCAAGGACTCAAAGGAGTGTCGTGCTACTGAGCAATTTTGGGTTCCATACTCTGCGTTGTCGCTGAGCAATGTGGATTAGCTGCGAAATGGAATGCAATCTGCAATTGAGATACAGATGGCGATACTGAAGCAGGGAAGCTCAACCATCACCAAGAGAGGATTCATCCGGAGTGCGAAGAAGTTCTGGTGGGTGAAGCTTGATTATCCAGTGTACACTGCTAAGCTATGCCACCCGTAGGTGCTTACCAAGTTCTGTTTCTTCCTGGTGGATGCACTGAAGGAGAGGGGTGCAAGGATAAAGCCGCTAATCTGTGCCTGCTTAGAAAGGGAGCCTGAGAAGGTGTTGGTCATTGGTGTATCTGGGAAGCCATGGCTCGGGGCTGTTCAGGGGAATGCGTTCGGTAACGCATTTAGGTCAGCGGCAGAGGAAATCGGTGCCCATTATTTCCATGACATGTTTGAGTCATCATGGATTGTTCTTGATGTTGTTGCTGTGGGTGCGACGGTCCAGATCCGCCACCCGTGGCCTCGGACCGGATGGACCTCTCTGTCACGTTGGCCCTGAGCTCCCTCACAGAGGTACGTATGGCCGGCAGGAAACCCACCTACCTCCTGCTGTTGAACGCTGCTTGTTGCTACATTTGTTTGTACTGTGTATAATCTTGTTTAAGCTTTAAATCAATACACCAGGAACTCCAATTTAACTTTTCTTTTAGTTTAATCCCCTTACATTTTGCAGCATGGGGAGCAGCTAAGGAGATGTCAGCACTCCTTATCAGAACTGGTATACAATCATTTACATATGGATTGGCATTGTATGAGTCTTTGGTGCATGTGTTTTGGCTGGTGTTAACTGCCTTTCCCCTCCCCTTCCATTAACTTTGCAGACTTATGTAAGAGGTGACGATGCAAAACTTGAGACCACACACACTTCATGTCCGTTGTACGTCGTTCGCTCGGTTGCCGCCATGGGAAAGGTACGTTCTTCTTTCCTTTGTTGGTCCTTCAGTTTTCCTGCTCGTTGTGCACCCGAACGTGGCTCACCCTTTTTTTGGATGAACAAGGGGCGCAGAACTAGCCGCGTACTACCAGCAGCAGTGGGCCAACGAGGAGGACAGTGCTGCTGACGGTGCCCAAGGTGACGAGATGGCGCCTCTTAATCGGCCAGCAGGGCTCCGGTGCGGCGTCTCCGAGAACCCCGGGTTCGGTAAGTTCCCCGTTCTTCTGCTTCAAACTATTCCCTGCGTAGCACTAATTGAATGATGTATAGAGAGATGAATTTCAGTCTTCCCGGTTGTGATAGTGATGCTGCAGGGGTCATGTATAATCATACTGATAGCGATGGGGGTCATACTATCTTCAAGTATTATAATTGTTACCTGTAACTTAATATATGATGTTTTTGGACACTATGACAGTGTCAAAAAATAAAATGTCTTATATTTTGATACGGAGGGAGTATCTATTATGAGTGCGCGCCACCTAATGAATATAAAGTTACATCAAAGTCCTTCATCGAGATGATCCTTAACCTCTGGGTATGCAATTTGCTATGCCTAATTAGACGGTGTATGTATGTCTGATTAATTGGAACCCCTTGTTTCTAGACACTCTACTTGATTCAAGTGGGTATTTGCTCACTATATTTTGGAGCTTGATTGTACCACAATGTTTATTACACAAGCTGCTTTAAGGGGTTGTGTGATCAGACAAGCACATATTTGCAGCTAAAGTTGTCCAAGTCATCTCTATGACAAATAATGATTGCTAATATATACTCCCTCCGTTCCTAAATATTTGTCTTTTTAGAGAATTCGAGTGGACTACCACATTAGGATGTATATAGACATATTTTAGAGTGTAGAACTCATTTTGCTCCGTATGTAGTCACTTATTGAAATCTCTAGAAAGACAAATATTTAGGAACGGAGGGAGTAGGTTTTTGTAGTCATTTTATATTCTGCTATAAATATATACCAAAATAGCTAAAAATCGGGCAATAAAACTTGCTTAGTTATTTTAGTTGCGTAATCTATTTTTCATGTGACTTGGACGTGATTTGCTCTATTATGTCAAATTTCTCATGCTTCTCCCACATAATTTACAAAATGTTATATCCAAATCAAGTAAACAAATTGATTGGGCATCAATTTAGGTCTTCAACATTTTCTGTGGGTTCATACTTACTTCAACTTTGAAGTGGCATTCTAATATTAAAAAGCCACTTTTATGCTAGCAGACAGCCTGATTTTACATTACAATTTCTAAGAATGAAACAGTCTGTATCCCGTAGGGCACACATCATTTAACTCCATTTTTTTCGGATCGCACAATTTAAAACCTTGTGACGTAATGCAATTCACATTTGGCCCGCTATTCCTTACTCTTAGATGAGTTTTAATGTTAATCTGATGGAAACTGCAGGGATAGCTATTAACTAAATTTTCTTTTTCTATACAGCACTCCTCGTATTTTCTACACTATGTTCGGATAAGGTTGCAAAGTAAGAAGCAGGTATGCTTTTGGTATCCAGTTCTAGAAGTTCAAATAAAAAGCATCTAGAGTTGGTAACCGTGAATGTTTGTGAGGGAGGTACATAAAAGAGTTAATTTCACAAAGCATAGTGTAGAAAATATACTGACCCTTTTAAGTTAATGACTCTGGGTACATATGTATTGTATAACAGTTGACCCTTTTAAATTTCCCTTGTCTTTCATGTTCCGGACAACACGTACCCATTATATAATATATTGTGACAGATAGAGAAGTAAAGGCACACCATAATCTCATAAGCCCGCTGTTAAAATAGATCTGGTTGTATTCCAGCTTGTATAACATAGCTTAAAATTCCTAAAAAGTTAATAGTTCTTTGCAGACCAGAATATATCATGTTCGCACTGCAGCAGAGACACCCCTCTATTGATTGATCCATATATCGCCAGGAAAAATGGCTATCAGTTCAGCTACAATTGGACTATGAATTATTGTTTTTTTGGAAATTAATTACTCCTTGGAGAATCAAAGATCCATGTTCTATTTTTGTCATGTAAGTTGGGTAATGACTATGTAGTTACAACCATATATTTAGAGTTGCAATAAAAAACAATTAATAATAGAAACAAGTCAATTATGTGACTCGGTTGCGTCTTTCTGCATATCAATCTTGGTTTAGGTCATTTGTTATTTGATCCAGTGTGTTGATGGCTTAGTTTCTATTTCTTCAAAGGCACAAATAGGATCAACTCTATCCAATTAAAGTTTAATCACCTCACATATACATGCTTATTTGTTGCTAATGGTATGTATTGTCACATCCTTTTACTTTCTTAATAATTATCAATAGGAGCAACCTCCTGCTTTCCTAAACTCTAGCCTTCATTCACCTCTAGAGATCCATGTTTAGGTACACAATTGCCTATACTATCCGTTGCATCTTACTTTCGGTATCATGTTGAACCTGACATTTTTTTAAACAACACGACGAGTACATGCCAAGAAGGCTTAATGAAGCATATGGTGTTTGGCATTAAAAAGTGTAATGGAGTTGATGAGAATTTTACATGACATGATCAATCGACAAGCATTTATTGAGGCACAGACTTAGTTCTTGATTTTTTTTGAACAATGTTCATGTCGAGTGTAAGCTACATACGCTGAGTTTATTTCATTGCACCCAGGGTCATCTAGGGTCTGGCATTATAGGACATATGTCAATTGGTAGATGTTTTTTTCAACATAGAGTTGTATTCAATTTGGCTAGAATGTAATCCCAGTGCTCCTTCAGTTATTCCCCAAGCAACCACATATTTACAGTGTTCTTTTAGAAGAAATGTTTTCCTCCACAATACTATGTATAGCTAGCTACCAGCTGTTGATTTATATTGATTTCTGTCAAAGTGAGTGTAGCTATATAAACCTTAATGAGACATCTTTGAAGAGAGTTTAGCCGGTCCATATTTCTCTTTCGGGCATGTGTTGGCATGAGATTAGTACCAACAACTCATATGGTGGTTTACATAAGAAGTATTACCTGTCTTGGCATGATTTTATATAAGCCAGTAAAGACATTTTAATTTCTGTCTGCCATGATTTATCATTTTGGTTGTTATAAATCTATTTTCCATCAAGCTTGTATCATCGTTTATTTGAATTCCTTGCATCTGTGATTAGCTGACAGTATAATTAAGCACTATTTATTAAGTGAATTTGCGGACTGTTGTACTTGTAGACTAATACTATTGGCATTTGCTTACTAACTAATGTCTCTGTAGCAGGTCAATTTGTGTGTTGTTGGTTGTGGCAGACCAATTTCAGTCAAATTGAAAAACAACTGCCTGTTGGTCTCGGCCCATAACCAGCCGTGAAAGGCGAGATGTTTATGCTGCCCTTCTACCTTCCACCGTGTCCCTACTTTTCCCCATCGCGTGTTGGGCTCTCTGAAGTAAAAATAAACAGGAAACTATATGCTGAAAAGTGGAGTGATAAATATCCAGTTACTAAATTCACTAAATTTGTGATCCCAATATTGTCAGCAATATAGTGAAATGTTCGGGTTTGCTGTACCGCAAATTTGCAGTTTTCTTAAACTTTGTTGTGATGAGCAATTCAGTTTCTTCAAACTAATAAATGCATGTGATTCTGTATCTTATGTATTTGTTGTGAGCTACTTTTAACTCTGATAAAGAGTGTTCTTTTGATTGTTGCTTGCTGGTGTTTTTACATCTTTGATCTGATGCTTTATTAGTGGGTTGGGGGTGATCGCACCCGTAGGGGTGTGGCAAGCCGCACTTCCTAGGCCTGTCGAGATGACTTCAGCTTATGTACACTGCATTTTCTTTTGGATGTGTCATCTCGTCATTTCTACTGGTCTACATTATGCCTAAGACTTACGTTATCTATGCAGAGTTGCAAATTGTCTGTAAGCTACTACATGTTGTCGTATCTTCTATGCCTAAGATATTTGGTGCTAAACCTATCGCGAAACATGCTTTCTATGTTCATGCATTGTTAAGTGGCTTCTTATTGTGCGCATACAAATGTTTGGACCGGCACCCTCGCGCCAAGGCGCGATCCTGATCTAGTTTGTTGTGGTAGACGGTCGAAAAGTCATCATGCTAAGGCCCCAGAACCAGCACAACAGTATAGCAATCGACGAGAAGCGTAGATTGAAAGCATCCAACATGAAAAGTATACTAGACACACCATCGAGACGGGCGTTGAACGAGTTCAGGACGACCGCCGTACCGTCATCTCACCTTTCTGAGCAGGACACAAACATTAATCTATACCTACTAATAAATCGAGGTGTTATTTTTGGTTTGATCTGTTATAACATTTTACAAAAAGAAAAAACCTACAAACTAAAAATACTCCATACTTCGTCTCTTGCCAGTTGCAATGTCTATACGTGTTAACAAAGAAAGTAGGTATTTTTGATCCGTCATACTGTTTAAAAAAACTGATGTAACTGATGTTTTCTGGTAGTCAAGCGGCCGTGCACTTCTAAGTCGGATTTTTGCTTTTGTAGAAGACCTTCTGATGTTTCTCATAATCAATCTGTGTGTTAGTTTTAAGTCAAATTTCCATTTTTTAGGAAACCCCTTCATAATTGGGTTAATTAACCCGCAGTACATACTAAATGCTTTTAAAAATTATCCATATCTTTTAGACGCTAACTCCAAATTTAATATATATGAAATTTGATTAGAAAAATATGTAGAAAGTGACTATGAAGTTATTTTACCCGGTAACCATTTTAGAAATGATATTTAGGGTGCAACCTTAATCAATAGTGCATGACCCATTTTTCTTTCATACTAGTCGATCCGGATTAGAAATAAGCATCTCAACAAAATTAAGACTAGAAACGAAAGAAATCATCTATAATTATGTATGCACGTCTCCTCAAAACCCCACACAAAACAAATTTCTCAACTTATGCCGAGACTTAGGATTGACAACATTCAAACGCGTTGTAATTGTATGAGCACCGAGGCCACCGTCAACGAGGATGGAAAGGAGGATAAGTGACGACACATATGTGATGCCATGTGCTGAGAAAAAGGGCGTGGACCTATTGCGGTCTTGAGTCATGGTATTTTGGTTATGGGAGTGTGGTATCTTCTTCTTCCGTTGTAACACACAACCTCTTTTGCTAGTAAAGCTCAAAAGAAACATCTAAAAATGAAGCCTTGCACCTGGCGGCGAAGGCAAGGATAACTTCCGCGTTGTTGATTCTTTTTTACGAGGAAAGATTTCCATCGTCACAAGGATCATGTACAGAAGTTCCAGCGGATAGACTGCCCCCCGCGTTGCTCTGGACCCAGGGCGACACGGGCGGCGACCCCAGCCACCAAGGCACTCAGCCCCTCGATCCCCTCCGCCCCCTCGCCGTCGCCGGTGCCTCCCGCGGGAAAAGCTCGTACGGAGCGGGTGGCGGCGGGGTCTCCACTCACGCTGGTGGGCGCTGCAAGATGGGGATCTCGTGGCGTCGGGCAGCAGCTGGCGTCGGCGAGCGGCCTTGTGCCCCGGTGTGGAGGCGATGGTCCTGCTGCGGCTTGGCGACCTGCAGTGGTCCGGCGGCTCGGCGGTGGCAGCGGGGCTCGGGCGGCTCAGTGGGGCGGCGGGCCCCGATCGGACAAAGTGGATCCGTATGGTGGAGGTGCTCCGGCGGCTCTTGGCAGCATGGATCCGACGGTTGGTGCTGCGGCCGGAGGCTCCTTGCTCTTCGGCGGCGCCTCCCCTGCTGCTGTTGTGGCTGTGGCAGATATGCTCGGGTTTCGGCCTTCAACTCTGCTCGGTGAGATGGGGCGGGGTGCCCCCCCCCCTTCCTCCCTAGTGTTGCGGTTCTGGCCGGCTTGCCAGCCCGGCGTGTGTGGTGGCATGGTGGAGGCTGCTGGGGCGGCGGCCCCGGATTTGGTGGAAGCGGCTTCAGCTGGGGGTGGTGCGCGCGTCTGGGCGTGGTGGGTCGTGGGATCTCACGACCAGTGCGGGGTTGGCCTTGGCAGGAGGGGGCTTGTTGGCTGCGTTGATGCGGGCAGGTGGTGGTTGAGCATCTCCGGGAGAAATCCTATGTCCGGCCTTTGCCGGATCCGGCGGCGGCGATGCTCGTGGGTGTCGTGCTCTTTCTTGGAAGCGTTGCTGTTGTGTGGTGCTCCTCCTCCCTCCCCGCGGCCTTGGCTCCAGAGGGAAACCTCAGATCTTCCGGATCGGGTGATGAAGGCGCCTTCACGTCTTCTTCCTCCTTGGGGGCATCGTCTCAGAGACGGCCACAACCTGGAGACCAGTGGATGGCGGCATCTTCGCCGTGTGGGTTGCCGCATCTTCGCCGCGTGGTTTGCGGCATCTTCGTCGTGTAGTTTGCTGAGGAGGCCATTTCGGGGGCGTGGATTTCTGTTTGGCAACGATGATGGCGTCGAGAGGAGCTTTGGTCGCGGCTCGGGCTTCGGTAGTCGGATCTTCCCGGCGTGTCCGAGGTGCTCTTCCATTGGTTGTTTGGTTGCTTTGAAGTCGGAGTTGCGGTGGAGTGTGTCCATGTGGCAACGATGACAGGCGCTCGGTGGTCGGCTATGGAGGGCACAGTCGGCGCAAGTCCTGCATATTTCCCTTGTGATGACCATTGTCAAAGTCGGAGCTGTCGGTTGTTCACGCGTGTGGCCTTCGTTTGGCATGTGCCGTCATGGTTTCTGTGCAGCTATTTATAGCTCTGTGATCCCATGTCGGTGCCCAGGTTGGCCGGTGGTTCCCATGTCATGTGGGTTGAGTTGTATCGGTTTTAGCCCGGCTTTCCGCCAATTAACCGGGCAATTCTCTTCTTCTTAATCAATGAAAATGGCAAATATTTTGCCTCGTTTCAAAAAAAAAAGATCATGGTAACGATGAAAATGAAATTGAAAATGAGACTGGTGTAGGGTCGGGGCACAGATGTCGAGAAATCCAAACAGTGACAAGGTGGCCCGGGTGCAGGACTTGTTGAGTATATATTTTGTATTGCACGTGTATTAGAGTTGTGGCCCACCTCCTAGTCTTGTATAGTTGAGGTAGAGGCCTTCCCTTCTATTATATATGCGTGCACCAGCACCCCATCAATACATCGTATTGCAAATCATCTGTTAATATGGTATCATCCTTTTTGGTCTAACCCTAGGGTCAGCCGCCACCGCCGCACCCCACCAGCGCACCCGCCGCCGCCACGCCCCTCCCCTACAACCCCGCGCCGCTGCCAGTGCCTTGCTTCCGCAACGCGCGCCTTGCGCCTGCTGCCGCAACTTCTTTTCTCCACGCCGCAGCCTCTTGTCGTGCTCATGCCGCGGCCTCGCTAGCCCCGCGCCGCAGCGCTCTCCTACCCGCGCGCCGCTCCACTAGTTAGCCAGCCGATCCTCTCTTCCTACTCGCGCGCCGCTTCTTTCAGCCGCCGCGCCTTCCTCTTGCAGTTTTCGCACCCGACGTTGCTGCCACCTCGTCCACAAAACCCTAGCCGCTACCCCGCACCCGCACGCCGCCACCATGTCGTGGCCGTCTTCCCCCGGCTCCTCCACCATCCACTCGTCCAACCCGTTTGCTGGTCCCGAGCCCTCAGTCGCCGCCATCTGTGACCTCAATATTGTGGCCCGGGTCCCTATCCGTCTCGACAGTTCCAGCATGTCGTATATGCGTGGAAGACCTACTTCAACCTCGCCTTCCGTGAGTACTATCTCACCGAGCACATTGACGGTTCCGTGGACAGCGCGTACATGCGCGGCGACCCAGAGTGGTCCGCCATCGAGGCCACGATCATCCGTTGGTTCTACCAGACGGTCTCGAAGGACATCTTCCACATGATTGTCACCGAGGACGACGACGCCTGCATCGTGTGGGCCAAGATCAACGCGCTCTTCACCGACAACAAACTTCAGCGCCTTGTTTTCTTGTAGCAGGAGTTCTTCGGCTGTCACCAGGACAACTCCACCATCGACGAGTACTGCATGAGGCTCAAGATGCTCGCCGACGAGCTTCGCGACATCGGCGCTAAGGTCTCTGATGACCTCATGCTGAGCACCCTCACCGCCGTTCTTAATGAGGACTTCGGCAACGCGGCGTCCAACCTCACCCTACTTCCGCAACCCACTTTCCAGCGCGTCGTCGACCTCAAACTTGAGGAGCGCCGGATGACGAAGTTGAAGCAGCGGGTCCAGCACACCGCTCTCGCCGCCGGTACCACCTGCGGCGGCCCTGCTCCTCCGGTCGCCCCCCGCCAGTCAGCGCCGCCAGCACCCGCCAGCTACTACCCGCTGCCACCCACTCCGCCCGGGCCCCCAGCGCCTCCCCAGCAGCCGCAAGGTGGCGGGGGCCGGCGCAACAGGCGGGGTGGCGGGGGCCGCCGCCAGCAGCAGCCGCAACAGCAGGCGCAGGGCGCCGGGGGCGCCCCACTTCCAGCAGCCGTCTCCACCGTGGGCCGCCGGGCAGAACCCGTGGACGGGCGTCGTCCACGCCTATCACATGCCCATCCCGCGGGCTCCTGCATCGGGTCTCCTTTGCCCCCGTCCAGCGGGCCACCAGGCGTTTGTCGCCGCCCCCTACCAGCCCTACGGTGCCCCGCTCGCGCCGCCACCCCTCGGTGGCTACGGTGCGCCCGCCCAGGCGCCGACCTAGGAGGCCCGCTGCCGCCTCCGGCACCTGCACCGTGGGACCCTGCCCTCCTGGCCGCCCTACACTCGGCGCCATCGCCGAGAAACTATGGTGGTGGAGGCGACTGGTACATGGACTCGGGTGCTACTGCGCACATGACAGCTCATCCCGGTAACCTTTCCTCTTCCACTCTAGTTCACACCCCTACTCGTATCACCCTTGGCAACGGTTCCTCTTTACCCATCACCCATGTCGGTAGCACTAGTTTTCCTTCCAATTCCACACCTATCACTATGTCTAATGTTCTTGTTTCACCTGACTTAGTCACTAACTTAGTCTCCGTTCGTCGTCTTACTCATGAGAATCCTCTTACTATTTTTTACGGTGTTGGTTTTTCTGTGAAGGACGCCCGTACCCAGATGGTGCTTCACCGATGTGATATCCCTGACGAGCTTTACCCCGTGCACGCCGTCGCCTCCACTTCCACACCCGTCGCCCTCTCCGCCGGTGTCGACCTTTGGCATGCTCGCTTGGGCCACCCCAACCCTATCGTTTTGCGTCAGATTCTTAGGAGTTTTTCTTTCTCATGTACTAAGCTCGACGAGCATACTTGTGAGGCTTGTCATTTGGGCAATCACGTTCGTCTTCCTTTTAGTGTGTCTACTTCAATTTTCACTTTTCCGTTTCAGTTGATTCATAGTGATGTTTGGACGTCTCCCGTTGCGAGTAACACGGGTTATCTATACTATTTGGTGATTTTAGATGATTATTCTCATTATGTGTGGACTTTTCCTCTTCGTCGTAAATCCGATGGTTAAGCCACACTCACCGCCTTTTACTCCTATGTCACCACTCAATTCGGTCGCCCCATACTTGCACTCCAAACTGATAACGGAAAAGAGTTTGATAACGTCGCTATTCGCTCACTTCTCGCCTCTCATGGCACCATCTTCCGACTGACTTGCCCCTACACCTCACAGCAGAATGGCCGCACCGAGCGCATTCTCCGCACTCTTAATGACTGCGTTCGCACGTTGCTCTTTCACTCTAACGTGCCCGCTCAGTTCTGGCCTGATGCCCTTGCCACCGCCACTCTTTTAGTTAACATTCGTCCGTGTCATCCTCGGTGGAACTACGCCCCTCACCATCTTCTCTTCGGTACACCACCGTCCTATGATGTCTCCGCATCTTCGGGTGTCTCTGTTATCCTAGCACCGGATCCACCACGCCACACAAGCTCGCACCCCGATCCGTCCCATGCGTCTTCCTTGGCTACCCTCGCAACACCAAAGGTTACCGGTGCTATGATCCTGTCACTCATCGTGTGTACACCTCGAGGCATGTGTACTTTGTCGAGACGGTGTTCCCTTTTTTTTCAGGTTCCTCTGGCCATGGCCTCTTCAGCGCCGGCCCCCGGGCCCCCTACTTGGAGCGATGCGCGGCGGCACCCCCTGCTATCTCTTGAGCACTGCGTTGGTTTTCCCTTGAAGAGGAAAGGGTGATGCAGCAAAGTAGCGTAAGTATTTCCCTCAGTTTTTGAGAACCAAGGTATCAATCCAGTAGGAGACCACACACAAGTCCCTCGTACCTACACAAACAAATAAGAACCTTGCAACTAACGCGATAAAGGGGTTGTCAATTCCTTCACGGCCACTTGCAAAAGTGAGATCTGATAGAGATGATAAGATAATATTTTTGGTATTTTTATGATAAACATTGAAAGTAAAGAATGCAAAATAAACGGTGCCAGAAATAGCTACTTGACAGGAGATTAATATAATGGAGAATAGACCCGGGGGCCATAGGTTTCACTAGTGGCTTCTCTCAAGATAGCATAAGTATTACGGTGGGTGAACAAATTACTGTCGAGCAATTGATAGAATAGTGCATAGTTACGAGAATATCTAGGCATGATCATGTATATAGGCATCACGTCCGCGACAAGTAGACCGAAACGATTCTACATCTACTACTATTACTCCACACATCGACCGCTATCCAGCATGCATCTAGAGTATTAAGTTCATATGTACAGAGTAACGCATTAGGCAAGATGACATGATGTAGAGGGATAAACTCAAGCAATATGATATAAACCCCATCTTTTTATCCTCGATGGCAACAATACAATACGTGTCGTTTCCCCTTCTGTCACTGCGATCGAGCACGGCATGATTGAACCCAAAGCTAAGCACTTATCCCATTGCAAGAAAGTTCAATCTAGTAGGCCAAACCAAATTGATAATTCGAAGAGACTTGCAAAGATAACAAATCATACATAAAAGAATTCAGAGGAGATTCAAATATTGTTCATAGATAATCTTGATCATAAACCCACAATTCATCGGATCTCGACAAACACACCGCAAAAAGAATTACATCGAATAGATCTCCAAGAAGATCGAGGAGAACTTTGTATTGAGATCCAAAGAGAGAGAAGAAGTCATCTAGCTAATAACTATGGACCCGAAGGTCTGAGGTAAACTACTCACACATCATTGGAGAGGCTATGGTGTTGATGTAGAAGCCCTCCGTGATCGATTCCCCCTCCGGCGGAGCGCCGGAAAAGGCCCCAAGATGGGATCTCACGGGTACAGAAGATTGCGGCGGTGGAAATAGGGTTTCGTGGTGCTCCCCGATGTTTTCGGGGTATATGAGTATATATAGGCGAAGGAAGTCGGTCAGGGGAGCCACGAGGGGCCCACGAGGGTGGGGGCGCGCCCAGGGGGCAGGCGCGCCTCCCTGCCTCGTGGCCTCCTCGTTCGTTTCTTAACGTCCACTCCAAGTCCTCTGGATCACGTTTGTTCCAAAAATCATTCTCCCGAAGGTTTCATTCCATTTGGATTCCGTTTGATATTCCTATTCTGCGAAACACTAAAATAGGCAAAAAAACAACAATTTGCACTGGGCCTTGGGTTAATAGGTTAGTCCCAAAAATAATATAAAAGTGTATAATAAATCCCATTAAACATCCAAAACAGAATATATAATAGCATGGAACAATAAAAAATTATAGATACGTTGGAGACGTATCAAGCATCCCCAAGCTTAATTCCTGCTCGTCCTCGAGTAGGTAAATGATAAAAGCAGAATTTTTGATGTGGAATGCTACCTAGCATATTCTTCAATGTAATGTTCTTTATTGTGGCATGAATGTTCAGATCCGAAAGATTCAACACAAAAGTTTAATATTGACAAAAAATATAATATTTCAAGCATACTAACTAAGCAATTATGTCTTCTCAAAATAACATGGCCAAAGAAAGTTCATCCCTACAAAATCATATAGTTTGCTCATGCTCCATCTTCGTCACACAAAATATTCAAATCATGCACAACCCCGGTTTCAGCCAAGCAATTGTTTCATACTTTAGAATTTTCAAACTTTTTCAACTTTCACGCAATATATGAGCGTGAGCCATGGACATAACACTATGGGTGGAATAGAATATGATGATGGGAATTGTGTGAAGAAGACAAAAAAGGAGAAAGTCTCACATTGACGCGGCTAATCAACAGGCTAGGGAGATACCCATCAATTGATGTCAATGCAAGGAGTAGGGATTGCCATGCAACGGATGCACTAGAGCTGTAAATGTATGAAAGCTCAACAAAAGAAACTAAGTGGGTGTGCATCCAACTTGCTTGCTCACGAAGACCTAGGGCATTTGAGGAAGCCCATTGTTGGAATATACAAGCCAAGTTCTATAATGAAAAATTCTCACTAGTATATGAAAGTGACAAAACAAGAGACTCTCTATCGTAAAGATCATGGTGCTACTTTGAAGCACACGTGTGGAAAAAGGAGAGTAGCATTGTCCCTTTTTATTTCTTCTTTTTTCTCTTTTTTTGGCCTTTCTCTTTTTTTCCTTTTTTTCGGGAAAATGCTCTATTAATGATGATCATCACACTTCTATTTATTTACAACTCAACGATTACAAATCGATACTAGAACAAAGTATGACTCTATATGAATGCCTCCGGCGGTGTACCGGGATGAGCAATGAATCAAGAGTAACATGTATGAAATAATATGCATGGTGGCTTTGCCACAAATACGATGTCAACTACATGATCATGCAAGGCAATAGGACAATGATGAAGCGTGTCATAATAAACAGAACGGTGGAAAGTTGCATGGCAATATATCTCGGAATGGCTATGGAAATGCCATAATAGGTAGGTATGGTGGCTGTTTTGAGGAAGATATAAGGAGGTTTATGTGTGATAGAGCGTATCATGCACGGGGTTTGGATGCACCGGCGAAGTTTGCACCAACTCTCAAGGTGAGAAAGGGCGATGCACGGTACCGAAGAGGCTAGCAATAATGGAAAGGTGAGAGTGCGTATAATCCATGGACTCAACATTAGTCATAAAGAACTCACATACTTATTGCAAAAATCTACAAGTCATCAAAACCAAGCACTACACGCATGCTCCTAGGGGAAGGGTTGGTAGGAGTTAACCATCGCGCGATCCCGACCTCCACACAAAGGATGACACTCAAAGAACACCTCATGTTTCAAATTTGTTACACAACGGTTACCATACGTGCATGCTACGAGACTTGCAAACTTCAACACAAGTATTTCTCAAATTCACAACTACTCAATTAGCACAACTTTAATATCACCATCTTCATATCTCAAAACAATCATCAAGTACCAAACTTCTCATAGTATTCAATGCACTATATATGAAAGTTTTTATTAATCTTGGATGCCTATTATATTAGGACCAATTTTATAGCCAAAGAAAATTACCATGCTGTTCTAAAGGACTCTCAAAATAATTTAAGTGAAGCATGAGAGATCAATATTTTTTATAAAATAAAACCACCACCGTGCTCTAAAAAGATATAAGTGAAGCACTAGGGCAAAATTATCTAGCTCAAAAGATATAAGTGAAGCGCATAGAGTATTCTAATAAATTCCGAATCATGTGTGTCTCTCCCAAAAGGTGTGTACAGCAAGGATGATTGTGGTGAACTAAAAACCAAAGACTCAAATCATACAAGACGCTCCAAGCAAAACACATATCATGTGGTGAATAAAAATATAGCATCAAGTAAAGTTACCGATGGACGAAGACGAAAGAGGGGATGCCTTCCGGGGCATCCCCAAGCTTAGGCTTTTGGTTGTCCTTGAATTTTACCTTGGGGTGCCTTGGGCATCCGCAAGCTTAGGCTCTTGCCACTCCTTATTCCATAATCTATCAAATCTTTACCCAAAAACATGAAAACTTCACAACACAAAACTCAACAGAAAATCTCATGAGCTCCGTTAGCGAAATAAAACAAACCACTACCTTAAGGTACTGTAATGAACTCATTTTTTATTTATATTGGTGTTAAACCTACTGTATTCCAACTTCTCTATGGTTCATAACCTCCGATACTAGCCATAGATACATCAAAATAAGCAAACAACACACGAAAAACAGAATCTGTCAAAAACAGAACAGTCTGTAGTAATCTGTATCTAACGCAAACTTCTGTAACTCAGAAAAATCTACAAAAATAGGAAGACCTAGATAATTTGTTTATTGATCTTATGCAATTGGAATCAGTATTTTATCACGTTCAGGTGATTTTTAACAATTGTTTTCGTGAGCAGAAAGTTTCTGACTTTTTCAGCAAGATCCAATAACTACTATCCAAGAAGATCCTATAGGTTTTACTTGGCACAAACACTAATTAAAACATAAAATCAAATCTAACCAGAGGCTAGATCAAAAATTTATTACTAAACAGGAACAAAAATAAAATTGGGTTGCCTCCCAACAAGCGCTATCGTTTAACGCCCCTAGCTAGACATAAAAGCAAGGATAGATCTAGGTATTATCATCTTTGGTATGCAATTCTTCAATAGAGCACTTATAGCCTTTAGGGGTTTCCTTCTTCTTATTAATGATCAAACTCCTAGGCAAGAAATCAAGAAATTCATTTGTAGCAAACTGTTCCTTAATGATAGCGAAAAAGTTGGGGTGGACACTTATTGATTTGAGATCCGCAATTTCCTTACTAGAAGATTGACCCTTATTTTTAGGAACATACATAAATTTGGCAATTTTGGTAGTAGGAGGATATGGAGTATTTCTTACGGCAGAAAAAGCGGACCCTAAGTTGGTAATAATGCCCTCAAGTTTATCAATTCTAGTGGAATCTTGATCTATTCTTTCATTAACTATGGGTTCTTTTTCTTTAAAACTTTTCAGAGTAGCTCCTACGTTAGATCCATATTGGGTAATTTGGTTGTGGATCTTTTTATCCAAATTATCAATCAATTCCACTGTGGCAACTTTATTTTCAATAATTTCAAGCCTTTGCATCACATGTTCCAAAGTTAGCATAGTTCCATTAACCAAAAGAGGTGGTGGGCCAAACAAATCTATCATAGCATTATAAGAATCAAAAGTATGGCTACCCAAGAAATTCCCTCAGGTAATGGTATCAAGAATATATCTATTCCAAGGAGTGATGCCTACATAAAAATTGCGAAGAAGAACGGAAGTAGATTGCTTCCTAGTAGATCTATTTTGAGCATTGCAAATTCTGTACCAAGCATCTTTTAGATTTTCTCCCTCCCTTTGTTTAAAATTAAGAACTTCATTCTCGGGAGACAAAGGAGTAGATAAAGGACTGGCCATGACGACACAGGCGATCTAACACAAGAGAAAAGGCAAACGAAAAGAGAGGGTGAATAAAACGGCAAGGGTGAAGTGGGGGAGACGAAAACGAGAGGCAAATGGTCAATAATGTAATGCGAGGGATAAGAGTTTGTGATGGGTACTTGGTATGTCTTGACTTGTGCGTAGACTCCCCGGCAACGGTGCCAGAAATCCTTCTTACTACCTCTTGAGCACTGCGTTGGTTTTCCCTTGAAGAGGAAAGGGTGATGCAGCAAAGTAGCGTAAGTATTTCCCTCAGTTTTTGAGAACCAAGGTATCAATCCAGTAGGAGACCACACGCAAGTCCCTCGTACCTACACAAACAAATAAGAACCTTGCAACCAATGCGATAAAGGGGTTGTCAATCCCTTCACGGCCAATTGCAAAAGTGAGATCTGATAGAGATGATAAGATAATATTTTTGGTATTTTTATGATAAAGATTGAAAGTAAAGAATGCAAAATAAACGGTGCCAGAAATAGCTAGTTGACGGGAGATATAATGGAGAATAGACCCGGGGGCCATAGGTTTCACTAGTGGCTTCTCTCAAGATAGCATAAGTATTACGGTGGGTGAACAAATTACTGTCGAGCAATTGATAGAATAGTGCATAGTTACGAGAATATCTAGGCATGATCATGTATATAGGCATCACGTCCGCGACAAGTAGACCAAAACGATTCTACATCTACTACTATTACTCCACACATCGACCGCTATCCAGCATGCATCTAGAGTATTAAGTTCATATGTACAGAGTAACGCATTAGGCAAGATGACATGATGTAGAGGGATAAACTCAAGCAATATGATATAAACCCCATCTTTTTATCCTCGATGGCAACAATACAATACGTGTCGTTTCCCCTTCTGTCACTGCGATCGAGCACGGCATGATTGAACCCAAAGCTAAGCACTTCTCCCATTGCAAGAAAGTTCAATCTAGTAGGCCAAACCAAACTGATAATTCGAAGAGACTTGCAAAGATAACAAATCATACATAAAAGAATTCAGAGGAGATTCAAATATTGTTCATAGATAATCTTGATCATAAACCCACAATTCATCGGATCTCAACAAACACACCGCAAAAAGAATTACATTGAATAGATCTCCAAGAAGATCGAGGAGAACTTTGTATTGAGATCCAAAGAGAGAGAAGAAGCCATCTAGCTAATAATTATGGACCCGAAGGTCTGAGGTAAACTACTCACACATCATCGGAGAGGCTATGGTGTTGATGTAGAAGCCCTCCGTGATCGATTCCCCCTCCGGCGGAGCGCCGGAAAAGGCCCCAAGATGGGATCTCACGGGTACAGAAGGTTGCGGCGGTGGAAATAGGGTTTCATGGTGCTCCCGGATGTTTTCGGGGTATATGAGTATATATAGGCGAAGGAAGTCGGTCAGGGGAGCCACAAGGGGCCCACGAGGGTGGGGGCGTGCCCTGGGGGCAGGCTCGCCTCCCTGCCTCGTGGCCTCCTCGTTCGTTTCTTGACGTCCACTCCAAGTCCTCTGGATCACGTTTGTTCCAAAAATCACTCT
Organism: Triticum aestivum; assembly: GCF_018294505.1. Lineage (NCBI taxonomy): Eukaryota > Viridiplantae > Streptophyta > Magnoliopsida > Poales > Poaceae > Triticum > Triticum aestivum. Next base: position 457,771,286 of record NC_057802.1, read on the forward strand.
CCCGAAGGTTTCATTCCGTTTGATATTCCTTTTCTGCGAAACACTGAAATAGGCAAAAAAACAGCAATTTGCACTGGGCCTTGGGTTAATACGTTAGTCCCAAAAATAATATAAAACTGTATAATAAAGCCCATTAAACATCCAAAACAGAATATATAATAGCATGGAACAATCAAAAATTATAGATACGTTGGAGACGTATCACCCCCCGGCGGCCCCACCGGCCCTGCGCCTTCTGTCGCCCCCTCCCGGGTTCTCGACTCCCTCCCCCGAGGTTGAGTCTGAGCGGGCCCTCGGGTCCCCGGCTCCCTCCTACGAGGTAGAGCCGATGGGCACACCACCCACCACCCCGGCTGGCACTGCCACCCCTGCGACGGGCTCGACCTCGACCTCGCCGGTCGCCTCCTCCGCCGCTGGCTCGACTGGCCATGCCGCAGCCGCATCCCCAGCCGCCGTGGCCCCTGATGTCACGGCCCCCGCCGCCGCGGGTGCACCCGTCCTGGCCGCGGCCCCTGTCGTCGCTGGTGCCCCCACTGCCGCCATCGCCGGCCCGATTGCTCCGCCGCTCGGCATGACTACCTGTGCCCGTGCAGGAGTGCATCAGCCGAGCACATGCTACTCCTCCAACGAGTATGTGTGCGCTGCCTCGACATCGACGCCATCACCCATCCCCACCTCTGCTCATGCTGCCCTTCGGGATCCCCATTGGCTGGCCGCGATGCAGGAGGAGTTCGACGCCCTGCAGCGCAACCGCACGTGGCAGCTTGTTCCGCGACCCCCTCGAGCCAACATCACCTCTAGCAAGTGGGTGTTTCGCCACAAGACTAGCTCGGACGGTTCTCTCGAGCGCTACAAGGCTCGATGGGTGGTTCGCGGTTTTTGGCAGCGCGCGGGCGTGGACTTCACCGACACCTTCGCCCCGGTTGAGAAACCGGGCACGATCCGCGCCGTCCTCCAGCTGGTGGTCTCACGCGCCTGGCCTGTGCATCAGTTGGACATTTCCAACGCCTTCTTGCACGACCATCTCGCCGAGAAGGTGTTCTGTGAGCAGCCCACTGGTTTCGTCGACGTCGAGCACCCCGACTTCGTGTGCTTGCTCTCCCGTTCTCTTTACGGGTTGAAGCAGGCGCCTCGGACTTGGTACCAGCGTATCGCAGCCTTCCTGCGGCCTCTGGGATTTCGGTCTACTCGCTCCGATGCCTCACTCTTCGTGTATCATCAGGGACCTCACACTGCATATCTGCTGCTCTACGTCGATGACATCATCCTCATGAAGGAAATATGCCCTAGAGGCAATAATAAAGTTGTTATTTATATTTCCTTATATCATGATAAATGTTTATTATTCATCCTAGAATTTTATTAACCGAAAACTTAGTACATGTGTGAATACATAGACAAACAGAGTGTCACTAGTATGCCTCTACTTGACTAGCTCGTTGAATCAAAGATGGTTATGTTTCCAAACCATAGACATGAGTTGTCATTTGATTAACGCGATCACATCATTAGAGAATGATGTGATTGACTTGACCCATTCCGTTAGCTTAGCATTTGATCGTTTAGTATATTTCTATTGCTTTCTTCATGACTTATACATGTTCCTATGACTATGAGATTATGCAACTCCCGAATACCGGAGGAACACTTTGTGTGCTACCAAACGTCACAACGTAACTGGGTGATTATGAAGTTGCTCTACAGGTGTCTCCGATGGTACTTGTCGAGTTGGCATAGATCAAGATTAGGATTTGTCATTCCGATTGTCGGAGAGGTATCTCTGGGCCCTCTCGGTAATGCACATCACTATTAGCCTTGCAAGCAATGTGACTAATGAGTTAGTTGCAGGATGATGCATTACGGAACGAGTAAAGAGACTTGCCGGTAACGAGATTGAACTAGGTATTGAGATACCAACGATCGAATCTCGGGCAAGTAACATACCGATGACAAAGGGAACAACGTATGTTGTTATGCGGTTTGACCGATAAAGATCTTCGTAGAATATGTGGGAGCCAATATGAACATCCAGGTTCCTCTATTGGTTATTGACCGGAGACGTGTCTCGGTCATGTCTACATAGTTCTCGAACCCGTAGGGTCCGCACACTTAAAGTTCGGTGACGATCGGTATTATGAGTTTATGTGTTTTGATGTATCGAAGGTAGTTCGGAGTCCCGTATGTGATCACGGACATGACGAGGTGTCTCGAAATGGTTGAGACATAAAGATTGATATATTAGATGGCTATATTCGGACACCGGAAGTGTTTCGGGTGATTTCGGAGAAAACCGGAGTGCCGGAGGGTTACCGGAACCCCCCCGGGAGAACTAATGGGCCACATGGGCCTTAGTGGAGAGAGAGAGGGCCGACCAGGGCAGACCGCGCGCCCCCTCCCCCTCTGGTCCGTATTGGACTAGGGAAGGGGGGCCGGCTGAGGGAGTCCTGGACTAAGGGGTCCTCGGGCATCCGGCATGTTATCCATTGGGCTGGACTGATGGGCTGTGAAGACATGAAGGCGAAGACTGCACCCGTGTCCGGATTGGACTCTACTTGGCGTGGAAGGCAAGCTTGGCAACCGACTATCTAGATTCCCTCTGATGTAACCGACTCCATGTAACCCTAGATCTCTCCGGTGTCTATATAAACCGGAGAGCGTAGTCCGGATAGGGAGATACACATTACCATAGTCATACAGGCTAGACTTCTAGGGTTTAGCCATTACAATGTCGTGGTAGATCAACTCTTGTAACACTCATATTCATCAAGATCAATCAAGCAGGAAGTAGGGTATTACCTCCATAGAGAGGGCCCGAACCTGGGTAAACATCGTGTCCCCCGTCTCCTGTTACCATCGATCCTAGACGCACAGTTCGGGACCCCCTACCCGAGATCCGCCGGTTTTGACACCGACATTGGTGCTTTCATTGAGAGTTCCACTGTGCCGTCGTCAAAAGGTTCGATGGCCCCTTCAATCGCTGATAATGACGCTGTCCGAGGAGGAACCTTCCTCCCCGGGCAGATTTTTGTGTTCGGCGGCTTCGTACCGCGGGCCAACTCGCTTGGCCATCTGGAGCAGATCGATAGCTACGCCCCTGGCCATCAGGTCAGATTTGGAAGCTTGAACTATGTCGCGGATATCCGTGGAGACCTGATCTTCGACGGATTTGAAACCACGGCAACCGCTCCCCTTCTCCCCGATAAGCATGGCTTAAACCTACCATCGGGCCATATCCAGGAGATAGCTCCCGTAACAACTCTGGCCTTAGATCCGGAGCAGATCGAGTCGCCCGAAGATGGGAAGCTCAACCCCATCACGGAGGCTACCGACTCCGCGGTGTTGGAGCTGCACACAGATTCTACTTCATACGATATCTGCATCAACGGAACCCCGGACTCGTCTCCAGCGATAAGTTTCGAACCCTGTGAGTCCGTGGATACCGAACTCAATCGGTTATCAATCTTCAAGTTCAGTGTCGCAGACGTCTTCCAACACTCGCCCATGGCCGATGTGCTAAACTCACTAAAAAACCTATCCCTGGCAGGTGACTCGCCGCCGAACTATGTTCGGTTCGAACTTGCGGCGGATGATCGAGAATTTTGCTTCCCACCCGCCACCTACTTCATAGCCACTGTCGAAGACCCAACCAACACGCTTGACCCCGGCTCCGAAGACATCGACGGTATAGACGACGATGAGGGGCAGGGCCAGAATTCACTACCCGCTAGACGCGGGATGGCCACTTCCTGGTATGACGTGTGTATGGTAGACACACCCAATGACGCTCTCGGCGATGACAAGGAGGATCCAGTTGAGGATAAACCTCCTGGTACACAGTCCGAACACTGGCGCCCCTGGCGCCACTCTAAGTCACGTCGCTCAAGAGAAAACAATACTAGCACCGGAGAAGATAACACTCCGGACAATGAAGACCCTGTTGAAGTAGGATCCGAACAGGAGGAACAGGAAAGCGGGCAAAACAGCCCTGATGAATAGGCCACATATGGAGACTCGGAGGATAGTAATTATCTCCCACCCTCCGAGGAAGAGGAGAGCCTTGGCAACGAGGATTTTATCGTGCCTAAGCAACCTCTCGAGCAGGAGCGCTTTAAACGCCGGCTCATAGCCACTGCAAGGAGCCTAAAGAAGAAGCAGCTGCAGCTTCAAGCGAGCCAAGATTTGCTCAATGATAGATGGACCGAGGTCTTGGCCGCCGAAGAATACGGCCTTAGCGGCCCAGACAAATGCCACCCCAAGTGTAGGTGGCTCCCTCAATACGATGGCAAGGCGTTGGAGCCCGCACCACCATCGAACAATGCGGTAGGCCGACCACAGTTCGGTTCGGTTAAAGCAACAGCCCACAGAGCACCATACCACCCCATACGGCCGTCACAGCAAGAACAAAACAGCTCGGGGGAACACTCGCGACATCCAACAAGACCTGGAGGGTAGAACAGGACACACAAAATTGATATACAGATCGCGGGGACATGCCCCGACCGGTGATGATGGTTACCTATTAGGACACAACAGACCTGACCACGCCCGGTCCGAAAACCGTAAACGGAGTCCGTCGGAGGTGCTTCACAGTGTGGCCCAACATAGAGGAGCCGCACACCCTCTCTGCTTCACTGACGAGGTAATGGAGCATGAATTTCCAGACGGGTTTAAACCCATTAACATCGAATCATACGATGGAACAACAGATCCCACGGTATGGATTGAGGACTACCTCCTCCATATTCACATGGCTCGCGGAGACGACCTTCATGCCATTAAATACCTACCTCTCAAGCTCAAAGGGCCAGCTCAGTACTGGCTAAACAGTTTGCCAGAAAATTCTATTGGCAACTGGGAAGATTTGGAAGACGCCTTTTGAGACAACTTACAAGGAACATATGTCCGGCCACCATATGCCGATGACTTGAGTTATATTGTCCAGGAGCCCGGCGAGTCAGCCAGGGAGCTCTGGACTAGGTTCTTAGTCAAAAAGAACCAAATTGTCGACTGTCCGGGCACAGAAGCCCTTGCGGCCTTCAAACATAGCTTTCGGGATGAATGGCTAGCGCGTCACCTCGGCCAGGAAGGACCCAAATCCATAACAGCCCTTACCGCTCTAATGACTCACTTTTGTGCGGGAGAATACAACTGGCTCGCTCGTAAAAGTAACAACGCCAGCGACCCGGGCACTTCCAAAATCCGAGACGGCAACGGCAAGCCACGACGAACCGAACACAACAGTCGCAATAATAATGAAAGATTACGCGACACCGCGGTCAACGCCGGATTTCACAATCCGAAACCCGGTCAACGGAAGAAGCCACTAAAGGCAAACCGGGATGGACCATCCACCCTTGACAGGATATTGGACCGACCTTGTCAAATTCACGGTCACCCTGATAAGCCAGCTAATCATACCAACAGAAACTGTTGGGTCTTCAAGCAGGCAGGGAAGCTTAACACCAAGCACAAGGGGAGGAGGCCACCAGGCGATAAAGACGATGGAGCGGCTCGCCAGCCAAACACCAAGGGCCAGAAACAGTTTCCATCTGAAGTTCGACCACTCCCGGAACGGAAATAGCAGTTTGGCTTCCGCCACCCACCTACTATACTGGCAAGATTTACACCACGCGTACATCACTACGCACTCAAGATACCACGGGCATTAGCGAAAGCACAATACGGACAACCCTGCAAGCATTCCCGTAACGTTTTTTATCTGTTTTCCTCATTTTTCTTTATCATCTCTTAAAAACAGGTGACCAACAGGACAACATCTACAATGGAGTCTATCGGAGTTTGGATCCGTACACTCACCTAAGGGGCTACTCCCGTTAAGGATTCCCCTCCCCGAGGACGGCCGGCGCAGACGTGCGACAGGAGGTCCAAAATAACTTTTTGTAGACCGCACTCTTAATTTCGAGCCTGTACTATGCCTTTTTTCCTCCGTTCCCGACCCCGAGCATGTCAAATAGCCGGGTTTGTGGTTTCCCTTATATATATATACATGAATTTATCATTGGCATATTGCTCTGCTCCCAGTAAACCTCATCCGAACTAATCTTTCATACTCTTTCAACAATGAGTACGGCCTTAACGGCTGCTTTACAGATGCACCTCGGCATACCTTGCCAGGGCTCGGTATGGGAACGAATGAGTTGCCAGTAAAAGTCCGAACAACTCTATATATAGCATACTTCGGCGTCGCAAGTTTGGCCTTATATGCATCAGCTCCGAATCATTGTCTTGGGTCAATAGTTGGGTTGCCCGACTCCTGTGCTTGCTACCCTACGTTCCGCTCTATCGGCTAGGGTAGTAAAGGGAGAACTACTGCGATTGTGCCCTGGTCTAAACCGGATGAGCACCTCAGTAGAGAAAGCCGAAAACTGACTGTCATGATGCGGCGAGAGCTGGTCAACCACTTGACGACTTCTTGGAATCCTTAGCGATTCTCCGGGTCACACGAGGGATCTTTTTCAGATCAAATATGTAAGGCACCATACGCCGCATACATACTAGGGGCTATGTCGTAGTCCCACCATAAAACTCCTATGGCTAAGTGAAAGTGTTAACGCCTTATAATCTGATTGCCTGGTTCACCGCATGATCACCTCCTTCATGGACCAAGACGTTGGATAAAGAGTGATTAAATGCTTTTCCGAACACCCCCATACTTCCTACGAGGGGGCTGAAGCCGACGACTGGAAAACTTTCAGATTATATTAAAACGGCCGCACAGGAGGAATTCAAACTTTTGAGCAAAATATAAAAATAGATTGTCTTTTACAATTCTAACACACCTCACTCGAACATTATGTTCTTCGAGCATTGACCCTCTATCAGGCGGGCGGCTTCCAGGACGTCTTCAAAATAATGCTCCGGCTCATTACGGTACTTGCCCTTGGGCGGACTCTTCGCCGCAACATCGACGGCCTTCATCTTCCCCCAGAACGTCTTGACTCGGGCAAAGGCCATCCTTGCACCTTCAATGCACGCCGACCGCTTCACAACGTTGATACGCGGCACCGCATCAACAAGACGCCGCACCAGGCCAAAGTAGCTCTTTGGAACAGGCTCATTTGGCCACAACTGGATTATGACGTTCTTCATGGCATCGCCGGATATCCTATGAAGCTCGGCCCATTGGGACATCTGTTCATTCAGCAACAGAGGGCGCTTTGATGCGCCAAATTGTGACCAGAAAAGATTCTCCGTTGCATACCCCTCTTGTGCTTGGTAAAATTGCGCCGCATCGGAAGAACTCTTCGGCAAGTCCAAAAATTCAGCCGGAGAACTCCAGACCTGGTTCAGCTGAGCATAGTCCGGATCGCCAAACTTAGTCTGAAGCAAAAAGGGCTTACCGGCCGCTATCTCCTTAGCCTGCCGAATCTCTTCACGAGCCGCCCTAGATTCAGACCGAGCTTCACTCGCCTCTCGTACGGCTTTATCAACTTCAGCCGTTTTGGCTTTATTCTCCTTCTCAAGGTATTCACAATGGCTGGCAGTATTCTTCAATTCAAGCGCCAGTGCGGATATTTTCTCCTCATTTTGGCGCCGAGCTGCTTGTTTGGCTCTTAGATCAGCCGATGCCTTCTCGGCAGCCGCATTACTACACCGGGCCTGCTCCTTGGCCCGGGCTAGCTCCGCCCGAAGAGCTTCAACGGCGGCAGCACCATCTGCACTCATGCACATTTCATATAAAACTCTCTTCGGCGTCAGGCCTAAATTACAAGCACATTGGTGTAAGGAATGCTCGAAATATATACCTTGCGAGTCGTCAAGACGCCTATTGATCAATGCAATGTCATCCTTCGCAATATCCAGCTTTCGCTGCAGGTCGGCCACTTCCGTATTTCGGGTAGCCGTAGGAGGGGAGGCAGCCTGTATTCCAAGTTAAATCTAGGTTAGCACCTGAGCATATATTTTTGATCCTCCGATCGCTTCCTTCGGAAAGCAATCCGAGTCCTAGGGGCTACTGCATATACAACAGGTGCATTCTGTCAATATTATCCAATTGGCAAAATTACATCACAAACCTCAAAACCTCTTAGAAGGCCCGTGAAGGCCTCGTTCAATCTGCTCTTTGCGAATAGAACCTTTTCGAACACCGTAACCATCAAGGCACGGTGCTCCTCTGAAATGGACGCTTGTCGCAGCATGTCCGTCAGCATTTCCGGCGCTCTTGGGTCTTCGGAAACCGCCGCCGGAGTACGGCATTCCTTTGAAGGAATCCGCTTACTCGCCTCCAGAATCGTCTCCGGCCGTAAACCAGATAGTTTGGGGCCATCATTCTTGATTCCCGAACCCTGAGTGACAGAGGCACCACCTTCGGGTAACGCCTTCTTCGTTTCCTGCACTACTTGTCGATCGGGAGGAGCCCTCCGGGACGAGACCTCAGAATCATCCGCCCTGTCAGGAGAGGAGGCCAGAGAAGGCGTGTCACTCTCCATCATCTTCGGAAGAAGGTCTCCTGAGGAGGAGGACGATTGAGAAACACCATGCGTTAACCTGCGTGGATATACGTATGTCGGGTGATTACTTCACTAATAGGAAAAGAATGAGGTATGTTTAAAGTGCCCCAGCTTCACTTACGATTTGGCCAGAGGTTTGTCCTCATCATAAAGCTCTACAGCAACATCGCTTGCCTGACCCAAGCCGCCCGACGATGGCATTTTTTCTCTCTTGGAAGGGTTCCCCTCCCGATCTTCGGATACGGCCCTCTTCTTGCCATGGAGGGCTTCCTCTGCACCTTTGCCCTCGGGCAAAAGGGTTTCGGTTCCCCCGAACACAGCGCCTAATTTATCCTCAGGGCGGGGATCACCTCTGGTTTCCCTGTTCTCGCCCCCCTCTGCAGACACCTGGTACAGTGTCGGAGTCAGCATTCTTGTCAGCAGGGCGGTCGCAGAGTCTTCGGGAAGGGGCGCTGGACACCAGATTAAAACCGCTTTCTTTATCCAGTCCTGTATAGGGATAGATTGTTCAGTATCTTGTCAAGAGATGCTTGAATAGAGGGTGTTTGGAGAATGAATACTTACCGAAGTGTCCGGGTGATTGCAGTCAAGACCAACATCTTCGGTGGTGTCCGACCATTGCTCTCGTTCCTCAAAATATAAATTCCACATTCCTTCGTGCGTGGTGCCGAAGAAGTGCTGAAGAGTCGGCCGCCCTTCTGGATTGAACTCCCACATGCGGAGAGGTCGTCGCTGACATGGCAAGGCCCGGTGGACTAGCATTACTTGAACGACGTTCACAAGATCGATGCCCTTCTCGGTAAGGCTTCGGATGCGACTTTGCAGAGTCTACACTTCATTGACGGATCCCCAGTCCAATCCCTTATTGGTCCATGAAGCAAGCTGAATTGGAGGGCCAGGTCGGAACGTAGGCATAGCCGCCCACTTGGAGCCGCGCGGCTCATTGATATAAAACCACCCCTGCTGCCATAGGACAGAAGACTTGGCGAAAGATCCTTCAAACCAAACCGCGCTGGCAAGCTTGCCTATTATGACGCTGCCGCATTCTGCCTGCTCCTCCTCTGTCACCTGCGGCCTCACGTCAAAGGTCTTGAGCCACAAACCAAAGTGCGGAGGAGTCCGGAGGAAGGCCTCACATGTGACAATAAATGTCGAGATGAGGAGAATAGAGTCCGGGGCTAGATCGTGAAAATCTAGCCCTAGTAGAACATGAGCCCCCGGACGAAGGGGTTAAGCGCGAACCCTAACCCGTGGAGGAAGTGAGACACAAATACTACCCTCTCGCCGGATTTGGGGGTAGGAATAACCTGCCCCTTTGCGGGAAGCCGATGAAGGATTTCTGGGGTCAGATACCTCGCCGCGCGGAGTTTCGCAATATCCTCCTCCATGACGGAAGAAGCCACCCACCAGCCTGGATGGCTGGATCCGGACATGATTGGGGCTGGTGGAGATTGGAACCCGAGGGTTAGAACTCGAGGTGGCTGGGGTTGAGGAAGAAGCAAGCGCAAAAGAAAAAGACGAGTCTGGGTCCCTATATATAAAGACCCCGAATACTGGGCGTCTCCTCCTGGGTCTCGAAACTTACCAATCCCCAAAGAGTTGTACTCAGGGGACGATTGGGTTACCCACGCCTGCATTAATGAAAAACCCGTGAATAAGGGGACACGATCTCTGCTTTGACAAGACGTGCCAGTAAAACCGCGTCCTGAGACGTGGAGCGACGGGCTAGCCAATAGTTGGAAATAATGAACGGGCAGGTGGGATACAATGTCACAAACAGTTGTCAGCGGATTGTACTCATGGAATATTATATTCTCTACAATTGTATACATAGGTCCGGATAATCATCTAAAGACTATCTTGGAGTTCGGAAAAAGGGGAACCCGCCTTGCAATGCCGAAGACAATCTGCGCGCCGGACTCCTCGTCATTGAAGCCAGGTTCAGGGGCTACTGAGGGAGTCCTGGACTAAGGGGTCCTCGGGCGTCCGGCCTGTTATCCATTGGGCCGGACTAATGGGCTGTGAAGACATGGAGGTCGAAGACTGCACCCGTGTCCGGATTGGACTCTACTTGGCGTGGAAGGCAAGCTTGGCAACCGACTATGTAGATTCCCTCTGATGTAACCGACTCCATGTAACCCTAGATCTCTCCGGTGTCCATATAAACCGGAGAGCATAGTCCGGATAGGGAGATACACATTACCATAGTCATACAGGCTAGACTTCTAGGGTTTATCCATTACGATCTCGTGGTAGATCAACTCTTGTAACACTCATATTCATCAAGATCAATCAAGCAGGAAGTAGGGTATTACCTCCATAGAGAGGGCCCGAACCTGGGTAAACATCGTGTCCCCCGTCTCCTGTTACCATCGATCCTAGACGCACAGTTCGGGACCCCCTACCCGAGATTCGCCGGTTTTGACACCGACAGAGGCGTCCCCCTTTCCTTCTCCCTCTCCTTCTTCCTCCCCCCTCCTAGTAGGAGTTCCTACTCCTACTAGGAGGAGGACTCCTCTCGTGGCGCGCCACAAGGGCCGGCCGGCCTCCCCCCTTGCTCCTTTATATACGGGGGCAGGGGGCACCCTAGGACACACAAGTTGATTGTTCCAAGCCGTGTGTGGTGCCCCCCTCCACCATATTCCACCTCGGTCATATTGTTGCAGTGCTTAGGCGAAGCCCTGCGCCGGTAGCTTCATCATCACCGTCATCACGCCGTCGTGCTGACGAAGCTCTTCCCCGACACTCTGCTGGATCGTGAGTTCGTGGGACGTCATCGAGCCAAACGTGTGCAGATCGCGGAGGTGCCGTACCTTCGGTGCTAGGATCGGTCGATCGTGAAGACGTACGACTACATCAACCGCATTATCATAACGCTTCTGCTTACGGTCTACGAGGGTACGTAGACAACACTCTCCCCTCTTGTTGCTATGCATCACCATGATCTTGCGTGTGCGTAGGATTTTTTTTAAATTACTACGTTCACCAACACCTCACGGCGTCCGCCCCCGATCTCCTTCAGTGGCTGACTGCTCGTCTTCGTGATGAGTTCGCCCTCAAGGACCTGGGGCCCCTGCACTACTTTCTCGGCATCGAGGTGATCCGCCGGGCCGATGGCTTCTTTCTGCATCAGCAGAAGTACACCCACGAGCTTCTCGAGCGTGCCGGTATGCTTAACTGCAAGCCAGCGCCCACCCCCGTCGACACGAAGGCGAAGGTCTCTGCACTGGAGGGGTCTCTGGCGTCCGATGGAGCGTTTTACCGCTCTATTGTCGGTGCTTTACAGTACTTGACGCTGACTCGACCCGACCTGCAGTACGCTGCTCAGCAGGTGTGCCTCCATATGCACGCCCCGCGTGACTCCCACTGGACCTTGGTGAAACGTATTCTCCGTTACATACGCGGCACCATGTCCTTGGGACTCACCCTGACGGCCTCCGCCTCCACCGACCTCGTGGCCTACTCGGATGCCGACTGGGCTGGCTGCCCAGACACACGACGCTCTACGTCAGGCTACTGTGTTTACCTTGGACCCTCGTTGATCTCTTGGTCTTCGAAGCGGCAGCCCACGGTCTCCCGCTCCAGCGCCGAGGCAGAGTATCGCGCCGTGGCCAATGCCGTGCCCGAATGCTCTTGGATACGTCAGCTGCTCCAGGAGTTGCTTTGTGATGTTCACAAGGCCACTCTTGTCTACTGCGATAACGTCAGCACGGTCTACCTCTCCGCCAACCCGGTGCACCATCGACGGACGAAGCATATTGAGCTCGATATTCACTTCGTGCGCGAGCAGTTGCCTTTGGCCGTGTTCAGGTTATTCACGTGCCGACGACACAACTGTTTGCTGATGTGATGACGAAGGGATTGCCTACTCCCGTGTTCGAGGAGTTTCGGTCCAGTCTCTGTGTCTCCGGCGACGCTTCGACTGCGGGGGTGTTGAGTATATATTTTGTATTGCACGTGCATTGGAGTTGTGGCCCACCTCCTAATCTTGTATAGTTGAGATAGAGGCCTTCTCTTGTATTATATATGCGTACACCAGCATCTCATTAATACATCGTATTGCAAATCATCTGTTAATAGGACCTGTCCAGCCTGTGGAGTATTTACTATACAACAAAAACAGCTGCAACACTGTAGTGCTGCGGCGCGATCGATCTAATCGTCCGGGCAGGGGCAGCGTCAGCGTGATGGAGAGAAACGGTGGCCTCAACTCGTCAAAAAAAAAAAAAGATGGCCTCAGCTTACTGCAGGGAAGTTCCAATCATTCGAGTCCGCCCGTCGTCTTAAATGGCGCCGGCCCGCCACTGTTGCTGACTTGCTGTGCGGCGGCCTGTGGGCCGCACCGCGCCCGAACTAATTCAATCCGGCAGCAGCAATGGCGCGAAAGCTCGCGTGTGAATGCAAGGTTGACTATAAAAAACCAACAAGGTCCCTTCGGGGACATCCGATAAAAAACCAACAAGGATTGCCCGATCTCCCTGGCAGGAACAGTCGACACCCTTTATGACGCACATGACCGGGTCGTGCAGCTCACTGGCCCCATCGTTCTCGGAGAAGCGAACGTGAGACGCATGCAATGGCGCCCGTACAGGCGTACACGTACGAGCCCAACACGTGACCAGTCCGCCATGCCGACCTCTGTGCCGTCCAAACGGCGAATCCACCGGCCCGAATCGCTGCCACGCCCCACCCGGTGTTTCACTTAATAACAAGGGAAAAACAGGACAAGAACAGGGGCAGCAGGGCGCAACGATGATGGCATCCGAAGAAAAACGAGGCACCAATGTGGAGCCCGGGCCAGCCAGCGTTGCTTCTTTTGAGCGGATGGTAGGTACAGTTCAGAGAAGACTTTGCCGCTGCTCTCGCCAAAGATCCGCGATTCCATGGCTAGCAAGGTCAGTGGTTAGCTGGCTGTCACCTGCCGCGATTCGGTGCAGCGCCGCGCCGCGCCGGGGCCCCCTGTGCACAGCAGTAAGATTTGGCCGCTTCTCAGATTGCAGGCGGCAGGCGCGACCGCCGAGCCCTCGCGTTCATACCACTGCCCAGAACGGCAACGATCTCCTGCTCCCTCGTGTTCGACCCGTTGCTGTGCTGGCGACGATCGATCGATCGACGGCGATTTCTCACAGCGGCTTTTTCAGAATCCGCCTGTGCCGCGAGCAACGGGCCCCGGCCGCGCTGCTTTTAACGGTTCTTCCCCGGGACGTCTCGCGGCTCACAAGTCGCATTCCATGGTGGAGCACCGTGCCTCCATCGATGATCGTCGAGCGGTCGCTGTCGCTGGCGCTGCCGCTGCTGCCGTCGGTCGTCGGATATGCCCTGATCAATGGGAGTGCTGCAGCTGTTGCTTTGTCCCCCCTGTGCTGCCCTGTGCAGTTTGGCGCTCCAGCTTTATCCATTCCAACCAAAACATGGGTCGGTCGTCATTGCTATCTCACTATGAGAAGAATTTTGGCACGAGGACGTTGGGATTTATGAGGAGAGGTTTCTAGTGGTGGTTGCAACCGCCAGTAGGGCTGCAAGAAAAGCTCCAGGCTCGTGAGCCGCTCGAGATCGACTTGTTTTTTGACTCAACTCGAGATCGACTCGAAAAGAAATGAGCTGAGTTTGAACACTTTATGTAGCTCGACCAAGAAACGAGCCGATCTTGAGCCAATGTTGGCTCGCTCGATTTTAGCTCGATAGCTCGACAGAATATCATTATGTTAAATGATCATGCCTTATATTAAATGAAAATACGATAATTTATTATCATCTATGTTGTCCATAATTTTTCTCAGTGACTTGTCTGGCCTTATCTGCTCGACAAGTCACTGTGATGCAGATAAGCAGAAAACTCAGTGACTTGTCGGCATCTTTAAAACAGTGGAGCGGGGCTACCATTGGCCGTGTCGCGAAGGAGATAAAGAAACTGAAAAAGGAGTTAGCAGTTTTACGGAATGATCCCCAAAGAAGTGCGTCATCACATGCGGAGATAAAAACTACAGACCGCCTCGTTGAGCTCTATCATATGGAGGAGAAGATGCAGCGGCAAAGATCCAGGGTGGACTGGCTCAAGGATGGTGACAAGAACATTAAATTTTTCCAGAGACGAGCTAGCATGCGCCGGCGCAAGAACACCATCAAGTCACTCGAGCGTCCGTACGGCACAGTAACAAATGACCAAGCTGAGATGGCTGCACTCACTAATGATTTTTACAAAAAAATGTTCAGATCGGAGGGTACAACAAGTATGGACACAGTACTTAATTTTGTCCCGGTGAAGGTTACACATGCAATGAATGAAGGTCTCACAGCTCCTTATACGGGGGAACAGGTGAAATCAGCTCTCTTCCAGATGTACCCCACCAAGGCCCCGGGTCCTGATGGATACCCGACGCATTTTTTCCAAAGGCACTAGGAGCTGTGTGGTTCTGAAGTAACCAATGTTGTTCTTCGTATTCTCCGAGGAGAAGAGAGTCCTGAAACGATAAATGAGACTATCCTAGTCCTAATTCCAAAGGTGAAGGACCCCACTAACCTAGCTCAATTCAGACCTATTAGCTTGTGCAATGTACTTTACAAAATTGCTTCCAAGGTTTTATCTAATAGGCTGAAACAAATGTTGGAAATATGCCCTAGAGGCAATAATAAAATGGTTATTATTATATTTCCTTGTTCATGATAATTGTCTATTGTTCATGCTATAATTGTATTAACCAGAAACCGTAATACATGTGTCAATACATAGATCGTAATATGTCCCTAGTAAGCCTCTAGTTGACTAGCTCGTTGATCAATGGATGGTCGGGGTTTCCTGACCATGGACATTGGATGTCGTTGATAATGGGATCACATCATTGGGAGAATGGTGTGATGGACAAGACCCAATCTTAAGCATAGCACAAGATCGTGTAGTTCGTTTGCTAAAGCTTTTCTAATGTCAAGTATCATTTCCTTAGACCATGAGATTGTGCAACTCCCGGATACCGTAGGAGTGCTTTAGGTGTATCAAACGTCACAACGTAACTGGGTGGCTATAAAGGTGCACTACAGGTATCTCCGAAAGTGTCTGTTGGGTTGGCACGAATCGAGACTGGGATTTGTCACTCCGTATGACGGAGAGGTATCTCTGGGCCCACTCGGTAATGCATCATCATAATGAGCTCAATGTGACTAAGGTGTTAGTCACGGGATCATGCGTTACGGAACGAGTAAAGAGACTTGCCGGTAACGAGATTGAACGAGGTATGGGGATACCGACGATCGAATCTCGGGCAAGTAACATACCGATGGACAAAGAGAATTGTATATGGGATTGATTGAATCCCCGACATCGTGGTTCATCCGATGAGATCATCATGGAACATGTGGGAGCCAATATGGGTATCCAGATCCCGCTATTGGTTATTGGCCGGAGGTTGTCTCGGTCATGTCTGCATGGTTCCCGAACCCGTAGGGTCTACACACTTAAGGTTCGGTGACGCTAGAGTTGTTATGGAAAATAGTATGTGGTTACCGAAGGTTGTTCGGAGTCCCGGATGAGATCCCGGACATGATGAGGAACTCCGAAATGGTCCGGAGGTGAAGATCGATATATTGGACGAAGGGTATTGGAGTCCGGAATTGTTCTGGAAGTACCGAGTGACGACCAGCGTGACCGAAAGGTGTTTCGGAGGCCCCGGCAAGCGTTGGGGGGGCTTATGGGCCAAGGGGAGGGGGCACACCAGCCCACTAAGGGGCTGTGCGCCCCTCCCAACCCCTCTCACGTAACCTGGAGAGGTGGGGGCGCCTCCCCTAGGGCAGCCGCCCCTCCCATCTTGGGGGGCAAGTTTCCTAGGGGTGGGGGCGCCCAAACCCATCTAGGGTTTCCCCTGTGGCCGCCACCCCTCCCCTAGGGAACCCTAGGGCGCCTCCTCCACCCCCCCTTCCCCCTATATATAGTGAGGGAGAGAGAGGGCAGCCGCACCCCCTTCCCTGGCGCAGCCCTCTCCTCCTCCAACACCTCCTCCTCCTCCATAGTGCTTGGCGAAGCCCTGGCGGAGAACCACGAGCTCCACCACCACCACGCCGTCGTGCTGCCGGAGCTTTCCCTCAACTTCTCCTCTCCCCTGGCTGGATCAAGAAGAAGGAGACGTCCCCGGGTTGTACGTGTGTTGAACGCGGAGGCGCCGTCCGTTTGGCGCTAGATCGGATCTTCCGCGATTTGAATCGCCGCGAGTACGACTCCATCAACCGCATTCTTGTAACGCTTCCGCTTAGCGATCTTCAAGGGTACGAAGATGCACTCCCTCTCTATCGTTGCTAGCATCTCCTAGATTGATCTTGGTGACACGTAGGATTTTTTTTAATTATTACTACGATCCCCAACAGTGGTATCAGAGCTAGGTCTATGCGTAGATTCTATGCACGAGTAGAACACAAGTAGTTGTGGGGGATGATTTGTTCAATTTTCTTGCCGTTACTAGTCTTATCTTGATTCGGCAGCATTGTGGGATGAAGCGGCCCGGACCGACCTTACACGTACTCTTACGTGAGACAGGTTCCTCCGACTGACATGCACTTGATGCATAAGGTGGCTAGCGGGTGTCTGTCTCTCCCACTTTAGTCGGATCGGATTCGATGAAGAGGGTCTTATGAAGGATAAATAGCAATTGGCATATCACCGTTGTGGCTTTTGCGTAGGTAAGAAACGTTCTTGCTAGAAACCCATAGCAGCCACGTAAAACATGCAACAACAATTAGAGGACGTCTAACTTGTTTTTGCAGGGTATGCTATGTGATGTGATATGGCCAAAAGGATGTGATGAATTATATATATATATATGTGATGTATGAGATTGATCATGTTCTTGTAATAGGAATCACGACTTGCATGTCGATGAGTATGACAACCGGCAGGAGCCATAGGAGTTGTCTTAATTTATTGTATGACCTGTGTGTCAATGAAAACGCCATGTAATTACTTTACTTTATTGCTAACCGTTAGCCATAGTAGTAGAAGTAATAGTTGGCGAGACAACTTCATGAAGGCACGATGATGGAGATCATGGTGTCATGCCGGTGACGAAGGTGATCATGCCGCGCCTCGGAGATGGAGATCAAAGGCGTAAGATGATATTGGCCATATCATGTCACTTTATGATTTGCATGTGATGTTTGTCATGTTTACATCTTATTTGCTTAGAACGGCGGTAGCATAAATAAGATGATCCCTCTCTAAAATTTCAAGAAAGTGTTCCCCCTAACTGTGCACCGTTGCGAAGGTTCGTTGTTTCGAAGCACCACGTGATGATCGGGTGTGATAGATTCTAACGTTCGCATACAACGGGCGTAAGCCAGATTTACACATGCGAAACACTTAGGTTGACTTGACGAGCCTAGCATGTACAGACATGGCCTCGGAACACAAGAGACCGAAAGGTCGAACATGAGTCGTATAGTAGATACGATCAACATGAAGATGTTCAACGATGATGACTAGTCCGTCTCACGTGATGATCGGACACGGCCTAGTTGACTCGGATCATGTATCACTTAGATGACTAGAGGGATGTCTATCTAAGTGGGAGTTCATTAAATAATCAGATGAACTTAATTATCATGAACATAGTCAAAAGGACTTTGCAAATTATGTCGTAGCTTACGCTTTAGTTCTACTGTTTAAGATATGTTCCTAGAGAAAATTTAGTTGAAAGTTGATAGTAGAAATTATGCGGACTGGGTCCGCAAACTGAGGATTATCCTCATTGCTACGCAGAAGGCTTATGTCCTTAATGCATCGCTCGGTGTGCTGAACCTCGAGCGTCGTCTGTAGATGTTGCGAAACATCTGACATACACGTTTTGATGACTATGTGATAGTTCAGTGTGTAATGCTAACGGTTTAGAATTGTGGCACCAAAGACGTTTTTTGAAACGTCGTAGAACATATGAGATGTTCCAAAGACTGATATTGGGATTTCAGACTAGTGCCCACGTCAAGAGGTATGATACCTCTGACATGTTTCTTAATCCTGCAGACTAAGGTAGAAAAGCTCAATCGTTGAGCATGTGCTCAAATTTTCTGAGTACTACAATTGCTTAAATCGAGTGGGAGTTAATCTTCCAGATGAGATAGTGATGGTTCTCCATAGTCACTGCCACCAAGCTATTAGAGCTTCGTGATGAACTATAACATATCAGGGATAGACATGATGATCCTTGAGCAACTCGCGATGTTTGACACCGCGAAAGTAGAAATCAAGTAGGAGCATCAATTGTTGATGGTTAATAAAACCACTAGTTTCAAAAAGGGCAAGGGAAAGAAGGGATACTTCATGAAACAGCAAATCAGTTGCTGCTCTAGTGAAGAAACCCAAGGTTGAACCCAAACCCGAGACTAAGTGCTTCTGTAATGAGGGGAACGGTCACTGAAGCAGAACTACCCTAGAAACTTGGTAGATGAGAAGGCTGGCAAGGTCGATAGAAGTATTTTGAATATACGTTATGTTATTGTGTACTTTACTAGTACTCCTAGTAGCACCAGGGTAATGAATACCGGTTCGGTTGCTAAGTGTTAGTAACTCGAAATAAAAGGCTACGGAGACTAGCTAAAGGTGGATGACGATATGTGTTGGAAGTGTTTCCAAGGTTGATGTGATCAAACATCGCACGCTCCCTCTACCATCGGGATTGGTGTTAAACCTAAATAATTGTTATTTGGTGTTTGCGTTGAGCATAGACATGATTGGATTATGTTTATCGCAATACGGTTATTCATTTAAGGAGAATAATGGTTACTCTGTTTATTTGAATAATACCTTCAATGGTCTTGAACCTAAAAATGAATGGTTTATTGAATCTCGATCGTAGTGATACACATGTTCATGCCAAAAGATATAAGATAGTAATGATAGTACCACATACTTGTGCCACTGCCATTTGAGTCATATTGGTATAAAACGCATGAAGAAGCTCCATGTTGATGGATCTTTGGACTCACTCGTTTTTTAAAAGATTGAGACATGCGAACCATGTCTATTGGTATATATGCATGAAGAAACTCCATACAGATGGATCGTTTGGACTCACTTGATTTTTAATCACTTGAGACATGCAAATCATACCACATGGGCAAGATGACTGAGAGGCCTCGTTTTCAGTAAGATGGAACAAGAAAGCAACTTGTTGGAAGTAATACATTTTGATGTGTGCAGTCCAATGAGTCCTGAGGCACGCAGTGGATATCGCTATGTTCTTACTTCACAGATGATTTGAGTAGATGCTAAGTATATTTACTTGATGAAATACAAGTTTGAATTATTGAAAGGTTTAAGTAATTTCATAGTGAAGTTGAAGATCGTCGTGACAAGAGGATAAAATGTCTATGATATGATCATAGAGATGAATATCTGAGTTACGAGTTTGGCACACAATTAAGACATTGTGGAAATTGTTTCACAACTAATACCGCCTGGAACACCATAGTGTGATGGTGTGTCCGAACATCATAACTGCACCCTATTGGATATGGTGCATACCATGATGTCTCTTATCGAATTACCACTATCGTTTATGGGTTAGGCATTAGAGACAACCGCATTCACTTTAAATAGGGCACCATGCAATTCCGTTGAGACGACACTGTATGAACTATGGTTTAGAGAAACCTAAGCCGTCGTTTCTTAAAAGTTTGGGGCTGCGACGCTTATGTGAAAAAGTTTCAGGCTGATAAGCTCGAACCCAAAGCGGATAAATGCATCTTCATAGAATACCCAAAACAGTTGGGTATACCTCCTATTTCAGATCCAGAAGCAAAAGTGATTGTTTCTAGAAACGGGTCCTTTCTCGAGGAAAAGTTTCTCTCAAAAGAATTGAGTGGGAGGATGGTGGAGACTTGATGAAGTTATTGAACCGTCACTTCAACTAGTGTGTAGCAGGGCACAGGAAGTTGTTCCTGTGGCACCTACACCAATTGAAGTGGAAGCTTATGACAGTGATCATGAAACTTCAGATCAAGTCACTACCAAACCTCGTAGGTCGACAAGGATGCGTACTACTTCAGAGTGGTACGTAATCCTGTCTTGGAAGTCATATTGCTAGACAACAATGAACCTACGAGCTATGGAGAAGCGATGGTGGGCCCGGATTCCGATGAATGGCTCGAGGCCATAAAATCCGAGAGAGGATCCATGTATAAAAACAAAGTATAGACTTTGGAAGAACTACTTGATGGTCGTAAGGTTGTTGGGTGCAGATGGATTTTAAAAGGAAGACGGACAATGATGGTAAGTGTCACCATTAAGAAAGCTCGACTTGTCGTTAAGATGTTTTCCGACAAGTTCAAGGAGTTGACTACGATGAGACTTTCTCACTCGTAGCGATGCTAAGAGTCTGTTGAAATTATATTAGCAGTTACTGCATTATTTATGAAATCTTGCAGATAGGATGTCAAAACATTGTTTCCTCGACGATTTTCTTGAGGAAAGGTTGTATGTGATACAACCAGAAGGTTTTGTCAATCCTGAAAGATGCTAACAAGTATGCAAAGCTCCAGCAATCATTCTAAGGACTGGAGTAAGCATCTCGGAGTTGGAATGTACGCTTTGATGAGATGATCAAAGATTTTGGGTTTATACAAAGTTTATGAGAAACTTGTATTTCCAAAGAAGTGAGTGGGAGCACTATAGAATTTTTGATGAGTATATGTTGTTAACATATTGTTGATCAGAAATGATGTAGAATTTCTGGAAAGCATACAGGGTTATTTGAAAAGTGTTTTTTAATGGAAAACCTCGATTAAGCTACTTGAACATTGAGCATCAAGATCTATAAGGATAGATCAAAAATGCTTAATAGTACTTTCAAATGAATACATACCGTGACAAGATTTTGAAGGAGTTCAAAATAGAACAGCAAAGAAGGAGTTCTTGGCTGTGTTACAAGGTGTGAGTATTGAGTAAGACTCAAGACCTGACCACGACAGAAGAGAGAGAAAGGACGAAGGTCGTCCCCTATGCTTTAGACGTAGGCTCTACAGTATGCTATGCTGTGTACCGCACCTGAAGTGTGCCTTGCATGAGTCAGTCAAGGGGTACAAGAGTGATCCAGGAATGGATCACATGATAGCGGTCGAACTTATCCTTAGTAACTAGTGGACTAAGGAATTTTCTCGATTATGGAGGTGGTAAAAGAGTTCGTCGTAAAGGGTTACGTCGATGCAAACTTTGACACTAATCCGGATGACTCTGAGTAGTAAACCGGATTCGTATAGTAGAGCAGTTATTTGGAATAGCTCCAAGTAGCGCGTCGTAGCTGCATCTACAAGATGACATAGAGATTTGTAAAGCACACACAGATCTGAAAGGTTCAGACCCGTTGACTAAAACCTCTCTCACAAGCATAACATGATCAAACTCCAGAACTCATTGAGCCTTAATCACATAGTTATGTGAAGTAGATTATTGACTCTGGTAAACTCTTTGGGTGTTAGTCACATGGCGATGTGAACTATGGGTGTTCGATTCATCACGATGTAACTAGATTATTGACTCTAGTGCAAGTGGGAGACTGTTGGAAATATGCCCTAGAGGCAATAATAAAATGGTTATTATTATATTTCCTTGTTCATGGTAATTGTCTATTGTTCATGCTATAATTGTATTAACCGGAAACCGTAATACATGTGTGAATACATAGATCGTAATATGTCCCTAGTAAGCTTCTAGTTGACTAGCTCGTTGATCAATGGATGGTCATGGTTTCCTGACCATGGACATTGGATGTCGTTGATAACGAGATCACATCATTGGGAGAATGATGTGATGGACAAGACCCAATCTTAAGCATAGCACAAGATCGTGTAGTTCGTTTGCTAAAGCTTTTCTAATGTCAAGTATCATTTCCTTAGACCATGAGATTGTGCAACTCCTGGATACTGTAGGAGTGCTTTGGGTGAATCAAACGTCACAACGTAACTGGGTGGCTATAAAGGTGCACTACAGGTATCTCCGAAAGTGTCTGTTGGGTTGGCACGAATCGAGACTGGGATTTGTCACTCTGTATGACGGAGAGGTATCTCTGGGCCCACTCGGTAATGCATCATCATAATGAGCTCAATGTGACTAAGGTGTTAGTCACGGGATCATGCGTTACGGAACGAGTAAAGATACTTGCTCGTAACGAGATTGAACGAGGTATGGGGATACCGACGATCGAATCTCGGGCAAGTAACATACCGATGGACAAAGAGAATTGTATATGGGATTGATTGAATCCCCGACATCGTGGTTCATCCGATGAGATCATCGTGGAACATGTGGGAGCCAATATGGGTATCCAGATCCCGCTATTGGTTATTGGCCGGAGGTTGTCTCGGTCATGTCTGCATGGTTCCCGAACCCGTAGGGTCTACACACTTAAGGTTCGGTGACGCTAGAGTTGTTATGGGAAATAGTATGTGGTTACCGAAGGTTGTTCGGAGTCCCGGATGAGATCCCGGACATGACGAGGAACTCCGGAATGGTATGGAGGTGAAGATCGATATATTGGACGAAGGGTATTGGAGTCCGGAATTGTTCTGGGAGTACCGGGTGACGACCAGCGTGACCGAAAGGTGTTTCGGAGGCCCCGGCAAGCGTTGGGGGGCCTTATGGGCCAAGGGGAGGGGGCACACCAGCCCACTAAGGGGCTGTGCGCCCCTCCCAACCCCTCTCATGTAACCTGGAGAGGTGGGGGCGCATCCCCTAGGGCAGCCGCCCCTCCCGGCTTGGCAGGGCAAGTTTCATAGGGTCGGGGCCGCCAAACCCATCTAGGGTTTCCCCTGTGGCCGCCACCCCTCCCCTAGGGAACCCTAGGGCGCCTCCTCCACCCCCTTCCTCCTATATATAGTGAGGGAGAGAGAGGGCAGCCACACCCCCTTCCCTGGCGCAGCCCTCTCCTCCTCCAACACCTCCTCCTCCTCCATAGTGCTTGGTGAAGCCCTGCCGGAGAACCACGAGCTCCACCACCACCACACCGTCGTGCTGCCGGAGCTTTCCCTCAACTTCTCCTCTCCCCTTGCTGGATCAAGAAGAAGGAGACGTCCCCGGGCTGTACGTGTGTTGAACGCGGAGGCGCCGTCCGTTCGGCGCTAGATCGGATCTTCCGCGATTTGAATCGCCGCGAGTACGACTCCATCAACCGCGTTCTTGTAACGCTTCCGCTTAGCAATCTTCAAGGGTATGAAGATGCACTCCCTCTCTCTCGTTGCTAGCATCTCCTAGATTGATCTTGGTGACACGCAGGAATTTTTGTAATTATTACTACGATCCCCAACAATAAATCCTTCCTGATATTATCTCCGAAGAGCAGTCCGCTTTTGTTCCCGGGCGACTGATCACCGACAACATCATTACTGCTTATGAATGCTTGCATTTTATGAAGAGAAACAAAGCTCAGAGGAACAGATTTTGTGCTATCAAACTCGACATGATGAGGGCGTATGATCATGTTGAGTGGAATTATTTGGAGGCTATTATGACCAAGATGGGGTTTGCACCATCCTGGATTGCTTCGGTCATGAGAATGATAACATCGGTTAAGTTTTCTGTTGTGTTCAATGGTGGTAAGCTTGAACAATTTTCCCCCACAAGAGGAATCCGTCAAGTAGACCCAATTTCTCCATATCTGTTTTTGATTGCAGCGGAGGGCCTTTCGTGCCTTTTAAAAACCCAAGATGAATCATCGCACCTCACTGGAATTCGAGTTGCGTCGACGGCACCGCCGGTAAGCCACTTGTTATTTGCTGATGATAGCCTGCTGTTTGTCAAAGCCAGGTCTGTTGGAGCAAATGAGTTGTCTGCCTTAATGGAAAACTATTGCAATGCTTTGGGCCAAAGGATAAATCTTGCAAAATCCTCAGTTTTCTTCAGTAAGGGTTGCCATTCTTCTTTTAAAACTGAGGTAAAGAATGCTTTGAATATTTCAAATGAGTCCCTCTCTGATAAATATTTGGGAATGCCATCGGATGTGGGAAATTGCAAGAACGGGGCTTTCAAGTTTCTAAAGGACCGTGTATGGAACAAGGTCAAGGGTTGGTTGGAAAAGCTTTTGTCAGCGGGAGGAAAAGAAGTTCTTATAAAATCAGTGGCACATGCAATTCTAGTCTATTCCATGTCATGTTTCAGACTTCCGCGTGGTCTCTGTGAGCATATTAACTCGTTGATTAGGAAGTTCTGGTGGGGCAGCAAAGAGGGAAAACGGAAGCCTAGTTGGGTCCTTGGAGCACAATGACACAACCGAAATATTGTGGAGGCCTTGGTTTCCGAGATATTGAGATTTTCAACCTTGCTGTCCTCGCTAGATAGGCATGGCGAATCCTGATGGACCCTGAATCACTTAGTGCTCGCACACTAAAGGCCAAGTACTACCCTACAGGGGAGTTCCTACATGCTGAACTAGGCTCAGCCCCATCCCAGATATGGCGTGCCATCATTGATGGCCGCGAGGTGCTCACGCAGGGTCTTATCCGGAGAATAGGCAATGGTCACTCGACGAGCATCTGGCCTCACAACTGGCTGCCGAGACCCTCAAACATGAGGCCAATTGTGAGCAGAGTGGCCAATCCTCCTCAGTCGGTGAACGAGCTAATTTTGCCTAGTGCTGAATGGAACCGGACGCTGATCGACAAAATTTTCCTGCCAACAGATGCCGCAGCAATATATTCTATCCCATTGTGTACACAGAATATTGAGGATTTCTGGTCTTGGGTGCATGAAAGAAGTGGTGTATTCTCAGTTCGTTCCTCTTATCGCATGCTAGTTGAAACTAAGCTGACGAGAGAGGCTTGGCTGGAAATGCGGGCTGATTCTTCGAACTTGGACAGAGAAAAACAGTCATGGGCGGCGTTGTGGAAGGTGAACATCTCATCCAAGCTGAAATTTTTTCTATGGAGGCTGGCTCAGCAATCAATCCCAACCGCGGACGTGCTGCATCATCGGAATATGTCTACAACTACATGTTGTGGCCTCTGCGAAGCCGAGGACTCTTGGCAACACTCGTTGCTCCATTGCACGGTCGCCAGATGCGTTTGGGCACTGCTCGACCAAGATCTCGTGGAAGCTTTGAACACCACAACGGAACCAGATGCAAAACGATGGCTTTTCTCGGTCCAGGAGATGCTCTCTCCGCAAGGGTTCATCTTGGTAATCACGACCCTATGGGCACTTTGGTTTGCACGACGACAGGCGCTACATGAACACATATTTCAGAGCCCTCTGTCTACATACCACTTCGTCTTGAAGTTCATCCGGGAATTGAGGAATGCAAACCGAAGAAAGTTACGAGTGGATTACCAATGGTTGTTCCTGTGCAGCCAAGATGGATCCCTCCTCCTGAAGGAACTGCAAAAATCCGAGTCGATGGGGCTGTCTCGAGAGATGGTAACGTTGGTTCGTTCAGTGCCATGTGCAAAAATTCATCAGGAATTTTTTTGGGTGCTTCGGTTATCAAGATCCATGGAGCTACGGATTCGGAGACGCTTGAAGCGTTGGCATGCCGCGAGGCGCTAGCGCTCGCAGCGGACTGGACCTTGCTCGTTGAAGGAAATATGCCCTAGAGGCAATAACAGAGTTATTATTTATTTCCTCATATCATGATAAATGTTTATTATTCATGCTAGAATTGTATTAACCGGAAACATAATACTTGTGTGAATACATAGACAAACAGAGTGCCACTAGTATGCCTCTACTTGACTAGCTCGTTGATCAAAGATGGTTATGTTTCCTAGCCATAGACATGAGTTGTCATTTGATTAACGGGATCACATCATTAGGAGAATGATGTGATTGACTTGACCCATTCCGTTAGCTTAGCACTTGATCGTTTAGTATTCTGTTATTGCTTTCTTCATGACTTATACATGTTCCTATGACTATGAGATTATGCAACTCCCGTTTACCGGAGGAACACTTTGTGTGCTACCAAACGTCACAACGTAACTGGGTGATTATAAAGGTGCTCTACAGGTGTCTCCAAAGGTACTTGTTGGGTTCGCGTATTTCGAGATTAGGATTTGTCACTCCGATTGTCGGAGAGGTATCTCTGGGCCCACTCGGTAATGCACATCACTATAAGCCTTGCAAGCATTGTAACTAATGAGTTAGTTGCGGGATGATGTATTACGGAACGAGTAAAGAGACTTGCCGGTAACGAGATTGAACTAGGTATTGAGATACCGACGATCGAATCTCGGGCAAGTAACATACCGATGACTAAGGGAACAACGTATGTTGTTATGCGGTTTGACCGATAAAGATCTTTGTAGAATATGTAGGAGCCAATATGAGCATCCAGGTTCCGCTATTGGTTATTGATCGGAGACGTGTCTCGGTCATGTCTACATAGTTCTCGAACCCGTAGGGTCCGCACGCTTAAAGTTAGATGACGATCGGTATTATGAGTTTTGTGTTTTGATGTACCGAAGGTAGTTCGGAGTCCCGGATTTGATCACGGACATGACGAGGAGTCTCGAAATGGTCGAGACGTAAAGATCGATATATTGGACGACTATGTTCAGACATCGGAATGGTTTCGGGAAGTTTCGGACATATACCGGAGTACCGGGGGGTTACCGGAACCCCCCGGAGAGTTTAATGGGCCAGATAGGCCTTAGTGGAGAAGAGGAGGGGCGGCTAGGGCTGTCCGTGCGCCCCCTCCCCCTCTAGTCCGAATTGGACAAGGAGGGGGGCGGCGCCCCCTTTCCTTCCTCCTCTCTCCTTCCCTTCCTTTCCCCCTCCTACTCCAACTAGGAAAAGAGGGAGTCCTACTCCCGGTGGGAGTAGGACTCCTCCCTGGCGCGCCCTCCTCCTGGCCGGCCGCCTTCTCCCCCTGGTCCTTTATATACGGGGGCAGGGGGCACCTCTAGACACACAAGTTGATCTGTTGATCTATTCCAGCCGTGTGCGATGCCCCCTCCACCATATTCCACCTCGGTCATATCGTAGCGGTGCTTAGGCGAAGCCTTGCGTCGGTAGCAACATCATCACCGTCACCACGCCGTCGTGCTGACGGAACTCTCCCGTGAAGCTCTGCTGGATTGGAGTTCGCAGGACGTCATCGAGCTGAACGTGTGTTGAACTCGAAGGTGCGTACGTTCGGTACTTGGATCGGTCGGATCGTGAAGACGTACGACTACATCAACCGTGTTGTGCTAACGCTTCTGCTTTTGGTCTACGAGGGTACGTGGACAACACTCTCCCCTCTCATTGCTATGCATCACCATGATCCTGTGTGTGCGTAGGATTTTTTTTTTTGAAATTACTACGTTCCCCAACAGTGGTATCAGAGCCTGGTTTTATGCGTAGATGTTATATGCACGAGTAGAACACAAGTGAGTTGTGGGCGATACAAGTCATCATACTTTGGTTCGGTGGTATTGTTGGATGAAGCGGCCCGGACCGATATTACGCGTACACTTACGCGAGACTGGTTCTACCGACGTGCTTTGCACATAGGTGGCTGGCGGGTGTCAGTTTCTCCAACTTTAGTTGAACCGAGTGTAGCTACGCCCGGCCCTTGAGAAGGTTAAAACAGCACTAACTTGACGAACTATCGTTGTGGTTTTGATGCGTAGGTAAGAATGGTTCTTGCTCAACCCGTAGCAGCCACGTAAAACTGGCAACAACAAAGTAGAGGACTTCTAACTTGTTTTTGCAGGGCATGTTGTGATGTGATATGGTCAAGGCATGATGCTATATTTTATTGTATGAGATGATCATGTTTTGTAACCGAGTTATCGGCAACTGGCAAGAGCCATATGGTTGTCGCTTTATTGTATGCAATGCAATCGCCCTGTAATTGCTTTACTTTATCACTAAGTGGTTGCGATAGTCGTAGAAGCAATAGTTGGCGAGACGACAACGATGCTACGATGGAGATCAAGGTGTCGCGCCGGTGACGATGGTGATCATGACGGTGCTTCGGAGATGGAGATCACAAGCACAAGATGATGATAGCCATATCATACCACTTATATTGATTGCATGTGATGTTTATCTTTTATGCATCTTATTTTGCTTAGTTCGACGGTAGCATTATAAGATGATCTCTCACTAAATTTCAAGGTATAAGTGTTCTCCCTGAGTATGCACCGTTGCGAAAGTTCTTCGTGCTGAGACACCATGGGATGATCGGGTGTGATAGGCTCTACGTTCAAATACAACGGGTGCAAAACAGCTGCACACGCGGAATACTCAGGTTAAACTTGACGAGTGTAGCATATGCAGATATGGCCTCGGAACACTAAGACTGAAAGGTCGAGCGTGAATCATATAGTAGATATGATCAACATAGTGATGTTCACCATTGAAACTACTCCATCTCACGTGATGATCGGACATGGTTTAGTTGATTTGGATCACGTGATCACTTAGATGACTAGAGGGATGTCTATCTAAGTGGGAGTTCTTAAGTAATATGATAATTGAACTTACATTTATCATGAACTTAGTACCTAATAGTATCTTGCTTGTCTATGTTGTTGTAGATAGATTGCCCGTGATGTTGTTCCATTGAATTTTAATGCGTTCCTTGAGAAAGCAAAGTTGAAAGATGATGGTAGCAATTACACGGACTGGGTCTGTAACTTGAGGATTGTCCTCATTGCTGCACGGAAGAATTACGTCCTGGAAGCACCGCTAGGTGCCAGAACTACTGCAGGAGCAACACCAGATGTTATGAACGTCTGGCAGAGCAAAGCTGATGACTACTGGATAGTTCAGTGTGCCATGCTTTACGGCTTAGAACCGGGACTTCAACGACGTTTTGAACGTCATGGAGCATATGAGATGTTCCAGGAGTTGAAGTTAATATTTCAAGCAAATGCTCGCATTGAGAGATATGAAGTCTCCAATAAGTTCTACAGCTGCAAGATGGAGGAGAATAGTTATGTTAGTGAACATATACTCAAAATGTCTGGGTATAACAATCACTTGATTCAACTGGGAGTTAATCTTTCGGATGATAGTGTCATTGACAGAATTCTTCAATCACTGTCACCAAGCTACAACAGCTTCGTGATGAACTATAATATGCAAGGGATGAATAAGACAATTCCCGAGCTCTTCGCAATGCTAAAGGCTGCGGAGGTAGAAATCAAGAAGGAGCATCAAGTGTTGATGGTCAACAAGACCACCAGTTTCAAGAAAAAGGGCAAAGGGAAAAAGAAGGGGAACTTCAAAAAGAACATCAAACAAGTTGCTGCTCAAGAGAAGAAACCCAAGTCTGGACCTAAGCTTGAGACTGAGTGCTTCTACTGCAAGCAGACTAGTCACTGGAAGCGGAACTGCCCCAAGTATTTAGCGGATAAGAAGGATGGCAAGGTGAACAAAGGTATATGTGATATACATGTTATTGATGTGTACATTACTAATGCTCGCAATAGTACCTGGGTATTTGATACTGGTTCTGTTGCTAATATTTGCAACTCGAAACAGGGGCTACGGATTAAGCGAAGATTGGCTAAGGACGAGGTGACGATGCGCGTAGGAAATGGTTCCAAAGTCGATGTCATCGCGGTTGGCACGCTACCTCTACATCTACCTTCGGGATTAGTTTTAGACCTAAATAATTGTTATTTGGTGCCAGCATTGAGCATGAACATTATATCTGGATCTTGTTTGATGCGAGATGGTTATTCATTTAAATCAGAGAATAATGGTTGTTCTATTTATATGAGTAATATCTTTTATGGTCATTCACCCTTGAAGAGTGGTCTATTTTTGTCGAATCTCGATAGTAGTGATACACATATTCATAATATTGAAGCCAAAAGATGCAGAGTTGATAATGATAGTGCAACTTATTTGTGGCACTGCCGTTTAGGTCATATTGGTGTAAAGCGCATGAAGAAACTCCACACTGATGGACTTTTGGAATCACTTGATTATGAAGCACTTGGTACTTGGGAACCATGACTCATGGGAAGGATGACTAAAACGCCATTCTCCGGAACAATGGAGCGAGTAACAGGTTTGTTGGAGATCATACATACTGATGTATGTGGTTTGATGAATGTTGAGGCTCGCGGCGGGTATCGTTATTTTCTCACCTTCACAGATGATTTGAGCAGATATGGGTATATCTACTTAATGAAACATAAGTCTGAAACATTTGAAAAGTTCAAAGAATTTCAGAGTGAAGTGGAAAATCATCGTAACAAGAAAATAAAGTTTCTATGATCTGATCATGGAGGAGAATATTTGAGTTACGAGTTTGGTCTACATTTGAAACAATGCGGAATAGTTTCGCAACTCACGCCACCTGGAACACCACAGCGTAATGGTGTGTCCGAACGTCGTAATCGTACTTTACTAGATATGGTGCGATCTATGATGTCTCTCACTGATTACCGCTATCATTTTGGGGTTATGCTGTAGAGACGGCTGCATTCACGTTAAATAGGGCACCATCAAAATCCGTTGAGACGACGCCTTATGAACTGTGGTTTGGCAAGAAACCAAAGTTGTCGTTTCTTAAAGTTTGGGGCTGCGATGCTTATGTGAAAAAGCTTCAACCTGATAAGCTCGAACCCAAATCGGAGAAATGTGTCTTCATAGGATACCCAAAGGAAACTGTTGGGTACACCTTCTATCACAGATCTGAAGGCAAGACTTTTGTTGCTAAATTTGGATCCTTTCTAGAGAAGGAGTTTCTCTCGAAAGAAGTGAGTGGGAGGAAAGTAGAACTTGATGAGGTAATTGTACCTGATCCCTTATTGGAAAGTAGTTCATCACATAAACAGGTTCCTGTGACACCTACACCAATTAGTGAGGAAGCTAATGATATTGATCATGAAACTTCAGATCAAGTTACTACTAAACCTCATAGGTCAACCAGAGTAAGATCCACACCAGAGTGGTACGGTAATCCTGTTCTGGAGGTCATGTTACTAGACCATGATGAACTTACAAACTATGAGGAAGCGATGATGAGCCCAGATTCCACAAAATGGCTTGAGTCCATGAAATCTGAGATGGGATCCATGTATGAGAACAAAGTGTGGACTTTGGTTGACTTGCCCGATGAGCGGCAAGCCATTGAGAATAAATGAATCTTCAAGAAGAAGACTGACGCTGACGGTAATGTTACTGTCTATAAAGCTTGACTTGTTGCGAAAGGTTTTCGACAAGTTCAAGGGATTGACTACGATGAGACTTTCTCACCCGTAGCGATGCTTAAGTCTGTCCGAATCATGATAGCAATTGCCACATTTTATGATTATGAAATTTGGCAAATGGATGTCAAAACTGCATTCTTGAATGGATTTCTGGAAGAAGAGGTGTATATGATGCAACCAGGAGGTTTTGTCGATCCAAAGGGAGCTAACAAAGTGTGCAAACTCCGGCGATCCATTTATGGACTGGTGCAAGCCTCTCGGAGTTGGAATAAACGTTATGATAGTGTGATCAAAGCATATGGTTTTATACAGACTTTTGGAGAAGCCTGTATTTACAAGAAAGTGAGTGGGAGCTTTGTAGCATTTCTGATATTATATGTGGATGACATATTGCTGATTGGAAATGATATAGAATTTCTGGATAGCATAAAAGGATAATTGAATAAGAGTTTTTCAATGAAAGACCTCGGTGAAGCTGCTTACATATTAGGCATCAAGATGTATAGAGATAGATCAAGACGCTTGATAGGACTTTCACAAAGCACATACCTTGACAAAGTTTTGAAGAAGTTCAAAATGGATCAAGCAAAGAAAGGGTTCTTGCCTGTGTTACAAGGTGTGAAGTTGAGTCAGACTCAATGCCCGACCACTGCAGAAGATATAGAGAAAATGAAAGATGTTCCCTATGCTTCAGCCATAGGCTCTATCATGTATGCAATGCTGTGTACCAGACCTGATGTGTGTCTTGCTATTAGCCTAGCAGGGAGGCACCAAAGTAATCCAGGAGTGGATCACTTGACAGCGGTCAAGAACATCCTGAAATACCTAAAAAGGACTAAGGATATGTTTCTCGTTTATGGAGGTGACAAAGAGCTAGTCATGAAGGGTTACGTCGATGCAAGCTTTGACACTGATCCGGACGATTCTAAATCTCAAACCGGATATGTGTTTACATTGAACGGTGGAGCTGTCAGTTGGTGCAGTTCTAAACAAAGCGTTGTGGCGGGATCTACGTGTGAAGCGAAGTACATAGCTGTTTCGGAAGCAGCAAATGAAGGAGTCTGGATGAAGGAGTTCATATCCGATCTAGGTATCATACCTAGTGCATCGGTCCAATGAAAATCTTTTGTGACAATACTGGTGCAATTGCCTTGGCAAAGGAATCCAGATTTCACAAGAGAACCAAGCACATCAAGAGACGCTTCAACTCCATCCGGGACCAAGTCCAGGTGGGAGACATAGAAATTTGCAAGATACATACGGATCTGAATGTTGCAGACCCGTTGACTAAGCCTCTTCCACGAGCAAAACATGATCAGCACCAAGGCTCCATGGGTGTTAGAATCATTATTGTGTGATCTATATTATTGACTCTAGTGCAAGTGGGAGACTGAAGGAAATATGCCCTAGAGGCAATAATAAAGTTGTTATTTATTTCCTCATATCATGATAAATGTTTATTATTCATGCTAGAATTGTATTAACCGGAAACATAATACTTGTGTGAATACATAGACAAGTAGAGTGTCACTAGTATGCCTCTACTTGACTAGCTCGTTGATCAAAGATGGTTATGTTTCCTAGCCATAGACATGAGTTGTCATTTGATTAACGGGATCACATCGTTAGGAGAATGCTGTGATTGACTTGACCCATTCCGTTAGCTTAGCACTTGATCGTTTAGTATTCTGCTATTGCTTTCTTCATGACTTATACATGTTCCTATGACTATGAGATTATGCAACTCCCGTTTACCGGAGGAACACTTTGTGTGCTACCAAACGTCACAACGTAACTGGGTGATTATAAAGGTGCACTATAGGTGTCTCCAAAGGTACTTGTTGGGTTCGCGTATTTCGAGATTAGGATTTGTCACTCCGATTGTCAGAGAGGTATCTCTGGGCCCATGATACGTCTCCGTCGTATCTATAATTTTTGATTGTTCTATGCCAATATTATTCAACTTTCATATACTTTTTGGCAACTTTTTATACTATTTTTGGGACTAACATATTGATCCAGTGCCCAGTGCCAGTTCCTGATTATTGCATGTTTAATGTTTCGCAGAATATCCATATCAAACGGAATCCAAACGGGATAAAAAAGGACGAAGCTTATTTTTGGAATATTTGGAAAATTCCGGAAGAAAAATCCACGCGAGACAGTGCCCGAGGTGGCCACGAGGCAGGGGGCACCCCTGCCCCCCTGGGCGCGCCCCTGACCCTCGTGGGCCACCCGTAAAGCGGTTGATGCCCTTCCTCGGCCGCAAGAAAGCTAATTTTTGGTAAAAAATCACGGCGAAGGTTTCAGTCCAATCGGAGTTACGGATCTCCATATATATACAAAACGGTGAAAGGGCACCAGGAGGAGAACGCAGAAACAGAGAGAGACAGAGAGATAAATCCAATCTTGGAGGGCCTCTCGCCCCTCCCACGCCATGGTGGCCAAGGACCAGAGGGGAAACCCTTTTCCCATCTAGGGAGGAGGTCAAGGAAGAAGAAGACGAAGGGGCCCCCTCTCCCCTTCTCTTCCGGTGGCGCCGGAGCGCTGCCGTGGCCATCATCATCACCGCAATCTTCACCAACAACTTCACCGCCATCCTCACCACCTCTTCCCCCCTCTATGCAGCGGTGTAACCTCTCTCTTACCCGCTGTAATCTCTACTTAAACATGGTGCTCAACGCTATATATTATTTCCCAATGATGTATGGCTATCCTATGATGTTTGAGTAGATCCGTTTTGTCCTATGGGTTATTTGATGATCATGATTGGTTTGGGTTGCATGTTTTATTATTGGTGATGTCCTATGGTGCTCTCCATGTCGCGCAAGCGTGAGGAATTACCGCTGTAGGGTTTGCAATATGTTCATGATTTGCTTATGGTGGGTGGCGTGAGTGACAGAAGCACAGACCCGAGTAAGTAGGTTGTTTGCGTATGGGATAAAGGGGACTTGATGCTTTAATGCTATGGTTGGGTTTTACCTTAATGATCTTTAGTAGTTGCGGATGCTTGCTAGAGTTCCAATCATAAGTGCATATGATCCAAGTAGAGAAAGTATGTTAGCTTATGCCTCTCCCTCAAATAAAATTGCAATAATGATTACCTGTCTAGTTATCGATTGCCTAGGGACAAATAACTTTCTCGTGACAAAAAGCTCTCTACTAAAACTAACTTAGTTGTGTCTTCATCTAAACAGCCCTACTTTTTATTTACGCTCTCTTTATTATCTTGCAAACCTATCCAAAAACACCTACAAAGTACTTCTAGTTTCATTCTTGTTCTAGGTAAAGCAAACGTTAAGCGTGCGTAGAGTTGTATCGGTGGTCGATAGAACTTGAGGGAATATTTGTTCTACCTTTAGCTCCTCGTTGGGTTCGACACTCTTACTTATCGAAAGAGGCTACAATTGATCCCCTATACTTGTGGGTTATCAAGACCTTTTTCTGGCGCCGTTGCCGGGGAGCAATAGCGTGGGGTGAATATTCTCGTGTGTGCTTGTTTGCTTTATCACTAAGTAATTTTTATTTTTGTTGTTCTTAGTTGTTCTCTATCTTTAGTTATGGATATGGAACACGAAATACCAAAAAAATTAGGTGTACTGGCTCCTCATGGAGATGGGGAACCTCCTAAAACCCTCGATGTTCAATATGTGAAAAATATTATGTACCACTTTGATAATCCTGAGAAAACCTCATTCAGTTTGGTAATGGGAGTAACGCTGGATCAACGTGAATACTTTAGGGATTATCGCTTAACTCAAAAAGGAAAACTATTATGGGATCAAATTTATATGTTGAAGTGGTATGCTCGGCAAGTATGCTTGAGTTATGATTATACTTGTTGCTCTAGGATGAAGGCCCAACACCTTCCCTTTTCATGCAAATTTAATGATAATAAAACCTTAGCTTCTTATGCTAATGGTATATATGATTACTATGATGTGGAACAAATAGAAGAAGTTGTTGCTTTTATGGGTGCTTATGAAATTGAATCTATGTTTAAAGAGTTTGAAGATTTTGATGATGCTGTTTATAGACCTGAAAATTTAGCTATCCTCAAATATTGCTATGAGAATTATGAATACAATTCCGATATTAATGCACTTATTGAGAAAGTCTCCGTTGTCCAAGAAGAGACTAATATTTTGTAGGAATCTATGGAAGAAGAAGTTGATGAAACTGTGAGCTCATTGGATGAAAAAGATGAGGAGGACAGCGAAGAACAAAAGGAGGAAGAGCGGATTGATCACCCATGCCAACCTTCTAATGAGAGTAACTCTTCAACTCATACATTGTTTAATTCCCCTTCGTGCTTACCGAAGGATGATTGCTATGATGACTGTTACGATCCCTTTGATTCTTTTGAAATATCCCTTTTTGATGATGCTTGCTATGCTTGTGGCCGAGATGCCAATATGAATTATGCTTATGGAGATGAACTTGCTATAGTTCCTTATGTTAAACATGAAATTGCTGCTATTGCACCCACACATGATAGTCCTATTATGTTTTTGAATCCTCCAAACTACACTATATCAGAGAAGTTTGTGCTTATTAAGGATTATATTGATGGGTTGCCTTTTACCGTTGCACATGATGATTTTGATAGATATAATATGCATGTGCTTGCTGCTCCTACTTGCAATTATTATGAGAGAGGAACTATATCTCCACCTCTCTGTTTCCAACATGGTAAAATTGCAAGAAACTATTTATACTATGCATTGGACTTTACTATGTGTGCATGAATTGTTCTTTTATGACATGCCGATGCATAGGAAGAGAGTTAGACTTCGTCATTACTTGTTATATGTTACTTTGTGCTCACTATTCAATACCAAATCATTGCTAATTAAAATTGGCTTTGATATACCTTGGGATCCGGGTGGATTCACTACTTGAGCACTATATGCCTAGCTTAATGGCTTTAAAGAAAGCGCTGGCAGGGAGACAACCCGGAAGTTTTAGAGAGTCATTTATTTCTGTTGAGTGCTTTCATATAGTTTAAAAACAACAAAAATAAAGAGGGGAACCTAAAACTTTTTCAAAAAGAAAATAGAAAGTGAGAAAGACGAGCATTGTTGAAGTGGGAGCTAGCCTTGAACTTTGTTCATGCTCACGGAAACTTTGTGAATCTTGATTACAAAAACTTTTCAATAAAAATAATTATCCCCTTGTACAATTCCATTGTATTATAAAAATAATGTGCCAAGGTTTGCCTTTAGGATGTTTACAATGCTTGTTGGTTTGTGCGGTGCAGGACAGAAACTTTGGCTGTAGTGCACGATTTTTAGGTTTTTACTGGAACGTCAAATGGTTCTGATTCTTTTTGAACTGTCTTTCTATACAAATTGTTTAATTTTCCTAATTTTGGCAGAATTTTGCAAGTATCATAAGTATGGTGAATGTTCAGATTATTACAGACTGTTCTGTTTTTGATGCATAGTTTGCTTGTTTTGATGAATCTATCAATTTATATCAGTGGATTAAGCCATTTTTAAAGTTATATTACAGTAGAAACAATGCAAAAACAAAATATGAATTGATTTGCAACAGTACTTAGAGTAGTGATTTTCTTTATTATACTAACGGATCTTACCGAGTTTTCTGTTGAAGTTTTGTGTGGATGAAGTGTTCGATGATCGAGAAGGTCTCGATATGAGAAGAAGGAAGAGAGGCAAGAGCTCAAGCTTGGGGATACCCGAGGCACCCCAAGTAAATATTCAAGGAGACTCAAGCGTCTAAGCTTGGGGATGCCCCGGAAGGCATCCCCTCTTTCTTCAACAAGTATCGGTATGTTTTCGGATTCGTTTCGTTCATGCGATATGTGCAAATCTTGGAGCGTCTTTTGCTTTACTTTTCATTTTTCTTTTACGCACCATGCTGGTATGATATAGTCCTTGGTTGATTTATAGAATGCTCTTTGCACTTCACTTATATCTTTTGAGTATGGCTTTATAGAATGCTTCATGTGCTTCACTTATATCATTTGAAGTTTGGATTGCCTGTTCTCTTCACATAGAAAACCGCCATTTGTAGAATGCTCTTTTGCTTCACTTATATTTGTTAGAGCATGGGCATATCTTTTGTAAAAAGAATTAAAACTCTCTTGCTTCACTTATATCTATTTAGAGAGATGACAGGAATTGGTCATTCACATGGTTAGTCATAAAACCCTACATAAAACTTGTAGATCACTGAATATGATATGTTTGATTCCTTGCAATAGTTTTGCGATATAAAGGTGGTGATATTAGAGTCATGCTAGTGGGTAGTTGTGGATTAGTAGAAATACTTGTGTTGAGGTTTGTGATTCCCGTAGCATGCGCGTATGGTGAACCGTTATGTGATGAAGTCGGAGCATGATTTATATATTGATTGTCTTCCTTATGAGTGGCGGTCGGGGATGAGCGATGGTATTTTCCTACCAATCTATCCCCCTAGGAGCATGCGTGTAGTACTTTGTTTTGATGACCAATAGATTTTTGCAATAAGTATGTGAGTTCTTTAGACTAATGTTGAGTCCATGGATTATACGCACTCTCACCCTTCCATT
This sequence comes from Triticum aestivum, assembly GCF_018294505.1. Lineage (NCBI taxonomy): Eukaryota > Viridiplantae > Streptophyta > Magnoliopsida > Poales > Poaceae > Triticum > Triticum aestivum. The sequence continues at coordinate 457,809,431 of NC_057802.1, forward strand.
ATTGCTAGCCTATTCGGTACTGTGCATTGCCCTTTCTCACCTCGAGAGTTGGTGCAAACTTCGCCGGTGCATCCAAACCCCGTGATACGATACGCTCTATCACACATAAGCCTCATTATATCTTCCTCAAAACAGCTACCATACCTACCTATCATGGCATTTCCATAGCCATTCCGAGATATATTGCCATGCAACTTCCATCATCATCATATACATGACTTGAGCATTTATTGTCATATTGCTTTGCATGATCGTAAGATAGCTAGCATGATGTTTTCATGGCTTGTCCGTTTTTGATGTCATTGCTGCGCTAGATCATTGCACATCCCGGTACACCGCGGGGGGCATTCATATAGAGTCATATCTTTGTTCTAGTATCGAGTTGTAATATTGAGTTGTAAGTAAATAAAAGTGTGATGATCATCATTATTAGAACATTGTCCCATGTGAGGTTATCAAAATAAAAGAGGCCAAAGAAGCCCAAATAAAAAAAAGAGGCCAAAGAAGCCCACCAAAAAAGAGAAAATAAAAAAATGAGAGAAAAAGAGAGAAGGGGCAATGTTACTATCCTTTTACCACACTTGTGCTTCAAAGTATCACCATGTTCTTCATATAGAGAGTCTCTTGAGTTATCACTTTCATATACTAGTGGGAATTTTCATTATAGAACTTGGCTTGTATATTCCAACGATGGGCTTCCTCAAATTCCCTAGGTCTTCATGAGCAAGCAAGTTGGATGCACACCCACTTAGTTTCAGTTTGAGCTTTCATACACTTATAGCTCTAGTGCATCTGTTGCATGGCAATCCCTACTCCTCACATTGACATCAATTGATGAGCATCTCCATAGCCCGTTGATTAGCCGCGTCGATATGAGACTTTCTCCTTTTTTGTCTTCTCCACATAACCCCCATCATCATATTCTATTCCACCTATAGTGCTATGTCCATGGCTCACGCTCATGTATTGCGTGAAAGTTGAAAAGGTTTGAGAAACGTCAAAAGTATGAAACAATTGCTTGGCTTGTCATCGGGGTTGTGCATGATGTGAATATTTTGGGTGGTGAAGATGGAGCATAGCCAGACTATATGATTTTGTAGGGATGAGCTTTCTTTGGCTATGTTATATCAATAAGACATAATTGCTTGGTTGGTATGCTTGAAGTATTATTGTTTTTATGTCAAAGGATAGACTATTGCTTTAAATCACTCGTGTCTTAATATTCATGCCATGATTAGACATATGATCAAGATTATGCTAGGTAGCATTCCACATCAAAAATTATCTTTTTTATCATTTACCTACTGGAGGACGAGCAGGAATTAAGCTTGGGGATGCTGATACGTCTCCGTCGTATCTATAATTCGATTGTTCCATGCCAATATTATTCAACTTTCATATACTTTTTGGCAACTTTTTATACTATTTTTGGGACTAACATATTGATCCAGTGCCCAGTGCCAGTTCCTGTTTGTTGCATGTTTTATGTTTCGCAGAATATCCATATCAAACGGAATCCAAACGGGATAAAAATGGACTGAGCTTATTTTTGGAATATTTGGAAAATTCCGGAAGAAAAATCCACGCGAGATGGTGCCTAAGGTGGCCACGAGGCAGGGGGCGGCCATGCCCCCCTGGGCGTGCCCCTGACCCTCGTGGGCCACCCGTACAGCGGTTGATGCCCTTCTTCGGCCGCAAGATAGCTAATTTTTGGTAAAAAATCACGGCGAAGGTTTCAGTCCAATCGGAGTTACGGATCTCCATATATATACGAAACGGTGAAAGGGCACCAGGAGGAGAATGTAGAAACAGAGAGAGACAGAGAGATAGATCCAATCTCGGAGGGGCTCTCGCCCCTCCTACGCCATGGAGGCCAAGGACCAGAGGGGAAACCCTTCTCCCATCTAGGGAGGAGGTCAAGGAAGAAGAAGACGAAGGGGCGCCCTCTCCCCTTCTCTTCCGGTGGCGCCGGAGCGCTGCCGTGGCCATCATCATCACCGCAATCTTCACCAACAACTTCACCGCCATCCTCACCACCTCTTCCCCCCTCTATGCAGCGGTGTAACCTCTCTCTTACCCATTGTAATCTCTACTTAAACATGGTGCTCAACGCTATATATTATTTCCCAATGATGTATGGCTATCCTATGATGTTTGAGTAGATCCGTTTTGTCCTATGGGTTATTTGATGATCATGATTGGTTTGAGTTGCATGTTTTATTATTGGTGTTGTCCTATGGTGCTCTCCGTGTCGCGCAAGCGTGAGGGATTCCCGCTGTAGGGTTTGCAATATGTTCATGATTTGCTTATGGTGGGTGGCGTGAGTGACAGAAGCACAGACCCGAGTAAGTAGGTTGTTTGCGTATGGGATAAAGGGGACTTGATGCTTTAATGCTATGGTTGGGTTTTACCTTAATTACCTTTAGTAGTTGCGGATGCTTGCTAGAGTTCCAATCATAAGTGCATATGATCCAAGTAGAGAAAGTATGTTAGCTTATGCTTCTCCCTCAAATAAAATTGCAATAATGATTACCGGTCTAATTATCGATTGCCTAGGGACAAATAACTTTCTCGTGAAAAAAAGCTCTCTACTAAAACTAACTTAGTTGTGTCTTCATCTAAACAGCCCCTACTTTTTATTTACGCTCTCTTTATTATCTTGCAAACCTATCCAAAAACACCTACAAAGTACTTCTAGTTTCATTCTTGTTCTAGGTAAAGCGAACGTTAAGCATGCGTAGAGTTGTATCGGTGGTCGATAGAACTTGAGGGAATATTTGTTCTACCTTTAACTCCTCGTTGGGTTCTACACTCTTACTTATCGAAAGAGGCTACAATTGATCCCCTATATTTGTGGGTTATCAGCCCACTCGGTAATGCACATCACTATAAGCCTTGCAAGCATTGTAACTAATGAGTTAGTTGCGGGATGATGTATTACGGAACGAGTAAAGAGACTTGCCGGTAACGAGATTGAACTAGGTATTGAGATACCGACGATCGAATCTCGGGCAAGTAACATACCGATGACAAAGGGAACAACGTATGTTGTTATGTGGTTTGACCGATAAAGATCTTCGTAGAATATGTAGGAGCCAATATGAGCATCCAGGTTCCGCTATTGGTTATTGACCGGAGACGTGTCTCGGTCATGTCTACATAGTTCTCGAACGCGTAGGGTCCGCACGCTTAATGTTAGATGACGATCGATACTATGAGTTTTGTGTTTTGATGTACCGAAGGTAGTTCGGAGTCCCGGATTTGATCACGGACATGACGAGGAGTCTCGAAATGGTCGAGACGTAAAGATCGATATGTTGGACGACTATGTTCGGACATCGGAATGGTTTCGGGAAGTTTCGGACATATACCGGAGTACCGGGGGGTTACCGGAACCCCCCGGGGAGTTTAATGGGCCAAGATGGGCCTTAGTGGAGAAGAGGAGGGGCGGCTAGGGCTGGCCGCGCGCCCCCTCCCCCTCTAGTCCGAATTGGACAAGGAGGGGGGGCGGCGCCCCCTTTCCTTCCTCCTCTCTCCTTCCCTTCCTTTCCCCCTCCTACTCCAACTAGGAAAAGAGGGAGTCCTACTCCCGGTGGGAGTAGGACTCCTCCCTGGCGCGCCCTCCTCCTGGCCGGCCGCCTCCTCCCCCTGGTCCTTTATATACGGGGGCAGGGGGCACCTCTAGACACACAAGTTGATCTGTTGATCTATTCCAGCCGTGTGCGGTGCCCCCCTCCACCATATTCCACCTCGGTCATATTGTAGCGGTGCTTAGGCGAAGCCCTGCGTCGGTAGCAACATCATCACCGTCACCATGCCGTCGTGCTGACGGAACTCTCCCGTGAAGCTCTGCTGGATCGGAGTTCGCGGGACGTCATTGAGTTGAACGTGTGTTGAACTCGGAGGTGCCGTACGTTTGGTACTTGGATCGGTCGGATCGGGAAGACGTACGACTACATCAACCGCGTTGTGCTAATGCTTCCGCTTTCGGTCTACGAGGGTACGTGGACAACACTCTCCCCTCTCGTTGCTATGCATCACCATGATCTTGTGTGTGCGTAGGATTTTTTTTTGAAATTACTACGTTCCCCAACACTCGTATTCTCGTCACGAGCGACAACCAAGGGGTAGTGAAAGACATCAAGAACTGCACCGGGGGAGCCTACGCCAGCACCACCATCTTTGAAGGTAGAGTCACTAATATTGAGGCACATAGCCTCGCTAAGCATGCTTTCGGTTTGGATTATGGGCGCCATGTGTGGCTGTTAAACCCTCCAAACATCTCTTGTATCCCCATGAACTTGTTTCAGTAATAAATAAAGCGTGTTTAGACTCAAAAAAAACGAATGGGCGTGTGTAGTAGACAAACAGATATAATGAGGCTGTACTCCTGTAGCGAACACTTGAAAAAACAACTAAACTGATTTCAAAAAAGAAAAAACAACTAAACTAAACCGGGAAATACAGCACATTATCGACACGGGTTGCAACATCCTCCTGGCTGCCACTATTCGAACACTTTTGTGGCATGGTGTGCTCTAGTGGATTGGTTCTTCTTTTTTATTGCACGTTGTTAGAGCAGCTCCAACAGTTTCCCTAAGAGCAACTCCAATGGACCGACCCAAACGGACGGCGATTTCGTCCGCTTTTTGTCCGTTTGGGTCGGCCGCCTGCTCTGCGTCCGCCCTCTTTTAGATTTGGGTCGGTAGCACGCCCAATGCGCCAACCCATATGTGCCGGCATGGCCGGCTGGCCGCCCAATATTTACATTGATTTGCATTCAAACATATTGTAAAATAACATAGTTTTACAGAATAAAAATATTATAGTTTTACAAGCCGGATACAAATAAAAATGTTACACATAGTTTTGCAAACGAATAAAAAAAGATACATCTATTGGTTGCCAACATGAGCCCACTGATGATGACATGGACCTGGGGTAGGGTCATAGGCCTGACCTATACGCCTTATCCAGGGTCACTGTCCTAGAAACAGAGAAGCTCAAGAGACAACAGGGAGGGCCCAACAAAGGTGTCGAGTGTAATCCACTCGACCTACCATCTACTCGGAGACTCCTCCTCCCTGTGGTCACTCGACCACTCGATCATACAAGAATCCATTCGACTTATTGAAGACCAAGAGTCATCAAGAACAACAACGGACAAGCGTTCACTCTGTAGTCTTTAAGGCCATTAAGGCATTTAAGGCTGGCGTTATCAGTAACGCCTCCTCTTGATGTACATTGAACTCTTGGTAACGGAGGATGGTCGGGGTCCTGGCGCACTCTTTATAAGCCACCCCCTCTTCTGGCACAAGGGTTCGCACCCCCTGTAACACACACACATAATCCAGTCGACCGCCTCCGGGCACCGAGATGTAGGGTTGTTACTTCCTCTGCGAAGGGCCTGAACTCGTAAAACTCATGTGTACAACTTCGCCATAGCTAGGATCTTGCCTCCTCATACCTACCCCCATTCTACTGTCAGTCTTAGTACCACGACAATTGGCGCCCACCGTGGGGCAGGTGTCTTAGCGACTTTTTGGTGAAGTTGCGATATTTTTTCCGATTCCCATCATCATGGTTTCCGGCGAGGATTGGCTGAGGGCCGCGAGATCCGTCTCGGCGCGCTCGTCTTCGTCGCCGACGACTCCGCCTGGCTTCAAGAGGCTCCACTCGACGTCGAGGCGCTCCCCGTCCGCGGGGCGACGCACTTTCGCGCATGCGTCCGCGGCGTCCTTCTCCGGCAGCCGTCGACCCAGTATCGGTCGGCTCCTGTGGTGTCCTCGCTCCCCGCTGTTCGCCGGCGCAAGCGTTCCGGTCGGTCGCGGCTCCAGCGGTGGGTGAGACACGCGGTGGCCCGTCAGTCGGCCACCCCACAAGTCGCGGCAATCGAGCCCGACGAAACTCTCTACGGCCTGTTCGACTGGCTCCGTCGAGACCGCATCCGAGTGCGACAGCAGCGATCCCGCGGCGGAAGTCTTGATGGTCAACGGACCATGCAGTCCTCCTGGCTTCCCCCGCGATGACGGTGGTGATGGCGGCGGCGATCCGTCGCGCGTTCACGAGGAGTACCGCCCCGAGCCCCTTTCTTCGCAGCAGAGGGAAGAGCTTCGCCGCCGCAATATGGATTCGCTTCACACTCCTATCGTTGGAGAAACCCCCGAGGCCCGGGCCTTGGAGGAGGCGCGCCTAGCCAAATTGGCTGAGCGCACTCGACTGGAGAACCTGCGGCATGCACTCGACAAGCATGCTCGGCAGCGGATCCCTGAGTCCAGTCGACGACAGCTTTTTCCACCTCAACCTCGGGTATCGCACTCCGATTCAAAATCTCACGGCAGCGGCCCGCATAGCAGAGTCAATTCAGCCTTCCCAGTTAGAGGCTGGCAGAGGTTTGATGCAGATCCGGGCCTTGCTCCGGGCAGCCGGAGAGCAGAACACAGCGGTATCTCAGTCGCGGAATAGGATTCATAGCAGATCTGTGATGGCAGATACGGTTCAGTCGGCTCACAGCCCAAGATCGCCCCCGCGACGTGAAGGACGTGGGCACATGTAAGATCAGTACAGAAACCATGAGAAATATGATCGCCGACTCGGCCACGATGACCGCCGTCGAGTGCCCACGCCTCCTCCGAGGAGTGGGTCATATGCGCCTCGGCAGCATGATGACAGACGCCCCCACAGCGGTGGACGTAGAGTACCAGTCGACACAAGAGAGCCGGGCTTTGATGCTAGATCTATTCTCGTTCAAGGTCTGGTTGACAGGAACAGAGCACACAGAGAAGGCCATGACAGAGATTACCCGACTGGCAGCAGAGTGCACGTTTCAGGTCCCGAGTGTTTCAACAGAGCCATCAGGGCTGCAGTGATTCCTCCCAACTTCGGGTTGGCGACTGGAGTCAGCAAGTTTACTGGTGAGTCTAAGCCTGACACTTGGCTTGAAGACTACCGAGTAGCTGTACAAATTGGTGGTGGCAATGATGAAGTGGCCATGAAGCACCTTCCTCTGATGTTGGAAGGCTCGGCCAGAGCATGGTTGAACCAGTTAGCACCTGGCAGTATATTCAGTTGGGAGGAACTCGCCCGAGTGTTTGTTAGAACTTTTGAGGGTACTTGCAAACGACCAGCAGGGTTGACAGAATTGCAGCATTGTGTGCAAAAACCGAGTGAAACACTGAGAGATTTCATTCAGAGGTGGATTACTTTGCATCACACAGTGGAAAATGTGTCTGAGCATCAAGCAGTTTGTGCCTTCAAGGAGGGCGTTAAGTATCGAGAGCTAGTCCTGAAATTCGGTCGGACAGGAGATATGTCTCTTACTCGGATGATGGAGATAGCCACTCGGTACGCTAATGGAGAAGAAGAGGATCGACTCCGCAGCGGAAAGGGCAAACCAGTCAGACAGGACACCGATGGAGGTACTTCCAACCGGAAACAGAAGCGTAAGGCCGAGCCAGCTGCTCCTGGTGAGGCTTTAGTTGTGGCTCAAGGAAAGTTCAAGGGGAAGCCCAAAGGGCCCTGGAACCACAAGAAAGTGAAAGATCAAGCCGGAAATGATGTGTTGGATTTACCATGCTACATTCATACCAAGAAAGATGAAGAGGGTAATCTGATTTACCCTAAACACACCACTCGACAGTGTCGACTCCTGATCCAACAGTTTCGAGAGAAAGAGCCCAATGAGAAGGAAAAGGAGTCAGACAAGGGTGAGGATGAGGAAGAATATGATGATGGTTTTCCCAACGTCAATTCCAGTCTGATGATTTTTGCTGATGTTGAAAGCAAAAGTCGACTGAAAGTTATCAACAGAGAAGTGAACACGGTCGCTCCGACGACGCCCAGTTATTTGAAGTGGTCTCAGACTGCCATTACATTCGACCAGTCTTATCACCCAGCGCGTATAGCCACCCCTGGGTGGCAAGCGTTGGTGGTCGACCCAGTTGTTGAAGGCACTCGACTGACCAAAGTGCTGATGGATGGTGGCAGCGGCCTGAATATCCTTTATGCTGAAACCTTGAAGGGAATGGGCATTCCGATGTCCAAGCTTAGTGAAAGCAATACGAGTTTCCATGGCTTTATACCTGGCAAGAAGGCTGAATCACTCGGCCAGATCGCCCTTGATGTGGCTTTCGGTGATTCCAAGAATCACCGCAAGGAAAAGTTGACATTTGAAGTAGTGGATTTCCAGAGTGCTTATCATGCTATTCTGGGTAGGCCTGCTTATGCACGTTTTATGGCTCGACCATGTTATGTGTACCTCAAATTGAAGATGCCTGGTCCCAGAGGAGTGATCACTATCACTAGCAATCGGCAGAAGGCAGAAGAGTGCTTCCAGAAGGGCTCAAAAATTGCCGATGCACAAACGGCAGCAGTCGAAATGCAAGAATACCGGAAGAATGCAGATCTGAGTGATTTGTTGCGAGCCAAGAAGCCTGCCACAGATTCTGCATTTCAGTTGTCCGGTGAAACAAAGCCGATTCATATTCACCCGACCGATCCTAATGCTGCTCCTACTCACATTTCAACATCACTCGACAGCAAATAGGAAGAAGCGCTCATCCAGTTCCTCCGTGAGAACTGGGACATCTTTGCATGGAAACCTTCTGACATGCCGAGTGTACCCAGGGGACTGGCCGAGCACCGTTTGCGAGTCGACCTGAAAGTAAAACCAGTCAAGGAACATCTTCGACGGTCCGCCGTACAGAAGATAAAGGCAATCGGTGAAGAAGTGGCTCGGCTTCCTGGCAGCTGAGTTCATCCAAGAGATTTACCACTCCGAGTGGCTCGCCAATGTTGTCATGGTCCCCAAGAAGGACGATTCACTTCGCATGTGCATTGAATTCAAGCATATCAATCGGGCCTGCCCGAAAGATCATTTTCCTCTCTCCCGCATCGACCAAATCGTCGACTCGACTATGGGGTGCGAGCGCTTGTCTTTTCTGGACGCCTATTCCGGGTATCATCAGATCCGACTGTATGGACCCGATGAGATAAAAACAACTTTCATCACCCCATTCGGGTGCTTCTGTTATGTCACCATGCCATTCGGCCTCAAGAACGCCGGAGCCACATTTATGAGGATGATTCAGAAGTGTTTGCTCACTCAAACTAGTCGGAATGTGGAGGCATATATGGATGACATTGTGGTCAAGTCGCGTAAAGGTTCCGACCTGCTGACTGACCTTGCTGAAACCTTTGCCAACCTGAGAAGATATGATATCAAGATTAATTCGTCAAAATGCACATTCGGAGTTCCAGGGGGTAAATTACTCGGTTTCCTCGTTTCCGAACGGGGGATCGACGCAAACCCGGAGAAAGCTGGTGCCATCCTCCGAATGAAACGCCCTGTGCGTGTGCATGACATTCAGAAGCTCACTGGTTGTTTGGCCGCCTTGAGTCAATTCATCTCTCGTCTCGGTGAAAAGGCCTTGCCTCTTTACCGACTGATGAAGAATCTGACAAGTTTGAGTGGACTGATGAAGCTGACGCAGCGTTTGCAGAGCTCAAAGCCCTGCTTTGCACCCAGCCGGTGCTTGCTGCCCCAATCAGCAAAGAGCCTTTACTGCTTTATATTGCAGCCACTGGACAAGTTGTCAGTACAATGCTCACGGTCGAGCGGGAAGAAGAAGGAAAAGCCTATAAAGTTCAGCGCCCAGTGTATTATATTTCTGAAGTGTTGACTCCATCCAAGCAGAGATATCCTCATTATCAGAAGCTTGTCTATGGAATCTACATGACCACGAAGAAGGTTGCTCATTATTTCTCTGATCACTCCATCACAGTCGTCAGCGACGCACCATTGTCTGAAATTCTGAATAACAGAGATGCAACTGGTCGAGTGGCTAAATGGGCGATTGAACTCCTTCCATTGGATATCAAGTTCGAGGCAAAGAAAGCTATCAAGTCCCAAGCAATTGCAGATTTCCTTGCCGAGTGGATTGAGCAACAACTTGCCGAGTGGATGGACCATGTTCTTTGATGGCTCCAAGATGCTGAATGGTTCCGGTGCTAGGGTGGTATTGGTGTCCCCCCGAGGTGACAAGCTCAATTATCTTCTCCAGATTCATTTTGATTCCTCCAATAATGAAGCTGAATATGAAGCACTTCTGTACGGGTTGCGTATGGCCATTTCACTCAGCGTTCATCGCCTCATGGTCTACGTCAACTCGTATTTGGTGGTTAATTAAGTGATGAAGGAGTGGGACGTCAGAAGCCCAGCTATGACTGGCTATTTTAATGCAGTGAGAAAGTTAGAGAAGAAGTTTGAGGGGTTAGAGCTCCATCATATACCCCGACTGAAAAATCAAGCAGCTGATGATTTGGCTAAGATAGGTTCCAAGAGGGAGGCCATTCCCAGCAATGTGTTTTTGGAACATATTCATACGTCTTCAGTTCAGGAAGACCCTTTCACTGAAGAGCCCCCACAACCTAAGAGTGCCACTGATCCGACTGAAGTCGAAGTCCCGGCCGTGGTCGACCTAATCATGGAGGTTTTGGTCATCACTCCCGACTGGACAGTGCCATACATTGCATACATTCTTAGGAAGGGACTCCCTGAGGATGAAGAAGAGGCTCGACAGATCGTACGTCAATCCAAAGCCTTTACTGTGATAAGAGGACAGCTGTTCAGAGAAAGTGTAACTGGAGTCTGCCAGAAATGCATAACACCAGAAGAAGGTCGAGCGATCCTCAACGATATCCACTCGGGGACCTGTGGTCACCATGCGTCCTCTCGGACAATTGTGGCCAAAGCATACCGAGCGGGATTTTATTGGCCACGAGCAAATGAAATGGCGAAAGAAATAGTTGACAAATGTGAAGGTTGCCAGTTTTATTCCAACATGTCTCACAAGCCTGCATCAGCCTTGAAGACTATTCCACTCGTCTGGCCCTTTGCTGTTTGGGGGTTGGATATGGTTGGGCCTCTGAGGACTGGTAGGAGCGGCTTCACTCATGTGCTCGTGGCAGTCGACAAGCTCACCAAATGGATTGAAGCCAAGCCTATCAAGAACCTTGAAGCCAGTACTGCTGTCAGCTTCATCAGAGAGTTAACATTCAGATATGGCGTTCCGCACAGCATCATCACTGACAATGGGTCGAACTTTGATTCTGATGAGTTCAGAGCCTTCTGCACTTCCCAAGGCACTCGAGTCGACTATGCTTCAGTCGCCCATCCCCAGTCGAATGGACGGGCCAAAAGAGCAAACGGGTTGATTCTCAAAGGACTGAAACCCCGATTGATGCGTGATCTCAAGCATGCAGCAGACGCCTGGGTCGATGAACTTCCATCGGTACTTTGGGGATTGAGTACAACTCCTAATCGGTCGACTGGTCAAACACCATTCTTCTTAGTCTATGGAGCTGAAGCGGTACTTCCGAGTGACTTGCTTCACAATGCACCCCGAGTCGAGCTCTTCTCAGAAAATGAAGCAGAACAGGCTCGACAAGACGCAGTTGATCTCCTAGAAGAGGAAAGAGAGATGGCTCTGATCTGGTCGACCATTTATCGGCAAGACCTGCGTCGATTCCATGCTAGAAATGTGAGGGGTCGAGCATTTCAAGAGGGAGACTTGGTTCTTCGAGTGGATCAGCAGAAACCTCACAAGCTTGCTCCTGCCTGGGAAGGCCCCTTCATTGTCACCAGAGTGCTCCACAATGGAGCATACCACCTTTACAATGTCGAGCACAAGAAAGACGAGCCACGCGCTTGGAAAGCGGAGCTGCTCTGCCCCTTTTACACTTACGCATTTAGACTGTCGAGATGTAATAAGAAGTACCTTCTAGTTTGATTATCAAAGACACAGTTTTACAGTCTCCTAAATGATTGTTGTTCCTTTTTTATATGTTCTAAATCCCCCAGTGGGTGCCTTAGATGCGAATCCGTTTCGCCTAAGTTTAAAAAATCCTACCGAGTATAGAGCCAGCCTCTCACTCGGAGGCTTAGTTGCGAATCCGTTTCGCCTAAGTTTAAAACATCCTACCGAGTGGTGAGCAAGCCTCTCACTCGGGGCTTAGCTGCAGTCCAGTACTCGCCTAAGTTCATAAAATCCTACCGAGTGGTGAGCAAGCCTCTCACTCGGGGGCTTAGCTGTAGTCCAGTACTCGCCTAAGTTTGAAAAATCCTACCGAGTGGAGAGCAACCCTCCCACTCGGGGGCTTAGCTGCAGTCCAGTACTCGCCTAAGTTCATAAAATCCTACCGAGTGGTGAGCAAGCCTCTCACTCGGGGGCTTAGCTGCAGTCTAGTACTCGCCTAAGTTCGTAAAATCATACCGAGTAGTGAGCAAGCCTCTCACTCGGGGGCTTAGCTGCAGTCCAGTACTCGCCTAAGTTTGAAAAATCCTACCGAGTGGAGAGCAACCCTCCCACTCGGGGGCTTAGCTGCAGTCCAGTACTCGCCTAAGTTCGTAAAATCCTACCGAGTGGTGAGCAAGCCTCTCACTCAGAGGCTTAGCTGCGAATCCGTTTCGCCTAAGTTTAAAGAAATCCTACCGAGTGGTGAGCAACCCTCCCACTCAGGGGCTTAGCTGCAGTCCAGTACTCGCCTAAGTTTGAAAAATCCTACCGAGTGGAGAGCAACCCTCCCACTCGGGGGCTTAGCTGCAGTCGAGTACTCGCCTAAGTTTGAAAAATCCTACCGAGTGGAGAGCAACCCTCCCACTCGGGAGCTTAGCTGCAGTCCAGTACTCGCCTAAGTTTGAAAAATCCTACTGAGTGGAGAGCAACCCTCCCACTCGGGGGCTTAGCTGTAGTCCAGTACTCGCCTAAGTTTGAAAAATCCTACCGAGTGGAGAGCAACCCTCCCACTCGGGGGCTTAGCTGCAGTCCAGTACTCGCCTAAGTTTGAAAAATCCTACCGAGTGGAGAGCAACTCACCCACTTGGGGGCTTAGCTGCAGTCCAGTACTCGCCTAAGTTTGAAATACTTTCTGAGTGGATAGCAAGGACAACGAGGTGCAGGTCGACTGCGACCTTCTCCTCGGAGCTGCATCACAAGTATAACGTGCGCTCCATCCCTATCCGCAGGGACGACGAGGTGCAGGTCGACTGCCATCTTCTCCTCGGAGCTGCGCCACAAGTACAATGTGCACTCCATCCTTATCCGCAGGGACGACGAGGTGCAGGGACGACGAGGTGCAGGTCAACTGCCACCTTCTCCTCGGAGCTGCGCCACTAGTACAATGTGCGCTCCATCCCTATCCGCGGGGATGACGAGGTGCAGGTCGACTGCCACCTTCTCCCCGGAGCTGCGCCACAAGTACAATGTGCGCTCCATCCCTATCCGCAGGGATGACGAGGTGCAGGTCGACTGCCACCTTCTCCTCGGAGCTGCGCCACAAGTACAATGTGCGCTCCATCCCTATCCGCAAGGATGACGAGGTGCAGGTCGACTGCGACCTTCTCCTCGGAGCTGCGCCACAAGTACGACGTGCGCTCCATCTCTATCCGCAGGGACGACGAGGTGCAGGTCGACTGCCACCTTCTCCTCGGAGCTGCGCCACAAGTACAATGTGCGCTCCATCCCTATCCGCAAGGACGATGAGGTGCAGGTCGACTGCCACCTCTTCCTCGGAGCCGCGTCACAAACACAAAGACTATTCCGAGTGAAGAACAAATTCCACTCAAAAGCGAACACAAGCATATTCGGAGATAAACCAAGTTCAGATAAATCCTAAAAGTTTCGGATCACGGATTAAAGTACTCGAGCATCAAGCCCGAAGGAGTTTAACGGTTACACGATCACTCGGCATTCCGAGGCAAATAAAGGTGAAGCATAATGTTTTTTGATCACTCGTCAGGAGAAGGACTGGTTGGATCGCAGAAACTGTCAAGGTCTATGATGTCTGTGATGCGAGTGGTGGCGTCAAGGAAAGTATCCATGAAGGACTGGAAAGTGTGCTTTTTGTTGTTGGCAACCTTGAGCTCCGCCAGCTTGTCTTCTTTGACATCCTTGTAGTGCACTCGGACCAATGACAGGGCAACATCAGCGCCGCAGCGAGCAGATGATTTCTTCCATTGTTGCACTCGGTCAGGTATTTGATTCAGTCGGGCCATCATAGACTCGAGGTCTTGAGACAGTTCCGCCTGAGGCCAGAGTTCAGCATCAACCCGAGTCATCGCCGCCTTCAGACGGGCAAGATAAGCAACTGCGCTATCCATGCGAGATTCCAACCGCAGCACATCCATTGCGACGTCATCCTTGACTGGACAATTTATGGGATCGAGATCCGTCTCGACCTGCCCAGTTTCTGCTTCAAAGTCCTAGCAAAGTTCTGCGTAGTCGAGTAAATAGTGAGTCGACAATATGGTAAGACCTACTAATCGACAACAACAAGTCGATCGAACAACAATACCTTCAAGCTTTAAGACCAGTTTTGCAGCAAGCTGGCCCAGATAAGATTCTAACTCACCCTTCTTGGCCTTGAGGTTGCCAATCTCGTCAGTCAGCTTGTCCTTGTCTTTCTTCAGTTGCTCGACCTCCCAATTGGCATTAGAGACAACGGTCTTCAGTTTGGAGTTCTCTTCTTCTAACTTGCCGGCTGAAGCCAGCTTCTTGTTAGCAAGTGTCGTTTTCTCTCGCGCCTCCTTCTGGGCAGCAGCAAGATCCAGATCCTTCTTCTCCAGAGCCTGCTTCATTTTCTCTAAAGAAACAACATTCTTCAGACGAGCTTGAAGTTGACGGTTTTCACTACGCACATCTGTTCGAGTGAAGTCACTCGGTTCAAAGTGACTAAAAAACACACAGAAAAGTGTGAGTCGTAAGATGGACAGTTGATGATTGGTTACCTCCCATGGCAGCTACTTCGTCACGAGCGGCCTTGAGGTTCTTCTTGGCCAGTTCCAGATCAAGATTGAGGCTGATTTGCTGCTTGTTCAGTGTAGAAAGTTGAGCCCCAAGATCACAAGATTTCTGCAGTCAGCATATAAGATATATCAGTCGACAGAAACAAAAGAACATCACAGTGAAAATTACTCTAAGACTACCACCGAATCAAACATTCAATGGTAGTCTCGGGGACTACACCCAGTGGGTGCACCCCACTGGTTTGATTCAACACTTGGCATGGTCTGCCCAGCACGAGTCGTAAAAAAAGAGAGAGAGAAGAAAGTTGTTCTCAGACCATAGTCGACTGCCCGCAGTCGACCACGGTCTCGGGGACTACACCCAGTGGGTGCACTTAGCGTGCCCCCACTGGTTCAGGTTCCACTCGACATGGTCCGCCCAGGTCGAGTGAGAAAATTCAGATTCTCAGACCACAGTCGACTGCCCGCAGTCAACTATGGTCTCGGGGACTACACCCAGTGGGTGCACTCAGCGTGCCCCCACTAGTTCAAAGACTCAATCGACTTAATCCAAGTCGACTCAAGTGGAAGACCTATACAACTTTAAGGCAGACACACCCCAATGGGTGATTGGATGAGAAATAAGATCAGTCGGAAATCAACTAACCTGGACATTGGTTTGCAGAGCAGCGCTGGCGTTGTAGGCCACCTGACTGGCCTCGTGCACCACTTTCATCTGCCCCATCACAAGATTCATATGAAGAAGATCTTCCTTGGCAGCACTCGGCGCGTCGTCTGGAGTTTGGTACGCAGTAAAAAGTGATGATGGCAGGGCATTCGAAGCAGCCACTGGATCTGAAGCGTGGAGTTGTACTGGAGCAGCAGGGGTCTGAGCAGCCGACCCTGATGGGCAATCAGCCGACAGCGGGATAGCGAAAGTGACGTTGGTACGAGTCGGATCTGTGGATCGCTCGACCGCCGTCCCAGGCATCAGTGTCGACTGAGGAACCTGAACCTCAGGCGCTTTCCCGCTCGGTCCCTTGTCCCTCCTCCTCCTTTCCCTTAGAGGCACTTCTTCTTCATCGTCCGGAAGCACGACAACGTCTCGTGGAGCTGCAACAAACAGAAAATATCAGAGATGCAACTGATGAATAATCCAATCGACAGAATAAATTTGAGTCGAGCGGACTTACTAGCTTTGGAGGTGGCCGCGTCATCGGTCTCCTCGTCGTCTGGGACCTTGTCAATGTCCATATCAGTCGCGGCAGAGGCGGGGCTGGACAAGTTTATAATCCATTCGGTCAGAACAGAAGAATCAGTTGGTGCAAGAAAACACAGAAAGAACATTTACCCAGAGGCAACAGGAACATCCATCTTAATCTTAGGCAAGGCGTTCCGAGCTTTTGAGGGGTTGATCTTGGGCTGCTTGGTGACTTTCTCCGCCGGCTCCGGAGTTGAAGACCGAGCGCGCTTCTACGCTTGAGCGCTCGAGGCCACAGCCTTACCGCGCCTGCTCGCTGGATCATGGTGCTGCTTGGATCGACGTTCTGAACGAGGCGGTGAGTCGGCTACCTCCTCATTGTCTGACTCGTCGCTCTCGTCTTCATCATCGTCGTCCGGCGACTCCCAATCACCACTCTCCTCCGCGCTGTCCTCGCCCTCATGGTCCTGCTCCAGAGCTTGTTCACCATTGGGCATCGAATACATCTCGGTATAAACCTACAAGGCAAAAGAAGTCGAGTGAAAGTCAATCGGATTCAAAAATAGTCGGAAAATGTACCCAAATGCAATCGGTTGTAGAGGCCGAACCTTGTCTGGCTGATTGCTACTGCTGAAGGGATCGACTCTCCTGGCGCCCCTGGGGTTGTCCTTGTTTCCTGTGATGCTCCTCAGCCATTGGGCCACTGTTTTGGCCGGTACTTCTTCTGGATGAACCCGAGCGGTATCACCGGCTCCAGAATACATCCACATAGAGTGGTCATGAGCCTGGAGCGGCCGGATGCGCCGACTAAGGAATACCTCCAACAAATCCATGCCAGTGATGCCTTGGTTGATCAGCTGGACCACCCTCTCGACCAGCATGGCCGTCTCCACCTTCTCCGCGGCGGTCACTTTCAACGAGGAAGGAGTCTGAACACGATCAAAGGAAAAAGGGGGAAGTCCAGTCGACTGGCCTGGAGTCACGATATCCTGGCAGTAGAACCAGGTCGACTGCCAGCCCCTGACTGACTCAGGAAGGGTCATTGAAGGGAAAGAACTCCTCTTCCTCTTCTGGATACCCAGACCCCCACACATCTGGATAACGTGTGTTTTCTCATCACTCGAATTTGCTTTCTTCACCGATTGGGAGCGGATAGTGAAAATGTGCTTGAAAAGGCCCCAGTGCGGTCGACACCCCAAGAAGTTCTCAAACATGGACACGAACGCAACAAGATTTGTGATGGTGTTGGGAGAAAAATGATGGAGTTGGGCCCCGAAGAAATTCAAGAAACCCCGGAAAAAAGGGTGCGGAGGAAGCGAGAAACCGCGGTCGACGTGGGTGGCGAGCAGAACACACTCACCCGGTCACGGCTGCGGCTCCGTCTCCCCCTCTGGCAACCGTGCAGCTCCATGGACGATCAGCCCGGACTTAGCCAGCTCATCCAAATCCTCCTGCCGAAGCGAGGATCGGATCCAACCGCCCTGGATCCAACCCGACGGCAGCCCCGACCGCGACGACGACCCCCGATTCGTCTTCTTGCCCTTCGTCATCCCCATCGCCTTCTTCGCACATTTCAACGCCGTCGTCTTTTCCTTCCCCATGGTGGAGGAGTGGTGGCATCGAGAGCGGAGGAGCCGGATGCGGTGGAGAAACAGAGGGAGAAGAAGGGGAATGGACGCGCACAGTATAGGCGCCTCGGCTCCGTCGCTTTTAAAGACCCACTTCCGAGTGGCTGACGCGTGGGCCTGGGTGATCCTGTCAAATCCCGCAACAGTCGCGCGCGAGGTACGTGGCGAAAAAGGTGGCACGGGGATCGAGGCGCTCCTGTCTATCCATCCCGCTTACCACTGCACGCTCCGCCTCGCGCGCTTCCCCAAAAATTCGAATCCAATGAAATCCGGAATGCGCCGTAACCAATCGCGCCAAAGATTTCACGTGAAAGACAGCACTCGACGGACGATGCGGTAAATCCAATCGGCAATTTCTGAATCAATCAAGGCGACTGAAACGAAGCCGAAGTTCCAACACTGGCCTTCGTTCAAAAATGAATAGTTGTGAAACACAAGAGTCAAAGCAATATCAACTTCAACCTTCTTTTCACTCGGACCTTAATCCATTCGGGGGCTAATGATGATGACATGGACCTGGGGTAGGGTCATAGGCCTGACCTATACGCCTTATCCAAGGTCATTGTCCTAGAAACAGAGAGGCTCAAGAGACAACAGGGAGGGCCCAACAAAGGTGTCGAGTGTAATCCACTCGACCTACCATCTACTCGGAGACCCCTCCTCCCTGTGGTCACTCGACCACTCGATCATACAAGAATCCATTCGACTTATTGAATACCAGGAGTCATCAAGAACAACAATGGACAAGCGTTCACACTGTAGTCTTTAAGGCCATTAAGGCATTTAAGGCTGGCGTTATCAGTAACGCCTCCTCTTTATGTACATTGAACTCTTGGTAACGGAGGATGGCCGGGGTCCTGGCGCACTCTTTATAAGCCACCCCCTCTTCTGGCACAAGGGTTCGCACCCCCTGTAACACACACACACATAATCCAGTCGACCGCTTCCGGGCACCGAGACGTAGGGCTGTTACTTCCTCTGCGAAGGGCCTGAACTCGTAAAACTCATGTGTACAACTTCGCCATAGCTAGGATCTTGCCTCTTCATACCTACCCCCCATTCTACTGTCAGTCTTAGTACCACGACACCCACATATGCTCAACCAAATCATTTTGTAGGTGCACGTGACTTTCCCAATCACGCATATCATCATGAAATTGGGTGAACTGTTCAAATATTGCCGCTACTCTATGCGCGCACGGACCAGCTAGCTGCCCTACCGGCGTCCGACGAGTGGGCCGGCGTCCGACGAGCATGCCGATGAGGATCTGGCCGGGGCGGCCTCTTGGTCGTGGGCGGCTGTGCGGTTGGGGGAGCGGTGGTGGGAAGCAGTTTGCTCCCCAGCGGCAAGACGGCGGTGGCTGGCGACGTGGGAGTGAGCGGCGTTGCTGGGCGGATGTGGAGGCGGCGGCAGCTAGCAGAGTCACCGACAAAAAAGGGCAGCGGCGTCGGTGATGAAGGAGGCGGGCGAGGGTTGTTGTTGGCTGGGGGGTGGGGGAGGCCAATGAGCCACCGACCAGCGGGCCCGGGGAGAGGAGAAGGCGAGCGTGCGCGCGTTCGTCGCGTGTCCGCGACGACGCAAATCCGGCTCAAAAATGGGCCGAGAATGGGTCGCCCGTGGATGAAAAGCGGACGCGCGTCCGTTTGGGTCGGCACGTTGGGCCGACTTTTCTGTCCGCGCCGACCCAAACGGACGACGACGGACGAAATGGGTCGCCCCATTGGAGTTGCTCTAAAAATCTTTCCGTAAACATGTTTTACGGGATACTATAAATTTTAAAAAATGTCTGTGAGCAACTTTTCTCAGCTTCCCGTAATTTTAAATTATTTTTTTAGGACCGTAATCTAATGATATGATTGCCGAGGCCCACCTGCCGGTGACCCAACGGAGATGGCGGTGCTGTTGGGGAATGATACGTCTCCAACGTATCTATAATTTTTGATTGTTCCATGCTATTATATTATCTGTTTTGGATGTTCAATGGGCTTTATTATACACTTCTATATTATTTTTGGGACTAACCTATTAACCGGAGGCCCAGCCCAAATTGCTGTTTTTTGCCTATTTCAGTGTTTCGAAGGAAAGGAATATCAAATGGAGTCCAAACGGAATGAAACCTTCGGGAACGTGATTTTCGAAACAAACGTGATCTAGAGGACTTGGAGTGGACGTCAAGCAATCAACAAGGAGGCCACGAGGCACGGAGGCGCGCCTGCCCCCTGGGCGCGCCCCCTACCATCATGGGCCCCTCGTAGCTCTCCTGACCGACCTCTTTCGCCTATATATACTCATATACCCTGGAAACATAAGAACAGGAGCCAAAACCCTATTTCCACCGCCGCAACTCTCTGTACCCGTGAGATCCCATCTTGGGGCCTTTTCCGGCGCTCCGCCGGAGGGGGCATTGATCACGGAGGGCTTCTACATCAACACCATAGCCTCTCCGATGATGTGTGAGTAGTTTACCTCAGACCTTCGGGTCCATGGTTATTAGCTAGATGGCTTCTTCTCTCTCTTTGGATCTCAATACAAATTTCTCCTCGATTCTCTTGGAAATCTATTCGATGTAATCTTCTTTTGTGGTGTGTTTGTTGAGATTCGTTGAATTGTGGGTTTATGATCAAGATTATCTATGAACAATATTTGAATCTCCTCTGAATTCTTTTATGTATGATTTGTTATCTTTGCAAGTCTCTTCGAATTATCAGTTTGGTTTGGCCTACTAGATTGATCTTTCTTGCAATGGGAGAAGTTCTTAGCTTTGGGTTCAATCTTGCGGTGCTCGATCCCAGTGATAGAACGGGAAACAACACGTATTGTATTGTTGCCATCGAGGATAAAAAGATGGGGTTTATATCATATTGCATGAGTTTATCCCTCTACATCATGTCATCTTGCCTAATGTGTTACTCTGTTCTTATGAACTTAATACTCTAGATGCATGCTGGATAACGGTCGATGTGTGGAGTAATAGTAGTAGATGCAGGCAGGAGTCGGTCTACTTGTCACGGACGTGATGCCTATATACATGATCATACCTAGATATTCTCATAACTATGCTCAATTCTATCAATTGCTCGACAGTAATTCGTTCACCCACCATAATACTTATGCTCTTGAGAGAAGCCACTAGTGAAACCTATGGCCCCCGGGTCTATTCTCTATCATATTAATCTCCCGTTATTTCTATTACCGTTTATTTTGCTTTCTTTACTTTCTAGTCTGTATCATAAAAATACCAAAAATATTATCTTATCATCTCTATCAGATCTCACTTTTGCAAGTGGCCGTGAAGGGATTGACAACCCCTTTATCGCGTTGGTTGCAAGGTTCTTATTTGTTTGTGTAGGTACGAGGGACTTGAGCGTGGTCTCCTACTGGATTGACACCTTGGTTCTCAAAACTGAGGGAAATACGTATGCTACTTTACTGCATCACCCTTTCCTCTTCAAGGGAAAACCAACGCAGTGCTCAAGAGGTAGCAAGAAGGATTTCTGGCGCCGTTGCCGGGGAGTCTACGCACAAGTCAAGACATACCAAGTACCCATCACAAACTCTTATCCCTCGCATTACATTATTTGCCATTTGCCTCTCGTTTTCCTCTCCCCCACTTCACCGTTGCCTTTTTCTTCGCCATCTTCCCGTATGTCTTTTTGTTTGTGTTTCCATGTGCCTTCTATTTGCTTGCATCTTTGCTTGCTAAAAATCTATTGATATGGATCCACTTAATGTGTTCTACTTGGATCATCTTCGATCCTTATGCGCTCGTGCTGAAACCCCAACTAGCCTAGTTGACGGGAAATCTTTAGATGAGCATGCTCATTTTGTGCGTCACCGTTTGTCTGAAAAAGGGAGACTCTTATGGGATCAAATAAACAGATTGATGTGTTATGCTTGGAATCTTTGTGAAATTTATGATTTTACTTGTTGCTCTAAGAACCCTAAAAAACACCTTCCCTACCTATGTGAGTTTAATGATAATGAAATCTTATCTTCTTATGCAAAGGGTGTTTATAGTTACTATGATATCGAGCAAATTGAAGAATTTGTTGCTTTTAAGGGTGCTTATGAAGTTGCTTCTTTGATTGAAAAGTATGATATTATTCTCTACAAATCTGAAAATTCCGACATACTTAAATATTGCTATGAAAACTATGCTCATAATGCCTATGTCAAGGAATTTATTGAGAGAATGACCGTTGCTTTGGAAGAAAATGATGATATGCACGAATCTATAGATAATTGTGATTCCGATGATTTGATTGAAATGTCCCTTGATGAACATGATGCTTGCTATTCTTATGGCCATGATGCCAATATTTATGGAGATGAATTTGCTATAGTTCCTTATGTTAAACATGAGATTATTGCTACTGCACCCATACTTGATAGTTCCTTTGATGAAAAGCATGATTGCAATGATGTTATTATAAATTCTCTTAATGTCAATTGTGCTAATAATATGCAAAACCCTAAGCTTGGGGATGCTAGTTTTGCTATGTCTACTACTTGTTGCAATGATCATGATTGGGGTGATTCTTCTTATAATCTTGAAAATTTATTTAGGCCCCATGATGAATATGAGATTGATAATAGTGTTTGCAATAATATTGAAAATGGGTTTGGAAGAGTGCCAACTTTAGATCCCACATATTTGGATTTTGATCAATCTTATGAAATTTTTGATAAAAGTGGGCTTGGAGAGATCATGACTTTAGTTAATGATAATCCCACTATTTTGGAAGAGTGTCAACTTCGCATGCATGTGGATCATGTTGAGAATATGTTATGTGATAGCTATATTGTTGAATTTTCTTATGATCCTACATGTAATTATTATGAGAAAGGAAAATATGGTTGTAGAAATTTTCATGTTACTAAATTACCTCTCTTCTTGTTGAGATTGATCTTGTTTCTTTCTTCTCCTTTGCATATGATAGGATTTTCTTGCCTTGATAATTTGTTTGCCTATAAGATGCCTATGCATAGGAAGTATGTTAGACTTAGATGTGTTTTTCACATGCTATATGATGCTCTCTTTATGTTTCAATTGCTATATTTCTTGTGAGCATCATTAAAAATTATTAATGCCTAGCTAGGGGCGTTAAACGATAGCGCTTGTTGGGAGGCAATCCAATTTTATTTTTGTTTCTTGCTTTTTGGTTCTGTTTAGTAATAAATCTTTGATCTAGCCTCTGGTTAGATTTTTTGTGTGTTTTAATTAGTGTTTGTGCCAAGTGAAACCTATAGGATCTTCTTGGATAACAGTTATTTGATCTTGCTGAAAACGTCAGAAACTTTCTGCTCACGAAAACAATTGTTAAAAATCACCAGAATGTGATCAAATACTGATTCCAATTGCAGTATATCAATAAAAAAATTATATAGGACTTCCTATTTTGGTAGATTTTTCTAAGTTCCAGAAGTTTGCATTAGATACAGATTACTACAGACTGTTCTATTTTTGACAGAGTCTGTTTTTCGTGTGTTGTTTTCTTATTTTGATGAATCTATGGCTAGTAAAAGTGTTTATAAACCATAGAGAAGTTGTAATACAGTGGGTTTAACACCAATATAAATAAAGAATGAGTTCAATACAGTACCTTAAAGTAGTGGTTTGTTTTATTCCGCTAACGGAGCTCATGAGATTTTCTGTTGAGTTTTGTGTTGTGAAGTTTTCAAGTTTTGGGTAAAGATTTGATGGATTATGGAACAAGGATTGGCAAGAGCCTAAGCTTGGGGATGCCCAAGGCACCACAAGGTAAAATTCAAGGACAACCAAAAGCTTAAGCTTGGGGATGCCCCGGAAGGCATCCCCTCTTTCGTCTTCGTCTATCAGTAACTTTGCTTGGGGCTATATTTTTATTCACCACATGATATGTGTTTTGCTTGGAGCGTCTTGTATGATTTGAGTCTTTGCTTTTTAGTTTACCACAATCATCCTTGCTGTACACACCTTTTTATAGAGACACACATGATTCGGAATTTATTAGAATACTCTATGTGCTTCACTTATATCTTTTGAGCTATATAGTTTTTGCTCTAGTGCTTCACTTATAACTTTTAGAGTACGGTGGTGGTTTTATTTTATAGAAATTATTGATCTCTCATGATTCACTTATATTATTTTGATAGTCTTAAACAGCATGGTAACTTGCTTTAATTGTGAAATTAGTCCTAATATGATAGGCATCCAAGATGAGTATAATAAAAACTTCCATATTGAGTTCATTGAATATCATGAGAAGTTTGATACTTTATAAGTGTTTTGAGATATAAAGGTGGTAATATTAGAGTGTGCTAGTTGATTAATTGTGAAATTGAGAAATACTTGTGTTAAGGTTGGCAGGTCCCATAGCATGCACGTATGGTAAAAGTTGTGTGACAAATTTGACGCATAAGATGTTCTTTTATTGCTTTCCTTATGGTATAGAGAGTTTCAATGATCCATGCATCGAAAGTAATTCTTTTGCCACTTGAAGGGATAATTCTACGAGTCACCTTCCCTAAGGTGCCCCGTTATGGAATCATGGCATTTTTTCCTCGCTACTTTGAAACCCTCGTCAATTGTTTCTTCCGTCCCTCCTGATGCATGTTTGCCTCTCAGCTCCAGAGATGTTTCTATGTCCCATTCCGTGAGTTGATCTTGTGATCATTAAGATGATCCTAAGTTGCTCGAACCTCAGGAAGATTGATTCTTCTAAAATTCCCCTTTCTACTCGTTGTCATGTTGGATGTAGCTCTCAAAGCAAGACGTCGAGATCAAGGTGATGCAATGGATCAACACCCTCGAGAAAGACATCTAGATCGTGAAGATTGTGTTAGCTTGTGTCCCTCTGTCTTCTTACCTCATGACTTGAATCTCGGGACGAGATTCTTGTTTAGTGGGGGTGAGTTGTCACATCCCTAGTTCTGACAATGCCTAGTACTAGCATCTGGTGTTGCATCATGTTTACTTTTCACAGAAAGTTGAAATGGGGATGATAGAACCCCTAGCACCCCCCCGAAACCAACTAGGGTTTACTAAAATTATTTTCAATGAACCTGAAATGCCCTTCTAAAATGTCCATCATTTTTGTCCTGGGTTAGAACCTCTGACAAAATTGGTTCACAATTTTCTAGGTCATCTTAAGGTCACTGGATTAAATCATATGCTATTTGCATTTGGGCATTTAAATGCTACTAATTATTTTAAATGTCCAAATAATCCTAAACTGAAATGTCCCCGACCCCGTGGACACCTCACACGCCCCCTACCTCTCTCCCTCGCCCTCTCCTCGCCATAGCCGACGCTGCCGCGCCCGTGCCGCCGTAGTCCTCGCAGCCATCGTCGTCCTCGCGCCGCCCCGTCGTGTCCCTGTGCTTCGCCGTCGTCCGCTACGCCGAGCAGGCCGAGCCCCGAGCGCTCGCATGCTCTGCCCCGTCTCCATCGACCTCGTCTTCACCGAACGGCACCGGAGATCCCCCTCGCCGCTTCGTCGCCACCCGACCTCCTCCGACCTTGCCTACTGCACTGTCGTGATCGCCTTGAGCTCAGCTACCTACCCATCCTCTCTGTTCTCGCTGCCGTCCCCTGCATCGCCCGCACCGAGCTCGCCCGCACCCGCCACCGCCACCGCACATCACCGTCGTGGCCGCAACCACGTTGGCTCAAAGCCGAGCATGTCACCGCACTCCCAGGAGGCCATAGCACCTCCCCACGCGCCTCGTCGTGCCCCCTAATGACGGGCCCGAGCTCGTCCGAGCTCCGGCGTCCGCCAAGGTCGTCGCCGGCGTCGATTCCGGCCACCCCAGGTCCACCCACTGCCACCACTCGACGCGGCTCACTCCCCGCGTCACGTAGATGTGCTCCGTCATTTTGGTCGTCGGAGGACGAATCCTGCGCCCTCCGCCGCGTTCGGCCTCGCCGGCGGCTAAACGCCAGCGGATTGACCGCTTTGACCGCCGGTGGTTTAGCCCCGGTTGACCAGGGGATTTGACCTCCCCTGAGTCTATGACATGCGGGCCCCGCCCGGCTAATTAATCTAGTTTAGGTTTAAACTTAATTAGTTTAACCTAGGTTAGTGCTAACTAAACTAGGTTAGTTTAGTTAGCCGCTGACAAGCGGGCCCCACTGGTCAGTTTGACCTGGACCGGCCCTGTTCACCGCTGACATCACAGTGATGTCATGCTGATGCAGTAATTGTTCTGGAATTTAAATAAATCTTAAATGGTTTATTTATTTTAGAAAATGTTATAAATTCTAAAAATCATATAAAATCAACCGTAACTCAGAATGAAATAAGTTATATAGAAAAATGATCAGAAAAATCCAATCTTTCAATCTGTACTAGTTTCATGCATGTTTAATCGACTTAACCTTGCTGTTTAGTGCAAGACATGATAAGGCACTAGCTAAAATCATAATTTGAATTTGGGGTTGAACCTTTGGTTCAAAATGACCCAAACCCTTCTGGTTTTAGTTGCATTAGCTCAAAACACAGCATATTGACATGTCATGATCATGCATCATATTGTGCATTGCATTGATTGTGTTTTCCTTCTCTGTTGTCGGTATTTGTCCCCTCTCGGTAGACGTGCTTCCAACGATGAGTTCGATGACACCGATGAAGAGCTATAATATCTTCAGAAGTGCCTTGCAAGCAAAACCCCCTTGTTCATTCCGATACAATCCCACTCTCTCGCTCCTACTCTCCTTTACTGCATTAGGACAACATCGGTTCAACTGTTACATGTTGCGGTAGCTGAACCCCTTTTCCTCTGCATGACCTGTCATTGCCACAGTAAATAGATGAAACCCACTAGCATGAGTAGGAGTTGTTTGAGCCCTGATGTGCCTACTCATTCATGCTTCTTTGTCATGCCTGCTACTGCTTAGAGTTGAGTCAGGTCTGATTCATCGGGAATGAATTGGATTGGTGATGAACATGTCCTACTGTGTGTGCGCTAAGTGTGTGAACACGATTTGGTAAAGGTATTGGTGAGAGGCCATGTAGGAGTACATGGTGGGTTGTCTCATTGAAGCCGTCCTCAGGAACTGAGTTCTGTGTGTTGTGATCCATGAACAGCTACTACCACACATTGGGATCCTTAATTGACTCTCTCGACTTATTAACCACCCCAGTCCTCTGTCCAGGAGTTGCAACTAGTTTCTGGTGTTTGTAAGATATGTGTTGGAGGCCGTGCGTAGCGCTGACCCTAGGGGTTGATACGTCTTCAACGTATCTATAATTTATGAAGTATTCATGCTGTTATATTATCTATCTTGGATGTTTAATGGGCTTTATTATACACTTTTATATGATTTTTGGGACTAACCTATTAACCTAGAGCCCAGTGCCAGTTTCTGTTTTCTCCTTGTTTTAGAGTATCGCAGAAAAGGAAAACCAAACGGAGTCCAATTGACGTGCAACTTGACGGAGATCATTTTTGGACCAGAAGAAGCCCACGGAGTACCGGAAGTAGGCCAGAAGAGTCCCGGGCTACCCACGAGGGTGGGGGGCGCGCCCCCTCCCTCGTGGACAGCCCTGACGTGAAATCAACGCCAACACCTCTCATATATACCCAAACTTCCAGAAAGAAACCTAGATCGGGAGTTCCGCCGCCGCAAGCCTCTGTAGCCACGAGAAATCAATCTAGGCCCTCTCTGGCACCCTGCCGGAGGGGGCCATCATCACTGGTGGCCATGGAGGAGGATCCCGGAGGGGCCATCATCACCATGAAGGCCAAGGACCAGAGGGGCGAGGCCATGGAGGAGGAAGCACAAGGGGGAGAACCTCTCCTCCTCTCTCTCGGTGGCGCCGGAGTGCCAACGAGGGGGGAATCATCGCCGCGGTGATCGTCTTCATCAACATCACCACCATCACCACCATCCTCATCTCTTTTACGCGGTCCACTCTCCCGCACCCCGCTGTAATCCCTACTTGAACATGGTGCTTTATGCCACATATTATGATTCAACGATGCGTTGCCATCCTATGATGTTTTGAGTAGATATCCTTTGTCTTTGGGTTGATTGATGATCTAGATTGGTACGAGTTGTATGTTTTATTTTGGTGCTGTCCTATGGTGCCCTCCGTGTCGCGCAAGCGTGAGGGATTCCCGCTGTAGGGTGTTGCAATACGTTCATGATTCGCTTATAGTGGGTTGGTGAGTGACTGAAACACAAACCCTGAGTAAGGGGGTTGTTGCGTATGGGAATAAAGAGGACTTGATGCTTTAATTCTATGGTTGGGTTTTACCTTAATGATCTTTAGTAGTTGCGGATGCTTGCTAGAGTTCCAATCATAAGTGCATATGATCCAAGTAGAGAAAGTATGTTAGCTTATGCCTCTCCCTCATATGAAATTGCAATGACGACTATCGGTTTTGTTAACAATTGCCTAGGACAATTCCTCACACCGATCCACCATTATTCCACACTCGCTATTTATAATATTTAGTAATATATTCTAACTTTATGATAACAACACCTACTTTTATATTTTAGCTCTCCGATACCATGCAAAGTTATCCTCTTCATACCCACAACGTAGTTTTATTTCTCGTTTCTAGTTGGAAGCAAACGTTCGGTGCACGTAGAGCCGTATCAGTGGCAGATAGGGCTTGAGAGAATATTGATCTTACCTTTAGCTCCTTGTGGGTTCGACACTCCATACTTATCACTTCCACCTTTGGGAATTGCTACGATGATTCCCTGCACTTGGGGATTATCAGGGGTGGGCTATGATGCGGTAGATACACCGTGGCACGGTGTACCGGGCGCCCGTTTGGTGTCTCAGGAACCCTGCACACATTGTTTGGGGCTGTGAGCGAAACCCCGTCCAGATCTCCTCGTGGATGGAACCCGAATAGGCGATAAACCTGGACTAGAGACTTGTGTGGTTAGTGAGGTCGTGGCCGACTCCCTCGCCAGGCTTCCGCTTGAAGGTTGCCGAGATACACGACGTGTACATGGTGGTAAGTGGCGAGAGCGTGTGCGAAGAAGTACACCCCTGCAGGGTTATAAATGATCTATTCTAATAGCCGTGTCCGCGGTAAAGGATTTCTGGGTTGCCGGTACAGTTCATAGATAACTTGAAGTGGATACTCTAAAACTCGCAAGATAAGCGTGAGTGCTATGGATGGCGTTTCTCGTAGGTTGACGGGAGCAGATCCATAGTGGTGTATTGCATGGTGAATATGTGGACTCGTGTGCGCCACCTCGAAAGAGTTACTTGCAGTCGTAGTTCAGGATAGCCACCGAGTCAAAGCTGGCTTGCTGCAGTTAAACTCCACCATCCCCCTTTTGTTGATACCGATGCATATGTAGATAGTTCTGATGTAAGTCTTGCTGGGTACATTTGTACTCACGTTTGCTTATTTTATGTTTTGCAGAGAGACTCCAGTCTCGCTAGTAGTTCCGCGCGGACTTCGACATTTAGCTTGATACCTCAGCTACGTTCTTGTACCCTTGGGAGGGTCTTGTAGATAGTCAGCCTTTCAGCCTTTTTCGTTTGTAGTTGTCTGTACTCAGACATGTTTATGCTTCCACTTGATTCTTGTATGCTTTGTATGTTGGTCGACCATGTTTGTAATACTTGGCTCCTCGGAGCCTAATGAATAAATACGCTGAGTCGTAGAGTCTTGTTGTGATGCCATGTTGTATTTGCACATATCGGGCATATTGTGTGTATGATTGAAATGTTTGGTATGTGTGGGATCCGACAACCTAGTTGTCTATCCTTGGTAGCCTCTCTTATGGGGAAATGTAGTCTGGTGCTTCCACTGAGCCATGGTAGTCTGCTACAACCCGGTTTACCGGAGTCTTGCTAGCCCAGCACTACTGCTCCGGAACACTTAGACTGGCCGGCATGTGTCCTTCTTCGATCCTGTGTTTGTCCCTTTGGGGAAATGTCACGCGGTGTCTTACAGAGTCCTGTTAGTCTGCTACAGCCCGGATTCCTGGAGTCCTGCTAGCCCAGTTGCTACATCCCGAATTCACTCGCTGATGACCGACACGTTCGTTGTTGGGTCATGTATGCCTGTCCCTGTAAGTTAGTGCCACTTTGGGTTCACGACTAGTCATGTCGGCCCGGGTTCTCTGTCATATGGATGCTAGCGACACTATCATATACGTGAGCCAAAAGGCGCAAACGGTCCCGGGCCATGGTAAGGCGACACCCGTGGGAATACCGTGCGTGAGGCCGCAAAGTGATATGAGGTGTTACATGCTAGATCGGTGGGGCCTAGAATCGGGGTCCTGACAATATGATACGCTCTATCACACATAAACCTCCTTATATCTTCCTCAAAACAGCCACCATACCTACCTATTATGGCATTTCCATAGCCATTCCGAGATATATTGCCATGCAACTTTCTACCGTTTCGTTTATTATGACACGCTTCATCATTGTCATATTGCTTTGCATGATCATGTAGTTGACATTGTATTTGTGGCAAAGCCACCATTCATAATTTTTCATACATGTCACTCTTGATTCATTGCATATCCCGGTACACCGCCGGAGGCATTCACATAGAGTCATATTTTGTTCTAAGTATTGAGTTGTAATTCTTGAGTTATAAGTAAATAAAAGTGTGATGATCATCATCATTAGAGCATTGTCCCATGTGAGGAAAGGATGATGGAGACTATGATTCCCCCACAAGTCGGGATGAGATTCCGGACTAAATAAAAAAAGAGAAAAAAATAGAGGCCAAAGAAAAAAAGAAAAAGGCCCAAGAAAAAAAAGAAAAAAAAGAGAGAAAAAGAGAGAAGAGACAATGTTACTATCCTTTTTCCACACTTGTGCTTCAAAGTAGCACCATGATCTTCATGATAGAGAGTCTCCTATGTTGTCACTTTCATATACTAGTGGGAATTTTTCATTATAGAACTTGGCTTGTATATTCCAATGATGGGCTTCCTCATAATGCCCTAGGTCTTCGTGAGCAAGCAAGTTGGATGCACACCCACTTAGTTTCTTTTGTTGAGCTTTCATATATTTATAGCTCTAGTGCATCCGTTGCATGGCAATCCCTACTCCTCACATTGACATCAATTGATGGGCATCTCCATAGCCTATTGATTAGCCGCGTCAATGTGAGACTTTCTACCTTTTTGTCTTCTCACATAACCCCCATCATTATACTTTATTCCACCCATAGTGCTATATCCATGGCTTGCGCTCATGTATTGTGTAAGGGTTGAAAAGGCTGAAGCGCATTAAAAAGTATGAACCAATTACTCGGCTTGTCATCGGGGTTATGTGATAAGACGTTTTGTGTGACGAAATTGAAGCATGGGCTAACTATATGATTTTGTAGGGATAAACTTTCTTTGGCTATGTTATTTCGATAAGAAATAATTGCTTGGTTAGCATGTTTGAAGTATTATTGTTTTTATGTCAACATTAAACTTTTATCTTGAATCTTTCGGATCTAAATATTCATGCCACAATAAAAAGAATTACATTGAAAATTATGCTAAGTAGCATTCCACATCAAAAATTCTGTTTTTATCATTTACCTACTCGAGGACGAGTAGGAATTAAGCTTGGGGATGCTTGATACGTCTCCAACGTATCTATAATTTTTGATTGTTCCATGCTATTATATTATCTGTTTTGGATGTTCAATGGGCTTTATTATACACTTTTATATTATTTTTGGGACTAACCTATTAACCGAAGGCCCAGCTCAAATTGTTGTTTTTTTGCCTATTTCAGTGTTTCGAAGGAAAGGAATATCAAACGGAATGAAACCTTCGGGAACGTGATTTTCATAACAAACATGATCCAGAGGACTTGGAGTGGACGTCAAGCAATCAACGAGG
The DNA here is from genome assembly GCF_018294505.1 of Triticum aestivum. Lineage (NCBI taxonomy): Eukaryota > Viridiplantae > Streptophyta > Magnoliopsida > Poales > Poaceae > Triticum > Triticum aestivum. The sequence goes on from NC_057802.1 coordinate 457,840,862, forward strand.
AGGCCATGAGGCAGGGAGGCGCGCCTGCCCCCTGGGCGTGCCCCCACCCTCGTGGGCCCCTCATAGCTCTCCTGACCGACCTCTTTCGCCTATATATACTCATATACCCTGGAAACATCAGAACAGGAGCCGAAACCCTATTTCCACCGCCGCAATTCTCTGTACCCGTGAGATCCCATCTTGGGGCCTTTTCCGGCGCTCCGCCGGAGGGGGCATTGATCACGGAGGGCTTCTACATCAACACCATAGCCTCTCTGATGATGTGTGAGTAGTTTACCTCAGACCTTCGGGTCCATAGTTATTAGCTAGATGGCTTCTTCTCTCTCTTTGGATCTCAATACAAAGTTCTCCTCGATTCTCTTGGAGATCTATTCGATGTAATCTTCTTTTGCGGTGTGTTTGTCGAGATCCGATGAATTGTGGGTTTATGATCAAGATTATCTATGAACAATATTTGAATCTCCTCTGAATTCTTTTATGTATGATTTGTTATCTTTGCAAGTCTCTTCGAATTATCAGTTTGGTTTGGCCTACTAGATTGATCTTTCTTGCAATGGGAGAAGTGCTTAGCTTTGGGTTCAATCTTGCGGTGCTCGATCCCAGTGACAGAAGGGGAAACGACACGTATTGTATTGTTGCCATCGAGGATAAAAAGATGGGGTTTATATCATATTGCATGAGTTTATCCCTCTACATCATGTCATCTTGCCTAATGCGTTACTCTGTTCTTATGAACTTAATACTCTAGATGCATGCTGGATAGCGGTCGATGTGTGGAGTAATAGTAGTAGATGCAGGCAGGAGTCGGTCTACTTGTCACGGATGTGATGCTTATATGATCATACCTAGATATTCTCATAACTATGCTCAATTCTATCAATTGCTCAACAGTAATTCGTTCACCCACCGTAATACTTATGGTCTTGAGAGAAGCCAGTAGTTAAACCTATGGCCCCCGAGTCTATTCTCTATCATATTAATCTCCCGTTATTTCTATTACCGTTTATTTTGCTTTCTTTACTTTCTAGTCTTTATCATAAAAATACCAAAAATATTATCTTATCATCTCTACCAGATCTCACTTTTGCAAGTGGCCGTGAAGGGATTGACAACCCCTTTATCGCGTTGGTTGCAAGGTTCTTATTTGTTTGTGTAGGTACGAGGGACTTAAGCGTGGTCTCCTACTGGATTGATACCTTGGTTCTCAAAACCGAGGGAAATACTTACGCTACTTTACTGCATCACCCTTTCCTCTTCAATGGAAAACCAACGCAGCGCTCAAGAGGTAGCAGGGAACGTAGTAATTTCAAAAAAATTCCTACGCACACGCAAGATCATGGTGATGCATAGAAACGAGAGGGGAGAGTGTTGTCAACGTACCCTTGTAGACCGTAAGCGGAAGCGTTATGACAACGCGGTTGATGTAGTCGTACGTCTTCACGATCGATCGATCCTAGTACCGAAAGTACGGCACCTCCGCGATCTGCACACGTTCAGCTCGGTGACGTCCCACGAACTCACGATCCAGCAGAGTGTTGAGGGAGAGCTTCGTCAGCACGACGGCGTCATGACGGTGATGATGAAGTTACCGGCGCAGGGCTTCGCCTTAGCACTACGATAATATGACCGAGGTGGATTAAGGTGGAGGGGGGCACTGCACACGGCTGGAAACAATCAACTTGTGTGTCCTAGGGTGCCCCCCTGGAGCAAGGGGGGAGGCTGGCCGGCCCTTGGGGCGCACCAGGAGAGGGGGAGTCCTCCTACCTACTCCTACTAGGAGGGGGAAAGGAAGGAGGAGAGGGAGAAGGAAAGGGGGGCGCCGCCCCCCTTCCCTAGTCCAATTCGGACCAGAGGGGTAGGGGGCATGCGGCCTGCCCTGGCCGGCCCTCTCTCTCTCCACTAAGTCCCATGTGGCCCATTAGTTCTCTCGGGGGGTTCCGGTAACCCTCCGGCACTCCGATTTTCTCCGAAATCACCCGGAACACTTCCGGTGTCTGAATAAAGCCGTCCAATATATCAATCTTTATCTCTCGACCATTTTGAGACTCCTCGTCATGTCCGTGATCATATCCGGGACTCCGAACTATCTTTGGTACATCAAAACACATGAGCTCATAATATTGATCATCACTGAACGTTAAGCGTGCGGACCCTACGGGTTCGAGAACTATGTAGACATGGCCGAGACACGTCTCTGGTCAATAGCCAATAGCGGAACCTGGATGCTCATATTGATTCCTACATATTCTACAAAGATCTTTATAGGTCAAACCGCATAACAGCATACGTTGTTCCCTTTGTCATCGGTATGTTACTTGCCCGAGATTCGATCGTCGGTATCTCAATACCTAGTTCAATCTCGTTACCGGCAAGTCTCTTTACTCGTTCCGTATTGCATCATCCCGCAACTAACTCATTAGTCACATTGCTTGCAAGGCTTATAGTGATGTGCATTACCGAGAGGGCCCAGAGATACCTCTCCGACAATCGGAGTGACAAATCCTAATCTCGATCTATGCCAACTCAACAAGTACCATCGGAGACACATGTAGAGCACCTTTATAATCACCCAGTTACGTTGTGGCGTTTGGTAGCACACAAAGTGTTCCTCCGGTATTCGGGAGTTGCATAGTCTCATAGTCATAGGAACATGTATAAGTCATGAAGAAAGCAATAGCAACATACTAAACGATCAAGTGCTAAGCTAACGGAATGGGTCAAGTCAATCACATCATTATCTAACGATGTGATCCCGTTAATCAAATGACAACTCATGTCTATGGCAAGGAAACTTAACCATCTTTGATTCAACGAGCTAGTCAAGTAGAGGCATACTAGCGACACTCTGTTTGTCTATCTATTCACACATGTACTAAGTTTCTGGTTAATACAATTCTAGCATGAATAATAAACATTTATCATGATATAAGGAAATATAAATAACAACTTTATTATTGCCTCTAGGGCATATTTCCTTCAGGCACGGGCGCGTGGTACAGAGGCGATGGCATGTGCTTGCCTCCGGCCATATCCCGTCGTGTGGGGGTCAGACCATGGCACCGCAGGGGAGGTAGTAGGAGGACGCAACCGTTGTCTTGGACGTCTCCACGACGTCTTCTCACAGTGACGGCACGGCCAATCAACAGGGAGGGGAGTAGACGATGCACGACCCGGCAGCACAACCGGAGGGGGGGCAGGGGAGGACGTCAGAGCGCAGAATGGACGAGGCGTGAGAGTGGAGAACGGCTGGGCTGAGCGGCTTGCAGCAGCAACGTGGCTACACGACAGCACGGTGGAGGTGCGGGAGTGGAGGACGCCAGGGTGGAGCGGCCTACAGCGACGGCGCGGCGGAGGTGCGGTGGTGGAGGACGCCGAGGCGGGACGGCCTGCAGCGGCGGCCCAATGGAGGCGCAACTACGGGCGGCGGCGACATGTGGCTTGACGGTTGTCGAAGTTTCAGCCCGCCAAAAATTACAGGAAGGACTATCTTTCCCGTATACTTGTGGGATGGTGGAGGTTTTTTTACGAAATCCCATTTTGGGGGGGGGGGGGATTACATGATCCGTTGGAAAGACGTCCTTGCTTCAACTTCCCATAAGCGATAATTATTTGAGGTTTACGGAAACTATTGGAGATGCTCTTGAGAAGGACTTTGTGAAGTGGTGGCAACAAGCTGGCCCTCTTTTGTTGCAACGAGAAAAGCAACCTCCTTGAGTCGTTATTGCCCGTGACCTAGAGATCTATCAAACGGTGGAGCGCAGACATCTTGGACAATGAATACCCTGGCTCAGAAGCCTTCTCGACATGATCAAAGTTGAGGGTTCATTGTGGACAAGGGGCCTAAGCGCAGGGCCTAGCGGCGCTACTAAGAGAGGTGCCTATCACTTAGGAGTGCAGTGTTGTATTGGGGCGTTGCTCTATTGTTGGCTTGTACGTTACAGTTCTTCTATCACATTTTATTGTGACAACCACCGGGCCGATGCTAGGGTGTTTTGTGGTTGTGTAAAAAGCTTGAGTTGGTGTTTTGCACTTCTTATCTCCTCCCCTATCCCTAGACAACTAGGACAAACTTTCCCCTTCAGGCTTCATCAGTGAGCTTGTGGATTCACCTTCTCTCTGCCTGCTGCTACAGCGGTCGGTGATGGGAATCTTGGTGCGTCCGCTTTGGTTAGTAGTTTAGGTTAGGGTTTTTATTCCTCACAGATGCGGCGCTTGGGCGGATGACGACGCTTCTTCTTCGACATTGTATTCTGAGCTTCGACCCCCCTTGAGTTCGTCCGTTTGGACGTAGTCGATGGAGTTGCCGTCTCCTTGGGGCGGTAAGGTAAGAGTTTCTCGTTCTGTGGCGAGATTTGGTGTCAGATGTTTCAGATTTATGCAGGGTTCGACGGCGATGACTGCGGCTCAAGGGCATTGCTCCTTAGGGGCACGTGCACGAAGACTTCCCGACTGTCGTCGATAAGGTCAAGCCGCCTTCGCTAGAGGAGCGGCGACAACGACACGTCAACGGCCCGTTTTGGCTGCAGTATTGGTGGTTCGATGGTCTTGGAATCTCCATGTAATTTTTATTATGTTTGAGATACTTTGTACTTCAAGTAAACTTTTATAACAGATCTATTTTTTTCGCGAAGAAAATGAAAGAGGAGAGGAAAAGTTACCTTCAAATCACACGTACCAAACTTAATAATTTTTTCGCGAGGAAGAGAACAGTTTATTCTGTAATGACGGAGTTACATTTCTGAGGCAAGAGATCCTCAATACATGGTGGTCCTCAATGCAGCCACACAGTTGTGGTACACTCGAACTCGTAGCCTAACTTAATGATAAGCTGATTTTTCTTTTCGTTTTTTTTGCGGGAAAATGATAAGCTGATTTTGATGTCAAAAAATTAATGGTAAGCTGATTTCACGAACCAATAGCATAGCCAATGCTTAATGACACGATGATTTCACGAGTTAATATCTAGGTCTACATATCAAAAATATTTCCGTGCACTGGTCTTCATCCTCCATAAATCCCACACGCAGTCGCTTTCTCATGTCTCGTTCAATCCAACAATCTCTTGAAAAGCCCACTGCACTGTGGTACCTTAGCTTTCTTGTTTCAGTTCCTGCCATACGTGCTTGGAAAGCCATGGTCCTACTACTACCCAACTTCGAAAGCTTTACACACACAAATGTGTAGTTCCAATTACAGGTAAGATCCCAAAGCTTTCCAAGAATTCGCAATACATAATAGTATATCTTTTCTTTTGTTAAAATACATATTTTGATTTCTGATATGCCACTCCATTGCGTGTGTGCAACGGCAAATCTTGAGGAAGAAAAGAGAAACAAAAGGAGTGACGCCACGCCATCCCCCTCTTTTCTCTCGCCGTGAGCGGGCGCAGTCAAACCCCCCACCCCCAACCCCCACCGCCGAACCGCAAGCCGCACCCGGAAACGGACCCAGAAGCGCCAAGGCCCCACCGGTCACGCACACGCGCGCCCGAACGGCCCCCGCCGCTCTGCCCTCGTCGGCGTGCGCGCGAAGCTGCCTGCCGACCCCATCCATCGCTACGCGTCCCCCGCCATACCGTTGCACACCCAGACTCAGTTACTGCTCCTCTACTCCCTCCCTGTCCGCCTGCCTCCCTCCGCGTGTAGGCTCTCTCCGCTGGCAGGGCAGAGTAGAGTAGAGCGAGCGCCCTTCAATTCTCTCCAACCCAGCCGGGCAATGCCGTACAAACCCTAGCCCCCCGCCCCGCTGATCCCCGCGCGCGGCCATGGGCAACTGCTGCCGTTCGCCGGCCGCCGCCGCGCGGGAGGACGTCAAGTCCTCGCACTTCCCCGCCTCCGCCGCCGCCAGGAAGAATAAGCCGCACCAGCCCCGGAGCGGCGCCGCGGGGACCGGCGGGGGAGGCGGGCAGAAGCGGCTGGCCGTGCTGGGCGAGGAGGGGTGCGACTTCATCGGCGGGATCGACGACAAGTACCTGCTGGACCGGGAGCTGGGGCGCGGGGAGTTCGGGGTGACGTACCTCTGCGTCGACCGGGACACCAAGGAGCAGCTCGCCTGCAAGTCCATCTCCAAGCGCAAGCTGCGCACCCCCGTGGACGTGGAGGACGTGCGGCGGGAGGTGGCCATCATGCGCCACCTGCCCCGGAGCCACAGCATCGTGGCCCTGCGGGAGGCGTGCGAGGACGAGGGCGCCGTGCACCTCGTCATGGAGCTCTGCGAGGGCGGCGAGCTCTTCGACCGCATCGTCGCCAGGGGCCACTACACGGAGCGCGCCGCCGCCAACGTCACCCGCACCATCGTCGAGGTCGTGCAGCTCTGCCACCGCCACGGCGTCATCCACCGGGACCTCAAGCCCGAGAACTTCCTCTTCGCCAACAAGAAGGAGAACTCGCCGCTCAAGGCCATCGATTTCGGCCTCTCCATTTTCTTCAAGCCCGGTGAGCCAACCCCCCTGGACTGGAATCTTAGATCCGTTTCCCAATTTGGGAGAATCTGCATTTCTCAAGGGAAAAAAACATGGGCGGGATTTCTGGGTTTAATGGGCTTTCTTAGTCGTAGGTGGAGTGCTGGCAATGGACATCCCGGTAGCTGAAGGCCGTTGCTTGGTTGGTGTCTCTTTCATTCAGAACTTAGAATTATCGGAAGGAATTTGGGTAGGCTAGCGAATGCGACTGTAGCTAGTATTTTGAAGGCAGGATTCTGGAGTATCCAACCAAGTGGATAATGTATATGCATCACCTTTACTCCGCTTTTTGGATTGATATGGCATTAGTTCAATGTCAACCCTCTATGCTGTTGATTTAGCCTCGATTATTTGGTTTGCTGAACATCGTGTTGTGGGTTCTGTGTTTGGTGCTTCAGGTCCATGATCTAGGATGTCTCTAGTATCAGCCTACTACTACTAGGAATCGGAAGAAGCAAGTGGTGGAACATCAGTTGTTGCTAAATTTAGCCATTTTGCACTGAATACATTCAGTTCTTCAGTGTGAGATGAGCTTAGTGGGCTGTACTTTAGGATAAATTATATAACTCTGAAATTATTACAGTTTAGGAAGGGATGCTGGATGTATCTACCATACTGACAGGGTCTGGATCTGAGAGCATGGCTTAATGGAGGAGAGGGGATTTTAGGACAAGGGGATGGATGGTGTGTCTTCCGTTTTACTTAATTTGAAGATACAATCCCGTCCTTTATGTAGAGAATGCGTGGAAACCAAATCCTATGAGATAATGTAAGGAACCAACCCATACCAAATCTTATAGATAAGAAAAGTAATCGTAATCTTGGAAGTACTATCCACGTGAGCACTTCGTCCTGACAGTGACACTTAAACACCAGTAGTGATCATAGCTTATCAAGTATGCTTACTGGCTGGGACTTAGGGTGTAGATATGTAAGATAAAACCATAAAATAACAAGGAAACACCAGTGCGAACGGTAGGAAAATGGTCTCCTTCGCGATGCGCTCCCACATTGTCTCATCATACGTTGTGCTGCCGTGTGCTACGGGTGTTGATGTGCTTTGCTGACGTCAAATGGACCACTGGGCGGTTTGCGCGCTCTGTCTGTCGTGCCATAGTCCGCTCCAAAAATACAACCTTGTAGCGTCGCTAGCAATGTTGTTGATTTACAGCGATTGCACAGTGTGCCTTTTCGTACAGAAAGTGATCTATTTTCATCTGAATCTTTCTTTATGTGTTACTTTTCAGGTGAAAAGTTTTCAGAAATTGTTGGAAGCCCTTATTACATGGCTCCCGAAGTATTGAAGAGAAACTATGGACCGGAAATAGACATATGGAGTGCCGGGGTTATCTTATATATTTTACTATGTGGAGTTCCTCCATTTTGGGCCGGTACTACCTTAACTCAAACCTTCTCTGTCATTGGCTTTATGCCTTTATCTTTACTCTTCTTCATGAAAGCTTACATGAAAATATTGCAGAGACCGAACAAGGGGTAGCACAAGCTATTCTTCGTGGAAATATCGATTTTAAGCGGGAACCCTGGCCTAATGTATCGGAAAATGCTAAAGATTTGGTTCGACGTATGTTGGAACCAGATCCAAAGCTCAGGTTAACTGCAAAGCAGGTTCTTGGTATGTACATGGCACACTGTTATGCTTCTTTCTTACTTCCATGCAGAAACTATTCAGTTCAGTGGTCAGTAATTGCCACTGTAAAACTCCACATTTTTCATTTCTGTTCCTTCCAGAAATATAGCATCATGTCAGAATCTACCCATGGAAATTTATGTCAGTGCCACTAGTCTCGTCTGGAATTATAGCCGTGCCATTACTTTCTATTTAATTATGAAAATTCCACAGTTCCGTTAGTTCTTTTTATGGTTTTGCCACTGCCGTTGCATTTTAGCATTTACCATCCATTTTAGCCGTTAATGCAATGTGGAATGACCAAAACAGCATGGCCCATGTGCATTAATTAGCTGCCTGATTTGATGATCATGGTGGCTCTGAAGTAACTGTGAAGTTTCAAGTTTTTCCATGTGATACATCTATAACTCTGGAGTAATTGAATTTCAAGTTGTCATGTACTACATGAGTAAATCTGATATAAAGTACTCCCTCCGCCCCGAATTACTTGTCTTAGATTTGTCTACACTTTAGTGTTAGCTACATCCGTATCTAGACAAATCTAAGAAAAGTAATTTGGGACGGAGGTAATATTTGACTTTGAAGTTCCTCCTACTTCATAAATACAGACTTGGTAACCAACCCTGAAGTCTGTGTGTTGATTTTATCTGCCTATCTGAAGCACGACTTTTTTTTTTGTGCCAGATAGTTTTCTGCATTGCAGAATCTATAAGCATAAACTTGAACAGAAGAGCACCTGAAATTCTCCATCTTAAAACTTGGGATTAATCAGTTCTGTTGTTTCAGAATTCAGAGTTTTGAGATCAGACACTTCTTCACCTAAGCGCACATGTTAAACAAAACATAGACCAATTTCAGTCATCCGGATGCGCTTGGGCATTTTATTATTTGTACTACAGCCTGAAAGAATATTAGGATCAGAATTGTGGTCTGCTTTGGAACTTGAAGTTACGTCAGCTCATATTCTTTTCGAGTGTGGAAATGCTTCTTAAGCATCTTGTCTTTTTTGTCAGTATTTCTGAATTCTTGTTCATCTGTTTTCCCCTGGTTTGTTATACGTCCGTGTAAGTAATTTCATGACATCAACTTTTATTTCACAGAGCACCATTGGCTTCAAAATGCTAAGAAAGCTCCAAATGTTCCTCTTGGCGATATTGTCAAGTCAAGGCTTAAGCAATTTTCGAGAATGAATAGATTCAAAAGAAGAGCTCTAAGAGTATGCACCTAGCTCATTTAACCTTTCCATCCTGGTCTGCTCAACTATTTTGCAAGTCATTGCCATGGCAATTTACTTGTCGTGTGACATATATGGCGTATAACTTTTTACCAGGTCATCGCTGATCATTTGTCAGCTGAGGAAGTTGAGGATATAAAGGAGATGTTTAAGGCAATGGATACTGACAATGATGGCATTGTCTCTTGTGAAGAATTGAAGAGTGGGATAGCAAAATTTGGCTCTCACCTTGCGGAATCAGAAGTGCAGATGCTTATTGAAGCTGTAAGTATTGCAAAGAATTTAAACTTTATTCTCTATTCTTTATTTAAAAAACATGAGACAAGACATGTGTCTATTTTCCTAGAAGATCAATTGGTGTCTAACAAACCACATATTTGGGGAGCATTGCTATCTAAAGGAGTAAATTCATGAAAGCAAACTACGCTTTTATGGAGTTTTCATGAGAATTTGTTAAAACTTTACATCCGTGATAGGTATGTCAATAAGTGCGGTCATCTGGCCCACTGGACATTCAATTATGTGCCAAAATTGTCTCATATATGGTGAAGGGTTCATCTGCCACAAAATTTGTGTCAAACCGAACTTTTAAGTGTACGAAATAAACAGCCATGTGTTTTTGTGATAGTTTTGGTTAAACTATGTGTAGCTAACTATGTGTAGCTCCAAAAGATTTGATATACAGCAAAGAATCACGTAGAAAATGCAATATCATCTTAAGCCTCAGGTGTCCTTGCCCTCTAGGTCTTTCATTTTCATTTGCCAGATCATCACGGAATTTCAGTGGAATGTTAAATGATCCCACAGCTAACAAATGTTCTAATCACTACGATGACTGTTTCATTTTTGCATCCATTGGTAGGCCATTTATGTATTTGTCCCTCTTATATTCCATAGTAGGGTAAATAAATGTGGTCGAATTATTTCAATTAGATCAGCAGTTTCATAAACAAGTTAAAATTAAAATAGGAGGGCTCAAACTTGTGACCTCAACAGCTGTTTCTTAGTGCTTTTCCATGATGGTACACAACCTTTCTCATCAAATGTGCTGTTTGGGCTGTCCATTTTCCTTCTGCCAGTTGGTTTTTAGATGCTATTCCATTGTTCAACATGTCAAACTTTATATCTGGTGGTGATTTGCTGCAAATATTTGACTTAGCCCCTTAGCTGCTCATGTATTTTACATTCAGTGTACAGCTTGATGTGTTTGACATTTCTCGCCAGACTAGAAATGAAAATTCCCATTGGATATTTATTCTAGCTCGCCACTTGGCCTAGGTTCATGTGACTCATTCCCTTCTAGCTAACAAAAGCTAGAGAAGCTAGTATTGAGTACTCATTCCATTTAGCAACCATAATGGTCTTGGTTTGCATCATTTGCATCAGACATAGAGTAACTGTTTTAGTTTGTATCATCTGCATACTTACATGTAGCGGCCTTGTCCAGTTATTGACAGTGTGTCGACTCACTTTATCATCGTGCTTGAAATAACTTATTGCCTCTCTGTTTGATGTTTGCCTGGTAATTTTACCTTGCATCATTATGTTATCTTGGGTGGATTGAGATTGTCAATTTATTTGTCCATGGTATCATGTGAGGGGTTATGTTTGTTTGAGTTGATGGTTGCAATTAGGAGCAGTATAACTATTTGGCACAGGGAGGGCAGTAGACAAAACTGGGATAAATTCCCGGATTTACTCGCATTAGTTCGTATGGTATACTCAGCACGTTTTATTGACCACCTATGGTTGGCAAACAGGTGGATACAAACGGTAAAGGAGTACTAGATTATGCCGAATTTCTAGCTGTCTCTCTTCATCTGCAAAGGATGGCAAATGACGAGCACCTTCGGCGGGCCTTCTTATTCTTCGACAAGGATGGCAATGGTTACATCGAGCCGGACGAGCTTCGAGAGGCTCTGAAGGATGACGGAGCAGCTGATAGCATGGAAGTTGTGAATGACATACTGCAAGAAGTTGACACCGATAAGGTGATGATTCTCTTGTACTACCTCGTAAAGCCAGCATCGTTTCTGATTGACTAAAAGATCATCTGCTTTTCCTGGCATCAACTGTAGGATGGCAAAATTAGCTACGACGAATTCGTGGCGATGATGAAGACGGGCACAGACTGGAGAAAGGCATCACGGCACTACTCGAGAGGCAGATTCAACAGCCTTAGCATGAAGCTTGTGAAGGACGGTTCCGTCAAATTGGGCGTGGAGTAAAAGCCATGGTGTTTATTTGTGCATGTAGTTAGGCATTTGGGCCCCACTAAGCAGCAGCTCCTTTAGTTTTTGTCATGGTCGTTTTGCGTGGAAATTTAGATAGGTGGAACCCCCTCTGATTGGCTCACATGTGTAATTAGTTCTCCTGGATCAGTGGCAGTCGCACGCACGCGCTGACGGATGTACCAAGAGCAGTGCGCCTGCTTTTCTGAACCACTGATGTTAAGTGTTGTACAATGTTTTGCCGTACACAAATACAGTTTCTAGATTTGGCGTAAATGTGTCTGAAATAAGATGTTGTGCTGGCTCACTATCTCGTAGGTGCTCATAGGGATATGGTATGCGTGCGTGCGTTCATCGGGTTAAGTGTATGTGTGTGTATGTGAGCAATCGGTGATTGTACTGTGTTAAAAAGAAGGTGCTATCGTGTTCTTGAAAACAAAAGCAAGGTGGTACCGAAAGAGACGAGACAATGTGCAGCTAGTACACAAGGTACAAATAATGGCGGATGCCGTTCCATTTTCACCCAAGTTGTTCTGACCCGATCGATGCTTTCGTAACCCATAAGCATGGGACCGATGCCATGCCGCAGGAGTTAAAAACCACGTGCGAAGCAGGGTTTCGCAATGCTGCTGGATAATCAGAACCCAGAAGCTGAGCATCAGCAGCAGAGCATAATAGGTAGGGTGGGGGTACTTGCAGCAGGATAACGAGTGATGCAGTTGAATTCGGGGGACAAGATCGAGCCGGGAGGCTCACGGCTCTGTTATGTTAAGCGTTTTTAGTAAGCGCATGCATCCGGAGGTAAGATACAGCGACAGCAAACAAAATGCATATTTCCCAACGGAACCCGGCTCTGTCGCCCCTCTCTCGCCGCCGCCGCCGCAATAATAAACCAGTGCGGCGGCGGCGGCCCCGCTTTCCGCCACGGCATCATATAAAATCCATCGTCTTTTTGGTTTGGCGATGGCAACCCCCCGGATCGACGGGGCCTGTCGTGCGGTGCCGCCCGCGCACAGCGCCGTGGGCGGCTACGTGGAGCGCCTGCGCGGCACACACACACTTGACACTTGGTCATCCAAAAAGCGGCTGGAGATAGATAGATAGATATCCGAGCCGAGCTACGTGGCCAGATCCACGGACCCTGGCTGCCCTAGAAATAGAGTAGTGTCGGAGTAGAGTCAGCCACGTAAAACGATCAGGTCGGGGTCACTGTCGCCCCGAGTTTGTTCCACCAGCTGAATTGTGCCTCAAGAGCGGCGATCTGCTGGCTGGATCGATGCGATTGCGATCCCGAGCGCGCGCGTGGCCGATAGCGAGGGGAAAGATACGGAGCACAGTAGCAGTAGAGAATTCGGGACGATGGCGCGTGCGGCGCGCCGCTAAATCGCCGGCGGGGGAAAGCGCCGCGTCGCGTCGGCAGCGCGTCTCCCTCTGTTCGCACCCGGACGGACGGCTGGGGGTGCGCCGCGCGAGTTTGCGGCGCTGTGGAGTGCGGCCGCGCTTATTACCTTACCGGTGCCTCCGGGCGCACATGCCGCGCCCACGTGCGGGATTTTGTGACGGGAGGGGAGATGGTCCGTTGCCTACCTGCTCCTGCTCGCTCGCTCGCGGCTGCGGGAGAGCGACGCCGTGAAAATGAAAGGGGCGCGTCTGCCATTGCGGCGGTGCGGCGGCGGGATGATGATGCCCCCTGCCGACAGTTGGAGAGGGCGGGTCTCGTCGCGTTGGCGGCATGTCTGGGCCGCCGGCATAATTAATCTCCCCAACCATGTCATGTAAATGGAACCTTTATTAACGGACAAGATAAAAACTGCGGCGTTGTGGAGGGGTCCGAGCCGACGGTCCTCCCAGGGTTATTTGCCACATCAAGACACAAGTGCATGACTGACACGGTGCGTTGGATCGCCAACCGAGAGCAAGCAGGTTGGTCGTGATTTGTCGGGTGGTGTGCCACAGCTCCACTAGATAGATAGACACCCACGGCCTCTGTCTGTTTTGTGCAGTACTCCCTCCTTTCCGGTTTATAGGCTTATCTTAAAATTTTAATTTTTCCATTTTATAAGGCTTAATTTGGTTGTTCCCCATCATAAGTTCAGATTCTAAGGTGCATTAAATCATTACATGCAAGTATTAAGAGAAAATTGACCAATGCATGTACTTTATGTATGCATGCATTGTAATTAATGCATTGGTAAACATAATTTGTTGAGGAAAACAAGAGCATTAATTGGGTGCTTTTGCAAACTACAAAAAATATTCCAGCACTCACCATCTACCTTGGTTGGTGAGATTTTTGAATTGAGCCCTATAAACCGAAAAGGAGTGAGTAGTAACGGAAGAGAAGTAGGAGTAGTAATTCAACAGCCCGATCCGACGATAAAAAACGAAACATTGTTCGCGCGCACTTCACACAGAAATTGAAGCAAAAAGGGATGTCTCATGAAAATAATTAAACACGTTGTTTTCTCATTTATTTGTTATAGTAGAAAAATAGCATAAAAACATAACTAAGCGGTAGTAGAACGGTACAAGCATGCGCAGCACCACGACAAGATGAAAGTCGCGTCTACTGCCACGGATCTCCTCCCGCTGTCGGTTTTGGCTTTATCCCAATCTCTATGTCCCCATCACACCGGTAGATACCCACATGCCATACCACATTATGTTGCGGCCTTGGCGCCATGCATGCATCCGCCATCAAGTCGGCATTTGCAGAGCCCGTTTTTTCTAAAACTAGTTTACAAAAAAGCAAAGCCAGTCGGCGACACGTAGCGGCAACAATCATCCGATCAGATCGGTGTACGTAGTTGCCAATTGTCCCATGCGGCGACCAACGAGCAGCACGACACGACACGAGGGGGTGCATGCCACTTCCGGAAAGTCTGCAAGTTATTTCCCCATTAGTTCAAGAAAATTATATTGACAATCATATGGTGTCGAGATTGGACTGCCGACCGCGACATCCTTTGCTCCATGATGTCCAGATAACGAGAGGCTCAACAACCATGATCTTGATCTTGGAGCTTCTACCACCAGACCAAATGAGTGCTAGGGCAAAAGTAAGGCGTGCGTTTTCCTTGTATAGTTGTACCGTACTTACTTAACAAAGACACTTAATTAGGTACTCAGCGAAAGCTGGTACGGTAGTACTACTGCATACGTATTTTTGTTTGTTACTCGTTTTCGGCGGCCCTCGCGCCAAATTAATTGATGCATCGTGCGGCTGTTTTTCCGAAAAAGAAAGCTCAAAACAAGAGGGCAAGAGTATGGGCAATCACGCGCCGAACTGTGTCCATTAATTCTGCTTATTTTTCTCTCTTTCTTTTATATCGGGGACCATCGATCATTGCTTTTCTGTCGTCAAGTGTGGCTGTCAGAGAGCTTAAAAAAATGCAATCAAAGAAAGCTCAAGATTAATTGATGCTTTCTACCGAGAGTGGATGTTGTCCTACCTCATGACCTTTTCACATTTTTTTCACAATTATGAGATCAACATGGAATACAAGGCGAGGCGTTGAATGAAGTTCTTCACATCGTCACATAGCATGTCTAGTCCGGTTTAGCATTGCAGTGTGTATGTGCTGCGTGTTTGGGGTGAAGGAGGGGCGCGGTGGGAGAGGGTGGTCCAGGAACCACGTTGGTGGAAATGTTTTTCAGGCGACTTGTTTGTTTGGCTACCAAGCACAACTTACTAATCTCCAGCAGGTCTTCCGGATCCGATCGATTTAGATTTCTGATGGATACCTATAGATTCGGCTGGCTTCCGTGGTCTTCAAATATTCTACAGGCTCTTATCAGAATTTATTTGCTCCGGGGCGGTGATTTACTTCATGGATTCCGGCCGCCGGCGTCTCCTGGTCTGCATCGATGACTTCTTGGCCGCTGCTTCCACAAGTTCTTGGGTTTCAAAAAGTTTGCTCCGTCCAGGTGGATGCCTAGATGCGGCATCGAGCTATGCTCACAGTGCGCCGTCATTGGACGCTGGAGGAAGAAGACTTCGAAATCCTCAAGATTTTGAATGGTTCTTTGTATTTCTTGTAAGGTATGGTGTATTTCTGAGGACATGTGATACCTATTTTTGACAATCAGGAAATGTGATATTTAATATATGACCTTAGGCCTTTTCGCGGAAAAAACATAGTGTTGCTAACATAGTTGATAAACACTACCTTGCGAACACTCACTAGGAGTCAACATGCCTGTGAATGCCTTTTTTAGAAGGCTTCTCTACCCTCCTTGAGTAACCAATGGGATGAAGTGTGCTCTACTATTGTTGGTTTAAATCTTAAACCTAGGCCTGACCAATTGTCCATGTCCCTTGGCTCTAAAAAGACTTTTACTACTAATTTTTTTACGAATATTTTGAAAGAAATACTGTTGGCTGTGACTTTAAATGGATTTAGAGAGCTAAAATCCCTTTGAAAATACTGTTGGAGTATGTTGTTTTGACTAAGGATGTTATGAAAAAGAGGAATTGGGCTGACAACCCAAAATGTTCTTGTTGTAACGAGAGGAAACTTCTCAATACTTGTTTTTCCTTTGTCCACTTGCTAGAGTTGGATGGCACACAATGGGCTTGGTATTTTGAACCGAGTCCTAATAACCTTTCGCAGTTCTTCTCTTGGTGTTACATGTTCATATGTGACGGTGAGAAGCTTTGTACGGTTGGATTGGTTGTGGTTTGTTGGGCAATTTGGAATTGTCGTAACCGAGTGACCTGTGAATTCAAGCACCCTAGAACGTCATTTGAAATTGTGTTTTCCTCCTATGTCAATCTTATATATTAGGCAGGTTTAGTGAAGAAGGAAGACCAAGGTGCCTTGGAGTGTGGCGCGATGATGCTTAGAGAGAACCCCAATAGCACAATGAGGATCTGTGCGGCTGTGCAAATGACTGGAGTGTGGCCTGCAATCAATGCATCCACTGCATTGCGTGATCAATGTGGAGTTACTGATTTGCACAACTAGAGTGGATGTTTCGATTGCGAGCACCCGAAGTGGGTTTCCTGGTGAGGCTTTGAACTCACTCTCCCTTTGCCCGGCTCCTGAACATCTCTTAGATCGGTGTCGTATTTTTGTTACGGGTGTGGCTAGATCTTAGTCGACTGAGACTTAGCGAAGTCTCAGTCAAGTGATAGAACATATAAAAAGAAAGAAAGAAAATTTTACACGGACTCCATGTAAGATCTAACGAATATGGCATCGACCGAGACTTCGTTAAATCTCAGTCGACTGAGATTTAGTAATCCTGTTTTGTTATTCAGTGAATGGAAATGGGTTATGTTCGGCCTTAAAAAAAGAAATAAATTTAATAGTACTATTTCGATTCTGATTTGACGACCAATCTCGATAAATTCAAGTTCAGCGACATTATTTCATCTATTTTTGTTAATAATGGAGTGCTACGGATTACTCCCTGTGTAAACAAAACGATGATCCCGCACCTCTTTGACTTTGTCTTGTCAAACCTCAAAACGTGGCGGCACAAACTGTTTGGCTCGTTCGTGCGACTGCCGCCGTGAGTTGAACAACATTTAATCAAGTTTGATCCGAGCGAGCGGGAGCTAGCTTGCAGCGCGGTATCGCCAGCTGCGTTGTTCCTCTCCCGGCCGGCCGGTCGCCATCAAGCTAGGCGGCCCCCATCTCGCTCGACCGCGAACGAATCCCAATTCCCCCACAAAAACCACGTTTCTCCCTCCGCCGCTCCCTCCCGGTCTGGGGCCCGTGCTGTGACCCAGCTGTGCGCGCTGCGGCCGGCCGGCCACCCAGATCAGATCGGCTCAGCCATTCCTCTATGGAAAAGACAAATTAAACAACAAACCGCAAGAGCTTGCGGCTGATCCGGGCTTTAATCTCTCTCTCCCCTCCTATATATACCCCTGCCGAGCGCCGGCTCAGCGAAGAGTTAAGCAGCCGCGGCGCGCATTCCACTCCTCCACTTCCTCCAAGCTCGAGCACGACACTCGATCGCGGCTTAACTGTCTCCGGTCCAGCACGCCGTACGTACGTACCTTTCCTAGCTTCTCGATCCCTTGTGCTGTAGCTCGCGTCCTCCTGCTAGTCACCGTGTGTAATGGCTATGGCGCCATGAACCATCAAGCTAGTGGCTGCCCATGCCTTCCTCTCGCCATCGGTGCCATGCACGATCGAGGTCGACCGTCCACGAGACGTCGTCGGCCGTCCGTAGCATTCCCATGAGCAGTGCTCGTGCTTTGTCCCCGGCCGTTTAATTCTTCCATCCGTCTCCTCTCCTCCCCTCCCCTCGTGGTTCATCACTCGTTTAATTGGCTAGCTAGCTAGCTATGCTCCCGTCGTGTTCGTGTGCTTTGCGTGCATGTGCCGAGACGCGGCTCAGGCCGGCAGCCGGTGTGCGTGCGCACTGCGCATAGTCGTCGGGTTGCCTTTTTCTGTGCCCACTTTTACTCACCCTTTCACTGTTCCATCGGCAGCAGGTGGCACGCAGCGGCAGCGCGAGCGCGATGGCGGACTGCATGCAGGAGTGGCCGGAGCCGATCGTGCGCGTGCAGGCGGTCGCCGAGAGCGGCCTGGCCGCCATCCCGGGCTGCTACGTCAAGCCGCCGCGCGACCGCCCGGCGCAGCAGCACCTGGCCGCCGCCGCCAACGCCCTCCGCGAGCCCTCCGACGACAGCATTCCGGTCATCGACCTCGGCGAGCTCCTCGCGGCCGGCGACGGCCGCATCGACGGCCTGATCACCGAGGCCGTGGCGGCGGCGTGCCGGGACTGGGGGTTCTTCCAGGTGGTGAACCACGGGGTGGCGCCGGAGCTGATGCGCGCGGTGCGGGAGGCCTGGCGCGGCTTCTTCCGGCTGCCCATCTCGGCCAAGCAGCAGTACGCCAACCAGCCGCGGACGTACGAGGGGTACGGCAGCCGGGTGGGCGTCCAGAAGGGCGGGCCCCTCGACTGGGGGGACTACTACTTCCTCCACCTCGCGCCGGAGGCCGCCAAGAGCCCCGATAAGTACTGGCCGACCAACCCCGCCATCTGCAAGTATGTTCCCGAATCCCGATGATCCCCGCCTTTTGATTTTCCACACGATTCTTCCTGGCTAGTGGACTTGCACATGTGCTGATTCATCTGCATGCATGGTGCCCTCGCTCGGCGGCTGAGAAGTAATTACACGGCGACCGTTGATCCTACTAGAAATTTGACAAACACCATTTGTGTACTCATTGCAACTCCTATAAACTTGACTAATTCAAAATTTGAGAACTTTGACCGTCAGTATCTTGTACTCCCTTTCTTTCATAAATATATGATGTTTTGGATATTTAAATATAAAATACATGAGACTGAAATAAGTGAACAAACACATTAATTAAAACATGTTTGTATGCATCCGATTTAGAGAAAAGTTAGAACATCGTATATTTAATTATAAACTACATATATATGGCTATTACATCTACATATGTACTGCAATCATCAGTACATAAAAAGTGGTAATAGCCATTGTTGCTTAAAAAATAGGGTGTACAAGTGCAATTACAAAAGGAGATTCATTTCGTACACCTTTGTCAGCATATATGAAATCCAACACGTGCATGGGACGGAAAGTAGGCGAAAGGTTCTTTCATGCAAAAGCGTCAGGCCGGCAAGAGTGTGATGACTACTATTCCAAGCTTGCCAGCTAAGCATAGCAACAGATGGATGTACCCGGTTGACCTAAAAACAACAATTCTAAAAACAACAGATGGATGTACACGTGCAGAATCACTGTTTTGGTTGTACTTCAAAGACAGTAGCACAAGTTAACAGAAGGCCACTTTCGTCGTCTACGTCTAGCTTGAGAAAACCCGTACACGTACACGTACTCTCACTGATGTGATATGTATGCATGTGTGTGGTTGCAGGGAGGTGTCGGAGGAGTACGGGCGGGAGGTGACGAGGCTGTGCGAGGTGCTGATGAAGGTGCTGTCGGCGAGCCTGGGGCTGGAGGAGGCGAGGTTCCAGGAGGCGTTCGGCGGGGCCGAGTGCGGCGCGTGCCTGCGCGCCAACTACTACCCGCGGTGCCCGCAGCCGGACCTCACGCTCGGCCTCTCGGCGCACTCCGACCCGGGCGTCCTCACCGTGCTCCTCGCCGACGAGCACGTCCGCGGCCTGCAGGTCCGCCGCGCCGACGGCGAGTGGGTCACCGTGCAGCCCGTCCGCGACGACGCCTTCATCGTCAACGTCGGCGACCAGATCCAGGTATATATACTCATCGTACGTATAATTAGTCTGCATGTGCATGCATGCAAGCGTCTATCCATGCATGTGCCGTTCGGCTTCGAGAAACAAAACCGATCGGAAAGATCTCTTGGCCACACGGTCGGCAGTTAAATAATCTGTTCCCGGAGTTGACTCAGACTTGCGCGCAGCCCGGCATGAGAGCTCGCGCGCGCACATGCATGGACGGTGGCCGGCCGGCCATAAAATACGCCGATTATTGTGATCACCCCGTTACGGCATTGCGTACGTACTTTTGTCTTCTGAAGCAACTACGTAACTCCCTCGGACATACACTCATGCATGTTCTGGCCGGCGGATCACACCACGATCCATGTACGTAGTACCGAACAACAAGCGCGCACATGCATGCATGCATGCACGGCACGGACAATTAATTCATCGGCATATAGCTAGACATTCCATGTGCGTGAGCCATGAACCATGCATATTGTCAGCAACGTATACACACTGCTCCGTACTTATATGTGCGAATAGATCATGAGCTGATTTATTTGTTGGTGTAACTAATTGTGGATGCAGATATTGAGCAACTCTGTGTACAAGAGCGTGGAGCACCGGGTGATCGTGAACGCCAAGGAGGAGCGCATCTCCCTCGCGCTCTTCTACAACCCGAAAGGCGATGTCCCGATAGCTCCGGCGGCGGAGCTGGTGAGGCCGGACCGGCCGTCCCTCTACCCCCCGATGACCTTCGACGAGTACAGGGTGTACATAAGGAAGAACGGGCCCAGGGGCAAGGCGCAGCTGGAGGGTTTCAAGGGCCAAGCCGTCCCTGGAACTGGAAACAAATAATAGTCAATTAATTAACCGGGTCTTGCAGCGTGTATGATTAATCTGATGGCAAATAACTCATGCATGTATGAGCGCTAGCCCCTACATATGATATGTGTACGTGTGGCTAAACTGCATGCCGACTCGTGTAGTATGTCCTGTATGATATGTGTACCCCAATCGAAATTAATGGACGATATGCTAAGAATATATGCTGATTATATTGACATCTTGTTCCCATCTATCACCTTCTTTCTAAAAACCGACGTCGTTCTTGCGTACAACTGAGCACTGAACTAATCTCGAGAACCGCATCATGCATATCAATATATGCGCTTTCCATGCATGCATGCATGGTACGAAATGTACCGAGCTTCACATCTGGAATATCACTTGAGATATCACCGAATATAAGCATGTACTGCCTGCATGGGCGCTAGCTTCAAGTTGGAAGCGGACGTGACGACGTCGGGATTCCGTCACGCCAGCCATGGGGACATGCACATCACATATCTGTTCAAGAAAATGGATGAAACAGCTGCACTTGGAACTTGGAACATTGGCCGGCCACTTACTCCAAACCAACTGCTCTGAGGTGCATGTTCAATCTAACTTTCCACTGTACATAACGACTAGCCACACATGGACTACAGTGAAAAATTAGTGACCTGTCACTTCTCGGTCGGTTCTCCATGGATGAGTTGACGACCCATGACCCAGCTCATCGACGGCCATGCTCATCGACGGTGAGAATGCCCAGCAGCTGACAGCAAAGCTCAGCTATATGTGTAGGTGTCGGGACAAGGACGAGACGTTTGCCGCCCGGGGATTCGGACCAAAGTCGCACACGTGCGCAATGGGAAAAAGGAAAGACCACTGAGCAGACAGACATGCAAATTAGTACACTCTACAGTGGAAGAAAGCAGGGCTAAAGTTGGGCAGCAAATCGGGCCACAACACGTACAGAGGAAAAATGACCCAAAAGCACGACCACTTTGCCTGGATCCTGCCTACGATGATGCCTACTATAGCTTTTTTTTAGCCCCGCCGGCCGGCCGATCGACCGATAAGTCGCCCATCGACACGTGTTGTAATTGTGACTCGACCATCACTCACGGCTCGCTTCAGATATGCATGCTGCTGGGCTCAGATATGCATGCTGCTGCATGGCCGCATGCATATATATCCGGCCCAGTGCTACGTACTGTGCCGTGCCTTTCACTGTTGGAAAGAGCATCCAAACATTCTTTTAGCTTATCTGTATCCATTCTTTTTCTCGTTGGGGGGTTTAGCTTATCTGTTCAGTGGCTACTAGCAAGTGTGTTGAGCTAGTGAGTTCATCAAGAATTTTTATGCAAGGTGGCCTGAGATCACGCAAAAAAAGAAGAAGAAAAACCATGTGAAAAGGTTGCAGGAGTTGTTGCTACCGCACAAAAAAAATGAAGTGTTTGTTACTAAAAAAATGAAGTGTTTTTTTTTTGTAAAATGTAATGGCCCCATATGAAGTTTATAAAATTTTAGTTCAAAATAGTTTAAATCTTATCACGAGTAAATACGCTTTGCCAGGTTCCAATTCACTCCGACTATGGAGGCAATGCTCAGTGGTGAAAGTAACTTGGTTACCTCATCCTACAAAAATAACGAATTTGTTCGGAAATTAGTTGATAGGGATCCATCCTAAACTTAAGGCTCAAATCCGAGTGAGAGTATAAGCTATATGTAACTATAGAAATGGTTGTGTTTTTAACATCGTGAGAGCTTCCGTTTTATTTTTTAGGCTATCTACAAAACTACCAATTGAATCCGCTTGTGATCTTATCTTTAACATGCGGCGGTGTGGGAGCTCGCGGCTTTTAGATGCAGCCAATAGGAATCGGTTGCCCTGGATATGTCCAACCTTTGCGCGGTGGTCCGGATTATTGAAGCGTGAGAGTATTTTATAATATTTCTTTCAGTTTGCTGGGCTAACCTTATATGTACTCCCTCCGTTTTTATTACTCTGCATATTAGATTTGACTAAAGTGAAACTTCATAAAGTTTAACCAAGTTTATAGAAAAATATATGAATAGTTAAAATAACAAATCTGTATGATGTGAAAGTATATTCAATAATGAATCTGATGGTATTGATTTGTTATTGTATATGTTAATACTTTTGTCTATAAACTTTGTCAAAATTTACAAAGTTTGATTTTCGCCAAAGCTAATAAGCTGAGCAAATAAAAACTGAGGAAGTATTTTTTAAGCCTTTTGTTTCACACTATTTGGATGTTGACGCATTACAATAATAAAGGCCATGTGCATCGGCCGCTGAAGAGGCTGGGTTCTTTCTTTCTTCTTTTTCCAAAATAATAATAATAGAGTCCACAAAGAAATACATCCAGGGCATGTTTGGGACTACTCCACTCCATCAAAACAAGCTACACTCCGTCAAATCCCCTTTAGAGCAGTTTCATCTATGAGTTGCAGCCACACCGTAGAGTAGTTTATTCTGTTTGTCTTCCAGCTCGACAACTATAAGAAAGAAAAATCGGTGGGAAACGTCTATTGGGGGTTGCGTGACGTGGGGAGAAAACGAAGGAGTATCCACTTACCAGTGGCGGAGATGGGTAATTTTTCCCAACTCCACGAAGACATTTCGAACTAGAGTTTTGGGAGCACATCTAGAAGAATTTCACGAAAAGATAGGAGTTGTACCCTAGATTCTAGTTATTTTAGCAGGACATCGTTGATCTATCTCATTCGGCTTGAGTTTTCTAGATCGAAGCTGAATTTTAAAAAGCGGAACGGTCCCAAATAGACCCCTAATACATAACAGGACCCTAGGAGCTTTCTCCAAACTTGTCATTTACTCTCTCTGTTCACAAATATAAGATGTTTTGAATATTTTGATATGGACTACATACGGACTAAAATATGTCTGTATACATCTAATTCAGAAAAAGTTAGAATACCTTATGTTTATGAACGGGAGGAGTAGCTTTTTGCTAGAGGAATACCCAGCACTCCCTCGAACGTTTTTGAATGTACGGACATGCTTGCTTCGTGCCATGTAGTGGACCAACGTGTACCCCATTTTTTCTTCCAAAGAAGAGCATGTTACGAACATGGGATTTCCTATTGCAATTACCCGGCGAACTTGCAGAACATGGTCACCGGCTGCTATAATCCAGTACCTGAGGGTTGAATCTATTCTGAAGATACAATAAAGCAACCACCAGTAACCAAGATGGAATAAAGCAACACCATGGCATGCACCAAGACTACCAGAAAACTCTTTTGTCCAATCATTCAGGTTTGAATATAGTAGTTTTCTTTTGTGGTTTTTGTCCGAGTTCAGAATCATGATCGTTTGAGAGTACCCCAGATACGAATCTGGTACACCTGTAAATTCGACGAGTATCAATCAGTTGACTAATTTCGAAATCGTCATCGCAGACGCAAGCATGTGTGCTCGCCCAATTGCACGGTGCCACGACCATAGATATGCTGCATATAAGATTAACTAGTATATTCTTCTAAAAAAATAGGTTAATTATAAGGTACAAACACCAGGTGTCCTGGATAGCCAGATTGACTAATTTATCCATGGTCAACCATTTCGGAGATCCTTCAGGATGGTCTGACAATGCGGTTACTCTATGCTCAGACTTGTTAAAAGGTGGCGGCTAGCTGGATACTTTTTCAACTAACCGTCATGGTAGCATAGAGTAGTTTTTTTTGTGATTTATTAATTAAGGAAAAAGAAATACATTCGAAAGCCAGCAGGCTAATCAGAGCATATCATTGGGCTACTTAAACCAAGTTTCTAGAAGAAAAGGTACTGCAGTTGATTATTTTGAGTTGATTGGTTTGTCAAAGGTTCGATCGGGGGAGATACTATCCCATTTCTTTGAGGGAAACCGGTTTGAATTTGTCTTTGGAGGAAGGATCGAATTGTTGATTATTCATACCACTTCCAATTTATCAGGCGCAAATGCAGGAAACGGAGTTTGCATTACGGTCGCCGCGACAAGACCATTGCTGGGCCAACATTTGTAGTAATAGGCTGAACACAGTAACTGCATTCTCTCTATCCGGCCATAACATATATTATTGCCATTTACACAATTGGAGCACAAGTAAACATACACGACCCAGGATATGCTATTTGCCAGGAGACCTCATATACCGTCGAAAGTGCTCTTATGAGCTCGAGCTTAGATAAACCCTATGCAGCTGTAAAATCTGAGAAATATATTAAATAAATTCAGAAAAAATATGGCCACAAACATCGATGTGTGCTTCACATGCGTGCAAATTCTTGTGATGAAATGCCACTCATGGTGGTCTCGACAAAAAGGACAAAATTGGTTCTATAAAATGCTTCGTAAAACAATCTTTTTGGAGCATCGATTTTTTCCCAAACCTCTGCAAATGTCATTCCATCGCGAAAATTTGCACGCATGCAAAAAACACATCAGCTTTCGACCAGGCCCTCTGCAACCCGACCCGACCCCTACCCCATGCAGTGGGCGAGAGTCCCATTCACCTCGCAGCAACCCCACACCCCACCTCCCGGCTTTCGGATGGGCCTTGTGCGGGCGGGGCACGTCTTTTTTTTCATCTTTTAATTTTGAAAAAAGTTCCCAAATTCGTATAATTATTCAAGATTTCAAAAAATGCTAACAAATAAAAATGAAATCCACATTTTCAAGAAATCATAATTTTGAAAATTGTTCTATAGTTCAGTAAATGTTCTGAATTTCAAAAAATGTTCACGCATTCAAAAAATGTTCCTTGATTTGGAAAAATGTTCATAAATTTGAAAAATCCCAGACTTAATAAAATTACAAATTGAAAAAGTGGCCTGGAATTTCAAAAAGTATGCTAAAATTTAAATAGAATCATGAATGTGAGTTATTTTTCTGAATTTCAAATAATGTTCATGAATTTGAAAAAAATCGCATAGAAATGTGTAACAATTTGAAACAGTAAAACCACACCTAATCCATGTCGTCTCACACCCTCTCATTTCTGGCCGCTCATTTTCTGATTTGAGCATTTCTGGTCGTCAATTTGGTGTATATAAGGATCTTCTAGTCTCCTTTTAATTAATGGCCCAGCTGTCCTCATGGGCTGTTGCTCCAGAAGACGAAACCGAGGCCTCGGGTAAACTGGGCATGATTTCTCAGCCCGTGTATCTGCGTTCCTAAAAAAACTATTCGCTTGAGATCTAGTCGAGGCGCTCGGGGAAGATGAACCGATAGTGCAATCAATTTCCAAAAAAATGCAACCGATATGTTGGTGTTTGCTTTTCGCAAAAAAAAAACAAGTGAATAGGTGTGCCCTTTGTAGCCTTGCACTTGAAAAAAGAAACATTTTGTCTAACGCCTCTACATTTCTACCTTGAAAAGAATGAGCGCACTTCATATTTTTATTTACTTTCACGATAGAAATTCCTATCATTCTATCGTCATAGCCGACGGGTGTGGCAACGTGCGCCTTCATTGATCTAGTATTAGGGCAAAACATGTTAGATTCTTTAATGAGGTAAACACTGACACAAACTCGCAAAGGATAAAAGGTGGAATTTCCTATACAATTTATGTTAGGCGACATGTGATGTTTTTTTAGAGAATAAATAAGTGTAGTTCCTGATTGTTTTCAGAATATCCCGTAATTTTATTCAAACTCGACGAAACTACAGGTACAATGCTTCGGCCCATAAATCTAAAAAACTACAAATGCAATTACCGAGAACCATTTTCTTTGTGGTATCTATTTTTTCAACACAAAACACTGTCAAGGCTTTAGTGAAAAGATTGCATTCGGACCAGAATAGCGACACCATTATTAATACACCTGCACAAATTTGACGACCTTCATAGATTTCAGAAACCCTGTGTGTCACCCTTTATAAAGGATGGAAAGCCATGAGCGTTGAACGTACTTGGACCGAAGATAATCCCGTAAAAGTAGGGGATGTCGAACCACATGATCCTCAACAAAACACTAAATTATGACTCAAAAATTACAATGGATTGCACCAACAAAAGAGATATAGAGCACTAATACAAATTTATCATATAATTTTTATTATTTCTTGTGTTCGGTGTACTGTCGTGATTATAGATGAATAGATCGAAAGTTTTCCCATGAAAAAAACTCATCATTCCCATAAAAAAAGGAAAAAAACTCATCATATAAATGTAAACGTATTTGATGGACACACCAAGCTCACAGAGACACAAACTCTCTGGCTTTGTGGCTCTTTGCGACATCAAATGAAAAAGTAGAGTTTCATTATTCTTGTCGACACCGCACCCTCTGCTAAGACATTGCCGATGAAAACAGAAGAAACCGCCCAAATAATTTTTTTTGTATACGCCCACGAAGATGGAGGGTTTTCCCCACCTCGCAGTGTATGACCGGCCTGCTGAAGGTTCCTCCCCGCTGGCTACAGTACACGCCCAATCCATTTCGTTCGCCTGCAGCTACCTTCGCTGCGTTCAACCCATTCGCTTCGCTAGTTTGTGTAGGTTTTCTTTTTTTCCTTTTCATCTTTTTCTTATTCTTTCTCTTTTCTATATTTTTTCATGGTTTTCTTCGGGTTTTCTCTCTCTCTGATTTTATTGTTTTCAACCAGTTTACTTTGTTATTTATCGGTTTTCACAGTTTCTTTTCTTTTCTTTTAAATTTTCTTGTCTTTTTTTGTTTCTTTCTTTTCGTTTTTTCACAACCGGTTTATTTTTCCGGGTTTTTTCTCCGGTTTCTCTCTCTGGTTTTTTTCTTCAATATAAATTTCTTTTTCACTCTTTTTCTTTTGTCCTTCATTATACTTTGGTTTTATTTGTTTATTTCTTTCTTTTCTTTTGTGCTATTTCCCTTTCTTTTTATTTATTTATTTATTTTTCATTTTCTTTGGCTGACTTTGTTGTTGAAGACATGTTAACTTTTTTTCCATACGCATTCAAAAATATTCGTATACATCAGAAACATTTTTTATGTACCAGTTAACATTTTTTAAATACATGATTATCATTTTATGAAAACTTATATTGTTTATGTCTTCTTTTTTCCATACAAATTGTACATGTTTTGGCAAATGTCTAATTCATTTTTCTAATACACATTTAACATTTTTAATACAAGATTAAAAAAATTGAATACATGGTTACAGTTTTTTTCTATACACATTTATTAACATTTTTAAATGTTTGATTAACAGTTTTTACATACAAGATTAACATATTTTGAATATATAGTCAAAAAATTTCCATACACATTATGAACAATTATTAAATGCTCGATAAATATTTTTCAAATACAAGATTTTTTTAATGCATGATCATCAGTTTTTGAATACACATTTAAAATTTATGAAATACAATATTAATTTTTTAATACATGATCAACATTTTTCTATAAGCATTTAATATTTTTAGGTGCTTGACTAATCTTTTTTTTAATACAGGATTAATTTTTTAATACACAATGAATTTTTTTCAAATGCTTGATTATCATTTTTCAAATACAAGATTATTATTTTTTAAATGCTTGATTAACATTTTTTCTAAATATGTGATCGACTTTTTTCATACACATTTGTATTTTTCTGTATATACAGTATATTTTTGTGTGCATGATAAACATTTTCTATATACGACCTGTTACAGCACATCCCATGCGCTAGCCCCGATAGCTAACAGTACCCGCTCGTAGCGAGGCAACCAGGGTTCGAACCATGGGGCTCCCTTTTTTTTTCCCTTTTCATTAGTGTTCCTGTATAAACGCATCGCATGTTGGCCCTAAAGCACGGAGGATGTGTGAAAGCGATACATAGGCGCACCCGGCTGGTGCCTATGAAATTAGTCCATTTGCAAAAAGGAAAAGGTTGGGCCTGGACGGGACGAAAGTTGGATTGGCCCACATTTGTCTCCAAGCCCAAAACACATCACATGAGGGAAGCATACCGTAACTTATTTTGGCCTTTTTTTCCTAAAAAAAGGCAGACCAAAAAAGACAAAATAATAAAGAAAGAAAGAGAAAAGCACAGATCTTTTCCTCAACAAAAAAGAAGTAGAGATCTCATCAACATCAGCAGCACGACTGCTGGAGGGAAATGTTAAAAAAGGCCGTGGTTTCGGGTGTAACCCACGTGCATTTTCTTTCCAATTCTTTTCGTGCTCCCCCTCCCCCTTTTGTTGTCTGTCCTCTCAAAGTAAAGCGACCGATGCGTGCAAGTAATAAAAGAAGTAGTGCTACACCTACACGCCACATCACGCTCCTCCACCGTACGGAAGTAGGAGTAGATCGCGAACCTCGTTCGTTGAACTGCATATTGACGTCGCTCGGGTTCGCGGCGTGACGGAGGCGGCTTTGCTTGAGAATCTCGTGGAAGTTCGGCTTCTAGCATCCGAGGACTGTACCTTGCGGACCAACCTACGTACCCCAAAAGTGATCGCAGGCTCGGGACCGGCCTAAAATTGGTTCGCACTTTTATGCGCCCGGCCGGCCGGGGAGTAGATTCTCTGCCGCCTCTCCAAAGAGTACTCAGAGATCACGCTAATCGCTCCACGGAGTCGATTACAACATACTACGTACTGCTTTCACTTGATTGTTTCCTACGAACTTTCTCAGGGCCAAGCTATTTCGGTCTCTTTTCCCACATTCTCACGCGTATGCTACTGGGAACCATGGATACAACTAGCGGCTATGTCTTGAGGAGTACTCGTGCTTTCCATCATCACAAGCTCTGCTCAATTCGGCGCCCAATTAAGCTGAGTTGGTTTCTCACCGTGAATAGAAAAGTCGAGTTGGTTTCTCCTCTCCGGGTTCTCTCCCCATTCTGGTACCGGCGTGTTGTCCATTCCCGTGCTGGCTAGTGCAATAATTATGCTGCTTCCAACGCATCGTTTGGTGCTTTGGAGATCTATCTATCTATTAGATTTGATGAAGCCGGGGCGATCTAAAAAGAAGTTTCACATAACCACCGCGGCCGCTAATTATATGTTTTGGCCGTCTTGTCTGTGGAAGGTGCGCCTTTTTTTTTTCTGCAAATACGCAAAAGTGCGTATCATTTCATTGATAGGAAGGAGAGTACCGGGGGGGGGGGGGGGGGGGGGCATGGAGCCGCAGAGCATTGGTGACGGGGTGCTCGGCCCGTTACACGAGAGGGCCTATGCTAGCAAGGCGCCAAGACCACGCGCGCCTGCCCTAGCCCAGGCGCGGGCTTCTTCCTGGATCGATGAGGAGAGTCGCGAGGGGGAGGGGTTCTCGCCGTCGAAGATGCAGCTGTTGCGGTAGCGCCAAATAGACCATGCCGTGAGCACCGCCAGCGTGGCTAGGCCCTTGCAGTGGCCGGTAGGGGATCTCCTGATTGTGGCCGAGCACCATGGAAGAAAGGCTTCATTGCCGGGGGGTGAAGTAGCACGGGCCCAAGCAAGAACGTCGTGCCAAATTTGTCGGGAGAAAGGGCAGCCAATGAGGATGTGCTGCATGGTCTCCTCGGCCTGGTCACAAAGGACACAACGATCATTGTGCGGCAGGCCATGTCGAGCAAGTCTAGCAGACGTCCAGCAAAGGTCAAGGTCCGCGAGCCAAGTGAATATCTTGACGCGGAGGGGAGCCCAACATCTCCAGGTGAGGCGCCAGAATGGCGCAGAAGTGGAGCCGGAGTAGAGTGCTCGATAGCAGGATTTGGACGAGTACTTGGCGTTGGCAGTCCATCGCCAGAGGAGGCGGTCCGGGCGGGTGGAGAGGGTGGTGTACCGGAGCAATCTCCAGAGGCGGACGTAATCGGTCAGGGCAGTGGGGTTGAGTGCGCCGCGTAGATCAGCGATCCAGCGACGGTCCTGAAGGGCGTCGGCGACAATGCGCTTCCGCAGGCGACGTGGAACCAGGGGGAGCAGAGACGGAGCTAGATCCGAGATGGTGTGACCGTTGAGCCAGTGGTCGGTCCAGAAAAGGCATGTTTGGCCGTCACCGACGGCCCAGGATGTGGAGGCCCTGAAGATGGCAGAGACATCATGGTCGCTCGGGAGGTGGAGATGCGCCCAAGGCTTGGAGGGATCCGTGCGCTGTAACCAGAGCCACCGGACTCGCAGGGCGATGCCCTGGCGGTGGAGGTCCTGGATGCCAAGTCCGCCGAGCTTGAGAGGGCGGCAAACACGTTGCCAGTTGACGGGACCATGGCCGTTGCGGGTTTCCTTTCTGCCGTACCATAGGAACTCGCGGATGGTGCGGTTGATCTGCTCTAGAATCGACGGGCAGATGGCGATGGCCACCATAATGTGAGAAGGGATCGCGCAGAGGACATGACGAACCAGAGCGAGGCGTTCGCCGCGGGAGAGAAGGGCAGCGCGCCAGGTGGACAACTTCCTCGCGAGCCTCTCGACGATAGGTTGCAAGGAGGATGCCGAGGGTTTCCGAACCGACAATGGGATGCCCAAGTAGGTGATAGGGAAGTCGAGGGAGCTCGGTGTTGATGCACGCGAGCTCCGATTCACCGCAGCGGATGGGCGTAGCCGAGCATTTAGCGAAGTTGGTGTGGAGCCCGGAAGCCACACCAAAGACGCGCAGCAGCTCGCGGATGACTTGCAGGTCGTGGCTGGAAGGGTGGCAGAATATGACCACGTCGGCGGCGAAGAGGGATATGCTCGAGGCAGCATGGCGGGCTGTGAGGCGCTGGAGCAGGCCGCGCTGATGGGCGTGTAGCAACAGGGAGTTGAGGACATCGATGGCCATCGTGAAGAGCATGGGAGATATCGGATCACCCTGACGCAGGCCGCAGGCGGGGGCTATCGGGGGGCCCGGGGATCCGTTGATGAGGATCCGCGTGCTTGCGGTGGAGAGGAGAATGGTGATCCATTCGATCCAGCGACGTCCGAAGCCAAGATGCCGGAGGACGTCGATGAGGAAGGGCCAGGAGAGCGTGTCGAATGAGCGTGCGATGTCAAGCTTGAGGAGGACACGGGGTAGCCAAAGATTATGAAGCTGGCGTGCGGTTTGCTGGACCAACATGAAGTTGTCGTGCACGCAGCGGCCAGCGATGAAAGCGCTCTGGTTCGTGGACACGAGCTGTCCCAACCGTGGGGCGAGCCGGAGGGAGAGGACCTTTGCGATGAGCTTGGCTACAAGGTGGAGCAGGCTGATGGGGCGGTACTCCGAGAGGGCGGAGGCGTCTTGCCTCTTGGGCAAGAGGGTGATTAGAGCTTCGTTGAGGCGCTGCGTGCTATGCCCGTTCATGGAGTAGAACTTGTCGAAAACTGCGCAAATGTCGGCCTTGACCAGCATGCCACAAGAAATTCAGAAGTGAAGCCGTCAGGACCCGGAGCCTTGCCGCGGGGAAGCGCGCGGGCAGCTCGTAAGATCTCCTCCTCGGAGAAAGGAAGCTCGAGGTCAGTGAGGTCAAATGATCTGTCGTCGAACTGATCAAGATCAAGGGCGAATTCGCGTGGGGAGGAGGAACCGAAGAGCGAGGAGAAATGATCGAAGGCGGCCTCGGCCATGCCCTACTCGTCATTTACCGTTGTGTCATTGACCCGAAGGGAGTGGATGACGTTCTTTTGGCGCCGGTGAGCAGCATGGATCTTGAAGAATGTTGTGTTCGTCTCGCCCTCCTTGAGCTAGGAGAAGCGCACGCGCTCACGAGCAATGGATCTCTCGAGTGAAGCAAGCCCGAGGTAGGTGCGCTTGAGGTTGCTACGGAGCCAGGTTTCAGACTGGGATAGAGGGCGGTAATCTTGTGTTGCATCGAGCCGGGCCGTGAGCTCTCTGGCTATCATGAGTTGTAGAGTGGCGTGGCCGGTAGTGCGCGCGCCCCAGCTCTGGAGGCGGCCTGCGGTTAGCTTCAGGCGGAGGTAGACGCGCCGGAAAGGATCGGGGTCGTCGACGCCGGCCCATGCATCCGCCACAGCGGCGTGAAAGCCGTCGAGCTTGATCCAAAAACGTTCGAAGTGGAACCGTTTTGGGCCAGCGTGTTGCGGCGAGCAGTCCAAGAAGAGAGGGCAGTGGTCGGAGACGGTCGTGGCGAGGCACCGGAGAAGACAGTGCGGCTGCGAAGTATCCCAGTCTGAGGTGCAGAGAAACCGATCGTTACGCACAAGGGTGGGGGAGTCGCGCTCGTTCGACCAAGTGTAGCGACGGCCATGCATGTACACGTCACGTAACTCCATGTCGGCGATGAAGCGTCGGAAGCGGCTCGAAGTACGCCTATTGATGCGCCCGTTGCTCTTGTCCTCAGAGGAGGAGACGAGGTTGAAATCGCCCCCAGGAGCCAGGGGCCAGCACAAGTATCGCGAGTTTCCTGGAGGTCTTGCAGAAAAAGGATCTTCTCATCATCCTCCTGTGGCCCGTAGACACCGGAGATCCACCAAGGATGCGCTCCGGCTGTGGTCGAAACGAGGGCCGTGATGTGGTGTTGACCGATGTAGGGGCTAGAGATGGAGACTTCGTTGCGATTCCATGCTAGGAGAATGCCACCGCGCGTGCCAATCGCAGGGAGGACGAAGAAGTCCTCAAAGGAGGGACCAAGGGTCTCGATGACAATCGGCAACGAGAAAGAATCCAACTTGGTTTCTTGGAGGCACACAATGTTGGGAGAGACCGACGCGATGACGGAGCGGACCGCGGTATGTTTGACCCGACAATTTAACCCGCGGACATTCCAGAAGACAGTGTTAAGAGTACAATCCAATGTTGGAAGGTGCGCCTAACTTTCACACTCCCGAGATCACGATTTCATTCATGATCCGTCCTTTAACTTTTTGTTCCGTAGCTAGCCTGCGGTAGTGTTTATACTTATATATAAGTCCTTGTTGTTCGGGTTCAAGCAATCTAAAATTGGGCTGACGGCCTAGAATGTTAGCCATCATCATGTACTACTGTACTGGAATCCATAAGTATACTGTACTTGTTTTGCCAACCGACAATTGATGGCTCATGTATGGTACAGTCATCATGAGATACAAACGTTTCTCCGCTTTGCATGATGATAATAATACCAACACGTTGACAGCTTCATTGATTAAGTACGTGCATTGTACACGTAAGTACGTACACAGTGCGCCAAAACAAACACCATGAGCGGGAGCAGAGATGTAGAGTTGTTCTTGCTACAGACTCAAAACCGGCGTCTCCATCTGACCCTGGCTTCCTGAGCCCTGAACAAGCACCGGAAAATCACTGTAGGACAGCAGTGGTACGTAAAACTAACCGCAGACGAGAGAGGCAATAGTTTGCATGCTGCTAGCTAGAGAACAAAGCGTGACCATGCAGCATGTCAGTTTTTAGCTCGGGCCGATACCACCACAGCGAGTCAATGTAGTATCCCATTGTTAGAGCCCACGGTAAAATGAAGCTTCCTCGGGCGTTTGGATTCTCGGCCGTCGGATCCTCTTCCGGAACGAATCCTAGCCGTCAGATCTCCGAATGGACAGATCCTGGCCGTCCGATCGAGTAAAACATTGCTACAATGAATAGTAGACTGCCCTTTTGCACTCTCTCTGCCTCAGCGTAACCCATTGACACGCGGGCCCCGGTTGTTGTGGGCCTCACCCGTCAGCGACTGTGGCGGGTCGTCCTTCCAGTGCGTGGATGTGTCAGGGCGGGTGGCGTGCCACCGACTGAAATTTTTGTTGCCCGCCGATGGTGTTTTGGGCATTTCAGGTCGTCCACCTTGCGTGGCGCCTCGCCTGTGGCTGGCTCCTGTGGGTAAAAGCAATGAGAGCGACGAATCGGGACAGGACCCTAGCTGCCACTCCCCCTCAAGCTCACGCCCCTCTCCTTCGTCCCCTCCCCATCGTGGTCCTGTCCTCCTTGCCTCGCCGTTCTTCTCCTGCCGCCCAGCTGGCCGCCGCCGCCTCGTCCTTTCCTCCTCCCCTATGCTCGGAAGGAGCGCGGGCCGCCACCCCATCATACGATACGGTGTGGGAGTGCAACCCCGACGCCTCCTCCGCCCAGCTGTGTGACTCGCGACGGCAAGATCCAGCCGCGGCGGCCGAGATTCATGTGCGCCCGCAGAGCGTGTGGCTGGATAGGGAGACCAGCACCAAGTGCTACATGCTGTCCGCCAGGAACTTGTTCATCGTGTGGGGCGACACGCCGCAGTACTGGACCTGGATCCCACTCTAAGACTCTAGGTTCGTCCGCTCTTCCTTCATTTCTGAATGTTGCTACGTGGTGCTGTTGTTTCGTGGTCTCACTCGTTCGATTGCAATTGATCTGACGAGTTAATTGCTGCAGCCTACATCTGTGTAACTGGTAGGATGGTCCGGTCAATCAAAACCCGAAACCCAAAAATGGGATTCTGGCACGGTCAATTTCACCTTTTGGTGATCTAGAAACTGCTTGACAAAGACTAAATTGAGGTCAATTTCATTTGGCTGTACATACCAAGTCCTCGTTGCTTCACATCACACATAAGCCGACTTGTTTTCCTTGCTTTCAAAAGAAAAGGTCCTTTACAACTCTGTTTCTATGAACAACACATAGTCCACACTATGTGCAAAGAATGTGAGTCGATGTACCTTGTTTGTTCACACCGAGTTCTTTTGAGTATTTTGTACTATGAATGTTTCTGTGCTATCATCTTGTTCTTGGTGTGGTCGGTTCAAATATACTGAATAAATCATGGAATTTTGCTTCTGTGTTAGATGGTTGTCTTCAACTTGTTGGGAAATGTAGCATGCAATTTCAAAAAAATTCCTACGCTCACGCAAGATCTATCTAGGAGATGTATAGCAACGAGAGGGGGAGAGTGTGTCCACGTACCCTCGTAGACCGAAAGCGGAAGCGTTTGACAACGCGGTTGATGTAGTCGAACTTCTTCTCGTTTCGATCGACCAAGCACTGAACGTACGACACCTCCGAGTTCTGCACACGTTTAGCTCGATGACGTCCCTCGAACTCTTGATCCAGCAAAGTGTCGAGGGAGAGTTTCTTCAGCACGACGGCGTGGTGACAGTGATGGTGAAGTTATCCGTGCAGGGCTTCGCCTAAGCACTACGAGAATATGACCGGAGACGTAAACTGTGGAGGGGGCGCCGCACATGGCTAACACTTGTTGGTGTGTGTTCTAGGCGCCCCCTCCCCATGTATATATAGGTGGGAGGGGGAGGGGAGCAACCTTGGGGCGCCCCAAGTAGGAGGAATCCTACTTGGGGGCCTCCTCCAATTCGGCCTCCCCCTTTCCTTATTTCCGGAGGGGGGAAGGAAAGAGGGGAGAGGGGGAAGGAAGGGGGAATCCTATTCCCTCTATTTCCTTTGCTCCTCCCCTTTTCCTTTCTCCACTTAGGCCGGCCCATATGGGCGGCGTACCAGCCCCTTGTGGCTGGTGCGTTTCCCCTCTTGGCCCATAAGGCCCATATATTTTGCCGGGGGGGGGGGGGGGGCGAAACCCCTTCAGGTGAGCCGATATGTACTCGATACCCTCCGGAACACTTCCGGTGTCCGAATACGATCGTCCTATATATCAATCTTTACCTCTCTACCATTTAGAGACTCCTCGTCATGTCCGTGATCTCATCCGGGACTCCGAACAACATTTGGTCACCAAATCACATAACTCATATAATACAAAATCGTCATCGAACGTTAAGCGTGCGGACCCTACGGGTTCGAGAACTATGTAGACATGACTGAGACACCTCTCCGGTCAGTAACCAATAACGCAACCTGGATGCTCATATTGGCTCCTACATATTCTACGAAGATCTTTATCGGTCGAACCGTCATGACAACATATGTTATTCCCTTTGTCCATCGGTATGTTACTTGCCCGAGATTCGATCATCGGTATCTTCATACCTAGTTCAATCTCGTTACCGGCAAGTCTCGTTACTCGTTCCGTAATACATCATCCTGCAACTAACTCATTAGTCACTTTGCTTGCAAGGCTTCTTATGATGTGTATTACCGAGAGGGCCCAGAGATACCTCTCTGATACTCAGAGTGACAAATCCTAATATCGATCTATGCCAACCCAACAAACACCTTCGGAGATACCTGTATAGCATCTTTATAATCATCCAGTTATGTTGTGATGTTTGATAACACACAAGGCATTCCTCTGGTATCCGGGAGTTGCATAATCTCATAGTCGAAGGAATATGTATTTGACATGAAGAAA
Organism: Triticum aestivum; assembly: GCF_018294505.1. Taxonomy (NCBI): domain Eukaryota; kingdom Viridiplantae; phylum Streptophyta; class Magnoliopsida; order Poales; family Poaceae; genus Triticum; species Triticum aestivum. The sequence continues at coordinate 457,877,564 of NC_057802.1, forward strand.
ACAATAGCAATAAAACTGAACGATCAATATGCTATGCTAACGGATGGGTCTTGTCCATCACATCATTCTCCTAATGATGTGATCCCGTTCATCAAATGACAACACATCTCTATGGTTAGGAAACTTAACCATCTTTGATTAACGAGCTAGTCTAGTAGAGGCTTACTAGGGACACGGTGTTTTGTCTATGTATCCACACATGTATCAAGTTTCCGGTTAATACAATTCTAGCATGAATAATAAACATTTATCATGATATAAGGAAATATAAAATAACAGCTTCATTATTGCCTCTAGGGCATATTTCCTTCAGTCTCCCACTTGCACTGGAGTCAAGAATCAAGTTCACATCGCCATGTGATTTAACACCAATAGTTCACATCTTCATGTGACCAACACCCAAAGGGTTTACTAGAGTCAATAATCTAGTTCACATCACTATGTGATTAACACCCAAAGAGTACTAAGGTGTGATCATGTTTTGCTTGTGAGAGAAGTTTAGTCAATGGGTCTGCCAGATTCAGATCCGTATGTATTTTGCAAATTTCTATGTCTACAGTGCTCTGCATGGAGCTACTCTAGCTAATTGCTCCCACATTCAATACATATCTAGATTGAGACTTAGAGTCATCTACATCAGTGTCAAAGCTTGCATCGATGTAACTCTTTAGGACGAACTCTTTATCACCTCCATAACCGAGAAACATTTCCTTAGTCCTCTAAGGATAATTTTTACCGATGTCCAGTGATCTACTCCTGGATCACTATTGTACCCCCTTGCCAAACTCATAGCAAGGCACACAACAGGTCTGGTATACAGCATGGCATACTTTATAGAACCTATGGCTGAGGCATAGGGAATGACTTTCATTCTCTTTCTATCTTCCGCCCTGGTCGGGCTTTGAGTCTTACTCAACTTCACACTCTACAATGCAGGCTAGAACTCCTTCTTTGACTGATCCATTTTGAACTCCTTCAAAATCTTGTCAAGGTGTGTGCTTCGTGAAATTCCTATTAAGCGTCTCGATCTATCTCAATAGATCTTGATGCCCAATACATAAGTAGCTTTACCGAGGTCTTTTATTGGAAAATTCTTATTCAAGTATCCTTTTATGCTATTCAGAAAGTCTATATCATTTTCAATCAACAATATGTCATCCACATATAATATCTGAAATGCTACAGAGCTCCCACTCACTTTCTTGTAAATATAGGCTTCACCACTCCGAGATGCTTGCACCAGTCCATAGATGGATCACTGGAGTTTGCATACTTTGTTAGCACCTTTAGGATCGACAAAACCTTTTGGTTGCATCATATACAACTCTTCTTTAAGAAATCCATTAAGGAATGCAGTTTTGACATCCATTTGCCAGATTTCATAAAATGTGGCAATTGCTAACATGATTCGGACAGACTTAAGCATCGCTACGAGTGAGAAAATCTCATCGTAGTCAACACCTTGAACTTGTCGAAAACCTTTTGCGACAAGTCGAGCTTTGTAGATAGTATCACTACCATCAGTGTCCGTCTTCCTCTTGAAGATCCATTTATTCTCAATGGCTTGCTGATCATTGGGCAAGTCAACCAAAGTCCACACTATGTTCTTATATATGGATCCTATCTCAGATTTCATGGCCTCAAGCCATTTATCGGAATCTGGGCTCATCATAGCTTCTTCATATTTCATAGGTTCGCCATGGTCTAATAGCATGACTTCCAGGACAGGATTATCGTACCACTCTGGTGCGGAACGTGCTCTATTCGACCTATAAGGTCCAGTAGTAACTTGATCCGAAGTTTCATGAACATCATCATTAGCTTCCTCTCTAGTTGGTGTAGGCATCACGAGAACGGATTTCACTGATGTGCTACTTTCCAATTCGAGAGAAGGTACAATTACCTTATCAAGTTCTACTTTCCTCCCACTCACTTCTTTCGAGAGAAACTCCTTCTCTAGAAAGGTTCCATTCTCGGCAACAAAGATCTTGCCTTCGGATCTGTGGTAGAAGGTGTACCCAATTGTTTCCTTAGGGTATCCTATGAAGATGCACTTCTCCGATTTGGGTTCGAGCTTATCAGCTGAAGCCTTTTGACATAAGTGTCGCAACCCCAAACTTTAAGAAACGACATCTTATGTTTCTTGCCAAACCACAGTTCATACGGTGTGGTCTCAACGGATTTAGATGGTGCCCTATTTAACGTGAATGTAGCTGTCACCAATGCATAACCCCAAAATGATAGTGATAAATCGGTAAGAGACATCATAGATCGCACCATATCTAATAAAGTACGGTTACAACGTTCGGACACACCATTACGCTGTGGTGTTCCAGGTGGCGTGAGTTGTGAAACTATTTCACATTGTTTTAAATGAAGGCCAAACTCGTAACTCAAATATCCGCCTCCGCGATCAGATCGTAGAAACTTTATTTTCTTGTTATGATGATTCTCCACTTCACTCTGAAATTCCTTGAACTTTTCAAATGTTTCAGACTTGTGTTTCATTAAGTAGATATACCCATATCTGCTTAAATCATGTGTGAACGTCAGAAAATAACGATACCCGCCATGTGCCTCAACACTCATCGGACCGCATACATCGGTATGTATTATTTCCAATAAGTCATTGGCTCGCTCCATTGTTTCGGAGAACGGAGTTTTAGTCATCTTGCCCATGAGGCATGGTTCGCAAGTATCAAATGATTCATAATCAAGTGATTCCAAAAGTCCATCTGCATGGAGTTTCTTCATGCGCTTCACACCAATATGACCTAAACGGCAGTGCCACAAGTATGTTGCACTATCATTATCAACTTTGCATCTTTTGGCATCAATATTATGAATATGTGTATCACTACGATCGAGATTCAATAAACCATTCACATTGGGTGTATGACCATTGAAGGTTTTATTCATGTAAACAGAATAACAATTATTATTTAACTTAAATGAATAACTGTATTGCAATAAACATGATCTAATCATATTCATGCTCAACGAAAACACCAAATAACATTTATCTAGGTTCAACACTAATCCCGGAGGTAGAGGGAGTGTGTGATGGTGATCATATCAACCTTGGAACCATTTCCAACACACATCGTCACCTCGCTTTTAACTAGTCTCTATTCATTTTGCAACTCCTATTTCGAGTTACTAATCTTAGCAACTGAACCTGTATCAAATACCATGGGGTTACTATGAACACTAGTAAAGTACACATCAATAACATGCATATCAAATATACCTTTGTTCACTTTGCCATCCTTCTTATCCGCCAAGTATTTGTGGTAGTTCCGCTTCCAGTGACCATTCCCTTTGCAGTAGAAGCACTCAGTTTCAGGCTTATGTCTAGCTTTGGGCTTCTTCACGGGAGTGGCAACTTGTTTGTCATTCTTCTTGAAGTTCCCTTTCTTTTCCATTGCCCTTTTTCTTGAAACTAGTGGTCTTGTTAACCATCAACACTTGATGCTTTTTCTTGATTTCTACCTTCGCCGATTTCAGCATCGCGAAGAGCTCAGGAATCATTTTCGTCATCCTTTGCATATTATAGTTCATCACGAAGTTCTAGTAGCTTGGTGATAGTGACTTGAGAATATGTCAATCACTATCTTATCTGGAAGATTAACTCCCACTTGATTCAAGCGATTGTAGTGCCCATACATTATGAGCACATGCTCACCAGCTGAGCTATTCTCCTCCATCTTGTCGGCAAGGTACTTGTCAGAGGTCGATCTCATACCTCTCGACACGGGCATGAGTCTGGAATACCAATTTTAGCTCTTGGAACATCTCATATGCTCCGTGGCGTTCAAAACGTTTTTGAAGTCCCAGTTCTAAGACGTAAAGCATGGTGCACTAAACTATCAAGTAGTCATCATATCAAGCTTGCCAAACGTTCATAACATCTGCATCTGCTCCTACAATAGGCCTGTCACCTAGTGGTGCATTAAGGACATAATTCTTCTGTGCAGCAATGAGAAGAATCCTCAGATCACGGACCCAGTCCGTATCATTGCTACTATCATCTTTCAACTTAGTTTTCTCTGGGGACATATAAAAAATAAACAGGGAGCTACATCGCGAGCTATTGATCTACAACATAGATATGCAAATACTATCATGACTAAGTTCATGATAAATTAAGTTCAATTAGTCAAATTACTTAAGAACTCCCACTTAGATAGACATCCCTTAAGTCATCTAAATGATACGTGATCCAAATCAACTAAACCATGTCCGATCATCACGTGAGATAGAGTAGTCATCAATGGTGAACATCTCTATGTTGATCATATCTACTATATGATTCCCGTTCGACCTTTTGGTCTCCAGTGTTCCGAGGCCGTGTCTATACATGCTAGGCTCGTCAAGTTTAACCCGAGTATTCTGCATGTGCAAAACTGTCTTACACCCGTTGTATGTGAACATAGAGCCTATCACACCCAATCATCACGTGGTGTCTCAGCACGAAGAACTTTCGCAACGGTGCATACTCAGGGAGAACACTTATACCTTGAAATTTGGTTAAGGGATCATCTTATAATGCTATCGCTGTACTAAGAAAAATAAGATGCATATAAAAGATAAACATCACATGCAATCAAAATATGTGATATGATATGGCCATCATCATCTTGTGCTTTTGATCTCCATCTCCAAAGCATTGTCATGATCTCCATCATCACTGGCTCGACACCTTGATCTCCATCATTGCGTCGTGGTCGTCTCGCCAACTATTGCTTCTACAACTGTCGCTAACGCATAGTGATAAAGTAAAGCAATTACATGGTGTTTGCATTTCATACAATAAAGCGACAACCATAAGGCTCCTACCAGTTGCCGATAACTTTTACAAAACATGATCATCTCATACAACAACGTATATCACATCATGTCTTGACCATATCACATCACAACATGCCCTGCAAAAACAAGTTAGACGTCCTCCACTTTGTTGTTGCAAGTTTTACGTGGCTGCTACGGGCTTCTAGCAAGAACCGTTCTTACCTACGCATCAAAACCACAATGGTGTTTCGTCAAGTTTGTTGTTTTAACCTTCAACAAGGACCGGCCGCAGTCAAATTCGATTCAACTAAAGTTGGAGAAACAGACACCCGCCAGCCACCTTTATGCAAAACTAGTTGCATGTCTGTCGGTGGAACCGGTCTCATGAACGTGGTCATGTAAGGTTGGTCCGGGCCGCTTCATCCAACAATACCACCGAATCAAAATAAGACGTTGGTGGTAAGCAGTATGACTATCACCGCCCACAACTCTTTGTGTTCTACTCATGCATATCATCTACGCATAGACCTGGCTCGGATGCCACTATTGGGAAACGTAGCATGCAATTTCAAAAAAAATCCTACGCTCACATAAGATCTATCTAGGAGATGTATAGGAACGAGAGGAGGAGAGTGTGTCCACATACCCTCGTAGACCGAAATCGGAAGCGTTTGACAACGCGGTTGATGTAGTCGAACTTCTTCTCGTTTTGACCGATCAAGCACCGAACATACGACACCTCCGAGTTCTGCACACGTTCAGCTCGATGACATCCCTCGAACTCTTTATCCAACAAAGTGTCGAGGGAGAGTTTCATCAGCACGACGATGTGGTGACGGTAATGGTGAAGTGATCCGCGCAGGGCTTTGCCTAAGCACTACAAGAATATGACCGGAGGCGTAAACTGTGGAGGGGGGCGCTGCACACGGCTAACAATTGTTGGTGTGTGTTCTAGGCGCCCCCTCCCCATGTATATATAGGTGGGAGGGGGAGGGGAGCAGCCTTGGGGCGCCTCAAGTAGGAGGAATCCTACTTGGGGGCCTCCTCCAATTCGGCCTCCCCCCTTTCCTTATTTTCGGAGGTGGGAAGGAAAGAGGGGAGAGGGGGAAGGAAGGGGGAATCCTATTCCCTCTATTTCCTTTCCTCCTCCCCTTTTCCTTTCTCCACTTAGGCCGGCCCATATGGGGGGCGCACCAGCCCCTTGTGGCTGGTGCGTTTCCCCTCTTGGCCCATAAGGCCCATATCTTTTGCCAGTTCGGTGACCCGATATGTACCCGGTACCCTCCGAAACACTTCTAGTGTCCGAATACTATTGTCCTATATATCAACCATTACCTCTCGACCATTTAGAGACTCCTCATCATGTCTGTGATATCATCCGAGACTCCGAACAACATTCGGTCACCAAATCACATAACTCATATAATACAAAATCGTCATCGAATGTTAAGCGTGCGGACCTTACGGGTTCGAGAACTATGTAGACATGACTGAGACACCTCTCCGGTCAGTAACCAATAGCATAACCTGGATGCTCATATTGGCTCCTACATATTCTACGAAGATCTTTATCGGTCGAACCGTCATGACAACATACGTTATTCCCTTTGTCCATCGGTATGTTACTTGCCCGAGATTCGATCGTCAGTATCTTCATACCTAGTTCAATCTCGTTACTGGCAAGTCTCTTTACTCGTTCCGTAATACATCATCCTGCAACTAACTCATTAGTCACTTTGCTTGCAAGGCTTCTTATGATGTGTATTACCGAGAGGGCCCAGAGATACCTCTCCGATACTCGGAGTGGAAAATCCTAATCTCGATCTATGCCAACCCAACAAACACCTTCGGAGATACCTGTATAGAATCTTTATAATCACGCAGTTACGTTGTGATGTTTGATAGCACACAAGGCATTCCTCCGGTATCCGAGAGTTGCATAATCTCATAGTCGAAGGAATATGTATATGACATGAAGAAAGCAATAGCAATAAAACTAAATGATCAATATGCTATGCTAACGGATGGGTCTTATCCATCACATCATTCTCCTAATGATGTGATCCCGTTCATCAAATGACAACACATGTCTATGGTTAGGAAACTTAACCATCTTTGATTAACTAGCTAGTCTAGTAGAGGCTTACTAGGGACATGGTGTTTTGTCAATGTATCCACACATGTATCATGTTTCCGGTTAATACAATTCTAGCATGAATAATAAACATTTATCATGATATAAGGAAATATAAAATAACAACTTTATTATTGCCTCTAGGGCATATTTCCTTCACAACTTACGCTGTTGATTGGTTTTTTCCTTCTTTTGCAAGTTCTGACCCTATGTCTACGACAGGTTCTCCGAAGGTGCTCAACTCAGGGATGTTTGCTGGTTAGAGATCCGCGGGAAGATAAATAGCAAGATCCTCTCCCAAGACACAACCTATGCTGCCTACATGGTCTTCAAGTCGACCAAAAGAAACTATGGTCTGGATTTTCCCGACTAGGAGGCATCGGTCAGTTCCGGAGCAACCAACTTAACCCGCAAGGTTTGCATACAAGACGAGGGGGAGGACGGGGATGAGGACAACGAGGAGGATGTGGTGCTGGAGAACTATTGGGCGAGGTGGAACAACCGCGTAGTATCTCACAGAGAGAATGTCACGTTGCCTCAGAAAAGAGCCGACGGCTGGATGGAGCTAGAGTTGGGCGAGTTTTTCAATGAGGGGGGCGATGACGGCGAGGTGTCCTTCAGCCTGACGGAGACCAAAGGTGGGCAGTGGAAGAGGGGCCTCATCGTGCAGGGCATAGAGATCAGACGTAAGAAAGGTGGGCAGTGGAAGCTAACAGATGTCCCATTTCCCTATTTCCAGCACGTAGATTATTCTGTGTCTTCTCTCTGAAGAGATGATTTAGATGTTTAGTTCAGTACCAGGTTAGTTGGTTCTAAGTGAACTTAGGGCGCGAAAGATGGGGATCCATGGTGGGAGAACCCTTAGGGCGTGGGTAGGCCGGGATGTCGTGCCATGAATGTACAATACCGGGCAATTCTTTTGACATTCTCTTTATCCTGATGAGATCTTGCTGGCACAGAAAATCTATAATATAGTTACAGTGTCATCCCAATTATCTTCTTGCCATATTAGTAGCTTAGAAAATAAAACCTTCCTCTATTTTTTTTTACCCTTTCCTCACTGTAATATGTATATACATAAACAATATGCAAGTTGAGTATATATACGGTATGACCAAGTTTTCGGGCGACCTGAGGTTTTTTGTGCCTTCATAGTAAGTTGATTGCATTGGCTTTTTGTGCATTAAAAAATAGCCAATTTCTTAGCTGATTATATCTAGGTGATGTTTTGGTCCAGATGTGGACGTTTTTGTCCATAAAGCAGAGCATACTTCATGTATTTCTACAATGAAAGAACTGGTTGATTATCTTCATATTTATTATGTAGATATCTCATCGATGCATGCATTTTGTTGGTGTGATACATCATTGTTGAAAAAACAATTATAGTGCCATATTGTGCTAGATGTTTGATGTTTGGCTTTAATAAGTACTCCCTCCGTCCCACAATATAAGATGTTTTTGCAAGCTATCAAAAACATCTTATATTGTGGGACAGAGGGAGTAATTATTTCTCAAGCAGGGGATACAATTACCTTGTCCTCTTCCATTTGTAGGATTTTGTTGTTTCATTATGTTGTCCTCTTCCATTTATGCAGGATTTTATTTTCTCTAATACCAAGATAAAGAAGTTCCCTTATTAAGTTATTATGCTGTCTTACTTCTATTTATTTCTGCTTTTAGGGGTCTGGCCGGTGGTAAAGCTTGCAGATGATACATGCATCAATGACATATCTGAAATAAATGTTCTTCACATGAGGTATTTCCCTATTGAGATATGTTGCTAAATTGAGCAAATTTATATTTGTTTAAGTGATTAAGTGACTGGAACACACTGAGTTCAGTGATTAAGTGATACTTCTGTAGGCAACGGCGTTCTCGATTATGGAGAGGGACCGGCTCAGCCTCCGTGGTCTACTCCCGCCGGTTCAGTCGTTTCCTCGCAGGAGCAGATCGATGGATTGAGTACGACATGATGCCCCACAGGTTTAGTTGCTCCTTGCGTGCCACTCTCAGCTGACAGCCAGTTTGTTGGTACCGTGCTTTGACTCCTTCTTCCTCATCTCCCAGGAGAAGCTTAGCCACGAGTTTGCAATGGAGGGGGCACATCCATAGGCAAAGATCGAGGACAGTGCCCTCGACGGCATGCTGCTGGTGGCCTGAGTACTATCGGTCAGTGAGGAGAAACACATGTCGACCCCTTCTTGACAGGTAACAACTTCTTGGTGTCTCTCTCATCTCCCCCACTCTCCCTTCCTTCCTCGCCATCACATCCCAAATCAAGAGGCAAACCGTCGCAACCCCGTTCAAGTTATTATTTGTATGCCACCACATTCGGTCAGTCAAAATTCATACTTGGCAGGGCATCTTCGATGGCCCGTCTGCCTCATCGGCGTACAACAGGGGTGCGGAGAGATCCTGACCAGCTCAACAGACAACCCCACTCACTCCTTCTGCAACATAAGATTTCCAGGCAAACTCTAATCTCCACTGCCAGTAATTTGTTCTCTACTATCACCATCCATCTCTCACTATTCTCTATGGTTCACGTAAAAGAGGTTTTTCTGCATTGTTTATTTGTATTAGATGATTATTAGTACATTAGGAAGTTGTGGTAGCTTCCACACCCTTTATATGAACTCTGGGAGGATTTTTATTCAGATGTGATTTGCTTGACCTGTGCAGATGTGTAGACCTTCCCCATTTTATCTCAATATAGCCCACTGTTTCTAATTGGTATTCATTACAGTACTCTCGAGTTTGGTCATTACAATTGCCATGTTTTACCAGCATAAATAATTGCTTTTGTTGATGTTTCCCCCTTCTGCCATTGTTACCATGCATGTACTATAATTTTCATTTGAACTAATTTATGAACGTGGAGCTCCTGATTTGGTTTGACTGAGTCCCCTCTTTGGAACAATCCATCGCTACTACCTCATGATTATGGTGTATATATACGGCAAATGTGTTTCTCTATTTACATTGGTAAAACATGCATTTAGTTGTACTGGCCAAGAATAGTTCTCTGATTAATAATGCTATAGTTTGTTGTTGACTACTTCTACCTTCTTATCTCTCATGTTGTTTTACCAGTATTCTTCCTTCTTATCTCTCCTGTTGGTTTTGCTTCCTAGAACCACAATTCTCATTACAAAGCATCTCTGTCTCTCTCTGACAGTTACTCTTTCCATTGTCTTGGCTTGCAGGTCACCGCTTGAGTCAGACGAGGTCATGGTTACCTTACCTGGTGAGTTACTGTCCATGAAGACCACAATCCACCATCACCATATACCAGATGGCGCCATCAAGGACGTCGTCGTACTAACCGCCGATGACCTATATCCTTTCTCTTTCCCTCATAATTTGCAGAATGGAAGTGACCTGAAAGCCACTTGAATGAAATCCTGTGTCCTGGGATGTGTCAATGCCATGAATTAGATCTCTGTAGTATATTTTTTGATTGAAATTTTTATTGTGATATTGAGCATGGTACATTAGTGCATGGATTAGCATTGCAGAATGCAACTGTTCTGGTATATGATGATATATGTTTTGTGCAGACTAAGAAGGCTTTGTACTGAATTTTTATAGGCCACGCGTGACAAGCTGCCCTTACTATGTTATTATTAATCTTGATGCTTTGTACATTATTTTTATGCAAACCAGTTATTTGCCTGGATTGTCTTATATCGTAAATCTTGATGTCTTCTACTAGATCTTGATGCTCTCTATCAAACCACTCCTGGATTTTGATGATTTCTATTGATTCATGTCCTGCTTTGTACAGTACTTTGTATTGGATTACATCCTTGATAAATACCAGATGGTGGATCATTCCTTTAGATAGGCAGATTTTGCGCCCAAACATAAATTGGGTCCTTTTGTCTATATTGAGCATTATGAATTGGACCGATGTTGTAATGACCAAATGTGTCATGTTTGCCTTACCTTTGGCAATACTTTAACAAAATTTTCTGCTGGAAACAGACGTCCCGAGCAATGTCAATGCTCTGTTTCTGATGTAAATTTACTGTATTGGGCTAATCCATCTTGAGCAATCACTCTAATTCTCTTTGGAAACACAAAATGTTATGTTTAAGCGCTGGGACAATGCGATGAGCAGACACCGCGCTAAGGGGCGTTGTACCCGGTAGCGGTGCTGCCGGGTGCGGCAAGCCGCACTTTCTACCTAGTGGGTGACTATACTCATACTGCTCGGTACTTGTACCAGCGGGCAGGGGTGCCAACAACGACAAGGCAAACGACAAAGCAGAGGCGCATGCAGAGACAGGCACAACAACGGGAGAGACATCCCCACGGCCTGTCCTGGGCCAGGTAGAGGTAGCTGGTCGCCATCGCCATCGCAGTGCAAACGCAAATACTCCCGTGTACTACCACCTTGGTGGTGCTCCTAGCACCAGTGCGGAGTGCAGTGAGACCAGAGTAGCGACACCACTATTGGTACACCTGCACGAACTTGACTACCTTCATAGATTTCAGAAAACCTCTTGTGTTGCCCGTTGTAAAGGATGGGAAGCCATGCGTGTTGAATGTACTAGGACCTAAGATAACCCCCTAAAAGTACGGATGTCGAACCACGGGATCTTCGATAAAGCACCAAAGCATGACTCAAAAATTACAACGAATTGCACCAACAAAAGAGACAGAAAACACTAACACAAACTTATCATGTAATTTTTACTGTTTCCTATGTTCGTTATACTGTCATGATTATAGATGAATAGATTAGAAGTTTTTCCATGAAAAAAATGTTGGGGAACGTAGCAGAAATTCAAAATTTTCTATGCATCACCAAGATCAATCTATGGAGTTTACTAGCAACGAGAGGGAAGGAGTGCATCTATATACCCTTGTAGATCGCGAGCGGAAGCGTTCAAGAGAACAGGGTTGACGGAGTCGTACTCGTCGTGATCCAAATCACCGATGATCCTAGCGCCGAACGGACGGCACCTCCGCGTTCAACACACGTACGGAGCAGCGACGTCTCCTCCTTCTTGATCCAGCAAGGGGGGAGGAGAGGTTGATGGAGATCCAGCAGCACGACGGCGTGGTGGTGGAAGTAGCGGGATTCCAACAGGGCTTCGCCAAGCGCTGCGGGAGGAGGGAGATGTGTCACGGGAGGGGGAGGGAGGCGCCAGGGCTTAGGTATTTCTGCCCTCCCTCCCCCCCACTATATATAGGGACAAGGGAGAGGGGGGGGCGCAGCCTTGGCCCTTCCTCCAAGGAAGGGTGTGGCCAGGGAGGAGTCCATCCTCCCCAAGGCACCTCGGAGGTGCCTTCCCCCTTTAGGACTCTCCCTTTATCTTATCTCTTGGCGCATGGGCCTCTTGGGGCTGGTTCCCTTGGCCCATATAGGCCAAGGCGCACACCCCACAGCCCATGTGCCCCCCGGGGCATGTGGACCCCTTGGTGGACCCCCGGACCCCTTTCGGCACTCCCGGTACAATACCGATAATGCGCGAAACTTTTCCGGCGGCCAAAATAAGACTTTCCATATATAAATCTTTACCTCCGGACCATTCCGGAACTCCTCGTGACGTCCGGGATCTCATCCGAGACTCCGAACAACTTTCGGGTTACCGCATACTAATACCTCTATAACCCTAGCGTCACCGAACCTTAAGTGTGTAGACCCTACGGGTTCGGGAGACACGCAGACATGACCGAGACGACTCTCCGGTCAATAACCAACAGCGGGATCTGGATACCCATGTTGGCTCCCACATGCTCCTCGATGAACTCATCGGATGAACCACGATGTCGAGGATTCAATCAATCCCGTATACAATTCCCTTTGTCAATCGGTATGTTACTTGCCCGAGATTCGATCGTCGGTATCCCGATACCTTGTTAAATCTCGTTACCGGCAAGTCTCTTTACTCGTTCCGTAACACATCATCCCGTGATCAACTCCTTGGTCATATTGTGCACATTATGATGATGTCCTACCAAGTGGGCCCAGAGATACCTCTCCGTTTACACGGAGTGACAAATCCCAGTCTCGATTCGTGCCAACCCAACAAACACTTTCGGAGATACCTGTAGTGCACCTTTATAGCCACCCAGTTACGTTGTGACGTTTGGTACACCCAAAGCATTCCTACGGTATCGGGAGTTGCACAATCTCATGGTCTAAGGAAATGATACTTGACATTAGAAAAGCTCTTAGCAAACGAACTACACGATCTTGTGCTAGGCTTAGGATTGGGTCTTGTCCATCACATCATTCTCCTAATGATGTGATCCCGTTATCAACGACATCCAATGTCCATGGTCAGGAAACCGTAACCATCTATTGATCAACGAACTAGTCAACTAGAGGCTTACTAGGGACATGGTGTTGTCTATGTATCCACACATGTATCTGAGTTTCCTATCAATACAATTCTAGCATGGATAATAAACGATTATCATGAACAAGGAAATATAATAATAACCAATTTATTATTGCCTCTAGGGCATATTTCCAACAAAAAACTCATCAAATAGATGTAAACATATTTGATGGACATAAACTTAAAATTTGCAAGAATGGACACACCAAACATGCAGAGGCACAAACTCTCTGGCTCTGTGGCACTTCGCCACATCAGGGGAAGTTGTAGAGTTCCTTTATTCCCGTCGACACCCCACCCTCCGCCAAGACATTGCCGATGAAAACGGAAGAAACCGCCCAAATAAAACTTCTGTATACGCCCACGAAGATGGAGGGTTTTCCCCACCTCGCAGCATGGCGAGGGGAGTGAAAATTCTTGGTTGTTGGGCCAGGCTATATCTCGCTTATAGTGAGATGTATGACCGGCTTGCTGAAGGCTTCCCCCCACTCGCTACAGCATAGGCCCAACCAATTCCGTTCGCCCGTAATTACACTCGATGCGTTCGTCCCATTCGCTTCGCAAGTTCATGTAGACTTTTTTTCTTTTCATTTTTCTTCTTGTTCTTTCGGTTTTCGATATTTATTGAATGGTTTTTGGTTTTTTCTCTCTCTCTGATTTATTGTTTTTCACCGGTTTACTTTGTTATTTATCGGTTTTCACTCTTTCTTTTCTTTTCTTTATTTTTTATTATCTTTCATTGTTTATTTCTTTTGCTTTGTTTGCCTTTTATTTTTTATTTCTTTTTTTATATTTCGATTTTCGTCGCCTTACTTTTTTTGTTCAACACATGTTAAATTTTTCCGTACACATTCAACATTGTTCGTATACATTGGAAACATTTTTTATATATCAGTTAAAAAATTAAAGACATGGTCATCATTTTTTGAAAACTTATACTTTTTTGTTTTCTTCTTTTTTTCCATACACATTGTACATGTTCTGGTACATATCTAATACATTTTTTTAATACAACATTAACATTTTTCGAATATGTGGTCAACTTTTTCCATACACTTTATAAACGTTAAATGCTTGATCAACAATTTTCAAATACAAGATTTATATTTTTTGAATGCTTGATCATTTGTTATTGAATACTCCTTTGTTTTTGGTGAGTAGTCTCTAGCAGATTGCCCCAAGAATGCTTTTGTTGAATAAAGCTTTCATAGGTTCCCTAAAAACAATATACATTTAATATATTTTTAATGCTTGATTAACATTTTTCAAATACAAGATTAACATTTTTAATACATGATCAACATATTCTATACATATTTAATATTTTTAGGTGCTTGATTAACATTTTTAATGCAATATTAACATTTCTAATACAATTTCAACATTTTTCTATACACATTTAATATTTTTAGGTGCTTGATTAACATTTTTCAAATACAATATTAACATTTTTAATACATGATCAACATTTTTGCTATACACATTTATTATTTTAGGTGCTTGATTAACATTTTTCAAATACAAGATTAACATTTCTTGAATACACAATTAACAATTTTCAAATGCTTGATCAATATTTTTCAAATATAATATTAACATTGTTTCAAATGCTTAATTAACATTTTTCAAATACAAGATTAATATTTCTTGAATGCACAATTAGCATTTTTCAGAAGCTTGATCATTATTTTTCAAACATAATATTAACATTTTTTCAAATGCTTGATTAGCATTTTTAAATACATGATCAAATTTTTTTCATACATATTTATATTTTTTGTTTACATGAGAAACATTTTCTCTATACGCATTTAACATTTTCAAATGCTTGGTTAACATTTTTTTCTCTAATGTTTTTACATAAAGTTTGATTATCAGTTAATTCATCCTGCCTCGATCTGTTACAACACCACGTCCCATGCGCTAGCTGGGATGGCTAGCAGTAGCCGCTCCTAGCGAGGCAACCGGGGCAGGGTTCGAGTCATGGGGCTCCCTTTCCCTTTTTCGATAGTGTTCCTGTATAAACACCTCGCAGGCCGGCCCTAAAGCAGGCGGAGGACGCGCGACATTGGTGAGGCTTGCGTAAGCACTCGCGTGAGAGCGATATATAGCCGCACCCTGGCGGCTGCCTATGACATTACTCCATTTACAGAAAGGAAAAGGTTGGGCCCGGAGGGACCAAAGCTGGATTGGCCCACATTTGTCTTCAAGCCCAAAACACATCACATGAGCGATATATAGCCGCACCCTGGCGGCTGCCTATGACATTACTCCATTTACAGAAAGGAAAAGGTTGGGCCCGGAGGGACCAAAGCTGGATTGGCCCACATTTGTCTTCAAGCCCAAAACACATCACATGAGAGAAGCATACCCTAACTTATTTTGGCTTGCGGTTGTGCAGCCTAACAACCCGAGTTCAATTCCTAAAATTGACAGGTGATGCACAGGTGTTTCCCCCCATTTATTAAGGATCAAGTTTGGTGTGTAGTGAAACCACTCATCAAAAAATATCTTGATACTCATTTAGAAAATTATGAAGACCATGTTTATCTTGGTACTCATACTAAAATGGTCGTATGCATCCCTAGTTGGTGCAGAGGCCGGGGAAGTTAAATTCTCCCCAAATTTTAGGGTCACGCGAGGCGTAATCCCCTCGCGTCGCTCCCGCGAGCGACCGAGGGGGCGATCCATAGCTGCCGCTACTAGTCGCCGCTCCTAGCCCTCTGTATCCAGGTGCCTTCCTCGCCGCCGTCGGCGTACGCCGCCGATCCGGTCGACGTAGGCGGTGGTAGGGATTCCCTTCTCCTCGCACGATGTCGGGCGGCGCGGGACGACGGCTTCAGCGATGACGTCTTGCGGATCCATGGCACGGCGGTAAAGCGGATCCCGGCGGCGACGCTTGGCGGCGCAGGTGGATCGGTTGGGTGTGGCGTGCCGGTCGGCTGGACGTGGCTAGAAGATGAAGGTGTGGTTGGGCGTGGCCGGTGGCGGTGGCAGCGGCGGCGTCCAGCCTGGATCCGGTCTTGGCGGTGGCGATGGCAACGGCTCGCCCGGATCCGGCCATGGTGGTGGCGGCGTCCCCTCCATCGGGGATGATGGGCCAGGTGGTGGGTCCTTGTGGCGTCGTCGGTGGCGGCGGATCTTGGGATCCCGTGTCCGGGCTCTTCGCAGGACGCGCGTGGTGGCCGGAGCTTCCTCTGGCGTCGACGACGCTTGATGCGGGATCGCGACGGCG
The DNA here is from genome assembly GCF_018294505.1 of Triticum aestivum. Classification (NCBI taxonomy): domain Eukaryota; kingdom Viridiplantae; phylum Streptophyta; class Magnoliopsida; order Poales; family Poaceae; genus Triticum; species Triticum aestivum. Next base: position 457,894,083 of record NC_057802.1, read on the forward strand.
GTTGCCGTTGTATGGGCGACGACAACGGCTGGCGCGTTGGTGGGTGGTCCCTGTAGCGCCCGGAATCGGGGCGGTGGCCCCTCTTCATCAACGGCAGCGGACTCCGGGGCCGTGTGGGCGACTCGGAGTGCGGATCTCGAGATGGTGACGGCCTTCTGAGGCTGGTGGCGGCATGGGACGTCCCTTCCAGCAACAGACCGGGCTCGATGCGGCTCGGCAGGTGACTCATGAACCTCTCTCGGAGTTGTCGGGCGATGCCTGTCGTCGGCAGGTGAAGCCACCGGTGGATGTGCTATCGGTGGATGCTACGCACGATGTCTTATACGGAGACGTCAAGTCATGCCTGCTATCGGCAGGTGATGCACGCCGGCTCTGGCAGAGGTGTCAAGTTTAGCCTGTTGTTGTTGGATCGAAAGTGGTGCGACAGTAGCGGGTGGCGGGCGGTATGGGACGTCTTTGTCTTCTGTTGTCTCCTCCAGAGGTATCCAGCTATCAAGGTGTCGGTAGATGGATAAAGGTGGATGGTACAGGCAGCTTCAGTGACGAGCTTATGCACTCCGGTGGAAACACAAGATCTCTGATCGGGCTATGTCGTCGCGCACCTGTGTCGTGTCTTTGCTGAAGGTGGTGGATTGAAACTTTGCTTTGGGGATGAGAATTCGAAGTTCAACCTTGTGGTGGACTCGCCATCATCGGCGCACGTGCGGTATTTCCTTCTTGAAGGGGTAGCCTAGGAATTGTGTATTTTTCGTTTATGTTGTGTCTTGTATCATAGGGTTAGTGGTTATCTGTGAGAGTTACTGTCGCAAGGTATATGGTCTCGGGGTTTGTTTTTCGTTTTTTTCCAGGTCGATGGTGTTCGGCTGCTGGATTTTGCTCTATTAATAATATATGGCTGCATGCATCGTCCTGATGCTAAGGCCGGGGGTTATCCTCCTTTTCAAAAGAAAACTTATTTTGGCTTGGCTGATTTGTTTCAAAAACGAAAGCCAGACGAAAAAGGACAAAATATAAAGAAAGAAAGAAAGAGAAAAGCACAGATCTTTTCCTCAACAAAAGGAAGTAGAGATCTCATCAACATCAACAGCCGGACTGCTGGAGGGAAATGTTAAAAAACGCCGTGGTTTCGGGTGTAACCTAGGTGCATTTTCTTTTCCATTCTTTCCGTGCTCTCCCTCCCTTTTGTTGTCCTCTCAAAGTAAACCGCGGCTAAAGCGACCGATGCGTGCAAGTAAAAGTAGTACCACTACATATACACGGCACATGACGCTCCTCCTTGGTATAGTACTACTGAAGTATGAGTAAATTGCGAACCTCGTTGGTTGAATTGCATATTGACGTCAGGTTCGCGGCGTGACGGAGGCGACTTTGCTAGCGATGAACTGCTGTTGGAGCTCCCTTTTGCTTCAGAATCTCGTGGAAGTTCGGTTCGGCTTCTAGCGTCCGAGGACTGTACCTTGCGGACCAACCTACGTACTCCAAAAGTGATCAAAGGCTCGGGACCGGCCTAAAAATTTTGTTCGCATTTTTATGCGCCCGGCCGGCCGGGGAATAGATTCTCTCCCTCCCGCCTCTCCAACTCTTCAAAGAGTAGAGCATCTCCAACGGACGACCAAAACTGGGCCGCGCGCTAAAATTCGGATTTTTTGGACGCCGAACAGCTCTAGCAGAAACTGTAAAACAATGCGCGCGCAAAAAAAGGTTGGACGTGCGCTAAAAAACGCTATCAAATGCTGCAAATTTGAGAGCATTTCGCGCCCTAAAATAATTTTAGCGCGCCACTGTAGCACTTTTAGTGCGCCGGACACAACATTGCTTTAGAAGATGACAAAAACGCGCGTCCGAAAGAACACGCAATGTAAATTGTGAAGCGCGCGCAATCCGGCGCCTCAAATTTGCAGTTTTTTATAGCGTTTTTCAGCGCGTGCCCAACCTTTGTTTGCGCGCACACTGTTTTACAGCTTCTGCTGGAGCTGTCCGGCACCCAAAGAACCCGGATTTTAGCACGCGGCCCAGTTTTTAGGCGCCTGTTTGAGATGCTCTGAGGCGCCGGATTGCGCGCGCTTCATAATTTACACTTCGTGTTTTTTTGGATGTGCGTTTTTGGGCATCTGCTAAAGCAATGTTGTGTCCGGCACACTAAAAATGCTACAGTAACGCGCTAAAATTATTTTAGGGCGTGAAATTTTTATGCGCCTGTTGGAGATGCTCTCAGAGATCACAGAAGGGTCGGCACACTAATTGCACGCGACGGGCTTGATCACAGCAGAGAACGTAGTAGTGCTTTCACTTGATTCTTTCCTACGAACTTTCTCAGGACGAAGCTATTTGGGTCTCCTTTTCCACATTCTCTGAAATAATATGCACGCGTATACTACCGGGAACCATGCATGGGTGCAATCGGCCATGCCTTGACGAGCACTTGTGCTTTCCATCATCACACGTACGCTTCGGCGCCAAATTAAGCTGAGTTGGTTTCTCAACGTGAATAGAAACGTCGAGTTGGTTTCTCCTCTCCGGGTTCTCTCCCCATTCTAGTACCGGCGCGTGTCCATTCCCGTGCTAGCAAGTGCAATAATTAGAGCATCTTTAATAAATGATGCAAATTTTGAAGATGTAAACAGGGGATGTAAAAATTTACATCTTTGAAAAGTGCTTTTTGAATCTCCCAAAAAGTCTCAACTCCCACGGATGATGTATTTTGGAGATGTAAAACAGCAACTCTAACAGATGATGCAAATGAAGATGTAAAAATTTGAAAACAACCAACTACTACTTCATTTCAACATAGTTGAAACATGACATTCAACATAGTTTCATACATAAATTCAACTACAACCTAATTCGAACTACTAGATGAAACTACTCCTCATCGTCGGAGCTGTGGAACTGCTCCCAGAACTCGTCCTTGTCCGGGTCGTCGCACCCCTCGTCCTCCTCGTCCGAGTCACCTCGGTCCTCTGACGACGACTCGATAGGGATCACCGTCGAGGGGCCGGCCTTGTCCTCCTTCTTCACCCCCTTCTTCTTCGCCTCGACGTCGCGCTTCCAGTAGTGCTTCAGTTTGGCCTGGACGTACTTTGGATGCTCCCGGGCAAACCTCGCCATCGCCGCCTCGTCGCTCTCACCGGGACCGACGACAACCGCTGGCTTCTTCTTCGCCTTCTTCGTCGTAATCTCCTGCATCCGGATGCCCTGCTGTGACGCCCCCGATTTGACCGTACACTAATCATGCACGCAAATGTGTACGACCAAGATCAGGGACTCACGGGAAGATATCACAACACAACTCTAAAACATAAATAAGTCATACAAGCATCATAATACAAGCCAGGGGCCTCGAGGGCTCGAATACAAGTGCTCGATCACAGACGAGTCAGCGGAAGCAACAATATCTGAGTACAGACATAAGTTAAACAAGTTTGCCTTAAGAAGGCTGGCACAAAAGTAGCAACGATCGAAGAGGCAAGGCCTCCTGCCTGGGACCTCCTAACTACTCCTGGTCGTCGTCAGCGGCCTGCACGTAGTAGTAGGCACCTCCAGTGACGTAGGTGTCGTCGTCGACGGTGGCGTCTGGCTCCTGGGCTCCAACATCTGGTTGCGACAACCAGATAGAAAGGAAAGGGGGAAAAGAGGGAGAGAAGCAACCGTGAGTACTCATCCAAAGTACTCGCAAGCAAGGAGCTATACTACATATGCATGGGTATATGTGTAAAGGGGCATATCAGTGGACTGAACTGCAGAATGCCAGAATAAAAGGGGGGTAGCTAGTCCTGTCGAAGACTACGCTTCTGGCAGCCTCCATCTTGCAGCATGTAGAAGAGAGTAGATTGAAGTCCTCCAAGTAGCATCGCATAGCATAATCCTACCCGGCGATCCCCTCCTCGTCGCCCTGTTAGAGAGCGATCACCGGGTTGTATCTGGCACTTGGAAGGGTGTATTTTATTCAGTATCCAGTTCTAGTTGTCATAAGGTCAAGGTACAACTCCGGGTCGTCCTTTTACCGAGGGACGCGGCTATTCGAATAGATAAACTTCCCTGCAGGGGTGCACCACATAACCCAACACGCTCGATCCCATTTGGCCGGACACTTTTCTGGGTCATGCCCGGCCTCGTAAGATCAACGCGTCGCAGCCCCACCTAAGCACAACAGAGCGGTCAGCACGCCGGTCTAACCCTATGCGTGCAGGGGTCTGGGCCCATCGCCCTATGCACACCTGCACGTTGCGTACGCGGCCGGAAGCAGACCTAGCCTAGTGGCGTTCCAGTCCAATCCGGCGCGCGCCACTCAGTCGCTGACGTCAAGAAGGCTTCGGCTGATACCACGACGCCGGGATACCCATAACTACTCCCGCGTAGATGGTTAGTGCGTATAGACCAAATGGCCAGACTCAGATCAAATACCAAGATCTCGTTAAGCGTGTTAAGTAACCGCGAACGCCGACCAGGGCCAGGCCCACCTCTCACCTAGGCGGTCTCAACCTGCCCTGTCGCTCCGCCACAAAGATCCACTTGCGGGTACTCCTACGAGCCGAGCCGACTTTAGTCATCACATGTGTCATGTATGTAGTATATAAGTATATACCCGTGATCACCGCCCAGGTGATCACGGCCCGATAGTATAGCACAGCAGACGGACAAGAATGTAGGGCCACTGATGGAAATCTAGCATCCTATACTAAGCATGTAGGATTGCAGGTAAAGGTATCAACAGTAGTAGCAAGGATAGGCTATGCATCAGGATAGGATATCGAAAAGCAGTAACATGCTACACTACTCTAATGCAAGCAGTATAGAGAAGAATAGGCGATATCTGGTGATCAAGGGGGGGGCTTGCCTGGTTGCTCTGGCAAGTAGGAGGGGTCGTCAACTCCGTAGTCGAACTGGGCAGCAGCAGTGTCGGTCTCGTAGTCTACCGGAGAGAAGAGGGGGAAGAAACAGTAAATACAATGCAAACATAAGCATGACGATGCGTGACATGACAATGAACGGTGCTAGGTGTGTCCTAACGCGACAGTAGGTGGTACCGGCGAAGGGGGGGAACATCCAGGAGGTATTCCCGATGTTTCGCGTTTTCGGACAGACGGACCGGAGGGGGAAAGTTGCTAGTTCGATAGGTTAGGGAGGTGTGGTGGACGAACGGACTGCGTATTCAGATTCGTCTCGTCGTTCTGAGCAACTTTCATATAGAAAACATTTTCATCCGAGTTACGGTTTAAAAGATATGAATTTTCAAAGTTTATTTGAATTTCTGGAATTATATAATTAACAGAAAAAGGGATATGACGTCAGCATGACGTGTGAGTGACGTCAGCGGTCAACAGTCCGGTTGACTGGTCAAAACTGACACGGGGGACCCACCTGTCATAGACAGTGGGTTAACAGAAGATTAAACTAATTAATTTTTAGTTAATTAACTACTGGGCCCACCTGTCAGTGAGTGATTAGATTAATTAATTATTTTTATTTATAAAACATTTTCTTTTCTCTTTTTTTTTGCGGCGGGGCCCGCATGTCAGTGGCTGAGCCTGCCCAGTCAGCAGTTGACTGGGTCAACCCAGTCAACTGGGACCCACGGGGCCCACTGGCAGTGGCCCTGGGGTGGCCCCAGGCCGGCCACGTCGGCGGCCGGCGCCGGAGCAACTCCGGCGACCAAAACGACGGCGGCACGGCTCGGGAGGGGCGCGGGTTTCGCGCACAGGGGGTCTGCGGGGTCGTGGCTGGGCGCGTTCGACGCGGCTCGGCGCCGCGCGTCCAACGGTGGTGGCCGGAGGGGCTGGAACGGGCGGGGGCGAGCGCTTCGAGCTCGCCGGCGGCGAGGTGCTTCGGGCGAGCAACGGCAACGTTGGTTCGGCGCAAGATCGGGCAAGCGGAGGAGCTGGGGAGCATCTACGTGCGGTGGGGGGTGCCGCGGGCTAGAGCCCGTGACCAAAAGGTCACCGGAGACCCGCCGGCGGCGAGCTCCGCGGCGCGGCGTTCGGGCGCGCGCGCGGAAGAAGCTAGGGGGCGCGCGAGAGAGAAAGGACAGGGGAGGAGGGGGGAAGAGGCTCACCGCGCGGCACACGGAGGCCGGTGAGAGCTTAGGAGCAGCAGGTCGGCGCCGGGGAAGAAGGGGGTCGCCGGCGTCCGAAGTTGAAAACGAGCTCGGTGTGCTCGTTGTAGGGTCTCCGGTCTCCAACGGGCTGCACCAGACGGAGCAGCGGGCGACGGCGGTCCTTGGAGACAACGTGGGGCGGCGAGGTGGGCACGGTGGCCGTGTGAACGACGGGAACGGCGGCGACCGCGTCGGGCATGGGGAAGGGAGGAGCGGCGCGGATCTGGGGGGGGGAAGAGAGAGGCGCGAAGGCCGAGAGGAGAGCGGGGCGAGTGGGAGAGAGGCCCGAGGAGGCGGGGGTGCTGGCGCCCTTATCCTCCCCGTCGCCGGCGAGGTGGTGCGGCGGGGACGGCCCCTGTTCCGACCCCGGTCGGGGGAACAGGGGAGGGGGCGAGCGGGAGAGGTGGGCTGGGCCGGGGGTCGGCCCAGTCGGGCCAGGGGTCCAGTGGGGGGGGGGGCCTTCTCCTTTTTTTCTTCTTTTTCTTTGTCTGTTCTGTTTTCTGTTTTCTGTTTTCTTTTTATTTGTTTATTTTCTTTTCTGTTTTATTTCATTTAAAAGTATTTAGGCATTTTATAAAAATGTGTTTTCCCCACCACAATTACCAGTGTATTATTTGGCACCCACCGAACATTTTTGTTTAAATTTTTGAAAACTTTTATTTTCCACTTTGATTTTAATTGAAGTTTGAACTAGGAGTTTGAAAAGAAATTTGATGCAATTGTGATCAAGCCCTGTTTAGCAACATGATTAGCTTAATCTCAGAGAGTTACTGTAGCATGATTCTCGGGGTGTTACAAATCTCCTCCACTACAAGAAATCTCGTCCCGAGATTTAGGAGGTAGAAGGAAACAGTGCGGGGTATTCTTCGCGCAGACGATCCTCTCGTTCCCAAGTGGCCTCATCTTCAGAATGGTGCGACCACTGGACTTTGAGAAACTTGATCGCCTTCTGACGTGTGCGGCGTTCAGCTTGGTCGAGAATGCGGACCGGATGCTCCTTATAGGAGAGGTCTTGCTGCAATTCGAGCACTTCATGATCCACAGCTCGGATTGGATCCTTGAAGCAACGGCGGAGCTGTGACACATGAAACACATCGTGAACCTGAGAAAGGTTCGGCGGTAGCTCCAGTTGGTATGCCACTTTTCCACGCCTTTCGAGAATAGTGAATGGGCCAATATAGCGAGGAGCTAGTTTGCCCTTGATCCCGAAGCGGTGAGCACCCTTCATAGGTGTGACTCGAAGATAAGCCTTTTCGCCAGGTTGATAGACCATGTCTTTATGATGACGGTCATACTGACTCTTCTGACGTGACTGAGCAGTCTTGAGATTCTCACGAATAATGCGGACTTGTTCTTCAGCATCTTGGATAATATCCGGACCGAAGAGTGGACGTTCCCCAGTTTCTGACCAGTTCAGAGGGGTTCGACACTTTCGTCCATATAACACTTCGAAGGGGGCCATCTTCAGACTAGCTTGATAGCTATTATTATAAGAGAACTCAGCATACGGGAGAGATTCCTCCCATTTCTTGCCGAAGGAAATAACACAAGCTCGAAGCATATCTTTGAGGACTTGGTTGACGCGTTCAACTTGTCCTTGCGATTGAGGATGAAACGCAGTACTGAATGACAGATGAGTTCCCATAGCTTCTTGGAAACTTGCCCAGAATCTTGAAGTGAATAAGCTGCCACGGTCTGAGCTGATAACCAATGGAATACCGTGGAGTGAAACAATCCTGGACATATAGAGCGTTGCCAACTGGCTAGCAGTGATCGTTTCTTTGACTGCCAGAAAATGTGCAACTTTGGAAAGTCGGTCAATGACGACAAGAATAGCATCATTACCTTTCTGTGATTTGGGAAATCCAGTGACGAAGTCCATCTCAACATGGTCCCATTTCCATTCAGGAATAGAGATAGGTTGCAGAGTTCCAGCAGGCCTTTGATGTTCTGCTTTGATACGACGGCAAACGTCACATTCAGCAACATAACGAGCAATGTCTTGCTTCATATTAGACCACCAGAATCTCTGACGGATGTCTTGGTACATCTTTGTACTACCAGGATGGATACATAGAGGCGTATCATGAGCTTCTTTCATAACTTCCTGTGTCATATCCAGGTTTTTCTCTGCACATGGCACCACTAGGCGGCCCTTGAAGTATAGGGTGCCATCTTCAGCAATAGCGAAGAATGAGGGCTTTCCTTCTGCGAGGTAGCGCTTAATCTTGTGGGCTTCAGACTCATACTTCTGTAGCCTTTTGATGCTGTCCTCAAGATCTGGTTTAGCAACTAGGGTATTGAGGGAACCCTGGGTAACAACATGGAGGTTCACCTTGCCAAACTCCTTAGGGGGGGAGTGAGTGCACCCGAAGGGACAATATGGAGGTTCAGCTTCCTGAATTCTTCAACAAGCGAGGGCTGAACTTTGTGAACCTGGAGGTGGTTGCAGTAAGACTTGCGGCTCAAGGCATCAGCCATTACATTAGCCTTGCCTGGCGTATAGGAAATACCCAAGTCAAAGTCTGCAACAAGCTCCATCCATCTCTGTTGACGGAGGTTCAGATCTGGTTGAGTAAACAGATACTTCAGACTTTGGTGGTCAGTGAAGATCTCGCAACGATTACCGAGAAGGTAATGTCGCCACTGCTTCAGCGCATGAATGACAGCAACAAGTTCGAGGTCGTGAACTGGGTAGTTCTCTTCGTGAGGGCGCAATTGCCGAGAGGCATAAGCAATCACTTTGCGGTCTTGCATTAGGACACAGCCTAATCCTTGACGGGAAGCGTCGCAGTAAATGACAAAGTCCTTCTTAGTATCAGGTGGAGCTAGAACTGAAGCAGAAGTCAACTTGTCTTTGAGTGCTTGGAAACTTTCCTGACATTTGTCTGTCCATTGGAACTTGACACCCTTATGCAACAGGTTAGTCAGAGGCCTGGCGATCTTAGAGAAGTTCTCGACGAATCGACGGCAATAGCTGGCGAGACCGAGAAAACTTCTGACTTGCTTAACGTTCTTGGGAGGAGTCCAATCAAGAATAGTCTGAACTCGCTCGGGGTTGACGGCAATACCATCCTTAGAGATGACATGCCCAAGATAGGTTACTTCCGGTAGCCAGAATTCACATTTGGAGAACTTGGCATATAGTTGATGCTCTCGTAGCTTCTCCAGCACAAGTCGAAGATGTTCGGCATGTTCTTCTTCGTTCTTGGAAAATACCAGGATATCATCCAGATAAACCACGACGAACTTGTCGAGGTAATCCATGAATATATAGTTCATCAGACGAGAGAAGGTGGCTGGAGCATTGGTTAAACCGAAAGACATGACGGTGTACTCGTATGAACCATAGCGAGTCACGAAGGCGGTCTTTGGGATATCCTCTTCGCGAACACGGATCTGGTGGTAGCCCAACCTCAAGTCGAGCTTAGAGAACACTGACGAACCCGCCAGTTGATCATATAGATCATTGATCCGAGGAAGGGGGTATTTATTCTGAATGGTAGCTTGGTTTATAGGACGGTAGTCTTGAACTAACCGGTTTGTCCCATCCTTCTTCTTGACAAAGAGAGAAGGTGCTCCCCAAGGAGAGCAACTTGGGCGAATGAATCCCTTGCGAAGAGATTTGTCGATTTCCTCCTTAAGCTCAAGGAGTTCATGCGGCGGCATTTGTTAGGGTCGCTTGGCTATAGGAGTGGTGCCTGGTTTCAAGTCGATGATGAATTCGACAGCTCTAGCAGGGGGAATCCCTGGAAGTTCTTCAGGAAACACGTCGAGGAATTCACGCACGACGGAAATGTTTTCAATGCCCTCGAGTGGTGCAGCGTTCAATGCATTCAATGCATAGAGCCTTGCCTCGGCATTTTGCACCAGATGAGCTTGGTAAGCAACTATTTCATCTGAAGGGTGTAGCAGATGGACGGTTTTAGTGGCGCAAACTATAGAAGCAGTATGCGCTTTCAACCAATCCATACCCAAAATGAGGTCGATGTTAGACGATTTCAGGATAATGGGAGAGGCATAGAATTCCAGCCCTTCGATTTCCACGGGGACATCAATGCCAACCAAGGAGGTTTGACACTGTCCCACGGGGGTTTTGACCAGTACCGAAGTGTTCATCTCCTCACATTTAACGTCGTGCTTGTATGCAAAATCTTCTGACATGAATGAATGCGATGCACCTGTATCAAATAAAACGGATGCTGGTACTGAATTTACGAGGAGTGTACCCATCACAGTAGCAGGCTGGTCTTGAGCTTCGTTGAGATCAACGTGGTTGGCATGAGCACGACCATAAGACTTAGCATTGTTGTTGCGAGGGCTGATTGTTACCACGGCCAGTTGCTGGAAGGGCCAGTTGATTCTGGTTCTGGTTGCATTCTCTAGCACGGTGTCCTGGTTGACCACACCTGAAGCACAAGCCATTATTCGGAGTGGGAACAGGAGCTTGGGATGGTGGAGCTGGAAGTCTTGACTGCCTAGATGGTGGTGGAGGCAGACGAGGTGCAGCATATGTCTGCCTTGGGGCAGATGCATTTGGACGGTACATGCTGTTCGGGATCCATATCTTACGCTTCTGTGAGGGCGGGCCCGAAGATGAGCCCGTGTCACGGTTGCGCCTGTGAGAGCTCTGGTATTCCTGCAGACCAGTTTCGACATTGATGGCCTTGTTCACCAAGGTGGAGAAATCAGCAAAGTCATGCACTAGAAGTGCGAGCTTGATGTCAGCTTGAAGGCCATCACGGAACTTCTCCTGTCTGCGTGCATCAGTTGCAATGTCTTCTTCAGCATAGCGGGACAAGTCCAGAAACTCCCGCTGATAAGCTTCGACAGTTTTGTTGCCTTGGGTGAGGTTGCGGAACTCACGCTTCTTCCGGTCCATGACTCCCTGAGGAATGAAGCGGGCACGGAAAGCAGCTTGGAAGTCTGGCCATGTGATGATTGTTCCAGCTGGCAGAGTACGCCTGTGGCTGTCCCACCATTGAGCTGCGGGTCCCTTCAAGAAGAAGGAAGCAAAGGTGACATAGCTGGCAGGGGCTACATCAGCAGACTCCATCTCATAGGTGATGTCACGGAGCCAGTCATCAGCATCCAGAGGCTGAGTTGAGCTGCGGTAGATGGTTGGGTTGAGGCGTATGAAATCTTGAAGAGTCACTTGAGCTGGCTGCTGGTTCATATTGGGGCGAGGGAACTGAGCCATCATATTTTCCATGAATTGGCGGTTCAGTTCAAACTGTTGGATCATACCAGCCATGTACTCAGGTGGTGGTGGTGGGGCATCGCCACCACGCCCACGACCACCTGGTCTAACCATCCTGCTAATATATAACAGGGGTAGTTCAGCATTGAGAAATTTGCAATGACAAGAATCATTCATGATGAAACATGCATAATGAAAGGAGCACGATAGCTACTACATAGTAGTCGGCATAACTTTACAAAAGGGGTCATGCATAGAGTTCAGTACATAGAGTTCAGTACATAGACTAAAACATCATAGGCGGCACACAGGCTCGCGGCGACTGCAACTAATACTACAAGCAAGCCTACATCAGTCCCAAGAGGTACTGTGGAGGTAATCGTAGCCCGACAGCTGGTAGTGAGGCAACGGATAGCCCTCGACGTCAGCAGACTGGGGGTCGCGGATACTCAGGTGTAGAGCCCGACGCTCAGGTGGCAGAAGAGGGCCAAGTGCGGGAGAGTAACCTCCCACCTCTGGCCAACCTACACCGTGGGGCATCACGGTCCTGGCTGGGTAGATCGCAGTACGCGGTACCTGTCCAGATCGGACAAAGGGGTGCAGCAGCGTCAGAGCACGGTAAAGGTGCTGACGGGTGGTGTACATCTCGTGGCGAAGAGCTCGGTTAGCTCGATCCAGCCCATCAGCATGCAGAACCAGGTGCTGATGGTAGAAGGGCTCTCGGGTGACAGTGGAGTAGGCAGCAGTATAGTATCCCTCCACACCAACATCAGATGCGATAGCAATGTGCCTGAAAGGGGAGGTGTCCAACTCCCGATACTCTCCACGAAGACGTGTCAGAGCAGCATAGGCAGCATCGTGGACAGCCATATCGATGGTCACACCAATACCATGTGCGGTGTGCAGCACAGTAGTGGAGTCATACTCCCGAGAGTAGAGGTGGACGATGGCACGGTACTGCTCCTGGTTAAAGTCCTGGTACTCCTCGTAGACGGTGTACTCAGGGTGCCAGCGATAACCCAGATAGGTCATCATCTCAGCTAGCACCGCAGGTGATCCCGAGGCACCAATGGCCGTCGTGTGGCGAACGACCTGCCTCGTGGGTTCCATCTGAAAGCAAAGACGTTTCAAAGGAGTCAAATGACAGTGTGTGAATTGCTCAAAATACTACTCTAAGAAACAACTATGGCTTATCCAACTTTGGGGTGAATGTGGTCACGGGATCCTAGTGTTAGAGTTAGTAAATTCGTTTAACCCGAGTAGAAGAGAGTTCAGAGTCCCAGAGTAAAGGTCGAGGAGTAAAAGATCCTAGTACCACCCAATGGCGACGTGGGCCCGTAAGACACACAACCATGTTTGTAAAAGTTTTGTAATGTCTAGACTCGACTTCGGCCAAGGAGTGTGGAAAGGGGGATTCCTACAGGCAGTCGGCTCTGATACCAACTTGTGACGCCCCCGATTTGACCGTACACTAATCATGCACGCAAATGTGTACGACCAAGATCAGGGACTCACGGGAAGATATCACAACACAACTCTAAAACATAAATAAGTCATACAAGCATCATAATACAAGCCAGGGGCCTCGAGGGCTCGAATACAAGTGCTCGATCACAGACGAGTCAGCGGAAGCAACAATATCTGAGTACAGACATAAGTTAAACAAGTTTGCCTTAAGAAGGCTAGCACAAAAGTAGCAACGATCGAAGAGGCAAGGCCTCCTGCCTGGGACCTCCTAACTACTCCTGGTCGTCGTCAGCGGCCTGCACGTAGTAGTAGGCACCTCCAGTGACGTAGGTGTCGTCGTCGACGGTGGCGTCTGGCTCCTGGGCTCCAACATCTGGTTGCGACAACCAGATAGAAAGGAAAGGGGGAAAAGAGGGAGAGAAGCAACCGTGAGTACTCATCCAAAGTACTCGCAAGCAAGGAGCTATACTACATATGCATGGGTATATGTGTAAAGGGGCATATCAGTGGACTGAACTGCAGAATGCCAGAATAAAAGGGGGGTAGCTAGTCCTGTCGAAGACTACGCTTCTGGCAGCCTCCATCTTGCAGCATGTAGAAGAGAGTAGATTGAAGTCCTCCAAGTAGCATCGCATAGCATAATCCTACCCGGCGATCCCCTCCTCGTCGCCCTGTTAGAGAGCGATCACCGGGTTGTATCTGGCACTTGGAAGGGTGTATTTTATTCAGTATCCAGTTCTAGTTGTCATAAGGTCAAGGTACAACTCCGGGTCGTCCTTTTACCGAGGGACGCGGCTATTCGAATAGATAAACTTCCCTGCAGGGGTGCACCACATAACCCAACACGCTCGATCCCATTTGGCCGGACACTTTTCTGGGTCATGCCCGGCCTCGTAAGATCAACGCGTCGCAGCCCCACCTAAGCACAACAGAGCGGTCAGCACGCCGGTCTAACCCTATGCGTGCAGGGGTCTGGGCCCATCGCCCTATGCACACCTGCACGTTGCGTACGCGGCCGGAAGCAGACCTAGCCTAGTGGCGTTCCAGTCCAATCCGGCGCGCGCCACTCAGTCGCTGACGTCAAGAAGGCTTCGGCTGATACCACGACGCCGAGATACCCATAACTACTCCCGCGTAGATGGTTAGTGCGTATAGACCAAATGGCCAGACTCAGATCAAATACCAAGATCTCGTTAAGCGTGTTAAGTAACCGCGAACGCCGACCAGGGCCAGGCCCACCTCTCACCTAGGCGGTCTCAACCTGCCCTGTCGCTCCGCCACAAAGATCCACTTGCGGGTACTCCTACGAGCCGAGCCGACTTTAGTCATCACATGTGTCATGTATGTAGTATATAAGTATATACCCGTGATCACCGCCCAGGTGATCACGGCCCGATAGTATAGCACAGCAGACGGACAAGAATGTAGGGCCACTGATGGAAATCTAGCATCCTATACTAAGCATGTAGGATTGCAGGTAAAGGTATCAACAGTAGTAGCAAGGATAGGCTATGCATCAGGATAGGATATCGAAAAGCAGTAACATGCTACACTACTCTAATGCAAGCAGTATAGAGAAGAATAGGCGATATCTGGTGATCAAGGGGGGGGGCTTGCCTGGTTGCTCTGGCAAGTAGGAGGGGTCGTCAACTCCGTAGTCGAACTGGGCAGCAGCAGTGTCGGTCTCGTAGTCTACCGGAGAGAAGAGGGGGAAGAAACAGTAAATACAATGCAAACATAAGCATGACGATGCGTGACATGACAATGAACGGTGCTAGGTGTGTCCTAACGCGACAGTAGGTGGTACCGGCGAAGGGGGGGAACATCCAGGAGGTATTCCCGATGTTTCGCGTTTTCGGACAGACGGACCGGAGGGGGAAAGTTGCTAGTTCGATAGGTTAGGGAGGTGTGGTGGACGAACGGACTGCGTATTCGGATTCGTCTCGTCGTTCTGAGCAACTTTCATATAGAAAACATTTTCATCCGAGTTACGGTTTAAAAGATATGAATTTTCAAAGTTTATTTGAATTTCTGGAATTATATAATTAACAGAAAAAGGGATATGACGTCAGCATGACGTGTGAGTGACGTCAGCGGTCAACAGTCCGGTTGACTGGTCAAAACTGACACGGGGGACCCACCTGTCATAGACAGTGGGTTAACAGAAGATTAAACTAATTAATTTTTAGTTAATTAACTACTGGGCCCACCTGTCAGTGAGTGATTAGATTAATTAATTATTTTTATTTATAAAACATTTTCTTTTCTCTTTTTTTTTGCGGCGGGGCCCGCATGTCAGTGGCTGAGCCTGCCCAGTCAGCAGTTGACTGGGTCAACCCAGTCAACTGGGACCCACGGGGCCCACTGGCAGTGGCCCTGGGGTGGCCCCAGGCCGGCCACGTCGGCGGCCGGCGCCGGAGCAACTCCGGCGACCAAAACGGCGGCGGCACGGCTCGGGAGGGGCACGGGTTTCGCGCACAGGGGGTCTGCGGGGTCGTGGCTGGGCGCGTTCGACGCGGCTCGGCGCCGCGCGTCCAACGGTGGTGGCCGGAGGGGCTGGAACGGGCGGGGGCGAGCGCTTCGAGCTCGCCGGCGGCGAGGTGCTTCGGGCGAGCAACGGCAACGTTGGTTCGGCGCGAGATCGGGCAAGCGGAGGAGCTGGGGAGCATCTACGTGCGGTGGGGAGTGCCGCGGGCTAGAGCCCGTGACCAAAAGGTCACCGGAGACCCGCCGGCGGCAAGCTCCGCGGCGCGGCGTTCGGGCGCGCGCGCGGAAGAATCTAGGGGGCGCGCGAGAGAGAAAGGACAGGGGAGGAGTGGGGGAGAGGCTCACCGCGCGGCACACGTAGGCCGGTGAGAGCTTAGGAGCAGCAGGTCGGCGCCGGGGAAGAAGGGGGTCGCCGGCGTCCGAAGTTGAAAACGAGCTCGGTGTGCTCGTTGTAGGGGCTCCGGTCTCCAACGGGCTGCACCAGACGGAGCAGCGGGCGACGGCGGTCCTTGGAGACAACGTGGGGCGGCGAGGTGGGCACGGTGGCCGTGTGAACGACGGGAACGGCGGCGACCGCGTCGGGCGTGGGGAAGGGAGGAGCGGCGCGGATCTGGGGGGGAAGAGAGAGGCGCGGAGGCCGAGAGGAGAGCGGGGCGAGTGGGAGAGAGGCCCGAGGAGGCGGGGGTGCTGGCGCCCTTATCCTCCCCGTCGCCGGCGAGGTGGTGTGGCGGGGACGGCCCCTGTTCCGACCCCGGTCGGGGGAACAGGGGAGGGGGCGAGCGGGAGAGGTGGGCTGGGCCGGGGGTCGGCCCAGTCGGGCCAGGGGTCCAGTGGGGGGGAGGGCCTTCTCCTTTTTTTCTTCTTTTTCTTTGTCTGTTCTGTTTTCTGTTTTCTTTTTATTTGTTTATTTTCTTTTCTGTTTTATTTCATTTAAAAGTATTTAGGCATTTTATAAAAATGTGTTTTCCCCACCACAATTACCAGTGTATTATTTGGCACCCACCGAACATTTTTGTTTAAATTTTTGAAAACTTTTATTTTCCACTTTGATTTTAATTGAAGTTTGAACTAGGAGTTTGAAAAGAAATTTGATGCAATTGTGATCAAGCTCTGTTTAGCAACATGATTAGCTTAATCTCAGAGAGTTACTGTAGCATGATTCTCGGGGTGTTACACCTGCGGCACAAGCATCTCCGCATCCGCCTGGCTCTCGATCTCCGGAAAGTTGAGGTGCTCCTTGGGCCTTACGGCACGCCACACCGCCACGCCCGATGCACGCGCGGCGTCGTGGGAGGTGGGGTATGTGCCGAGCCACCAGCGGCGGCCGGCGTCGGAGAACTCCACCCCGATGTTGCCGAAGGGCTTCACCCTCACGCCAAAGAACCCGGACCTGCCCTTCGGGGTCTTCTCCGGCGCCATGACAAAAACACAGGACGGCACGGCGGCGGCAGGCGGACTGGGTGGCGGCGGGCGGGCGGGCGGGGTCAGGGTCGGGCCGGCGTTGGCGGCGCAGGTTGGGGCGGAGCGGGGCGCCGGCCGGACGGAGTCGGGGCGGAGCGGCGACGGGTGGAGCGGGGCGGCGGCTGGACGGGGTCGGGGCGGAGCGGAGTGACGGCGGCCCGATCCGAGCCGTACGACAGTGGGCAGCGGGTGTTGAAGGGCAGAATCGGCGGAGACGGGTGAAACGGGGCGGCGGCTAGATGGGGTCGGGACGGAGCGGAGCGGCGGCGGCCCGATCCGAGCCGTACAACAGCAGGCGGCGGGCATTGAGGGGCGAAATCGGCGACGATGGGTGGAGCGGGGCCGCGGCTGGACGGTGGTCGGGGCTGCCGAACGGGGTCGGGGCGGAGTGGAGCGGCGGCGGCTCGATCCGAGCCGTACGATGGCGGGTGGCGGGCGTTGTGGGGCGGAATCGGCGGCGGGGGGCGACGCGGAGGTGGATCCGCGGCGGGGCCGTGACGGCGAGCTGCGGCGGGTGGCGGGGCGGCGGCTGGACGGGGTCGGGCGGAGCGGAGCGACGGCGGCCCGATCCAAGTCGTACGACGGCGGGCATTGAGAGGCGGAATCCGCGGCGGGGCCGCGACGGCGAGCTGCGGCGGGCGGCGGGGCGACAGCGGCCGAGCGGGAGGAGGAAGATTGGGGGCGTGGAAGTGGAATGAACGGCCGTTGGCGGTTGACGCGCGGTTGTTTTTTTTACATCTCCAACACTCGGAGATGTAAATTTACACCGTGAGGTGTTTAGTTTACATCTTCAAGAAATGGAGATGTAAATTTTTTTTACATCTACATAATCTGTTGGAAACAGTTTTTTAATGAAGATGCAAAAGTTAGGTATTTTTGCATCTGCATCATCTTCCAACGTATTGTTTGGTCCTTCGGAGATATGTCTATTAGATTTGATGAAAAGCTGGAGCGATCTGAAAAGAACTTTCACATAACCACCGCGGCCGCTAATCATATCTTTTGGATGTCCTGCCTCTGGAAGGTGCGCCTAACACTCTCGATCGAGATCACGATTTCATGATCCGTCCTTTAACTTTTTGTTCCGTAGAGTATGGTTAATAATACAACCAACTGCTGGCTATTAGATGTTGTCATATCATCTATAATGAATTTATATAGTCACTCATAAAATAAGGTTAGCTATAAGATTACTATTTGTTCTCATCTTTTCTCTATCTCTTTTTTCACATTTATTGCATCTGCCTTAGAGCACGCATATAGCTAGGCTCTTGCATGAGAGCCCACTCCCCTTATTTTTTCATGTCTTTCTTCTCCATGTAGGCAAAATTGCCATGTAAGCGGGCTATGAGCTTGCTATTGTACTTGCTCGTAGCTAGCTTGTGGTAGTGTTTATACTTATATGTAAATCCTCGTTGTTCGGGTTCAAGCAATCTAAAATTGGGCTGATATCCCTGCCCTAGCTAGATGGCTGACGATCTAGAATGTTAGCCATCATTATGTACGGTGTATCTACGAGCATTGCTATGCGTACGACTATTTCCATACGATTTTCATACGGCACTGTATATCACACCGTCCTTGTGTCAGAGCAAGCCGCTGCCCACCACCCGATCAGGAATCGTACAAAATCGTATATCCAAGCGTCGTACGTGGAGCAATTTGGGTGTATCTACAATATAGTAGGAGTACGTAGTACTTGTTTGGCCAACCGACAATTAATGGCTAATGTATGGTACAGCCATCATGAGAGACGAATGCATGATAATACCAACACGTTGGCAGCTTCATTAAGTACATCGTACACGTACAACGGCGCGCCAAAACAAACTATGCAAACGATATGCCCAAGCACCGGAAAATCACAGTAGAACAGCAGTGGTAAAACTAACAGTAGACGAGAGAGGCAACAGTTTGCATGCTGCTGCTGCTACAGAACAGGCAAGACCATGCAGCATAGCATGTCAGTTTTTAACTCGCACCGATACCGCAACGAGTCAATGACCACTAGGACGAAGGAATAGTATGGGGTACTATACTCGTACCGCTCGGTACTTGTACCGGCAGGCAGGGCTGCCAAGTGTCAACAAGGACAAGGCAAACGACAAAGCAGAGGGGCATGCAGCGACAGGCACAACAACGGGAGGACATCCCCACCGGGCCAGGTAGAGGTAGCTGGTCGCCATCGCCATCGCAATGCAAACGCAACTACCTCCGTGTACTACAGCCGTGCTGGTGCTCCTAGAACCAGTGCACCAGTGCGGAGTGCCCCTTGGCGCGTCTAGACCACCACTAGGTACGTGGTCAGGTCAGTGGTGGTGCCGGAGGTGGCTGGCCGGCGCAGGGGATCCCCACAGCCAGCGAGTAATCACGAAAAGGTACCGTCGAGGCCCAGGAGGTGGGGATGGTGGACACTTCACTGGGCAGCGGTGAGTGAGGTGCCAAGGACGGGGTTGGTAATAATGTCGCCCGCCCGCCCGCCCGCCCGCGCGCGCGCACCGTGAGAGCACGGGAGGAGCTGGACCTGGAGATACGGTGACGTCGGTGAGAGCGGGGTTGGTGGCGGTCGGGAGCGCGATTGCCAAGGGGAGCGGGCGGCGGAAAGGACGCCGGGGCGCGCGCGGATGGCCCCGGCGTGTGGCCCCGCCACGCCGGTTTGGCAGCAAGGAGCGGGCTGATTGAAAAGCCAAAAAGGGTGCACTGACTCCCTTCCCCGCCCGGCCCCACACGCCGCGGGGCTGTGCGCGGGCAAACAATTCGCGTGTGAGACCCCGCCCCCTCGGGTCTGCGATGAGTTCCGTGGGTTTCAACCGGTTTTTGTAATGGCAGCACATTCGAATCTTTCTGGGGATCTGCATGCTCAAGCCACACATATGTTCGTATAAAAAACATTTTGCATACCCCCTTGTTTTTATTTACTTTGCATATTAGTTTTGACATACATCAAACTTTATAAGGTTAGTCAAGTTTAGAGAAAATAATAATAAAACTATATATATATATATATATATTATATTATGTGAAAAATATATTCAGTAACCAATCTGAAGGTATTTATTTGATACTGAAGGTGTTAATAATTTTTTTCTATAGACTTGATCAAAGTTTATAAAGTTTGCCTTAAGACAAAGCTAATATGCAAATTAAATAAAAACAGAGGGAGTATGCCTGAAAAACACATTTTTTTATTAATGTTACCGCGATCTGACTCGAAAATGTAAAGACACACCCGCACCAAGTGTGTGCTTTCAGGAACAAAGAGTACTTCTTCAATTGTTAGAAAAATCTAAAGAGAATATCCTAGTTCCTCTTCTGCTTGTAAAGTTTAATGCGAAAATATGTTGTTTGCCTGCGTCTGCAGTGCTATATTTTGCTATTTTAGTGTCGCAATTTATCTTTCATTTGGGCTGTAAACATTTGTTTTGTTTATGTAAATTTACAAGCATGTGGTGAACATGAACGGTTATATATGATTTTTTTTCTTTGAAGTATCTTAACAAATGTACTATTCATCTACTACATGGTCCAAGAGCCATTTTGCTCGGTCCTCTATTATCTTTTCTCTTTTGTGAAGCTCCAAAGGTTACAAATGAGAGGAGTTTTTTGGAATATAAGACGTTTTGGTGGGGATCGATGTAGAGAAGAGATGCCTGAGGGAGTTAGTGATGGCTAAAAAAGTAGATCTCCTCGGATCATAGGAAACCATGAGGCAGAACTTACTAGAGCCGACCTGCAAATATTTGTATCTTTCGTTGCTATCATACCCCATCTAGGGGTAAATCCACGTCGCATGGGGAGGGGGATATCATTAGGGGTTAACTACACAATCCTTGATATGATATTGAAGAAGACGAGGATTACTACATCAAGATGGGGAACTGGTGTTGGTTAATGGAGAGGCCCGGACTGAAAGGAAAGCTAATTTCCTTACTGAGCTATCGAGATTTTTATAGGATAGTGTTAATCCTATTTATATAGGGGGTATATTAATATAATTAGGAAAACTTTGCAGAAAATAGACTATGCACCCTCAGCATAGAAGTTTTATTTACAACGCTATCCTAGAACAAGTAGGGCTAAGGGAAATTACTATGAGTAGTAGACAGATTACTTGGGGTACAATTTGCAAAATCTTACTTTTGAAAAAACTAGATAGGGTCTTATGTTGAGAATTATCCCTTGACAATGGTTAATGTTATGATTAGAGAGAATTCTGATCACACCCCATTGTTTCTAGATACCGGGGATGTCCCAAAAACTAATCTAATTTTTAGGTTAGTTCTCGAGAGAAGCTATCCAGAAAATTGTCATGAGATTTGGCTGGAACCAACTATGCAAGGATCCAATATAGATAAATGGTAGAGAAAACTGAGAAAGTTCATGGCAAAATTAAAGATGGAATCAAAATATGAATTTTTTGTATAGAGATTTTAAAATATGTATACACTGTGAGGTTTGTTGACTGACTGCTGAAATAAGACAAGGTAGAAAGATCTGAGAGCACAATTACATAGACTTATGAAACAAGAAGAATTGAAATGGAAACAAAAGGCTAAAGCACCATGTTGTGTTTATTCAATAATTGCTTATGGTTGAATAGATGTATCTTGTTATCATCATTTGCATTATGTAATCAAATATACATGGTGTATTGCATCTGCGTCTATACTGTGTTAAAATATACATGGTGTATTAAGCCTTTATTTGCTAATTTAAATTATTTTCAATATTTATACCTTTATAATAATTTTCGTGATATGCGATATATATCAGTGAAAGTATTTATGTTACTGTGTTATATTTGTTAGGTCCCTTGTATCTCATTTGCACTAGGCCGTCCATAATGCTTGGGTCGGCCCTATGTTCATGGCACAATAGAATCCACTACCCGTGTTCATATGGTCGTGTAAAATGTGTCAACAAATAAACGATGCATGGTTCCATCACTATCTATTCTAATATGTCAAATAGCACCAGCCGACGTATCTTGACACAAAAAACCAATCAATAGTAGAACCCCAAGACAAGAACACTAGAGTGAATAAAACATAGATAAACCCCAACACAACAACAACCTACACAATATCCCAGGGGACGTGTTGCGGGTCCAGATATTCTTCCTCAAGACTCAACAATTTTGTCCTCAACTCCAGCGGTGTCAGTTGTCCATGTGACTAGCTTCTAAAAGAAATTCCATCACCTAAGTACAAGTCAAAGCATGAGCGACCCTCCAATGAAAACAACAAACAAGATTACATATGTGTAAGCATGAGACAAAATACATTACCTCAAAAGGGTCTTTCATCGAGTAACTGGCTTCAGTGGGCTTGGGCACCGTCCGGACCGTCTTGATGAGAATGCCAAATCCGTAGCCCTTCTCACGGAGCATCTGCTTGTTGGAGAAATTGTTAGTATTAGCCCTTCTCACGGAGCTTTCCATATTGAGATTCGGAAGCAGATACCGAAATAGATGATCCACCGCATCCCCTTTGTCAAACCTCACCTTTGGACGAACCTCTCAAACCTATATAATTACACACACAACAAACCTATAAAAGGGCCTTAAAGGTGCGGCGGCCTAGGGCCCATCTTAATAAGGCCCCACTACATTTGCATACCTAAATAAATTACAAAATATATGTTTTGCAAAATATAGTGCCAACACTATGGGATGGAGAGGGGGCAATTGCCCCCCCCCCCCCCCGCACTTCACCATGTTGTATTTATTCAATAATTTTTTAAAGTTGAGTAGATATATCTTATTATCATCATTTGCATCGTGTAATCAAATATACATGGTATATTAAGACCTTATTTGCTAATTAAAAATAGTTTTCAATGTTTACAGTTTTATAATGATTTTCATGACATGCTATATATATCAATGAAAGTATGCATGTTACTAGCATGTTATAGTTGTTAGGTCCATTGTACCTCATTCTCACTAGGGCCTTCATAATGTTAGGGTCAACCTTGATAAATAGTTACAACTCACTATCTATTTTTCCTAGCCATACAACCATGCCACATCAGCAAGCCATGCATGTAAGTTATACGTTATATTTTTGTACTCCCTCCGTTTCTTTTTAGTCCGCATATAAAATTTGGTCAAAGTCAATTTATGTAAAGTTTGACTAACTTTATAAGGAAAAAATTTCAACAATCAAAGTCTGAAATCAATATTGTTAGATGCATCATGAAATGAATTTTCATAGCATATAGCCTTAGTATTGTAGATTTAAACTTTTTGATACAAATTTGCTCACAAACAAATCTTATATGCGGAGTAAAAAGAAACGGACGGAGTATATCCATGCAACGCTGCCATGCCACATTAATTTGGTTGCACCAAGTTTTGTGTTTGGACACAAGTTTACGTATTCGATGCTTGAAGCTTACCTATATAGTTCATCTTTCGCTGTTTTACATGAATGACACTGTTTTAGCTGCAATCTATTTTTCTCTCTCCTTCATGCATGCTTTTGTTATATGCTTCAAATTTTTAACGTTCTTAAAGTGTATAACAAGAAGTACTATTATGTTTTATTTTCGGCAGTTATAATTTTCACATAGCACCTAATAGCGGGACGAGGCGTTTCGGCTGTCGGATGCATTTGCACCCGTGGGTGAATAGTAAATTTTTAAAAATAGAAAAAAATCCCAAAAATATATATAAAAAATGGCACGGAAGATGTTTGAGTGTGTGATGCCCGTGCCAAATTTTATCGTGTTTGGACATTTGAGTAGCCTTTAGTAAGAAAGATAAATTTAGGGTGTGTGAGAAAGTTTATAGTGCGCACTGTTCGGACCGATTTTCTCTTTTTCCAGAAGCTGCTGATGTCCGAACACATTGAAATTTTGCCTGGACATCAAGCATTTGAACAACTTTCATGAAAAAAAACAGATTTTTTGATTTCTTATGCTATTTTTTTAGGTAACTATTCACCAGGTGCAAATGAGCCTGGACTCAGAATTGAATATTCTTTAATAATGCATTTATTTTGACAAGATTACCGCGTGCCGCGGAGTATTATCTCTCTCCGTCCCATAATATAATACCCCAATATTTTTGACAGAAACGTTCTTACATCATGGGATTGAAAGAGTAGTCCAAATTAAGTGAGCGTTTGTGCAATATCGCATCAGCCATAGGGGCTGAAACACAATTAAGGCAGGCATTTATGCGCACGCACACGCGACCCTGGTGATCCTATGCGGCCTCGTGTTCTCCCCTCCTCTCTCTTTCCTCTGACTTCGTCGCCTCCTCCTTCTCCAGTAGTCCAGTCCTCGCCTCCTCCTCCTCCCCTCCCCCGCACTGACCCGACCCGACCTGACCTGCTCGCTTCGCTTCCAAGTTCCAATGGCGACGCAACTGCTCACCTCACGGCGCGCGCCACGCGCCTGAGCACCAACCGGCCGTCATCGCCCCCGCCCCGCGCGCCCCGGACGAAGAACACATGGCCGCGCCGGGCCTGGACGAGGTCATGGCCTTCCTCACCGACCACGGCTTCGCCAGCACCGCCTCCGCGCTCCGGGACGACGTGCTGGGCCGCGCCGCGGGCGGGGAGCCCGGGCCCGCCGCCGCATTAGATCCCCGGCTCCCGCCCCTCCGTATGTCGGTCTCCTCCTCCGGCGCCGGCGCCGGCCTGCCGCCGCCTGCGAGCCCCGGCTCCAGCTCCGGCTCGGCGTCCTCCTCCGCCTTCGTCAGCATGCGCTCATCGCCCTCAGGTAGTCACGCCGTAAGTCCTTTTTCCGTTTCCGTTAAACCCCTCCTCCTCCTGGCCCCCTCCCTGTTTCCGGCGCTGGCGGTTGCGTTTTGCCCCGCGAAATCTCGATCTCTGCGCCGATATTTCGGTGGCTTTGAGAACAATTCCAAGCCTCTGGTTCGACCCAATATGTTTCTTCTTGGACGATTTTCATACTTGCCATCAAAGAATTGAAATTGATCCTGGGGGACTGGTTAAACCCCTCCCTCGGTTCGGTTCATCACCAATGCCTGTCACAAAATTCGACCTCCCTGCCTACTCGAGTGCTCTGTTCTCCAAATTCTAGGAGATTTTATCATAATTCTGACCCACAATTTGATGTTTCTGTTTCTTGGATCAGGGCTGCTGAATCCGTACGGCGTGTGGTCGTCGCAGCACTCGCTGTCGGACGCGTCGTCATCTGAGATGGAGTTCGGCACAGCACGCCAGTACGATACCACCGACCTCTTCTTCCAGGAAGGCTGGCTCTACGACGACCACATCTTCCATACCAAGCCGGGTGACAGAGACAAGGAGGAGGACAAGTTTGTTCTCGGCGCTCAGGGCGGCTCAGGACCGGCAGAAACGTTCGTGCTCGGCCCTGGCGACTACTGCCGTCATGAACACGCCGGAAATGACGGCTGTGAGGGGTGTGCCGAGGTGTACAGCTGCTCGTCACCGCTCTGCAGTTGCTGTGCCGGGGGACTCAAGAACTTTGAGGAGCTTGAGCTGGTCCGAAATTCTAGCTCTGCTGTGTATGGGAGGTACAAGATCATGAATGACCAGACAGAGATACTGGATGAGTGTGGCCCGGATGTGTTTCAGATGAAGCAGAGTGGGGATCCCGTGCTTGAGTGCGATTTTCTGACAGATTCTGGGCAAGTAGACGAGCGCTTGGAGCTGAATGTTGTGGAGAAGGAGCTTCAAATGCTCAGTTCATTTGATACTTATGATGATGCTGAAATTCCTGCAAGTAAGTATCAGTACTCCACAAATTCTATGGTACTACTAGTATAAGTTAAAGTTTCTCCTCTTAAATCACTTGTTCGAGTGAAGACAGTTTGAAATTGTTTACTGGATCTAATGTAGAGGGGGAGTGTGAATAAATTACAACATTTAAAAGGTTGGGTACTGTCGAGATTTCCAGGTTGAATTGTAAATACCTGAATCTCTGCTGCCATTTTGCAAATATACAAGGCAGGGGAAAATGCTATACTAGCCAGTGACGACCATTTTCAGAGCTGCAAATAATGAAGGAGCAAATTTTGTTGCTGTCCAATGCTTATAAGCACTGACGTATGGGTCATGTAGTGCCTGTTATCCACTTTACTGTCTAAAGGTTTTCCTTCACTTGCTTGCTGTTTGTTCCGGTTCTAATTGCAAATGCTTACCGTCTTGCATAGGTCCAGTACAGGTGCGCCATGTCACTGACAATGTAGAGTTGGATTATAACAATGAAAACAATCTGAAAAGCAGCAGTGGTAAAGAATATCTGAAAGAGAGTTATAGCTTGCATCCTTTCCCTGAGACTGATGATTATGATGACACCTACGAGTTTGGAGATGTTGGGCCATTGAATACAGATGTTCGGAAATCTGCTACACTTATAGCCGAGAAAGAAGATCCAGAGTCAAATATTGATCAGGCCGTCTCTAATTTCCATCAAGAATACGAGGTATTTGAATTGAGAATTGTCCACCGCAAGAACAGGTTCACATCAAATCTTTTTTTCCTTTCTTTGGTTGTTGTTAAAGAAATAGTACATATGCTTATATGGTATGCATCCATTGCAGAACTGGCTTTGAAGCAAACAAAGATTTTCCCATTGTCTTGAATTCAGTCATAGCAGGAAGATATTATGTTACTGAATATCTTGGCTCGGCAGCATTCAGCAAGGTTGTCCAAGCACATGATCTTCAGACAGGAATAGATATTTGCCTAAAAATAATAAAAAATGATAAGGATTTCTTCGATCAGAGTTTGGATGAGATAAAACTGCTGAAGTTTGTGAATAAATACGATCCATCAGATGAGCATCATGTACTGCGGCTCTATGACTACTTCTATCATCAGGTATACTCACTTGAGGGAGGAGCAGTTGGCTAAGATACCCCTTTTCTGTTAACTCCATACTGCAAACTACTTGATTGTTTGGAACATAAGAAGATATTTAAGGGACTTGGTCCTTATGAATATCTCAAAGGATGTACTGTAGCAACATATCATTTGCTTGTAGGCATGCGTTTGATTGTCGAGCCTAGTAAACATTTTTCCTTTCGCATTCTACCTTGCATAATGCTGATTGCTGACAGTAAACAAATATTGCAGGAACATCTTTTCATTGTCACTGAATTACTGCGAGCAAATCTGTATGAGTTTCAGAAATATAACCAGGATTCTGGTGGTGACTTGTACTTTACATTTCCTAGGATACAGGTATGTTGAATTGCCATTTACCAGATATTCTGTATTACTGTGACATTCTCTGAGAATCCCTTAGTGCAGTAATTATGCATGCATATAACTATTTACATGTCACTTGTACGCCGCACCTTATTTGTTGGCATATTGTGTTTAAAACTTAAAATTAAAATATGTATAGTTGCTGGACACTAATTATTGTTTTCGTAAAATGGTAAAGTTGTTTATACGATTAACAGATTGAGCACAGTTATAATTCACTCATGAAAGTTAGGAGTTCTGGTGAAACAAAATTGTCCCTTTCTTTCAGGCAATTGCTCGCCAATGCTTAGAAGCTTTGGTATATTTGCACCATTTAAGGATCATTCATTGTGACTTAAAGCCAGAGAATATCCTTATCAAGAGCTACAGCAGGTGTGAAATTAAGGTCATCGATCTTGGAAGTAGTTGCTTCTTGACAGACAGCTTATGCCTGTATGTTCAGTCACGTTCTTATCGAGCTCCCGAGGTCATTCTGGGCCTGCCATATGATCAGAGGATTGACATTTGGTCTCTTGGTTGCATCCTTGCTGAACTGTACACTGGTGAAGTAAGTAGTTCTTTTGCTGAGTTGATAGTTTGAATTTTGTACATAGATTAAGATCTTAGCTATGATAAGCACATAATGGTCGATGGTTGGTCATATCAGTAGATTGATCTTATGGAGATTGCAATACATGGACTTCATAGTATATTAGCATGTTTATATTCTTTATCGTTCAAATATATGTTAATCTGTGGCTCTCCAAAACCAGAGTGAGTAAAATAGAGCTTGAAAAGCTGTGGAAATATATAGCTCCAACCAGAGATGTATATGGTAGGTGTTTTTGTTTCTGTCTTGGAGGACGTGGATAGTCTTTTATTTTTTATAACCTCAACTCACACAAACACAAAGCACAATGGTGTGCTTCTAGTTGTTTTTACCATTTAAAAGCAGCAAACCATCTGCTCATAAAACTCATAATGTTGACTCTTACACATGACAGGTACTATTTCCTAATGAACCAGTGTCCATGATGCTTGCCCGAATGATCGGGATGATTAGTCCAATAGACATGGAAATGTTAGAGTTGGGACAGGAGACACATAAATATTTCACCGATGATTATGGCCTTTTCACCAAGAATGAGGTACACTTCATTTCCTGTTTACTATTTCAACCCCCTGTCAGTCATATGCTATAAGAGTATTCGATAACCACTCGATCTTAATATCGTGGATAGTAAACACTAAAAAACTTTGACTTACCTTCCTTATCTGTATCCAGGAGACAGGTCAATTAGAGCATTTGCTCCCAGAGAAGTCCTCTTTGCGACATCACTTGCGATGCCCCGACCCGCAGTTTGTGGATTTTCTATCCTATCTGCTGCAAATAAACCCCAGGAAGAGACCAACAGCCAGTGAAGCACTAGAGCATCCGTGGCTTTCATCCGAGTACTAATCTGGGGCCAGCCACTGCTTTCTTCTGCTTCAGGGGTGATTTGCTCACGTTATAAGGATGAAGTTTCGGTACTCCTTTTGTGAAGCCTTCTTTCAAAAACTTGTAAAAAAAAGAGTGGTTTTCTGAGAGTTCCATGTCGCATGAAACGTTGCTGTTTCCTTGTGGTGTAGAGGGTCTTGCCCTTTTGGCTGCAGCATTTGCTGAACTGGCCTGTGGCCTGGTTTCTTTGTTGGTGTCGGTCTTTCAGGGCAATTCTCGGAGTGGAAGCCCTGCTGATTCATGCGTGTATGTAAATATGAGGAAAATTTTCCATGTGTGTCTGTACAGCTGAAACTTACACTTGTAATCTATGTGATTCATCAGTGAAAATTTATAAGATACAAAAATAATTGTCCAGTGTTTGATAAGGACATCTCCAACGCCGTGCATCAAATCAGCCACCCCAAACATCGGCGGAAAGTGGTAGTGGAGCCGGCCATCAACCTCGTGCACCAAATGTCCGCTCCGGGCCATCAACCTCGTGCACCAAATGTCTGCTCCAGGTCCGGCCTCCTCCACCTCCATTTGACATGATACATGCATACATAGATCAATAGCAATTTAACATATGTATAGCAAGATGCAAACATATCCAATCACAGCTAAAAAGCATCGGATCAACAAGTTTTTACATCCAACTGATCCAAAAAGAGCTGAGGATGCAAAAAGACGTCAATTTTTGCCTCCTAGTAAAGCTGTCCATTTCAAATTCTTCACTCCTCGACCGGCTCCTCCGAAGCATCCGCGTAGCGCTCCAACATGCTAGCATGATATGCTTGCACAATCTGCGCCGCATGGGATCCAAGTCTGACATCTTCATGGTCAACAACTCAACATCTTGGCATCAATCTTCTTCTCTTGGAGCTTGATCTTCTTGGCTTGCGCCTCCATGAACTTGTCAAACCTCTCGGTCTTCTTTTCCTCCTTTGCATCATTGCACTTGACGCATGCCTCCTCCTTCTTTGCCATGAAGTCCTCGAACCTCTTCGTCATCTTGGCCGTGAAGGAAATATGCCCTAGAGGCAATAATAAAGTTGTTATTTATATTTCCTTATATCATGATAAATGTTTATTATTCATGCTAGAATTGTATTAACCGGAAACTTGATACATGTGTGGATACATAGACAAAACACAGTGTCCCTAGTATGCCTCTACTAGACAAGCTCGTTAATCAAAGATGGTTAAGTTTCCTAACCATAGACATGTGTTGTCATTTGATGAACGGGATCACATCATTAGGGGAATGATGTGGTGGACAAGACCCATCCGTTAGCTTAGCATAATGATCGTTAAAGTTTTATTGCTATTGCTTTCTTCATGACTTATACATATTCCTTTGACTATGAGATTATGCAACTCCCGGATACCGGAGGAATATCTTGTGTGTTATCAAACGTCACAACGTAACCGAGTGATTATAAAGATGCTCTACATGTATCTCCGAAGGTGTTTGTTGGGTTGGCATAGATCGAGATTAGGATTTGTCACTCCGAGTATCGGAGAGGTATCTCTGAGCCCTCTCGGTAATGCACATCATGATAAGCCTTGCAAGCAATGTGACTAATGAGTTAGTTACGGGATGTGACTAATGAGTTAGTTACGGGATGATGCATTATGGAACGAGTAAAGAGACTTGCCGGTAACGAGATTGAACTAGGTACGAAGATACCGACGATCGAATCTCGGGCAAGTAACATACTGATGACAAAGGGAATGACGTATGTTGTCATTACGGTTTGACCGATAAAGATCTTCGTAGAATATGTTGGAACCAATATGAGCATCCAAGTTCCGCTATTGGTTATTGACCGGAGAGGTGTCTCGGTTATGTCTACATAGTTCTCGAACCCGTAGGGTCCGCACGCTTAACGTCCGATGACGATTTGTATTATATGAGTTATGTGATTTGGTGACCGAATGTTGTTCGGAGTCCCGGATGAGATCACGGACGTGACGAGGAGTCTCGAAATGGTCGAGAGGTAAAGATTGATATATTGGATGATAGTATTCAGACACCGAAAGTGTTTCGGAATGTGTCGGGCACATATCGGAGTACCGGGGAGGGGGGGGGGTTACCGGAACCCCCTGTGGGAAGATATGGGCCATATGAGGGAGGCACACTAGCCCACATAGGGGTGGCACGCCCCCCACAGGGAAGGAGGCCGAATAGGAATAGGAGAGGGGGCGGCGCCCCCCTTTCCTGTTGCGGAACGTAGCATGCAATTTCAAAAAAATTCCTACGCTCACGCAAGATCTATCTAGGAGATGCATAGCAACGAGAGGGGGAGTGTGTGTCCATGTACCCTCGTAGACCGAAAGCGGAAGCGTTATGTTAACGCGGTTGATGTAGTCGAACATCTTCGCGATCCAACCGATCTAGTACCGAACGTCCGGCACACGTTCAGCTCGATGACGTCCCTCGAACTCTTGATCCAGTAGAGGGTCGAGGGAGAGTTCCGTCAGCACGATGGCATGGTGGCGGCGATGGTGATGTGATCCGCGCAGGGCTTCGCCTAAGCACTACGATGCTATGACCGGAGGAGTAAACTGTGGAGGGGGGCACCGCACACGGCTAAGAGAACAACTGTTGTGCTTTGGGGTGCCCCCTTTCCCCCGTATATAAAGGAGGAGGGGAGGAGGCGGCCGGCCTAGAGGGGGCGCGCCAAGGGGGGAGTCCTACTAGGACTCCTAGTCCTAGTAGGATTCCCCTTTCCTTCTCCAAACTGGGAAAGGGGGAAAGGGAGAGGGAAAGGGGGGCGCTGCCCCCTCCCCTAGTCCAATTCGGACTCCCATGGGGGGGACACCCCTTGTGGGCGGTCCCCACTCTTTTCCATGGCCCATGAGGCCCATGATTTCCCCCGGGGGGTCCGGTAAGCCCTCGGTACTCCGGTAAAATACCCGAACCACTCGAAACCATTCCGATGTCCGAATACTATCTTCCAATATATCAATCTTTACCTCTCGACCATTTAGAGACTCCTCGTCATATCCATGATCTCATCTAGGACTCCGAACAAACTTCGGTCACCAAAACACATAACTTGTAATACAAATCGTCATCGAACGTTAAGCATGCGGACCCTACGGGTTCGAGAACTATGCAGACATGACCGAAACACATCTCCAATCAATAACCAACAGCGGAACCTAGATGCTCATATTGGTCCCTACATATTCTACGAAGATCTTTATCGGTCAAACCGCAATAACAACATACGTTATTCCCTTTGTCATCGGTCTGTTACTTGCCCGTGATTCGATCGTCGGTATCATCATACCTAGTTCA
Organism: Triticum aestivum; assembly: GCF_018294505.1. Classification (NCBI taxonomy): domain Eukaryota; kingdom Viridiplantae; phylum Streptophyta; class Magnoliopsida; order Poales; family Poaceae; genus Triticum; species Triticum aestivum. The sequence continues at coordinate 457,925,766 of NC_057802.1, forward strand.
ATCTCGTTACCGGCAAGTCTCTTTACTCGTTCCGTAATGCATCATCCTGTAACTAACTCATTAGTCACATTGCTTGCAAGGCTTATAGTGATGTGCATTACCGAGAGGGCCCAGAGATACCTCTCCGATACTCGGAGTGACAAATCCTAATCTCGATCTGTGCCAACCCAACAAACACCTTCGGAGACACCTGTAGAGCATCTTTATAATCACCCAGTTACGTTGTGTCGTTTGATATCACACAAGGTGTTCCTCCGGTATTCGGGAGTTGCATAATCTCATAGTCAGAGGAATATATATAAGTCATGAAGAAAGCAATAGCAATAAAACTTAACGATCATTATGCTAAGCTAACGGATGGGTCTTGTCCATCACATCATTCTCTAATGATGTGATCCCATTCATCAAATGACAACACGTGTCTATGGTTAGGAAACTTAACCATCTTTGATTAATGAGCTAGTCAAGTAGAGGCATACCAGGGACACTTTGTTTTGTCTATGTATTCACACATGTACTAAGTTTCCGATTAATACAATTCTAGCATGAATAACATTTATCATGATATAAGGAAATATAAATAACAACTTTATTATTGCCTCCATGCTAAAGTTATAGCATGGCACACATCAGGTCTGGTACACAGCATTGCATACATGATAGAACCTATGGCCGAGGCATAGGGAATAACTTTCATTTTCTCTGTATCTTCTGCAGTGGTCGGGCATTGAGCCCGACTCAATTTCACACCTTGTAACACACGCAAAAACCCTTTCTTTGACTGATCCATTTTGAACTTCTTCAAAACTTTATCAAGGTATGTGCTTTGTGAAAGTCCAATTAAGCGTCTTGATCTATCTCTATAGATCTTGATGCTCAATATATAAGCAGCTTCAGCGAGGTCTTTCATTGAAAATTTCTTATTCAAGTATCCTTTTACGCTATCCAGAAATTCTGTATTATTTCCAATCAACAATATGTCATCCACATATAATATTAGAAATGCTACAGAGCTAGTTGGAAATATGCCCTAGAGGCAATAATAAAATGGTTATTATTATATTTCCTTGTTCATGATAATTGTCTATTGTTCATGCTATAATTGTATTAACCGGAAACCGTAATACATGTGTGAATACGTAGATCACAATATGTCCCTAGTGAGCATCTAGTTGACTAGCTCGTTGATCAATAGATGGTTGTGGTTTCCTGACCATGGACATTGGATATCGTTGATAACGGGATCACATCATTAGGAGAATGATGTGATGGACAAGACCCAATCCTAAGCATAGCACAAGATCGTGTAGTTCGTTTGCTAAGAGCTTTTCTAATGCCAAGTATCATTTCCTTGGACCATGAGATTGTGCAACTCTCGGATACCATAAGAATGCTTTGGGTGTATGAAACGTCACAACGTAACTGGGTGACTATAAAGGTGCACTACAGGTATCTCCGAAAGTGTCTGTTGGGTTGGCACAAATCGAGACTGGGATTTGTCACTCCGTATGACGGAGAGGTATCTCTGGGCCCACTCGGTAATGCATCATCATAATGAGCTCAATGTGACTAAGGAGTTAGCCACGGGATCATGCGTTACGGAACGAGTAAAGAGACTTGCCAGTAATGAGATTGAACGAGGTATGGGGATATCGACGATCGAATCTCGGGCAAGTAACATACCGATGGACAAAGGGAATTGTATACGGGATTGATTGAATCCCTGACATCGTGGTTCATCTGATGAGATCATCGTGGAACATGTGGGAGCCAACATGGGTATCTAGATCCCGCTGTTGGTTATTGGCCGAAGAGATGTCTCGGTCATGTCTGCATGGTTCCCGAACCCGTAGGGTCTACACACTTAAGGTTCGGTGACGCTAGAGTTGTTATGGGAAATTGTATGTGGTTACCGAAGGTTGTTCGGAGTCCTAGATGAGATCCGGACGTCACAAGGAGTTCCGGAATGGTCCGGAGGTGAAGATTTATATATGGGAAGTCCAGTTTCAGTCACCGGAATGGTTTCGGGGGTTATCGGTATTGTACCGGGACCACCGAAAGGTGTCCGGGGGTCCATCGGGTGGGGCCACCTGCCCCGGAGGACTTAATGGGATGAATATGGGAGGGAACCAGCCCCCTAGTGGTCTGGTGCACCCCCCAAGGGCCCAAGGCGCCTAGGATTGGAAACCCTAGGGGAGGGGGCGCCTCCCACCTTGCTTGGGGGGCAAGTCTCCCCCTCCTGGCCGCCGCCCCCCTCTAGATGCATCTAGGGGGGCCGACCCCCTCTTCCCTTCCCCCTATAAATAGTGGGGGGGGGGAGGGCAGCCGCACCCTTTCCCCTGGCGCAACCCTTCCACCCTCCAACTCCTCCTCCGTAGTGCTTGGCGAAGCCACTACAAAAAAAAGACACTTCCGTGATGATACGTGTTTGTCACAGTAGGTCACATTTTATGTCATGCATGTACATCCACGACAAATTTATGACAGAATCAAGATAGTCATACCTGTGCTGTCGTAGAAGTGTTCCATGGCATTACCAAAATTATCATCACGGAAGTGTCCACTTCCATGACAATAAATCGCGCGTCATGGAAGTGCTTTCGTCAAGGGTGACCGACACGTGGCATCCACCGTAACGGTACGCCGTTAAGCTATCGGGTCCGGTTTTGGATCCGATAACCCGCTAACAGCCCGGACCAATGAGGATTTTCCACGTGTAAAATTCTCATTGGCCGGAGGAAACACGTGTTGGCTCACCGTTGGGACAGATGTCATCCATTCATTGGACAGGAGGCGCCTATGATACGTCAACACGTGGCACGGCCCAACAGAGGCCCATTCTGGTGAAAAGGCCGGCCCGTTTGACTTGGTCAAAAGGTAACGGGCCGGCCCACGGAAAGCCTGTTAACGGCCTGTTCGTATATAGCCCATTTACGGCCCGCTAACTCACGAGCCGTTACGGCCTATCCGAATTAAGCCCAGTAGCTTCATCTGGGCCTTCCAATATGATTCCAGCCCATTGTAACTTCCGGGCCATGTATGGCCCATGATGTCTTTCGGCCCATACGAGACCATTTGTAACTCTTGGCCCATTAACGGCCCGTGGTGAATCTGGCCTGCAATGAACAATGTACCCCTTTATACCCATTAACGGCCCATTATTCCATTGGGCCATTTCCAACCCGTGTTATCTTTAGGCCTTCTCAGGGCCCATTTTGTAGGGGAACGCAGCAGAAAACAAAAATTTTCCGACCTACGCACCAGCCCAGGACCACTATGGAGACTGCATACATGGTTTGATCTTTTTCGTTACCGACTCGTAGCACAGCGGGAAATAGAGTCGATGATGATCGGCGGTGCAGATCCCCGCAGCTAGGATTTACAACCTCCCAACCGCGAGGATGTATACCCTCATCTGCTCCTCAGACAGCCCTCCGGGAGGCGGTCGAACAGCCCCCCGGACGGTGTCGCGGACAGCCCTTCGGGAGGACCTTCGAAACTCGAACAGTCACTCGGACAGCCCTTCGGGAGGACCTTCGAAACACGGACGGTAACACGGACAGCCCTTCGGGAGGCACTCACGAACTAAGACCGAAACTACGATCTCTCTACAGAGTTGCACACATACGGTGTCATCTATCCGGTAGGGCTTCGCCGTCCAGAACTAGTTCCTGCCGGAACCCAGACAGCCTTACGGCTCTACGAAACTCTTTTCGTGGGAGGGAGAGAAGAAGCCAGATAATGCATGACATGTGTATGAGAGCAAGGGATGAGTGTGGAGGGATGCCCCTCCACCTCTATTTATAGGAAATCCCAAGGGGGTAGGGTAGTTTCACAAAAAACCCAAAATGCACATGAATGAAGTCCTTCCACAAGGACCTAGGAGTGAAACCAAGGAACAAGAGGGTCCCCAAGGGGGGATACCCCTTGTGGCCGGCCACACCCCCATGAGGGGCCCAAAAAATGGCTCCTATCCATCCATGTCATCCCCAAGATTTTTTGGAACAAAGCCCCAAAAGGTGGCTTTCCATAAAGTAACCATAAAGCTGATTTTCACTATTCACGACGACATTTTTCAGCGTCTGATCGAACTGAAAATATTTATGTGGGCTAAGAACATTTCCAGTACCCACTAAAATGATTTTCAACGCGTTCCGAAACAATTCCGGTTTTAGTGATTTTCATCTGCGAAACGCATCTGAAGTGGCTCCGGCAGCTCCGGAACATTTCCGGTTTTTATCTCAGAAAATTCCAAAAAGCTTCCAGAATGATTCTGGCATCCTCCAAGAATTATCAGGCATGTGCCGAAACCAATTTGACTTAATGGTGTATCCCGAAACAACTTTTCGGTATCATCGAAACTTATCCGATGACCTCTCTCTGCGGTACGATTCCGCTGTCCGAAACTTTTCGGTGTCCGAAACTTTTTCGGTGATTTTCTCTCAGACTCTCTGTCTAGTATTCAGCAGATAGATGACCCTTAAGCGTGTGACCCTATAGGTTCGGTGAAGTATAGACATGACCCGGAACCCCTTCCGATCAATGATCAACATCGGAGCCGTGGACACCCATATTGACCCCTATACCCACATGAATAAATATTCGAGTGAACCTCCAGTTGCCGTGTGCTATTCCTGTTGCTTCGCGATATGTTACAAATACCCGAGGTGAGACATGTTGGCATTCCCGTGGATCAACAACTTGTCCACTATGCTAGTTACCTCGTTACCGGTATTGTTCTCTTTTCTCGTTATCGTGTTCCGGCATCCCCGTGATCAAATCACAAAGTGTCTGGCCAGACGATGATGGATACCATAACACCGAGAGGGCCCAGAGATATCTCTCCATCGTCGAAGGAGCAAATCCCAATCTTGAGCCATCAAGTTACTTGACACACTTTTCCATGAACCCGTAAGCCGCCGTAATAGCCACCCATTTACGGATGACGTTTAACAAACCCCAAAGTTCATGAAGCAAGCATGAAGAAACTCGATACTCTCATGGTCTAAGGAATCATGCAAACGTTAACCATCTCTGTGTTATGTACCAATAAACTTGTGAGGAATGAATCTCATAGCATAACATCAATCCGGGTCGATTCAACACAAATGTTCTCTTAACATTGTGCCCTCAAAGTTGCTGGCATAGACATGCCCATGACCAGGAAAACAGAATCATCATGCAACACTTGAGCTATTCTTAGAGGCCAGACTAGGAATACTTCTTACCGTTTATTATTCCACACGTGCATATGAGTCTTCCTCCGAGCCTCGTGGATATTGCAGACTCGAGAATCATTGCAGTTATAGCATGGAACATAAACATAATTATGAACTCGGAGATAAATAATATCATTTATTATTGCCTCTAGGGCATATCTCCTACAGACTCCCACTTGCACTAGAGTCAATAATCTAGCTTATGCTAATGCACTTCACACCTGTGGCACACCGGTGTAAATATGCTTCGCTTGTGGTATAGCCTGATGTCCAACGGATCTGACGACTTCAGTTCCGTGTGTATCTTTGCATGTCCTCGCATTTTCACGTTTTCACAAAATTCATATTTTGTGTGGACTTGGCTTTGTATGTATGTGAATCACAGGTCGAACCTGGATTCCTCAGACTGAGTTATGGAGCAACTACCTGCAGTAGTGTCCCATTGTCAAAAGCCATCTTGGAACTATACTAAGTTCATGAATGAACTATATGATTCAACATCTTCTTTGTCGCTTCTAAAGCGTCAACATACTTAGCCCTTGTTATAGAATTCTCCACAGTAACTAGTTTGAACAAATTCCAACTAACTATGCCACCACATTGTGTGTTACACAAAACCCTTAATTTAAATCGAAAATCGCATGGAGAAAAGATGAAGACTCTATCGATGTAACATTTTACAACGAACTCTTCATGATCTCTGCTTGCGAGAAAACCATGTCATCAGTACTTACTCTAGTACTCTGTGACATCTTTCACTGTTGTCCCATGATTAGTAATTTGATCACTTTGGTATCCATACTCGCAACACCTTGGGAGTATCGGACATATCTGGTTGTTTTACATACCATGGAATACATGATTAATCCAAACACAAAAGTGTGTGGAATCATGTATTTTACACATCAGTGTTTTGGGACACCGAGTCTTGCAAAAACTCTTTCCATGTGACTTTGGCAAGAATCACTCCTTGGCGTTTTAAATGCTAAAAGGTTTTAGCATATTGTCAATATGTATTCATTTCTTAGCCCCATTAGGTAAATCTATCTCCATATATCATCATGCCTAATATTGAGGCTATTTAGCCTAAGCACTTCATCGAAAAACTATTTTCAAATGAAGTCCTAATTTGTGTCAAGAAATTTATTTCCAATTACCAATGTGCCAAGCACATAAGGTTTTTAGAAATATTATTATGCTCCCACTTACTTTCTTGAATTACAAGCATCTTCGTTACCCATTGATGAAGTCAAAACCCCTTTGACCATTTCATCAAAACACGAAGATTCCAACTCCATTTTGCTCTCTTCTGTCCATTGCTGGAACTCTGAAGTTTGCATACCTACTAGCATCCTCTGGATCGACAAATTACTTTGGACTGTATCATATACAAGTCCTAGCTTTCATTTCCATCAGATGGAAATCCTTTTATCATCCATGTTTCATATCTCATGATTGAAATATGTATTAATTGCTAGTTCAACCCGAACCGACTTTAAGCATCGCTACGATGAAAACAACCTCATCGTAGTCAACTCTTGAACTTGTTATTTCAACAAGTCGAGCATTATGGATAAAACATTTTATCCGTATCAGTTTTAAGTTCCATAAATATTCGTTAGACTCTAAGTCTTCCGAAAGGTGTATCAAGGTTTTAATCTTGAATCACTTATATGGAAACTAACTCGGGTTGTATTGGCATTTAGCCAATTCCGGAGTCAGGGCCCATCAACGCTTCCTTGTGTATCGTAGGTATAATGTTGTCTAACAACAATATCTCGTTTGCGCACCTGAGAGGTTTGCACGAGCCTTGCCTACGTGGTTCAGCTGCAAGTTCGACCGAAGTTCATACATTTTATTGTAGAGACTTCTGTATCAGTCGCAGTAGGAAACTCTGGAATTTCTTCCAAGGTCTCTTTCCTTTGATCTGATGAAGATACTGTTTATCTCGTCGAGTTGCACTATTCTCCCACTCACCTTTTAGAAAGAACCATTCTCTTTAAAAGCACACCGTTTCGCGGCAAAACTATTTGCCTCGGTATAGTGAGGGAGGAATACCCAACATTTTGGTATAACCTACAAAATAGCACTTGTCTGATTTGGAATAGGTTTGTAACCTTTTACACAAGCCCCATATTCCAAATGTTAAGAAAAGATATAACATGGTTGGGCGTACGATACCATGGCTTCATTTCAACAGACCCGATGTAGCTCTTTTCAGTGTAAAAGCCGCAGTCTCTAAAGCATCACTTTAAAAGGGATAATGGCAAATTTATTTATGTCATCTTTGACCTTACCATGTCATAAATGGTTTGATTACATCTCCACGGACTTTCCACTTGCAGTGGTGTTCCGGGAGGTGCAAGTTTATGAAACCCCTTTCACAACTCATCAGACATTCGCTAAACATGTAACTCAAATATTCCTTTGTGCAATCAAATTGCAGAAACATAATTTTCTTGTTACAATAACTTCTACTTCATTTTTGAGAACCTTTCGAATGATTTCAAAAGATCCAGACTTACGTCTCATCAAGTAAATATCCATATATCTACTTGAGTCATTTCTGAAGATAAATAAATCCACCACTAACAACACTTATCGGACTACACACATCAAATGTATGATCACTAATAAGTTTGTTGTTCGTTCCTTATGGCCTGTGAACGGTATTTTAGTTACTTCACTTTTAGGAGGAAAGTTGCAAGTGTCAGATGATTCAAAATCAAAAAGACTTTAAAATCCATCATAATGGAATTTTCCATGCGGGTTTCTCCAATGTGACCAAATGTAGTGCCACACTTGTGTGGTATTCTTTTAGTCTTGCGACATTTAGCGTCAGTGTTATGGATGTATCATATTACCCTCAATATTCATAACATACGTCCCATCGATGATGGAAGTATGGCCCTTATGTTATTCATAATACTTAACAACAATTGTTGTTTTTATGAACAACTCTTTTGCAACAAAGATTGTGCAATGGGCTAGAGTGTATGAAACTCTAAAATGAATTATGAAAAGTAAACCCAGAGGTATTGTATTATTATCAATATTCATAACATACATCTCATTCATAATGAAAGTATGACCCTTGTGTTATTCATAACATCGAACATAAAAAGTTCTCTTATGAACAACCTTCTTGCAAGATGCCTTATGCAATGGGATAGAGTTTGTAAAACTCTAAATGAATTATGAAAATAAATACAGACGACAATACACCGATGGAAGGTATAGTAACATTTACTATGTTCCCTGTGTATACCTTAACCTCATTTCTAGCTAGTCTTTCATGCCATAGTAGTTCTTACATCGAGTTGCAACATAATGCAGTCGAGCGGGCATTTTTGTGATGAACTCACAATACCCAAGAATTAGTGATTAACATGTTTAACCATAATTCGCAAGAACTATATCTTTGACCAGCCTTCTATACATCAAAAACTTGTATGACATTCATACATGAGCTGGATATTCCAGTCTTCTTTCCTTTTGCCTTTATACTTCTAGCAGTTTAACTTTTAGTATTTCTCCTACTCTCAGAAGAAGCACCCAACTTAAGAGTGGCATTAGCCCCAGACTTCCTAGGCGTGTAAGTCATACTAACACCCTTTGGACACTTCCTTTCTCTTTAAGTTGTTGTTTTATTCACCTTTCATTATATGACAGGCGTTCTTCTGGATCCCTTTCCCAACAGTCAAATGCATAGTAAACACTTTTACTAATACTTGCAAACAAACATTGCTTTGTTTGTATCTGAAAATAATTTTCAGTTCCATGAATATCATATAACTATCCCAACTTTCGAAGTTTGGGTTTCATGGAAGCAAACATATTCCACTTGACCGTAACAGAATTCTAGCTTTTGGATCAAAGGACGAGAGTCACATGATCCATAGCATTAGCGGGAGGATACGGAAAGCATGCGATAGGACAAAGTCCTTCTCGGCACTTTTGAGGACAATCCTCATATTACGTTACCAATCGTAAAGTTTTAACCAGATATTTAACAGCTATTCAATTTTAACAGGGAAAGTGGAATCGCGAGCCATTATTCTACAACTATTATGCAATAAACACTTAGACAGTGTTCATAATTAATTGCACTGAGAATTAAACATGTTAATTCAACAGTGCGCTCCCACTCAAATCGATATCTCTCATAATTGATTTAGAGTGATTCAAGATCCATATTTCTATTCGATGCCATTGACGGGTTCATCACTGATGACACGAATTTCAATCGGTAGGCCAACTTGCCGATCACATCTCTATGTGATTCTTGTTCATCTTTCGATGGGCGTGTTCCGAGCTCAGGACTCTCCTTCCTGAACGTCAAAGACAACCAAGTGATCTTGCTGCGAGGTCTGACCTCACCCGCCTCATTCCTCTCGATTCGTTCGTGCTCATGTGTACATGGCGCACCCCGAAAAGATACGAATTTCAGACGGTGCTACACTTGGGTGAACACTAACTACTTTGATATTTTAAGTGAGAGATCACCCTAATAAAAAGCGACTACCGCGCAATCAAGAAGGGTGCATCATAAGGGATAAACATCTCAGGCAATTCATAATAGCATGATATGGTATAGCCCTTTCTGACGGAGAAGTATTTCATTTCTTCGTCTTCGGCATTCGCGTCGGTGTTCACCTTCGCGAAGATTGCCACCACCTTGTCGATGCACCAGATAATATTGCTATCTCTATAGCTAACAAAATAATGCATTACAACAAGGTTGACACGCAGGTCATTAAAGTGCAATCATATGGCTCCAGCCATCATGCCGAATCGTGACACGCAGGTCATGTTAATCAAATTACATCATATAGTCATCTCATACATAATCGAATTAGTATGAGCACTGCTATACCACATCACATGCACATCCTGCAAAACCAAGTTAGACGCCTCTAATCGGTTTATGCAAAATTTATTTTACGTGGCTTCTAAGGTTTTGACTTAAACCGCAGCTACCAACATTTTATCATCAAGTATGATTATTCAGGTTGCTAGATTAACATCTCGGGGTGTATGAAACACGGGATAATTAAATCTCGAGCCCCATACTAAACTTCATCATACGCATGACCCCCGTGCAGATCATATCTGCAATGCCCTTTCATCTGCGAATTTCATCTTTCTTTTGACTACGGCAGAACCCAAAGAACTGATAGCACTTCCATGATCAATCAGGATCACGGATTGCCAGAACTTTGTCAAATTCCACCATGCTGTCTCGAGATTGAGCAAACGCAAATTCTAGGGAAGCAACAAGAACCTCGGGTAACAGATTTCATCTGTCACCCGCATAAATAATTTTCAGCAATAGATCTCATCTACTACCTAATTATATTATGCAATACCCATACATCTCCATGTATTCTAGATCGAAACCTGCATCTACGCATAGCACGGATCTTGATGCCACTGTAAGGGAACGCAGCAGAAAACAAAAAATTTCCGACCTACGCACCAGCCCAGGACTACTATGGAGACTGCATACATGGTTTGATCTTTTTCGTTACCGACTCGTAGCGCAGCAGGAAGTAGAGTCGATGACGATCGGCGGTGCAGATCCCCGCAGCTAGGGTTTACAACCTCCCAACCGCGAGGATGTATACCATCATCTGCTCCTCAGACAGCCCTCCGGGAGGCGGTCGAACAGCCCCCCGGACGGTGTCGCGGACAACCCTTCGGGAGGACCTTCGAAACTCGAACGGTCACTCGGACAGCCCTTCGGGAGGACCTTCGAAACTAGGACGGTCACACGGACAGCCCTTCGGGAGGCACTCACGAACTAAGACCGAAACTACGATCTCTCTACAGAGTTGCACACATACGGTGTCATCTATCCGGTAGGGCTTCGCCGTCCAGAACTAGTTCCTGCCGGAACCCAGACAGCCTTACGGCACTACGAAACTCTTTTCGTGGGAGGGAGAGAAGAAGCCAGATAATGCATGGCATGTGTATGAGAGCAAGGGATGAGTGTGAAGGGATGCCCCTCCACCTCTATTTATAGGAAATCCCAAGGGGGTAGGGTAGTTTCACAAAAAACCCAAAATGCACATGAATGAAGTCCTTCCACAAGGACCTAGGAGTGAAACCAAGGAACAAGAGGGTCCCCAAGGGGGGATACCCCATGTGCCCGGCCACACCCCCATGAGGGGCCCAAAAAATGGCTCCTATCCATCCATGTCATCCCCAAGATCTTTTGGAGCAAAGCCTCAAAAGGTGGCTTTCCATAAAGTAACCATAAAGCTGATTTTCACTATTCACGACGACATTTTTCAGCGTCTGATCGAACTGAAAATATTTATGTGGGCTAAGAACATTTCCAGTACCCACTAAAATGATTTTCAACGCGTTCCGAAACAATTCCGGTTTTAGTGATTTTCATCTGCGAAACACATCTGAAGTGGCTCCGGCAGCTCCGGAACATTTCCGGTTTTTATCTCAGAAAATTCCAAAAAGCTTCCAGAATAATTCTGGCATCCTCCAAGAATTATCAAGCATGTGCCGAAACCAATTTGACTTAATGGTGTATCCCGAAACAACTTTTCGGTATCATCGAAACTTATCCGATGACCTCTCTCTGCGGTACGATTCCGCTGTCCGAAACTTTTTCGGTGATTTTCTCTCAGACTCCCTGTCTAGTATTCAGCAGATAGATGACCCTTAAGCGTGTGACCCTATAGGTTCGGTGAAGTATAGACATGACCCGGAACCCCTTCCGATCAATGATCAACATCGGAGCCATGGACACCCATATTGACCCCTATACCCACACGAATAAATATTCGAGTGAACCTCCAGTTGCCGTGTGCTATTCCTGTTGCTTCGCGATATGTTACAAATACCCGAGGTGAGACATGTTGGCATTCCCGTGGATCAACAAATTGTCCACTATGCTAGTTACCTCGTTACCGGTATTGTTCTCTTTTCTCGTTATCGTGTTCCGGCATCCCCGTGATCAAATCACAAAGTGTCTGGCCAGACGATGATGGATACCGTAACACCGAGAGAGCCCAGAGATATCTCTCCATCGTCGGAGGAGCAAATCCCAATCTTGAGCTATCAAGTTACTTGACACACTTTTCCATGAACCTGTAAGCCGCTGTAATAGCCACCCATTTACGGATGACGTTTAACAAACCCCAAAGTTCATGAAGCAAGCATGAAGAAACTCGATACTCTCATGGTCTAAGGAATCATGCAAACGTTAACCATCTCTGTGTTATGTACCAATAAACTTGTGAGGAATGAATCTCATAGCATAACATCAATCCGGGTCGATTCAACACAAATGTTCTCTTAACATTGTGCCCTCAAAGTTGCTGGCATAGACATGCCCATGACCAGGAAAACAGAATCATCATGCAACACTTGAGCTAGTCTTAGAGGCCAGACTAGGAATACTTCTTACCGTTTATTATTCCACACGTGCATATGAGTCTTCCTCCGAGCCTCGTGGATATTGCAGACTCGAGAATCATTGCAGTTATAGCATGGAACATAAACATAATTATGAACTCGGAGATAAATAATATCATTTATTATTGCCTCTAGGGCATATCTCCTACACATTTATTCTTGGGCTCATTTCCAGAATTCGGTTACTTACGGCCCGTCATTGGCCTTTTCTCCCTGTGGGCCAAATTCAGCCCGCGGTTACAATCGGCCCGTTACTCCGTTGGGCCGTTTTCATAACGTCATCAAATACGGTCGATTAACGACAGCCTGTTATTGTCGGCCCATGAATGGACAATTCCAAATCTAGCCCGTTTACGGCCCATAATGCGGTCTGTTATTGGCCCATGTTTGGCCTATCGATCATACGGCACATAGAAGGCCCATTGATGCTACGGCCCGTAGAAGGCCCATTGATGCTACTGCCCGTAGAAGGCCCATTGATGCTATGGCCCGTAGAAGGCCCATTCTTTCTATGGCCCTAAGAAGGCCCATTGTTTCTACGGCCCGTAGGAGGCCCATGGTAACTACAGTAAATATGTAGCCCATGGTTATTGTGGCCTAGTTTTAAAAAATAGGTTATTGCGGCCACTAGCAAACCGCGGAAAAAGAACGGCACCGAGTACAAGCAAACAAATAAACAAGACAACAAGGAAATAAATAAGCAAGCAACTTACGCTAGGCTATCATGGCTATTACACATATTACATCCACTGGGCATCAAAGTTCGCCACCAGTGCAAATATAGGGAACAAAGCAGCATATCATATACACTGGTTGTCAAAGTTGGCGACCAGTGCAAATAAACGCCGCAACAAAACAAGTCTAGAACTGAAACCACTTCAGAAGAGCTCAAGAAACAATATCCTGGGTACCCATAATGCTGGCAAGATGCTTAGCAAGCTTATTAACTTTCTCTTGTTTGGCTCTTAAATCCTCCAGCACTTGTTGTTGCACCAGAAAGTATGCATCTCAATTCTGCAGGGACTTCCTCAGTCCTTCGGCTTCCTGTCGCATAACATCTGATCGATGTCTTTCAACTTGAAGTTGAGACTCAAGAAGCCGAACTGATTCAGGCAGCGAGTTCGAAGAGCTGGTGCCAGCAGTAGTAGCCAGTAACTCGAACACTACATCAAGACAGGACTTTGGGGTTGTCTCAATGTCTTCAATATAGTTTTTATCAGCTTTCTTGGAGACCAACAAGGATGTCTCACTATCTTGAACCTTATCTGCATTACTTCCTTTACCATTGCATAACGGGGTACTCTTCTCCCATATTTTATCCGCGTTCTAAAAGAGAAACAAACAAACACATCACAGGTTTACAATGTAGCATATGAAACTCATTTTGGTAAACCAGTTTAGTAGTAAGGTGGACAGGATAACAGCATGAAACAAACATATATCTATGTAGTATGGTCACTGTATGGTCTATATCATTCTAGTTTATGTTGCCAAATCAAGATAGATACAGTCTGAATCATATCTATTTAAGACAAAGCAGCATAGACAGAATATAAGTGCGGGAAACTACACAGCAATAACAACACTTGTAATGTGCATGGCATGAGAACATAACTGTTTATTCAATTGAAACTAAAATCAACATAGAGCAAGTTACAACAGCAAACACATTAAAGAAACAGGTTTAAAACATACCTGTTGCGCCATTGGAGTTTCAATTGCATCCTTCAATTTGAAATTAGTTGGTATGAGTAAATACAGTGATGCAAGAGCAAAGTAGTATGAACCATAGCTACGGAACCTGACCTGAGAACAATTCTTCTTCTGCTTTAAGTGTTGACTTGGGGTTCGGAGTGGTGGTCCTCGTGCTTTGGGACTGCAGTTGCCTTACTAACTGCTCGTGTTTGGGTGCTCTGTGGTGGAGACGGTGCTGTGTCAACTGGTACTGGGTTACTATCTGCTGGGGTTGGGGTTAGAAGGGGTGTAGCTGGTTCTCTGTCCAACTGGGCAGGGGTACAATCTGCGTGAGTCTGAGTTATGTGTGGTGGGGCTGGTTCTTGGGCAAGTACAATCGTGGTTCTATCTACATCGACAGGTAGCACAATCTTTTCTGAAGACCGTGTTTTTACTCCCACAGATACTGCCATCACCCCTCCAATTGAAATGGCTGATAAACAAGAAAAGTAATTGAATGTACAGACATTGTAAGATAGACAGGTACAATGGATAGTAGGGAAGAAAACAGGGCATGAAATAATTCACATTTATGTTGTCTAACCAAACAGAATAGCAGGACATAATTTCACATATATGATGGCTAATTAAACAGGATAGCATGATACAATTTCAAATGTATGATGACTAACTAAACAGGATAGAATGACATAATTCAAAATATGATGACTATGTAAACAGGATGAGATGATATAACTATATTATGTCTTTAGAAAATGTGTTGGCATGCCATAATTCAGATACATGCTGTCTATGTAAACATCTTGGCATGATATAATTCAAATATATGATTTATATACTAAGCAAGTGAGCAGAGGGCAATCGCATATATGATGTGTCAACTAAGGAGATAACATTCAATATTGTGCATATGATGTAAAAACTAAGCATTGCAATACAACATATGCATGATATGAGTAATATAACCCTGCCAAGTTTGAGCATACACCTCAGGGGGATAATAGGACTGGTCATCTACCTCTGAATCCGCCTCTGAAGAGCTATTTGTAACCAGCAAGATATCTGCTTCAGCAGGTAGCATTGTCTGCTCTGAAGACCTTGTTTTCACTCCAGATTTCTCCATCACCAATTCAAATGGCTGATGCATAGGAAGAGGAGTTGAATATACAAACATTGTCGACAAATGCAACGAGAAATACAAAAAAAGGACGGCATGATATAATTCACATATATGACGCTTGGCAAAATAGCATGGCATTGCATAATTCACATATATAATGCCTTGCAACAAGATAGCATTGCATAATTCACATATATAATGTCTTGCAACAAGATGGCATCGCATAATTCACATATATGGTAATTAGACACTAAACAGGTGGCATTCACACAAAGCATGTCTAAACTAAGCAATTGACATAGCAATGCAAGATACCATACGCACGATATGAGCAACATAACCCTGCTAAGTTAGAGCATGCACCTCGGGGGGGGGGGGGGGAATAGGACTGGTCATCTGTCTCTGAATCCTCCTCTAAGGAGCTATCCGTAACCAGCAAGACATGCGCTTCGTCAGATAGCATTGTCTGCTCTGAAGACCTTGTTTCCACTTCAGATTTTTCCATGACCGTGCCGAATGGCTAATGCACAGGAAGAGTAATTGAATGTACTAAAATTGTTGACAAATTTAACACGTAATAAAAAAATGATGGCATGATATAATTCACATATAAGATGACTGGCTAACTAGGGTGGCATTGCAAAATTCACATATATGATGCCTGGCTAAACAAGATGGCATTGCATGATTCACATATACAATAAAGAAACTAAACAGATGGCATTGACACAAAGCATGTCTAAACTATGCAGATGATATATTTGATGTATCCAGTAAGCAATGCAAGGCACCATATGCATGATATTACCAACATCAGCATGCCAAGTTAGAGCGAAGACCTCATGGGGTAAATAGGAGTGGTCTTCTCCTTCTGAATCCCCCTCAGAACAGTTATCTTCCTCTTGATTACGATCCGAAATGGGTGGAGGGGGGGGGCTGCCTTTGCGCCCACCATGGAGCGATGTCTGCATGAAATTTTATTGCCACGCAAGGCTCGTCTCTTTTGCTCTACATGTTCAGTTCCATTGTGTACAATAACTGACATGCATAGGAATAAAACATAGTGCGATTATGTAAGGAGTGCATGCACAAATCCAGAGTGATGGTAGCAAGCTGTGGATAGACCCAAAACCAATGATAGCAGGCAGATAACAGCTTTAGCTAAAAAATACAGATAATGGCTCCTTTAATGTTTGTTTGCACCCAACATGAAACTCATAGTAGACAACCGAGATTAACTAGATAGTACTGATTGCTGCCCCAATATGTACCCCACAACCATTTAAAAACTCAAGTTTCAGCATTAATTTGGACCTGACTCGGAGTCTAATAGGTGAACACGATGATAAAGTAGCATGTCATCATATTAAGCGATGCATAACATAAGCAGACACGGAAGAGTGCGACCTCTCTTGCGGACCCGTGTAGTCCTCAAGGTCATCTGCTCAGTTGATGATGGTAATGCAGTTATTGTGGCTGCCGACGGCGGGGAAGAAGATCTGAGGCGACGAAAGACAGTCTGGAGAGCGGATCCCTGCTGTGGTGAACCCTTCCGTTGTTGGAGCAGCTGAGCTGGGGTGGAACACAGCGCAGCAGGAGCAGGACAAACCACACAAGGTTTTCTTTGACACATATCTGTAACAGAAGTAATTGTGTAAGGGCTTGTGTGAATTTGAGGATTCTAACAATGCAGGGATAGGAAATAGACAGGAATAGGATAGGAATGCACGTGCAAAACAGAGAATTTAAAAACACAGGATTTCTGCCAATCTGGGTGTTTGATTCACAACAATTGGAAGATGACAGGATGCAAAAAAGCATGGTGAGATTAAGTCAAACCACAAGAAAATGTACGGTTATAATGCTATTATGCTACTATCTCTTAGTCTTGTGCTTCATGAATAGGAATTTGAAAAGGAGGACAAGTGGAAATTAAAATTCCTACGATTTTTCTTTCAAGGAGACACTAAAGGAACAAATCCCACAGTTTTCCTTTGCTCCATTCCTTTGAACCAAATTCATGAATAGTAGTACCATAGGAAACTTTCCAATTCCTATGTTTTTCCTTCACTTTTCTTTTCAAGCACTGGCGATTCTAGTAGGCAGGCTTGAGCAAGGAAAAGCCTACACTCAAAAAATGTTTTTGTGCTACTTCTAGTACTTTGGACCCAGGCCACTGCCCTACTAGCTCAACTCCCAGGCCCATTGACAAATGCATAGCTCAAATGTGCAAAGATTAATAATGATGGCGTTCAAGAGAGTCCATCACAGATACCTAAGTTGCCCGGTACCTCACTGCTTGTCATATAGTAGGAGAAACTAATCGTATTTCACGTTACTGCGTGTGCTCAGTGGACAATATATATAACATGTAGAGTAAAAAAGAGATGCAGCAAGTGTACAACCTCTTTGGCGAAGCCATGTCGATCTCAGCGTGATTGGGTTGGTCGGTGAGGATGATCCGGCTGACTTGGCTGTCGGAGGAGGGGAAGAAGATCTTAGGTGTCTGGAGATGGTGCCCGGGGTACTGCTCCGCTGTGATGGAGGGTTTCATCATTGGAGCAGCTCCGGTGAGTTGTACGACGCCGAGGCTGAAGCAGGACAAGAGAGACAACGTTAACCTGAGTGGAATTCTAATATCATATCCAATAGATGACGTAAAATACATAACCACAAAGTGCTAGATGTAAAATACATCAGCCGCTCATCTCTGAACTTAACTGTCAAAACTGAATTTAACTATCGAAACTGAACTTAACTGTCGAAACTGAATTTTTCTGTCAAAACTGAACGCACTAGTAGCAGAAAAGCAGTAGTAGTAGCAGCAGCAGCGCGTGTGAGAGCCGGGGCAGCTGGTCGTGTAGCAGCATCAGGTGAGGCTACCCTGAGCCGCCAGCCACCACCGGCCAAACAGCCGCCCCCTGCCGCCCGCGGCTGGCGGTGCGCTGCCCCGAAACCACTCCCCACCGCCGGTCCGCCGCCGCCCCGGCCATCCCTCTAGGACCCCCGTGCCGAGCTTTTTCTCCGGCGATCCCCACGCCGCTGCCCCACCACCACCGGCGACCACCGCCCCACCCTGAACCCTAAGATAGATACTGGGGTACCTCTCCAGCGAGCCCCCCTCCCCGCTGCGGCTGGTTCTTCCTTAACTCCGGCGAGCCCCCCCACCCCCTGAAAATTGACTGACCCGAAAGTCGATTCAGTCGAATGAAGTGTAGCTAAATCGGAGCAGCATCGCAAGCAAGAGCAAGAGCAAGAGCAGACCAAGCAGGGGACCGAGAGCAAGAGCAGAGCAGCAGCGCGAGCGAGAGCTAAAGCAGCAGCAGCCCCTAATAATGTGTACGTCGCCGCCGAGGGAGCGACGCCGTGGAGGAAGTGGCAGGCGACGCCGCCGTGGATGGAGCCGCGCCGTGTCGGCTCGGGACCGAGCGGCTGCAGCACCGTGAGATCGAATCAAGAAGAAAATGCGGCGATTAGTGTACAACCTCTTTGGTGGCGCCGATTAGGCTTTATCTTCATCCGAGGAAACGGTGATGATGATGCACTTTCGTGGTTCAGGTGAAGTCAGCGGTGTGGGAATGGAGGGGCACGAAAGACGAGGGGAACTCGGGCAGCTCCTTGAGGTGGAGGACGGGGTGGCTGAACCGGCGGGACGATGAGATCGACGACGGATCCTCATCCGGTACGGTGCATGAGGACGTCGAGGTGTTTGCTGTGGACGACGTCGTCGGGGAAGAGGCTCCGGCTGGTGGCAGACGGAGGAGGGCGTGGGGGCTTCGCGGGTTTTGCGGCCCTTTGGTGTACGAATGGGTGGCGGATGGGATGGAGTGGGACCCATGGCTTAGGGATGCGTTTGGTCCGAATGTCGGGGTAAGTTTATGAAAATTACCCCACCGATTTGAGCTAGGCGGTTCTTTCGGTTCAGGGTATCACGGGTATTTCCCGGTGTTGATTTCACAGGAGGTGGGAGTTTTCGCATGCGGTTTGTAATTTTGGAATGCAAGGCGCGGTTTTGAAGATGGAGGGAGTTGTCGAAGCACAACGGAGACAAAGATAATCTTAAATATTGCGAGGTAACAAGGCGCGGGTTGAAAGGGCGGGAGTTTTGCAGCACGATAGACATAGACGCTAGCTTGAAATTTCGGCATAACAAGGCGCGGCTTGAAATTTCGGGAGAACAAGCTTAACGTGTACCAAAAAAAAGACAATTCGCATCACTAGAGAGAGCTATGTCCCGTTTTACTATATTACTAGAAATGCATTCAAATACAACAAAAAAACAAAAAAAATCAGGACAACAAACATAACGTGTACAGTACCAAAACAATTTGCACTTCCCTCAACAATAAAAAAAGAATGTGTGTTGTCTAGCATATGGACTAAATTTGAGTACATTTTCCCTGTTTGAATGGGATTGTACTCGGGTTAGTTATACAACCATCTAAATATTTTCTTCACAACACATGACATGAATATAGGAGAAGTAAATTCCTATATAAATACGAACTACATGTACATACGATCTCAAATTCAAATATATGTATAGATTTTATGTTGAATTCAAATCATAGTACATGTATGCTCTAGCTAGATGTTCAGAATCTAAACCATGTATGATATACTACGTACAATGTGTTTAACAAGCACAACACACACACAAACACCATTTAGACTAGTAAGGTACACGTGCATTGCACGCATGAGATTTGGCAACCAAATTATGAATAAATACCACATTATAGCATGTAAGCTTTGAGTCATATATGCATGATGTAGATGTTCGTTTAATTCTTATAGTTCATTTCATTCAAAATCATCTAGTTTTTATAAGAAAGCTAATCTATTTTAAGATTCATGGAATTGTGCGTTGTAAGGCATAAAGTAAAAACAAATAATGGCAAATCATGTAGAAAAACATTTGGGCAATTCTGATACGGAAGATTCTAGAACAAAGAAGAAGTGCTTGTGTTTTGAGGTTTGTGCATTATGCTTAAGTTCAACCATGGAGTCTTCTAGATTGTACATGTGGCAAAATCTGGTGGAATCTAGATGATATCCAACGGCCAGTTGTGCTCAAATTTGCCATCTCTGCACCATCGGATTGGCCTCATCCAACGACCATCTTTCAAAGTTAAAGTTATCCGCACACTATATAAAAAATATAAAATATAATATATATAGGGGTATAGATATAGATATGTGATGCGAAAGCCACCCATCATCTCCAATTAGAATAGTGTGTCCATGCACGGATGCAATGTGGCCAAACGATGTCTGCCATCGATATCTCAAATACAAATCAGTCTGACCTTGTTCAATGTGTATACAGTACAACATGCTCGTTTCCAAACCACACCACGCATATCTCAGTTATATTCATGCATGCATGGGTTTCAAACATCATGATCTCTTATTCAAATATTTGAATTCTACTTTACATTGATTATGACGTCACCTAGTCTTTTACACCCACACAGTCATCTTCTCTTTATAATTGTACCATTAACTTTCTCTCGTGCATGCATGCACACACAGTACCAGTCGGCATTATCCATCGCACACATGCAATCTTTTTCTTCAGGTCGGTCTCCCATGCATGCACACACACACACCTCCCCCTCCCCATCATATCGGGCATTCTTTATCTCTCACGTGCATGCGCAACGATCGATGTTCCTCTATGTGTGTGTATATATAGCTAGGTCTTTCACAGTTTTCCACACAAACCGATCAATCTATATATCTAGTGAGGTCTCACCCTCTTTCCCACGTCCACATCGATCAATCTATACCTCTCTATATAGGATTACATAGCTAATACACCCACATTAATTATATATCCAACGTCCCCCTCTCATCATCCATGCCTCCGCTTCATCTCTCAGACGCGCGCACAGTGGCGAAGACAGGGGCAGCAAGGGCCCTGCCCCCCTAACATCACTATATATCGAGGCTAATATGAATGTGATCATTAGACAATTGCTGGTAAAATGGTTTAAGTTGATGAATTGGCCCTCCTCGTAAAGGATTAGCAATGCTTGGCCCCCTAGCTCATTTATTTTCATGGCTCCGCCACTGCGCGCAACAGCGCACGTTCTCGCCCCCTCTCTTCAAATATCGATCTCGCACTTGTGCACTCCTTCATAGTCTCCCTCCACTTGGCCCCTCGCACCATCTTCTAGCCCCCCACCGGATTTTGCCACATGTACAATCTAGCAGACTCCATGGTTGAACTTAAGCATAATGCACAAACCTCAAAACACAAGTGCTTCTCCTTTGTTCTAGAATCTTCCGTATCATAACTGCCCAAACTTTTTTTCTAGTTGAATTGCCATTATTTGTTTTTACTTTATGCTTTACAACGCACAATTCCATGAATCATAAAATAGATTAAGGGCTTCTTTGATTCAAAGGATTCTCAAAGGAATTTTGGAGGATTCTAATCCTTAGGAATTTTTCCTATCTTGGTTGTTTGATTCGTAGGTTTGTAAACCATAGAAATTTTTCCATAGGATTCATTTGCACTAGATTTCATAGGAAACATCCCATCCACTCAAACCACTTTGAAAGAATCCTGCGTTTTTTCTATGCACAATCAAACACTCGTACAATCCTGTAGGATTCAAGACGACATTCCACTCTAATCCCATGTTTTTCCTATTCCCGCGTTTTGGAAATCCTACGAATCAAAGAGGCCCTAGCTTTTTTATAAAAACTAATTTATTTTGAATGAGATGAACTATAAGAATTAAACGAAGGTCTACATCAGGCATATATGACTCAGAGCTTACATGCTATAGTGTGGTATTTATTCATAATTTGGTTGCCAAATCTGATGCATGCAATGTACATGTACCTTACTAGTACTTCGAGTATGTGCAAACACGTAAATTACAATTCCAATGGCACGCTACACAGTGTCTCTCTTACAGTTCATGAAGCTACGTGGCACATGTGGAGGCGTTGTCGCGACCTCCTTGTGTGGATTGATCACAGTGACGTGCTGCTGCTTCCAGAAGAATGTACTCGTCCTCTCTGAGCCACACTGGCGGTACATGCACGAAGCGAAGATGTGCACGCACGCCACGCATGTACTCATTCCCTCGCATGCACACGCGGGTACACGGGGCGACACATTTTTGTTCGAAGATCCATCCCATGTGATAATTTGACGCGTGTAAAGTCCTTCATTTCATTGATGGTCAATTAATACAGCGCATGCAAATTGAGTGGACGTGAGGGCGGAAGAAAGACATTACTACTCCACTGCGCGCATGCGAGTAGTTAAATCATGGGGTGCCAGTACTTCCATTGGTCTCCTTCGTATTTTGTGCCAAAATTTGACCATATTTGTAAGTAACATAATATTTATGCATGTCATAAAAAGTGGCACAAAAAAGGGGGCCAATAAACCAGGACGCAGGCAGCATGATCAATTTTTGCCAGGGCTACTGTTGGTGGCCTTTGTATTTAAATATGGACGGAGTGGAGTAGTACTATCTTCATCTTAGCCTTGTAGGGCTCTCCCAGCGCCTAGGCTCGCCTCCCCGCCTCGCCCACCGGATCCCGCCATGGAGGATCCCGCCATGGATAATCCCTTAGATCCCAGGATCCCGCGGGCTGCCCTCTCGCTGCGGCCCGCAGCACTGCCGCCTTTGAGCGAAACCCACATGTGTTTTAGAGGGGATCCATTGCTCTGGAATCACAGATCGGTGGCGCCGGAGGACATGCCAGGGCTGCGTTTCAGGTGGTGGGCAGCAAGGGCAAATCGGATCGAGGAAGCATCGCATCGATTGGAGAGAAGTTCCAAGGAGCTACACCTAGCGCAGCACAAGGCGGAGGCGCAAGTCGATCTCAGGGGAGAGATGCTGAGGGATGTCAGCATCTGGCAGCGTCGCGTTGATTTCGAGCTAGGGCTAATGGCAGAGATCATATTCACGGAGTCGACTGCGGAGGAAAGAACGCGCATGCCTACGCAATGGCATGAGCAGCCGGTGCAACTGTTCGAATGGGCGGTAGGAGAAGCAAATCACGGGACCAGTTGCAGCGACGCCGCTGGGCATGCATCATAGGCGAGGTGAGCTGCCCTCCTTCCCCGCCAGCTATGCAGTGACTTAGTCGGTTGCTGCTGCAGTGAACTTGCAACTCTATGTCTGTTTGCAACCTTGACAATCACTCCATCTATGTATTGTTTTCCTGTAAAAAATACTTAGTCATTTGGAAAAAGATGGTAATTGATTTATCACTAGTTTTCATTGCTTGGTCGTGACAATCAACCGAAGCCACAACCAGAAGTCTCCATCGCGTAAGTACTTTACAGTCGGTCGCACCAACAGACGGTCGTTCGGACCCGTGTCTCACCGAAGGGACACGCATCGGCTTGGTCTGACATGTACGACGAGTTACATCACTGACTTGTGCGACCGCATTTGAGCAGTGTAGTACTCCCTCTATCTCAGTTTACAAGTCTTGCACATGTACCTAGGTCGTTAATTTGACCAACTTAATAAGAGGCATAAATTATGAAAAATATATCATTACAAACTTCAAATATTCTATTTTTAATGATATTTTTTTTATGTTAAACAATTTATGTTCTACTAAACTCATCGGGAGTACTTGAAATTTATGTTCCACTAAACTCAACGGGAGCCGTTTCGGGCCTCGAAACCAAAACCATCAATTAATCTTTACCTTGTTCCCATCACATTCCAAAGTGTAGTGCTACAATTAAGTGCAAGCCTGCTCACACCTACCAGTACGTACCAAACCTGAACGTGTTCCCACTATGCAGGTTTTAGTACTAGTGCTAGTACTTAGGTTATAAAAAGGGGAACTACCTAACCGAAAATTACTCTACCTTCCTCCTCATAAGTCCTCCTTCTTCGTCCGTCCTTGCCATGGCCGGTGTGCAGAGCTCTAGGTCGAGAACTACTCGTAACAAGGGAGCGGCAACCAAGGCTGCGGAAAAAAAGAGGGCTCGCCGCCACGCAGAGACCTTGAAAGATCTCTCACGGGCAGGCGATGGCTCCTAGGAGCGCCCTAGCTGCGGAGGCGAACATGCCGAGCTGGCGGCGCTGGAGTCGTTATCCCTCGACGGCATGCCCGATCAGCTCAATAAGCAGAAGGAGTTCATCCACGGCTTGGTGGAGCTGCTGAAGGAGAGCCTCGACGACATGCCCGCTGAGCTCAATGAGCAGGGGGAGTTGACCGCCAGCTTGGTGATGCTACTAAAGAAGAGCATTGCCTCAGAGAAGAAGGCGACCGGCGAAATCCTGCAACTTCAGGAGGACAAGGCGAAGCTCTGCCACGAGCTCAACCTGCTGAAGGAGGAGAACACCGGCTGGAAGAAGCTGCATGAGAATAGTAGTTCCTCGATGAAGATGCTGCAGGCCCTCGTCATGGAACAGAAGGAGGAGTTGGCGAAGCTCCGCATCGAGCACCCGACTGCTGTCAAGGTACGTAATGCGGCTGTGGAACAGATGATGAAGACTCGCGTCGAGAAATCCCGCGTCATGGACACAATGAAGAAGATGGCGGAGGAGACGCGCAAGGAGATGGAGATCGTGGAGGCAATGAAGAAGCAGTTACGACTCCGCGGCCAGCAACCCTTCATGTAGTGAGAGCAGCGCCCCAGACTTGTGTGTGCGTCTTCCTTCTTATTTTGGGGTGATAATCTTCCTTCTTCTTTTGCTCCTGTGTTTCTTCTTTTGCTTCGGGTGTTTCGCCGCACGTGTCACCTTCTCTGCGAGGCATGAATAGAACAATGCTAAAAATGAGATGACTAGCAAATTAGATCATTCTTTATCGCCAATAGAACAATGCCTCTTGCTAGTAATATATAATAAGAGTAGAGAGTAGAGGATATGGCACTGGGCTGCCGTGTTTCGTGCTCCTCCGTCGTACTCCAGTGGAAAACTTGAGTATACCGCACGGTTCTTTGCTCCTCCTCAGGTCGTTGGCACATTTATACGAGCAGTCAAATCACAAGGCCCCGCCTTCCAGCAGTAATGAGCCATCAAATCACAAAGGCCCTCGCCTCTCTTGAAACCGACCTAGCTAGACTGCCCCGCCCTCTAGCCTTTTAAAAAATGTATACTTTTGTACAGTAGTAGGATCGATGGATTGCGCCATGGAGCAAAACTAACAAGATGAAATTAAAGAAAAAAGGTGGTACATATAGAGAGCGCTCGTCGCCAAATTATGCATATAGTACTATTAAAAAAGCTAGTACGTGCTTAAATGGGGTGCTAAATTCTATTAAAGAAATTAGCATACCTATTTAATTCTTGGGTTCTTATTATTTATGCCACTAGTTTGTGTATCACTACTTAGTTTTGCCATTAGAAGTTACAACTACTCAAAAATGCCATCGATCCGTGAGATGCCTGCTCAAAAATGCAATTAGATATCTAAAAAATGCCATCGTTAAGTTAGATGTTTGCTCAAAAATGCCATTAGACATTGTGATTTTCATGTCAAAACCGTTGACCATGTTACATGACAAAAATAAGCCGATTCTCACAATGATAAGTGTGGCCCCGCTTGTTTGGAGTAACCAAGCGAATAATTTTATAGAAAAATAAGAATACTGTTGGGATCAAGTTGGCCCCACACTTTATTTTACTATAGTGAGATAGAGGGAGACCTGACATGTTGGTCCATCGGTATTTATGTCATTATAGCATGTCAAAAGATATTTGAGTCACAATAATGGTGTCTAGCACAACACACCCCTCAAATAAAACTAAGCACCCTGAAATTCTTTGACAAAACTAAGCCCCCTGAAATTCTTTGACAACTAAACTGCTGGCTATATGATGTTGGCCATATATATTGTACGTATATAATGTGAAGAAACGAGTGGTAGTCGTAGTACTATACCAACTAAAAGATGAACTATAAGAAATACTAGTATGTACGTACTGAGGAGTTAAAGTAACAAGAAGAAGAAGAATTCCGCAAAAAAAAGTAACAAGAAGAAACATAACATAGTTCTGCTGGGGGCTCAGCACAACACACCTCTCAAATAAAACTAAGCACACCAGAAATTAAACTAAGCAACTAATCCGGTAGACACTGCATTTGAACCACCATGAGCAACGACACTGCCACCTTACTCGGAGTCCTCGTCCATGTCCTCGACTTCGTCCTTGTCCCTCTTGCTCTTGGCCGATACTTCTTTGCTTGAACCGCACACTTTGGCTCTTGCTCTTCATCCAACCCTTGTAGATATTGAAACAAATGTAGCCATCCATTGCAGCGCAGTGGATGTGGTCTATATCTAGTACATTCCACTGCCATGCATGATGAAACGTGTGCGGAGGTTTCTTCAGTTTACCGTACGAAGGATGAACCATGGCTCCTGCCAGGGTCAGCATTGAAGGCTTATCACGGGAGGACACCAGCCCTTTCTTCTGGAGGTCAATGGGGTTGCCTACAATGAGGCCTATCCGACCCAGGATTTCCTTGTCGTTCCTAAAGTCTACAGTAACGAATTTGACTAGGCCGCCCTTGAGGAACTTCTTAAATTCCTCGCACTCAATGTCGGCATGGCATATGTGGTACACCAAGCATAAGTCATGCACGCAAACCTGGATCACGGCGGGCTTCTTCTTCTCTGCCTCCTTTAGATTCTTCTCGCTTCCCAGGACTGTGGTGTACTCAACATCTAGCCCAACGACCCACTCATCATTTGAGTTTTCAAACATGCGTCTGAAGCGAGCAAGGCATCCTTTCACCGTTGCGAAAGAACAGGTGTAGATGACGTCGAACTCATCGCCGGTGATGGTTCTAACCTTGTACTAACCGCCGATCATGGAGATTTGGGACGCCATGGATTTGGGAGGAGGGTTAGGATTAGTGGAACTGCCGTAATGTGAAAGGACGGGACGACTAGGAGCGAACTGCCATAATGTTAAAGGACGTCCGGGGACGAGTACGAGCGAGAACTGCCAGCGAATTTTGTAAAAATGCTGAGTGGGGCGTGCGAATGACAGGGTAGTGGCTTGCCTGGTGGATAAATGGATTCATGCACAGTACTATGGGGGCCCAATTAGATGTCATGTCTACTTGACGCCCAATTAAATGGCTTTCGATGTCATGTCAAGCGCCTGGAAAATTACAGGTGATACGAAGCTTCTGAGAGCCCTTGGATCTGAGATCGAACAGTTGCATGGCGTGATTCTAGACTTATGGGTGAATATCCTATCCTGGAGGGTTATTCTGCAAATTTTCAGCAACTTAGCATGCGTCCGTTCGATCTCAGATCCAAGGGCTGCCAGCAGCCCATATCATGGTTGCGCCTACCACGACCGTCGCCTCGCTCGCGTGGTCGCGCCCTTGGAGATTTAACACGGTGCGTTAGGCTATATGATGTTGACATGTCATACATAGTCATCACTTAGTCACTCATACTACAACAAGGTTAGATATAAGGTTGGCCATAAGAGTATTTTTTGTTTACTTCTCTCTATCTCTTTCTTCGTAGTATTTATTGCATTTGCCAAGGAGTGACCTCTTCCAATGAAATGGTGCTTAGATGAGGTGCTATGGGCATTAAATGGCTTAGCAACTCAAGTCCCCAATGCATAGGTGCTTAGTTTTTTGTTGCTAAGTTTGCTTCATTTAATTAGCTATAGACTCAAAATTGTCTAGGTACACGCGCTTAGCACCGTTTCTTCCTGGGGTCACCAAACTAGTCTCTCTCTTCTTAATTAACTTGCCACATCAGACTTTATGCCTATGTGGTAGGCTTAGCACCTGCAGGAGCAAGTACAATAGTGGGCTATAAGCCCGCTTTACATGGCATTTTTGCATATGTGGGGGAAAGAGGCAAGGAAAAAGTGGAGGAGTGGGCTCTCACAAGAGCCAGCCTCTACATGGTGGAGCATCGGGAGAGGCACCTGTATGGAGGTGGTCAGGAATCGGGAGACTCACGCCGGTCGTAGCGCCGCAGTTAAAATGATAATGGCAAGT
This sequence comes from Triticum aestivum, assembly GCF_018294505.1. Classification (NCBI taxonomy): domain Eukaryota; kingdom Viridiplantae; phylum Streptophyta; class Magnoliopsida; order Poales; family Poaceae; genus Triticum; species Triticum aestivum. The sequence goes on from NC_057802.1 coordinate 457,954,215, forward strand.
CAAATCACCGGGCCCCACCTGTCCAGTAGTAACTCGCTGTCAAATCACATAGCCCTACGTTTGTAGCAGCCTACTCCCTCATCTTCTCGCGTCTCTGTCGAACCGACTAGGCGGAACTACCCCACCTACCGCGCGGGAAAAGCCCCGCCCTCGACTTTTAAATAGTACAGTATACTAATTTTGTATCCATGGATTGCGCCATGGAGAAAGCCTCAAGAAAACGGCGGTACACATTTACGGAGTACAATATACAGCACGCCCGTCGCGTTCGCGTCGCACCCCAGACGGTCGGTCGGTCTGGCACGCCGCTCTCCGAATGGAACGCGCGTCATATTGCGTTTGCACACACATGTGGGACCGCAATTGAGAACTGACCATAGGCACACTCCCTGGCCCCGCAAGTCGAGTGAGTTAATAGAAGAGAGAGACGAGCGATAGTACTAGAGAAGTGTTGTACAGACGTTGGTGCCTGGACGATCCCTGCATGACACGGAAGATCAGTTCGTCCATGCATGTGACCAGACTCCAGCAGACACGCCTGGATTGGCTATCGTCTACATATCGTGCAGGCTGTGTTGTACAGGGCTGTAGTTCTGGTGAGAAATCTAAAAAAAGGTTTCTTGTCATCTCGCAAAATTAGGTGTCATGTGCTTCGGATCACTACGAGGGTTAAACAGCGACAACTGAGTTCCTCCAAGGCGCTAGTCATGGGGGCCACATGCATGAAGACTACTCAGCTGCCATCAATGTCAAGTCGGCTATGTTAATTAGGACATCTATTGATGGACCCCTTTTCTATGAGTTTATCTTTAATTTGAGCTTTGATCCTCGTCTAGTTTGTCCGTCGGGATTCATGTTGTCTCCTTTGGGCAGTGAGGTTATGGTTTCTTGTGATGTTATAATCCGGTGCTTCAGATCAAAATGAGGACAACTGTGCCTCCGGGGCACGTGCATGAAGACAGTCATTGACGAGGTCAAGCCGGCTCCGGTAGACAAAACAAAACTAGTAGTACTCCACTATATAGGCAGGAGCCTCTGCGCTTGCTTGCTAGTGTTGCTCTCTTCACACTGTCTCATCCTCTCCAGATCTAAACACAACAGCGGTGGCCACACTCTCTCTCTGCTCACCGCTGGTCACAGATCCAGCCGGATCCTCTCCGCCGGGGAATGTGAGAAGGTGCAACGTTCACGCGGTCGTCCTCGGCGACGGATCTTACCCACTGCCGGTGCGTCCCGATCAGCGTGCCTTGCCGTTCTCTCCCAAGGACCACTGGCTAGGGAGGGCCTCCGATCCCTTCTTCCTCGCTGCCGTAGTGTGGGCAGATCCGGCCTCCCACCGCCCACCTAGCGACATCCCGGCGACCCTCAGGTATAACTTCCTTCGAAACCGGCCTTGCTCTACTTCCCAAGCTCCTGACGTCGCTGCATTTGTATCTTTTACTATTTCCCAGGCCCCCTCGTAGATAGGATCGATCGGCTATTCAAAAGCCACCTAAATTTTTACTGTTAAGAGGTAAAACTAGTTCATGCACTCGAATCTAGTACTACTTGGTTCAAACAAGGAAGAAAGGGGGTAGGGGTGGGGGAAGATTTGTTACCTGAATCTAGGACTTGGTCGAAAGAGGAAATAATGGGGGCGAAAAGTAGCAGAGACTAGCTATCCAACTGGTCTCTAGGTCTAATAGGAAAATAAAGGGAAACGCATTACAAACTCAATATAAACCCGATCTGTTGGTTGAAAAAGGAAAGAAAGTGGGGACTGGGGGACAAGTCAACAGAGTAAGTCCAGCACTAGATTTGCTAGCCGCACACAGTATAAGGTGGCTATACCGAACAAAAATGGGACCAACCTAGATATCCTGTTCTGATGTTTGTTGCCCCGAGCCACTCTTATGTAATGCCACTGGTAAAATGTAGCAGTCGCACTGCTAAAAGTAAGGACACGTTAAACCAATGTTGCTGGTAAAATGAAGCAATGGCACCATTAAAGTAATGTCGTAATTAACGGTTGTCATAGTTAATCCTAATGCCCACACTAATATCTAGCAACGCTGCTGCTTTAGAAATTGCTACTGTCCTTGTAGGATTGCCATTCAGATAAGGAACATGCTTCTTTTCATTTGATGTATGTTTCATCACTTGTTTGTCACCCTCCTTTCCACCTTTTTGTGCAAACAGAGACATACATTTCACGCTTGATGTTAGTTGAACTAGACAAATGATATCCAAATTATAGTTGAACATTCCAGGAGCTTCACAACCAACCTTGATGTTGCTCAATTTTATTGCAACTAATGAAGAAGAAGCTCTGTGGGTTTCGTTTTCTGATGGAAATGGAACCGGGGCTGGAGCCCTTTTCTTAAAAAATGAAGAAGAAGCTGCTAGCTCATGGGACATTGCTTCATTTTAGGTGAACTGCACCAAAAGGTCCCATGAATTGAATCATCCATGTTGGTGACTGGTGTCCTCCCTTCTACAATGGCGTTGACTGCAGACATGGTTCCCATCACGAGGTATGTTCCTTTTTGGTCTGACCGTTTGCCAAAGATCCTGCATGTTGAGTCTGCTCTTGTGCTACTGTTTCGGCACTGCCATGATAAAGCGGTAATGTTATTATTTTGCACCTTAATCTAGTGGCACTATTAATTTGAGGCAATGTTTTGGCAATGCTAGTGGCACTGATTTTTTTTATATATCGAAAGAGTGGGTTTCCTCCGATTTCATTAAAGAAATCCAACTATAGAGAACCATTATCCGACAACATCTCAGTGTAAACGAGCAGTTATGCAACTACTACTAGAACGGACTGAGTACTAGCAGGAGACAAGTTCGCCACATAAGCTAGGCAGGTAGGGGGACGCAGCACCAGCTCGACCAAGTTTGGATTACAACCCAAATGCTACCACAGAAACATCAGAGGGGGAGATAGGGACTGAAAGAGCTTGCTTCAGCATCCCAGTCTAAGCACCCCCGGCCTCCATCCTTGCGACGCACGGTACACCTCGTTTGCCACCTGCTCGACCCTAGTGCCACTGATAAAATGAAGTAATAATACAGTTAAAATAGAGCGAGTGTCCTCTCTATCATTTCATTTCCAATGTAGATAAAGAAAGTGCTTCTCTTTGTTAGTATATGTTTCATCAACTAGTCCCATTGTTAATGTTTAAGCGTTTCTGCAAACTGGGGTGCTTAAGAGATCAGAATGTCTCAAGGCCCCTCCTTGTACTACCGCTGTACACTGATGTTCATCACTGGCAGAAGGTGTATCGGGGAGACTTGGGTCGATTTCCAGTATGAGGCGTCGCAGGGCCCATCTCGCCCTCGCAGCATGGCATACTATGATACTATCGCAATATTTTCTTCTATTTATTAGTGTATGTTTCATCAACTAGTGCCACTATAATGTAATCACGCCTTTTCATTATCTGTGCAAATAGGGTTATTCAGCTGCATTTTGGTGGAACTGCAGAAATGTACGGATGGAACCGGCATATATGCAGAGTGCGAGGTGCCAAGTAAAAATTACCGACACCAACCCTGCTCCATCTAAGCATTGGTAGCCACCACCATCAGTGGGATGTGTGGCGCTCACTTTGGACGGATCTTTCTCGGCAGCAAATCCTCTAACCAAATACTAGTAGCTTAGACTTCAAAAAAAATACTAGTAGCTTATATTGGCAGTTTTCTAGGGGTGTACTCTTTTCTGAAAGAAGCACCAATCTATTTTTCTTTATTTGTACACAGTGTCACAAGTTTGACCCAAAGGTCCAGAGCTATTTTAGGGTGATTGGCGTAGTACTCGGAGACTGATTGTAAGCATGATTTTTATTAGCTGTCACACTGATTGTAAGCATGAGCAGATGGAAGATTAGGTTAGTGCGAAGCTTACCTTAAACCCTACCGACGCTGTTGAAATGAGGCAAGCATCGAGGGAACCATGGAGAACGGCGGGGAAGCGACGTCGCGCCATCCGACCTCCTCTTGCGGTGGGAGAACGAATACTCCTGTGGCTCCGGCTGGCTATGCACCGTCATGAACGGCACACCATACTCGATTGATTCGTTATCCTCTGGGTGCTCGACCTTTGACCTGTACGCCCACCACCTCCGCCTGACTTTCGCCTCGGGCGAATCTGTCTGCTCCATCATCCAGAGGAGATACTCGATGAATTTGAAGGACTACGGCATGACTGCTGCCGAGGAGTACATCGCCGCCCTCATCGCTGCCGTCTCGCTCTTTCGCATACATTGCCACATGGCCCTCACCGTCCTCGAAATCTCCCACTCATTATCAAACCAAGTAAGGATCTCCTTCAACCTGGCTAACTTTGCCTGGTCGCCGTCGGCGATCTGCCTGATTCACTGCTGCATCCTCTCCATAGATGTCCTTCTGAGTGGTCCGGTGCTAGCTTTGGAAGATGGGAGGAGAGACGGTGGTCTTGCAATAGAGAAGAGGGAGAGGAGAGACGATGGTTTTGGAATGGAGATGATGGAGAGGAGAGGGGTGGTTTTGAAATGGAGAAGAGGGAGAGGCGAGACGGTGGTTTTGGAATGGAGATGATGGAGAGGAGAGGTTTCCCTGCCTTTCGGTCGCTGACAGGTGGGCCCCGCTGCCGGTGTCAAACCCGGCGGATCTCGGGTAGGGGGTCCCAAGTTGTGCGTGTGAGGTTGATGGTAACAGGAGACAGGGGACATGATGTTTACCCAGGTTCGGGCCCTCTCTATGGAGGTAATACCCTACTTCCTGCTTGATTGATCTTGATGAATATGAGTATTACAAGAGTTGATCTACCACGAGATCGTAATGGCTAAAACCCTAGAAGTCTAGCCTATATGATTATGATTGCCTCTACGGACTAAACCCCCCCGGTTTATATAGACACCGGAGGGGACTAGGGTTGTACAAAGTCGGTTACAGAGAAAGGAATCTTCATATCCGAACGCCAAGCTTGCCATCCACGCCAAGGAGAGTCCCATCCGGACATGGGAGAGAGTCTTCTATTTTGTATCTTCACAGCCCATCAGTCCGGCCCATGTCCAACAGACCGGACGTCCGAGGACCCCTTAATCCAGGACTCCCTCAGTAGCCCCTGAACCAGGCTTCAATGACGAGGTGTTCGGCACGCAGATTGTCTTCGCCATTGCAAGGCGGGTTCCTTCTTCGAATACTCCAAAATAGCCCTCGAACGCAAAGAACGTGTCCGGCTCTGCAAGACAAGTTCCACACACAACCGCAGAGAGTATAATATTTCACGAGTCCAATCCACTGACAACTTTTTTAGCGTGACACCACGTCACCACCTGGTCATTATTTCGAACCCTTTGTTTAGCCTGCCGCTCCACGTTTTGAGACGCGTTTTCATTGGCACATCTTGTCAAAGCAGAGATCGTGTCCCCTTATTGCGGGATTCTCATCAATACGGGCGTGGGTAACCCAACCGCCCCGTTGGCATGATTCCTTGGGAATAGGCAAGTTTTAAGGCCCATGAGGAGGCATTTGATATTCATCATCTTTATAAAGGGGCACAGACCTATCTTTCTCCTCTACGTCTGCCTCTTCTTCAACCTTTCCAACCTCGAGTTCCAGCACCCAGGTTTCAACTTAATTGCTCCGAGCCTCCCAGTCATGTCCGGACCCAGCCCTCAAGGCTGGTGGGTGGCCTCCTCTGTCACAGAGGAGGATATTGCGAAACTCTGGGCGGCAAGATACCTGACCACAGAAATCGTCCATAGGCTCCCTGCTAAAGGGCAGGTTATTCATACTCCCAGATCCGGCGAGAGGGTCGTATTCATCTCCCACTTCCTCCGGTGGCTAGGGTTCGCTCTCCATCCCTTCGTCCGCGGACTCATGTTCTATTACGGGCTAGATTATCATGATCTAGCCCCGGACTCTTTTCTTCACATCTCGGCATTCATCGTCATGTGCGAAGCCTTTCTCCGTATTCCCCCACACTTCGGCTTATGGCTCAAGACCTTTAATGTGAAGCTGAAGGTGATCAAGGGGAAGCAAGCGGAGTGTGGTGGTGCCACGGTGAGCAAGCTTACCAATACTCTCTGGCCAAAAGGCTCTTTCACGGAATCCTCCAACTTATGGCAGCGGGAGTGGTTTTACATCACTAAAACCCACGGTACCAAGTGGGCAGCTACACCTGCGTTCCGATCTGGCCCTCTAGTACAGCTCGCATCATGGATCAATAAGGGGTTGGACTGGGGATCAATTGACGAAGTGGAGACTCTACAAAGCCACATCCGGAGTCTCCTTGAGAAGGACACCGGTCTCATCAACGTGATGCAAGTAATGCTAGTCCGCCGGGTCCTGCCGTGCCAGTGATGGCCCCTCTGCATGTGGGAGTTCAATCCGGAAGGACCACGAACCCTTCAGCACTTCTTCGGCGATGCACATAGGAATGTGGAAGTTATTTTTTGGGACACGAAAATAGTGGTCGGATACCTCCGAGGACATCGGCCTCGACTGCAACCATCCGGATACCTCGGTAAGCACTCGACTCCCAAACACAGCTTAGTTAAATATCGCGTAATAAGATACTGAGAAAACCATCTTCTTCCAGGGCGGGATAAAGAAGGCGGAACGAATTAGGTGTTCGACCCCTATTCCCGAAGACTCAGCTGATCCTGTGCTAACAAGGATGCTGGCTCCGGCACCATACCAAGTGCCGGCGAAAGAGGACAAGGAGGAGAGCAAGAAGGCCAAAGATGGCCTCCATTCTGAAGGTACACCAGGCACTATGTCCGGGGAGATTAGGACTCCCTCTTCCGAAGATGAGAGAGAAGGAGAAGCTGACATCCCTTCTCCCCATGGGAAGAAAAGAAGCGCCTCCGAAGATTTGGAGGTAAAGGCTCCCAAGCGACGTAAGATGTCCCTTTCAAGCGGTTCGGGTTCGGAAGACGACGTTGTCGCGTAGTTCCTCCGTAAGGACCAGCCTTTAGCCGAATCGTAAGTGAACAAGGGTGTCCTAAACATATCCCGTTCCTTTCATGTTACAAGAGTAACATCTAATATACATTTGCAGTCCGGCGCGTAGTCTTCCTCAACAGTCCTCCTCCTCGGGGGATCTTCTTCCGGAGATGATGGAAAGCGAGACGCCTCCACAGGCCTCCTCGCCCAATAGGGCGGATGACTTTGAGGTGTCGTCCCGGAGGAACTCTCCCGATCAACAAGTGGTGCAGGGGACAATGAAGACAATGCCCGAAGGTGAAACTTCGGTTGCCCAGGGTTCGAGGTATGCGGCCCCAACGGGGACCAACAGTAAAGTCCCCAGACTAGCCGGTTTACAGCCGGAGACGACTCTAGGGTAAAATAAGCATATCCCTTCAAAGGGAGTCCATACTCCCGCAGCCACTTCCAGGAATCCAGAGGCGCCGGACACATTGATGGACATGTTGCAACATGCGTCTGTCTCAGAGGAACATCGTACCTTAATGGGTACGGTAGTTGAGAGGATTCTGTCCACGAGAAGCAGATTAAATGAGGCCTTCACGGGCCTGCTGCGAGGCTTCGAGGTATGCAATGAAATATCTTCAATTGCACTCTACGTGCAAAATGGACCTGTGTATAGATAGTAGCCCCTGAGACTCTGGTTGTTATCCAAAGGGAGACAATCAGAGGGTCAAAAAAGGATATGCCCAGGAAATAACCTAATTAGTTTGAACACAGGTTGTTACATTCATGGCGACTGCCCAAGCTACCGAAGTTGCAGGTTTGAAGCAGAAACTTGATGTGGCGGATGACGACATCACGCTTATTAACAGGCAGCTCGACGAGGCACAAGGTATGTTTTGGGGCCGTCAATGTATGCATGTATAATAGTATGAGAATGAAGCTGAGAATTATATACTGAGTCATGCATAATTGCAGATAGTGCCGCCGCGGTTGAGACCCTTTGGGCTGAGCTTGCCCGGGTCAAGGAGCAAGCCATGATGAGTAATGCGGCTGCCAAGAAGGCAGCTGATGCGTTAAAGGTCGAACAGGCTGCTCGGCGCCAGTGCGAGGAGAGAATATCTTCCATAGAGCAAGAGCTAAAGGATGCCTCTGGCAAATGCCAAACACTCGAGGAGGAGAACAAGGCCAAAGTGTCCGAACTCGACAAGGCCTTACAAGAGACGAGAGAAGCACGGTTCGAGTCTAGGGCGGCTCGGGAGGAGATCCGGCAAGCCGGGGATATAGCGGCCGGTAAGCCCTTTATATTACAGACTAAATTCAGTGATCCGAAGTATGCCCCGCTTAATCAAATGTGGAGTTCTCCAGACGCATTCTTGGACTTGCCAAAGAGTGTCTCCGATGCGGCGCAGTTTTTCCAAGCGCAAGAAGGGCGTGCAACGGAGAAGCTTTTCTGGTCGCAATTCAGTACGCCAAAGCGCCCGCTATTGCTGAACGAACAGATGGCCCAGTGGGCCGAGCTCCATAAGATATCCAGATCTGCCATGAAGGACGTCGTGGTCCGGCCATGGCCGACTAAGCCCATTCCGAATAGTTATTTCGGTTTGGTGCAGTGACTTGTTGATGCGGTGCCGCGTATCGACGCCGTTAAGCGGTCGACGTGAATTGAAGGTGCACGGATGGCCTTTGCCCGCATCAAGATGTACTGGGCAAAGATGAAGGCCACCGACATCGCAGCAAAGAGTCCACCCAGGGGGAAGGACCATCACACGCCGGAGCATTATTTTGAGGATGTCCTGGAGGGCGCCCGCTTGATAGAGGGTCAGTGCTCGAAGGATATGATATTCGAGTGAATGTACCAAAATTGTAAAAACAATTTTATGATATATTAAGGCTATGTTTTTTATACTTTTGCGTGAAAGTTTTGGTTCCTCCTGTGCGGACGTTTTTTGTATAATCTGAAAGTTTACCAGTCATCAGCTTCGGCCCCCTCGCATATAATACGGGGGTGTTCGGAAAAGCACTTGATCACTCTTGACCCAACGTCTTGGTCCGTGAAGGAGGTGTCAATGCGGCGAACTAGGAAATCGGACTATAGGGCTTTAACACTTTCACTTAGCCATAGGAGTTTGACGGTAGGTCTACAATATAGCCCCTGGTATGTACGCGGTTATCCAAATACGGTGCGTTACATAGGTGACCAGAAGAACGGTCCTTCGTGTAATACGGAAGGAATTGCAAAAGATTTTGATAAGTCATCGCGTGGTTGGCCTGCTCTCGCCGCATCATGACAGTCAGTTTTCGGCTTTCTCTACTGAGGTGCTTGACCAGATGAACCGGAAACACAATCACAGTAGTTCTCCCTTTACTACCCTAGCCGATAGGACGGAACGTAAGGTAGTAAGCACAGGAGTCGGGCAACCCAACTATTGACCAAAGACATGATTCGGAGCTGATGCATATAAGGCCAAACTCGTGACGCTGAGTGTGCTATAAAGCTGTTCGGACTTGTCGGCAACTCATTCGTTCCCATATCGAGCCCCTGGCAATTTGTGCCGAGGTGCGTGCGTGAAACTACTGAAGAAGCAAAATTCAGTTCTTAGAAAAAGCGAATACTGAAAACGGATTATGTTCACCGGAATCTGATTGATACGTTAAATGCAATCTTACAGATTATAACGCCCCTACCCGGGCTATTTGAAATGCCGGGGGTCGAAGGCTGAGGGAAAAGGCACTTTATAGGCTCGAAATAAAGAGTGCGGTCAACAAAAAATTATTTGGACCTCCTGTCGCACGTTTGCACCGCCTTGCCTCGTCGAAAGGACTCCTTAACAGGAATAGCCTTTGGATAAGTATACAAAGCCGAACTGCAAAAGAGTCTGGAAGATGACCAGCCTTTGAGTCACCTGTGGTAAAAGATAAAAAATAGTTAGAAAAGGGAAAAAGGCTATGGGAGTGCGAACCGTATTGTAGGCATGTCCGTATTGTGCCTCCGCCGATGACCAGGGTATTTTAAGTGCATAATTATGCATGCACGGTAAAAACTTCACGGGTATATGAGGCGAACGACGGAGGCCGAACTGCTAATCCAGCTCTGAGATTGATCAGTCCTGTTTAATAGAGACCGGCGGCTTGATGGCCGATGAGATGCGCGGCTTGATGAGGCCGCTTTGTACTTCGGCTGCAGTAGCCGTAGTATGCTCATCTGTACGGAGGGTGCGTTCCGTACTTCCGTTTATCGTGATGACGCCGCGTGGACCGGGCATTGTAAGCTTTACATAGGCATAGTGTGGGACCGCATTAAAACGAGCAAAAGCGGTACGCCCAAGCAGTGCATCGTAGCTATTGCGGAACGGACAATATCGAAGGTCAAGCCTTCACTTCGAAAGTTGTTCGGTGAACCGAAAACGACTTCCAATGTGATTGAGCCCGTGTAGTGAGCTTCTACGCCGGGTACTGCTCCCTTTAAGGTAGCTCTGGTGGGCTTGATTCTTGAAGGATCAATGCCCATTCCGCGGACAGTGTCTTGGTAGAGTAGGTTAAGGCTACTGCCGCCGTCCATAAGGACTTTCGTGAGATGGAACCCATCGATAATTGGGTCGAGGACTAGAGCTGCCGAACCTTCGTGACGAATACTGGCTGGGTGGTCTTTGCGATCAAAAGTGATCGGGCAGGCCGTCCATTCGTTAAATTTTGGGGCGACCGGCTCTATGGCGTAGGCGTCCCGTAGTGTGCGCTTGCGCTCCCCTATAGGGATGTGCGTCACGTATACCATGTTTACTATTTTTACTTCGGGGGGAAATTGCTTCTGTCCCCCGGTGTTTGGTTGGCGAGTCTCTTCGTCGTCGCTGTCACTGGGCGGCCCCTTCCCTTTGTGTTCGGCATTAAGCTTGCCGGCTTGTTAAAAGACCCAATAGCTTCTGTTGGTATGATTACTGGTTTATCGAGGGTGTCATGAATCTGGCAGGGCCGATCCAGTATCTTGTCTAAATTGGATGGTCCATCTCTATTTGCCTTGAATGGCTTTTTCCGTTGACCGGGTTTGGAGCCGCTGAATCCGGCGTTAACCGGCGTGTCTTGCGTTCCTTCATTATTATTTCGACGCTTGTGTTTATTGCGTCGTGGCTTGCTATTGCCGTCTCGAACTTCGGAAGTCCCCGGATCACTAGCCCTGTTGCTTCTACGAGCGAGCCAGCTGTCTTCTGCCGCGCAAAAGAGGGTCATCAGAGCGGTAAGGGCTGCCATGAATTTTGGTTTTTCTTGACCGAGGTGGCGGGCGAGACACTCATCCCGGACGCTGTGTTTGAAGGCCGCGAGGGCTTCGACGTCTGGAAAATCGACAATTTGGTTCTTTTTAATAAAGAACCTTGTCCAGAGCTTCCTGGCTGACTCTCCGGGCTGCTGGATGATGTGACTTAGGTCATCGGCGTCTGGTGGCCGGACATATGTACCTTGGAAGTTATCGTGGAAGGCGTCTTCCAGGTCCTCCCAGCTGCCAATTGAGTTCTCTAGAAGGTTGTTTAGCCAGTGCCGCGCTGGTCCCTTTAGTTTTAGTGGGAGGTATTTGATGGCATGAAGATCATCACCGCGGGCCATATGAATATCGAGAAGAAAATCCTCGATCCATACCGCGGGGTCTGCTGTCCCATCATATGATTCAATGTTAACGGGTTTAAACCCTTCTGGGAATTCGTGTTCCATTACTTCATTGCTGAAGCAAAGGGGGTGTGCGGCGCCTCTATGTCGGGCCACGTCGCGACATAGCTCAGATGGAGTCCGTCTGCGGTTTTCGGCCCGGGCGTGATTATGCTTGTCGCGTCCGGCTAGGTAGCCGTCGTCGCGTGTCAGGGCACGCCCCCGCGATCCATAGATCAATCTGGTCTGTCCTGCTCCTGCCGCAGGTCATATGTATATCCCCGAGCTGTTTTATCTCTGCCTTTACGGCGAGGTAGTACGGGCTGGTGTTCGGCTTGAGTTGCCGCTTTGTCCCGGCCACGTGGTGGTCGATCAGCCGCATTATGCGCTGATGGTACGGGCTCAAGTACCTTGATACGTCTCCAACGTATCTATAATTTATGAAGTATTCATGCTATTATATTATCCATCTTGGATGTTTAATGGGCCTTACTATGCACTTTTATATTATTTTTGGGACTAACCTATTAACCCAGAGCCCAGTGCCAGTTTCTGTTTTTTCCCCTTGTTTCAGTGTTTCGCAGAAAAGGAATATCAAACGGAGTCCAAACGGAATGAAACCTCCGGGAGCGTGATTTTTGGAACGAACGTGATCCAGGAGACTTGGAGTTGAAGTCAGGGAAGCTTCGAGGTGGCCACGAGGCAGGGAGGCGCGCCTGCCCCCCTGGGCACGCCCCCACCCTCATGGCTCCCCTGACCGACTTCTTTCGCCTATATATATATCCATATACCCTAAAACCATCAGGGAACAGAATAGATCGGGAGTTCCGCTGCCGCAAGCCACTGTAGCCACCAAAAACCAATCGGGACCGTGTTCCGGCACCCTGCCGGATGGGGGATCCATCACCGGTGGCCATCTTCATCATCCCGGCGCTCTCCATGACGAGGAGGGAGTAGTTCACCCTCGGGGCTGAGGGTATGTACCAGTAGCTATGTGTTTGATCTCTCTCTCTCTCTCGTGTTCTTGAGGTGGTACGATCTTGATGTATCGCGAGCTTTGCTATTATAGTTGGATCTTATGATGTTTCTCCCCCTCTACTCTCTTGTAATGGATTGAGTTTTCCCTTTGAAGTTATCTTATCGGATTGAGTCTTTAAGGATTTGAGAACACTTGATGTATGTCTTGCATGTGCTTATCTGTGGTGACATTGGGATATTCACGTGATCCACTTGATGTATGTTTTGGTGATCAACTTGCGGGTTCCGCTCATGAACTTATGCATAGGGGTTGGCACACGTTTTCGCCTTGACTCTCCGGTAGAAACTTTGGGGCACTCTTTGAAGTACTTTGTGTTGGATTGAATAGATGAATCTGAGATTGTGTGATGCATATCGTATAATCATACCCATGGATACTTGAGGTGACATTGGAGTATCTAGGTGACATTAGGGTTTTGGTTGATTTGTGTCTTAAGGTGTTATTCTAGTACGAACTCTTGAATAGATCGATCCGAAAGAATAACTTTGAGGTGGTTTTGTACCCTACAATAATCTCTTCGTTTGTTCTCCGCTATTAGTGACTTTGGAGTGACTCTTTGTTGCATGTTGAGGGATAGTTATATGATCCAATTATGTTATTATTGTTGAGAGAACTTGCAATAGTGAAAGTATGAACCCTAGGCCTTGTTTCAACGCATTGCAATATCGTCTGTGCTCACTTTTATCATTAGTTAGCTTGCTGTTTTTATATTTTCAGATTACAAAAACCTATATCTACCATCCATATTGCACTTGTATCACCATCTCTTCGCCGAACTAGTGCACCTATATAATTTACCATTGTATTGGGTGTGTTGGGGACACAAGAGACTCTTTGTTATTTGGTTGCAGGGTTGTTTGAGAGAGACCATCTTCATCCTACGCCTCCCATGGATTGATAAACCTTAGGTCATCCACTTGAGGGAAATTTGCTACTGTCCTACAAACCTCTGCACTTGGAGGCCCAACAACGTCTACAAGAAGAAGGTTGTGTAGTAGACATCAAGCTCTTTTCTGGCGCCGTTGCCGGGGAGGTGAGTGCGTGAAGGTATATCTTTAGATCTTGCAATAGAATCTTTTTGTTTCTTGTTTTATCACTAGTTTAGTCTATAAAATAAAACTACAAAAAAATGGAATTAAGGGTGCCTCATATGCTTCATCTTTTTAATGTCTTTCGTGAAAATGATGGGAAGGAAAATTGTGCTCCAGTACTAGAAGAAGCATTACATAGAATGCTTGGCATAAAATATGTGAAGGATGAGCATGATTGCAATGTTGTTAGTATGAATTCTTTGAATACCCATGATGCTAATCATATGCAAAGCCACAAGCTTGGGGATGCTATGTTTGATGAACATGATATGTTTAGTCCCCCAAGTTTTGATGAGCAAATTTATTATGATGAAATCATGCCTCCTATTTATGATGATTATTGTGATGACACGTGTGCTATAAAGAATAAAGATAACCATGAAACTTGTCATCATGATTTTAATTTTCAATTGGATTATGCTTCACATGATAGTTATTTTGTTGAGTTTGCTCCCACTACTATTGATGAGAATAAATTTGCTTATGTGCAGAGTAATAAAAATTCTATGCTTGTAGATCATGAAAAGAATGCTTTATGTGATGGTTATATTGTTGAATTCATTCATGATGCTATTGAAAATTATTATGAGGGAGGAATATATGCTTGTAGGAATTGCAATAATATCAAGTTTCCTCTCTATGTGCTTAAAATCTTGAAGTTATGCTTGTTTTGCCTTCCTATGCTAGTTGATTATTGTTCCCATAAGTTGTTTGCTCACAAAATCCCTATGCGTAGGAAGTGGGTTAGACTTAAATGTGCTAGTCATATTCTTCATGATGCTCTCTTTATGTTTCAATTCTTATCTTTTATGCGAGCATCATTGAAATCATCATGCCTAGCTAGGGGCGTTAAACGTTAGCGCTTGTTGGGAGGCAACCCAATTTTTATTTTTGTTCTTTCTTTTTTGGTTCTGTTTAGTAATAAATATTTGATCTAGCCTCTGGTTAGATGTGGTTTTATGTTTTAATTAGTGTTTGTGCCAAGTAAGACCTATAGGATCTTCTTGGATGATAGTTATTCGATCTTGCTGAAAATTCCAGAAACTTTCTGTTCACGAAAACAATTGTTTAAAATCACCGGAACGTGATAAAATACTGATTCCAATTGCAGCAGATCAGGTCGTCCTATTTTGGTAGAAGTATTTGAGTTCCCGAAGTTCCGTTAGTTACAGATTACTACAGACTGTTCTGTTTTTTGACAGATTCTGTTTTTCATGTGTTGTTTGCTTATTTTGATGAATCTATGGCTAGTAAAATAGTTTATAAACCATAGATAAGTTGGAATACAGTAGATTTAACACCAATACAAATAAATAATGAGTTCATTACAGTACCTTGAAGTGGTGTTTTCTTTTTCTTTCGCTAACGGAGCTCATGAGATCTTCTGTTAAGTTTTGTGTTGTGAAGTTTTCAAGTTTTGGGTAAAGATTCGATGGACTGTGGAATAAGGAGTGGCAAGAGCCTAAGCTTGGGGATGCCCAAGGCACCCCAAGGTAATATTCAAGGACAACCAAGAGCCTAAGCTTGGGGATGCCCCGGATGGCATCCCCTCTTTCGTCTTCGTTCATCGGTAACTTTACTTGGGGCTATATTTTTATTCACCACATGATATGTGTTTTGCTTGGAGCATCATTTTATTTTGTTAGTATTTTCTTGCTGTTATTTAGAATAATGTTTTGCATCTCTATTTTCAATAAAAATGTCAAGGATAGCCTTTACCATGGTTATTTTGCAAGTATACATGTTGCTGTTTCAAAACAGAAAGTTTACCGATGTTGCAAAAATTCCCTAGAAAAGTCAAAATATGATAAAATGTTGAAACTTTTTTGCATATTGAGCTCTGATAAATTTTCTACAGTATGGTAGAATTTCATAATGTTTGGAGTTAGGGAAGTATGATGAATCTTGCATTCTTTACAGACTGTACTATTTTGGCAGATTGTTGTTATGTTTGCATATGTTTGCTTGTTTAATGATTCTATTTGAGGATAGGACTATTAAATATGCAGAGGCATTTAGTAGGCAATGTTGAATAATAATTTTAGTGATTTGCTACAGTAGAGTATGATAAGTTTTTTGCATTGGTTTATACTAACTTACCTCACGAGTCCTTGTTGAGTTTTGTGTGGATGAAGCTTTTGAGATTTAGGGAGACCGTGATATGAGAGGAATTAAGGAGGCACAAAAGCTCAAGCTTGGGGATGCCCAAGGCACCCCAAGATAATATTTCAAGAAGTCTCAAGCATCTAAGCTTGGGGATGCCCCGGTAGGCATCCCACCTTTATTCTTCAACAATTATCGGTTAGTATCGGTTGAGCCTAAGTTTTTGCTTCTTCACATGATGAGTGCTATCCTTGAAGTGTCGTTTTATTTTGTTCTGCTTGCTGTTTGATTAATATCCCAAGATCTGAAATTCTTAAATGAGAGAGAGTCTTCACATAGCTACATAATTATTTAACTACTCATTGATCTTCACTTATATCTTTCTGGAGTAGTATGTCATTTACTCGTGTGCTTCACTTATATCCTATGAGTAAATGGTTGGATGATTTGAATGTCGTAAATCTGAAATTATATATGTTTCATATGCCTTTCCCATGGGGAGTAATGCCTTCACATATAATAAGTAGAGGTGGTAAATTTTTTGAAGGTTAGCAAACATTGTATTGGTCACTTGAACAATTCATGAGAGAATATTGAAGGAAGAGAGATTTCACATATAAATATACTATCTTGGACATCTTCAATGATTGTGAGCCCCATTAATTATTTTCAAACCTGAGCAAATTAGTTGAAGTTGGACAAGGAAGACAACATAATGAGTTATGCTTGGGTATATTTGTATAGAAGTTATATTGTTATGGATCCTCTAACATGTGGTGCTTGCTATTTAGAATCCTTGCTAGCCAAAATATCTGTACTAAGCGGGAATACTTCTTGTGCATCCAAATTCCCTGAACCAAGTTTCTTCCATGAGTGTCCACCATATCTACCTATATGCGGTATTTACCTGCCGTTCCAAGTAAATTTGCATGTGCCAAACTCTAAACCTTCAAATAATAATCGGTTTTGTATGCCCGAATCGCTCATGTAGCGACTAGGGGCTGTCAGTATCTTCCATGCTAGGTGGGTTATTCTCACGATGAGTGCTCCGCTCATCATTCACGAGAAAATGGCTAGTAACTGGGATGCCCAGTCCTATGATCAAAAGATCAAAAACAAAATCACAAATAATTTAAACAAACTCCCCCAGGAATGTTGATAGTTGGACGGCACACGTTGTTTCGGACAAGCCGTGGAGTGTGAATGTTGGTGGAGGGGGAGTAAAAACTTTACCTTTCTGCGAGGGAACCACCTATAATGTATCTAGTATGGAAGATATTGGGAACTCTTGGTCGTTATGTTGACAAGGAAAGCATACCTCTCAAAATCATTTTCATCTCTGTTTTTGCTTCGAGCTCTGGCACCTCTGCAAATCCCTGCTTCCCTCTGCGAAGGGCCTATATTTTACTTTTATGCAAGAGTCAGTAGTATTCCTTCTCATTCCAACCTACTCTTTAGTTGGCAAGCATCATGTGATGGAAAGATCTAAGCATATATGGCCATTCAAATATATTTGAGCATGAATTATTACTGTTGACATTACCCTTGAGGTAAAAGGTTGGGAGGCGAAACATTAAGCCCCTATCTTTCTCTGTGTTCTATGAATACTATTTTTCTAAAAATATGCTTTGAGTGGTAGCAATCATGGAAGACTAAATGATAGTTGAGTATGTGAAGTTTGCTGAATCAAAGCTCTGACATAGACTCTTCCTGAAAATAAGATGAATTGCAATTGTTTGATGACTGAGAACATAGTTTGTTAGTTTTCAAGAAAGTTTATGATCTATACTTTAACATGTGAATAGCTTGTTACTTGATCATGAAAATTTCTATGAGTTGAGCTACTGTTATGACATATAATGATGCTAGAAAAGGTGATTGAAATTATCATTGATCAAACTTATGCACCTGCTAGCATTCACACTTCATAAATTATTTCTTTTATCATTTACCTACTCGAGGACGAGGAGGAATTAAGCTTGGGGATGCTGATACATCTCGAACGTATCTATAATTTATGAAGTATTCATGCTATTATATTATCCATCTTGTATGTTTAATGGGCTTTACTATGCACTTTTATATTATTTTTGGGACTAACCTATTAACCCAGAGCCCAGTGCCAGTTTCTGTTTTTTCCCTTGTTTGAGTGTTTCGTCGAAAAGGAATATCAAATGGAGTCCAAACGGAATGAAACCTTCGGGAGCATGATTTTTGGAACGAACGTGATCCAGGAGACTTGGAGTTGAAGTCAGAGAAGCTTCGAGGTGGCCACGAGGCAGGGAGGCGCGCCTGCCCCCTGGGCGCGCCCCCACCCTCGTGGGCCCCTCGTGGCTCCCCTGACCGACTTCTTTCCCCTATAGATATCCATATACCCTAAAACCATCGGGGAACAGAATAGATCGGGAGTTCCGCCGCCGCAAGTCTCTGTAGCCACCAAAAACCAATCGGGACCCTGTTCCGGCACCCTACCGGAGGGGGATCCATCACCGGTGGCCATCTTCATCATCCCGACGCTCTCCGTGACGAGGAGGGAGTAGTTCACCCTCGGGGCTGATGGTATCTACCAGTAGCTATGTGTTTGATCTCTCTCTCTCTCTCTCGTGTTCTTGAGGTGGTACGATCTTGATGTATCGCGAGCTTTGCTATTATAGTTGGATCTTATGATGTTTCTCCCCCTCTACTCTCTTGTAATGGATTGAGTTTTCCCTTTGAAGTTATCTTATCGGATTGAGTCTTTAAGGATTTGAGAACACTTGATGTATGTCTTGCATGTGCTTATCTGTGGTGACATTGGGATATTCACGTGATCCACTTGATGTATGTTTTGGTGATCAACTTGCGGGTTCCACTCGTGAACTTATGCATAGGGGTTGGCACACGTATTCGTCTTGACTCTCTGGTAGAAACTTTGGGGCACTCTTTGAAGTACTTTGTGTTGGATTGAATGGATGAATCTGAGATTGTGTGATCCATATCGTATAATCATACCCGTGGATACTTGAAGTGACATTGGAGTATCTAGGTGACATTAGGGTTTTGGTTGATTTGTGTCTTAAGGTGTTATTCTAGTATGAACTCTTGAATAGATCGACCCGAAAGAATAACTTTGAGGTGGTTTCGTACCCTACAATAATCTCTTCGTTTGTTATCCGCTATTAGTGACTTTGGAGTGACTCTTTGTTGCATGTTGAGGGATAGTTATATGATACAATTATGTTATTATTGTTGTGAGAACTTGCACTAGTGAAAGTATGAACCCTAGGCCTTGTTTCAACGCATTGCAATATCGTTTGTGCTCACTTTTATCATTAGTTACCTTGCTGTTTTTATATTTTCAGATTACAAAAACCTATATCTACCATCCATATTGCACTTGTATCACCATCTCTTCGCCGAACTAGTGCACCTATACAATTTACCATTGTATTGGGTGTGTTGGGGACACAAGAGACTCTTTGTTATTTGGTTGCAGGGTTGTTTGAGAGAGACCATCTTTATCCTACGCCTCCCACGGATTGATAAACCTTAGGTCATTCACTTGAGGGAAATTTGCTACTGTCCTACAAACCTCTGCACTTGGAGGCCCAACAACGTCTACAAGAAGGAGGTTGTGTAGTAGACATCATACCTTGTCATCGAATTGAGGTAGCAATTTGCCCTTCGGGTAACTTTTGGTTGGGCGCTCGAGGCCGTATTCCTCGGTCGCCAGGACATTAGTCCATCTATCGTAGAGCAGTTCTTGATCAGCTTGAAGCTGATGTTGCTTCTTTCTCAGGCTCCTTGTAGTGGCTATTAGCCGGCGCTTAAAGCGCTCCTGCTCGACGGGTTCCTCAGGCACGATAAAGTCTTCATCGCTGAGGCTCACCTCATCCTCGAAGAGTGGAAGATAGTTACTGTCCTCCGAGTCTTCGTTTATGGCCTGTTCATCAGGGCTGACTTGCCCCTCTTCCCTATCGTTCCGTTCGGAAGTTGGCTCGACGGGGTCTTCTTTGTCTTCGGCATCGTCCGGAGTATTGTTTTCTCTTGTGCCGATATCACTATCTTTTCCGCGGCGTGATTTAGAGCGGCGCCGCTGACGTCGGTGCTTTGGCTGTGTCTGAGGAGGTTTATCCTCGACTGGATCTTCTTTGTCATCGCCGTTACCCGCTTTGGGTGTATCCACCATGTATCGTCATACGAAGAGGTGGCCGTCCAACGTCCGGTGAACGGCGGATTTTCGGCCTGCTCCTCTCCGGCATCGTCGTCCATACCGAGCCATAATCGAGCATGTCGGTTAAGTCTTTGACAGTGGCTATTAAGTGGGAGGTGGGTGGGAAGTGAAATTCCCCATCATCAGCCCCCAGTTCAAACGGATATAATTCGGCTGTGAGTCCCCTGCTAAGGAGAGGGTTTTTAATGAGTTTAGCATATCGCCTCAAGGTGAGTGCCGGGAGATGTCCGCGGCGCTGAATTCGACGACCGGCGCCTGATCAGGCTCGACAGACGCGGATGCACATGGTTCGGAACTTGTGGCCGGAGACGAATCCGAGGTTCTGGTGATGCAGATCCCGCTCGAGGTTGGTCTGTGTGCGGCTCCAACGTCGCTGAGTCTGCGGCTTCCGTGGCGGGGTTGAGCTTCCCATCCTCAGATGGCGCAATCTGCTCCGGATCTAGGGCCGGAGCACCTACAGGCGCTATGTCCTGGGTATGGTTCGATGACAGATTTTAGGTCATGTTCATCGTGGTGGCAGGGAGTGGCTACCGTGGAATCGAATCCGTCGAAGATCAAGTCTCCGCGGATATCAGCAACGTAGTTCAAGCTTCCAAACTTGACTTGATGGCCAGGGGCGTAGATGTCGATCTGCTCTAGATGGCCAAGCGAGTTGGCCCGCAGTGCGAAGCCGCCGAATACGAAGATCTGGCCGGGGAGAAAGACCTCCCTCAGGGCAGCATCGTTGTAGATGATTGTCGAGGCCATCGAGCCTTCTAGTGACGACACAACGGAACTCTCAATGAAAGCACCAATGTCGGTGTCAAAACCGGCTGATCTCGGGTAGGGGGTCCCAAGCTGTGCGTTTGAGGTCGATGGTAACAGGAGACAGGGGACACGATGTTTACCCGGGTTTGGGCCCTCTCTATGGAGGTAATACCCTACTTCCTGCTTGATTGAACTTGATGAATATGAGTATTGCAAGAGTTGATCTACCACGAGATCGTAATGGCTAAAACCCTAGAAGTCTAGCCTGTATGATTATGATTGCCTCTACGAACTAAAGCCCCCGGTTTATATAGACACCGGAGGGGACTAGGGTTGTACAAAGTCGGTTACAGAGAAAGGAATCTTCATATCCGAACGCTAAGCTTGCCATCCACGCCAAGGAGAGTCCCGTCCAGACACGGGAGAGAGTCTTCTGTCTTGTATCTTCACGGCCCATCAGTCCGGCCCGTGTCCAACAGACCGGACGTCCGAGGACCCCTTAACCCAGGACTCCCTCACCCACGCTTGGTGTGACCCATGTGTCAGTGTCTCAATGGCAGGATGGGCTACGTCAGGTGATCCTCGTCCGAGGAGAGATGAGGTGGTTTTGCAATGGAGAAGAGGGAGAGGCGAGACGGTGGTTTTGGAATGGAGATGATGGAGAGGAGAGGAGGTGGTTTTTCAATGGAGAAGAGGGAGAGGAGCGTGCGGCAGCGATTTAGGATTGGACGAGAGGGCCGGCGCGCTATGACTGGATCAAAATCAAAATCAATTTACCCTTCAATTAAGAAAGCGACCCCACATTAACTAGTCTCCCTTATATTTTGGGTCATAATTGACCATGATTTTCACAAATCAAATATATGTTATACGTTGCAAAAATAATATAATTTGAAAGTACATTCAGATACGAACCAAACGATACAATTTTTGGTGACATGCATTCACATTTTGCTTGTCAAATACAGTACGTGGACAAACTCTGACCCAAAATACGCAAAACAAAAAATACTTCCAAGACCAGCGCCGCTCCTCTCCTCTTAAACCACCGCCGCTCCTCTCCTGTTCCAATCTAAATCCAGTGCCGCTCCTCTCCTCTTCCATTTCAAAACCACCGCCCCTCCTCTCCTGTTCCAATCCAAAACCAGCGTCGCTCCTCTCACGTTCTAATCCAAAACCAGCGCTGCTCCTCTCCTCTTCCATTCAAAAACCACCGCCAGCGAGTGAAGGTGCTGTGGAGAAGTAGATCGATGGAGGAGTACAACCGATACGTGAGGATCGCAGACGGCGACCCTGTGAAGCTAGCTAGGATGTTGGAGATACAGTGTTGGTTTGACAACAAGGACTAACTAGCGGCGGCGGCGACATCCATGGCCAAATATCTGCAACGGAGCGAAAAGGCGGCGATACTCCTGAAGGGAGTCGCACGGGAGTACATAAAGCTGCTCCTCTGGGCCATGGAGCAAACAGATTCACCGAATCCGATCGTGAGGGAGCGGTGGTGGGAGTATCGATCCCAGATGGAGCATCCACAAGAGATTGAAGGATCGAGCATCTACAGGGTGCCGTTTGTGAGGGTGTCGTGCTAGAGCGAGCCGGTGGAGTCTTCGTCGACCGAACGTGGCCCGATGACGCTTCCCCGCCATCCTCTCCCTCGCCATTCACATCGTCTCACGGGGCGGCTGTCTGCCGCCGAGGAACAGGAGGGGACTGCCCCCAGCCCAATAGTCGGGCAGGTTGTGAATTTTCAGGAGGAGCTTAGGGTTGTCTGTATTTGCAGGTTGTGAATTGTGTTTTGTGTTGTGTATTTTGAGAGTTCTTTCAGATATGAATGTCTTTTGAATTTCAGATTTGCAGTATTGAGCATAAGAAGTATTTTATGAATTCTAGAGATCTATTTTAGCACTTAAAAATGTAGTTTCATAGGGGTATAAAAGTGCAGACAATGTGATTCTCAGAGAAGAAACTGCAAGTTTCAGTTTCAGATAAGAAACTGCAACTTTCAGAGGCAGAGCATTTATATTAACACGGCCTTTCCAAACAGGGTTAACATCATGTTGGAAGTTTTATTCATGGTCGAAAATGGAACTACCAGCGAGTTAACATCATGCTGATCAACATTCATGCATAGCACATCTTCATATGATGCACAGTCAAAAAGATATGCTATTTTCAAAATGCCCACACAATGTCGAGTGTGCGAAAAACAGAGAAAACGAGGGACGAACTTTTGGCAAGTGTTGGATGTGGTGTGCGTAGATGATAATGGGGACCCACATGTCAATAATGGCAGAGGATAAAAATTTGGAGATATTTTCCCTGCATCAGGGTGGAATCGAACCCGGGCGGAACAGCTATCGGGTAGTGTCACTTGGCCACAGGGCTAGTTCAATACTTTCGTTACAAATTAGGCACTGCCTTGGGTGGTCCGATCACCACCTGCGCCTTTGTGCGCTCGCCGCGGCGCCGCTGTCTGCCGTTGTGAACATGCTGAACAAATGAGAGGAATCTGGAGAGGACTGTACGTGGGGAGGCGGACAGTCGGGACCCACCAGGTCTATGGCCGTACGCAAGCAAGTGCCTCATCAAAAAAAACTTCCTCCTAATGCTATACTGACGTTGGGGCCCACGGGTTTGTCAACATAGTTACATTTTTTAGGTGCTTCAACGTAGGAGATAAATTCACAACGAAGTTGTGGAGCTCGCGGGTAGTATCATTTATTATCACTGGGGCAGCAAGTATCCGCTAGGTTTTGGGCTGCCCCGTCTAGGCTTTCTTTTTTAACATGCGCAGCCCACGACATGCCGGTTTGTATTTTTTTGAGGGCTGTCATGTATCGACTGGCCTATGGACCTCCCATCCGAGATTTTATTTTTCCTGAAACATCGGCAGCCCAATTTATGTGTTTTTTTGAAGAAAACGCAGAGGTCTGTTCTATTTTTCTATATAAGAATAGGAACGCCTGGTCCAACTTTTGTTTCCCTTCTAACTATATTATATATATTTAAATTATTTTATATGTTATTATATATTATTGTTATTGTCATCATATATTTAACAGATACTTACATATGTAAGAAAACAATATCCCACATCTTATTAACTTATAAAAATAATTTCTTAACAATAAAATACTGGATTTTCTTTGCAACGAAAATCCTGGTGATTGTGTACAAAAGCTTGGTAAGATTTAAGGACCAATGTAATAATAAATCACTTATTATTTAAATATATTTATAACAAAATGCTCAGCCCCTATTTATTTTTTGATAACATTGCTGCGTCCAACCCAACATTATAATTAGAATCAGCCCAGCAAAATTGTGTATTTCGAGAAAGTGCAAATGGCCTGTAATTTTTTAGGAGAAAAATAAATGGGCCGCATGGACGCTACATTATTTGTTCACCCAGCCCAGCACATGGACTGTAATTCTAAAAAAAGAGATCAAATTGACTGTAAATTCTGAAAAAATGGGTTGAATACGTGCCACATTTTTGGAGGCTGAAATGTGGGCCAATAGGTCGAAGCCAACGCAAGTCGTTGTCAACTTAGTCAACAAATAATTCTGACATCGTTAGCCGTTGGATTTACATCCAATGACCGGCATCCATCTTCAATCTCTCGTCTTCTTCCTTCAGGGCCGCCGGGACCACCTGCTCCCGCCTCCTACTGCTAGCAGCTCTGCTTAGCACGCTTCGCTGTGAAGCGCTACCCCACCGTTGGCCAGGCCATCCCTCCACCCCTCCACCCCTCCTGTTCTTCTCCACCGACTACGACCACACTGCACCAGATCCAGTTAACCCTCATACACCTCTCCATCTGCGACTCTACTCCCCGCGTCTTCCCATCTCCGGCTCGTTGCTATCCGGGGCCTCGCCGTCGTCCACCACCTTGGATGCGCTCGGCGCAGAGTAGTCAACATGGTCAACGAACGACATCCATCGGAAGTAGACTGTGCGTGGAGAAGCTGACAGCTGGGTCCACGGCCGCACGCAAGGAAATGCCTCCTTATTACGTGCAAAATAATGATTCCTCCACCTGATAGCTGGGACCGACCGGAAGGGCCTCTGCATTTCGCGAAAAAAATGTTCCCCCCGCTGACAGGTCGGACCCACCAGCTATATCTTCGCACGCAAGGAAGTGCCTCCTTGTTACGCACAAAAATGAATACCCCCTGCTAGCTGGGACCCACAATAGTGGGAGGCTGACTTATGGGCCTACTAAGTTGACGGGGACGGAGGGCTTTCTCAACTTAGTCAATATGAACGATTCTAGCTCCAGTGACCATACGATGTCCATCCAACGGTGGTAGTGCTTCTTCAACCTCTGGTCTTGTTGCTCCAGCCGCCCAAACCAGCACCGGTCGTGCCGCGTGGTCCTGCTTCCCGTGGCCGGCTGTGATGCCGCGGAGGCCTCACCGCCCCTACTACTCCCACCGCTGGCCAGGCCCTGCGGCGACGGCAGCCTCACAACGCAGCCGAACCAGTGAACCCTTGTACTCCACTCCGCGTGGGCATCCACTACCGCGTCTTCCCCGGCTCCGCATCATCCCCTTCCTAGGCCTCGCCGTCGTCCACCGCCCTGGTGCTCTCGTTGCGGCGTGGTCAACGTGGTCAAGGAACGACTTCCATCGGAAGAGTACTGTACGTGGAGAGGCTGACAGGTGGGTCCACGGCTGCAGCAAGGAAGTGCCTCCTTATTTCGTGGAAAATAATGATTCCTCCACCTGACAGCAGGGCCCCACCGGACGGGCCACCATATTTCGTGAAAAAAATGTTTCCCCGTGACTGCTGGGACCCACCAGCTACATCTTCGCACGCAAGGAAGTGCGTCCATATTACGGGCAAAAAAATGATTCGCCCCCCTGACAGTTGGGAACGACCACCTACATCTTCGCATGCAAGGAAGTGCCTGATTGTCGGGACCCACCCGGTCAAAGCGTACGTAGCGTTGTCATTCTGGTCGCGAACGTGTACGTACATACTAGTCGATGTAGAGGCGTGCACGTGTGGTAGTAGAGGCGCACACGTAGCATGTACACGTACGTACAACGGCCAGGGTGCAAGAAAGTAAATACGGCCACGTACGTACATACGGGCGGGATCTCGAACGCCTACTCGCGCATACGTACGGCCAGGGCTCATGTACATGGCTGTGGCTGTGTCGAAACGGAGAAACTGCATCATTGTCGTGTTCATGGGAGGCAACATAATGCGTCGTGTTCATCGGGAGGCAACGGAACGCGTGCTGTTCATCGGGAGCCAACCGGCTTGGACGGAACAACCGATGGAAACAAGGCCCGGCGTACCGTAGAACGGAGAAAACGGCCTTGTGTTCGACCGGCCACGGTCGAAACGGGATCCTGTTCATCGGGATGGGTCTGGCGTATCACAAAACGGAGGAAACAAACTTCTCTTGGACCTCCTATGCTCGAAACGGGGTCTTGTTAACCGGGAGGGGTGTGGCGTACCGCAAAACGGAGGAAACAGACTTGTGTTGGAGCACTACGGTCGAAACGTGGGTCCTGTTCATCCGGAGGGGTGTGGCGTACCGCAAAATGGGACTCCACGGGATACTGTTCATCTCCACCGTCGACCTCCTCCAACCTCCACCTGCGATTGTTCATCCACGGGCTCCTGTTCATCCAGCCTCCACCGCTCCTCCACCGGCTACTATTCAACCAGCCCTCTCCACGGGGTCCTGTTCAACCACCCTTCATGGGCTACTCTTCATCCGGCCCTCCACCGGCTACTGTTCAACCAGCCCTCCACCGGCTGCTGTTCATCCAGCCCTCCACGGGGTCCTGTTCATCCAGCCCTCCACGGGGTCCTATTCATCCACCGGCTCGATAGATCGGGGTACTGTTCATCCAGCGGCAATGGCCTCTACTACCACGGGTTCCTGTTCATCCAACCCCCACCGGGAACTGTTCGTCCAAACCCCCCAACAACGCTCACTGTTCATCCAGAGGCAACATCGATTGGCTTCAGTTAGCAGCAGTAGCGAAGGAATCGTTCGATCGGGTTCAGTTAACAGCAAGTGATCGATCGATCGCTCGGGTTCAGTAACGCGTAGCCTGCAGTGCAATCGCTCGGGTTTAGTTAGAGCCCAATGCCTCGCTCAGGTTCAGTTAGAGCGCAACGCCTCGCACACACGCGCGTACGTACGAGAGAAACGCGCATTGCTCGGCCCCGACCACCCACCGTAACCGGGAACTCCCCCGATATTTTCCTCGCCCTCGCCTCTACCATGGTTTTCTCCGTCATGGACGGCCCAAAGAATGTCATGCAGCCGTGTCTCCGGCCCGCCCAGGACGAAAAGCCCATTTTCTGTCATGATTTTTTGTCATAGAAGTAGGAGCCCACCACATATGTGATGATACCGGGTTTTGTCACAATTATCGTCATAGACGTATCATAAGTATGACATAAAAAAATTTTGTTCGGCCCAAAATGTCACGGATGTGTATTTTTTGTAGTGAGCACTGCAGGAGAACTGCAAGCTCCACCACCACGCCGTCGTGCTGCCGGAGCTCTCCCTCAACTTCTCCTCTCCCCTTGCTGGATCAAGAAGGAGGAGACGTCCCCGGGCTGTACGTGTGTTGAATGCGGAGGCGCCGTCCATTCGGCGCTAGATCAGATCTTCCGTGATTTGAATCGCCGCGAGTATGACTCCATCAACCGCGTTCTTGTAACGCTTCCGCTTAGCGATCGTCAAGGGTATGAAGATGCACTCTGATACGTCCATTTTGCATCATGTTTTCTTACTATTATTGATAATTTTTTATCCATAATAATGCTTTTTGGAGTAATTCAAATGCCCTTTCTCTCATAATTTGCAAGGTATACACCAAGGGGGAGAATTCCGGCAGTTGGAAATCTGGACTTGGAAAAGCTACGTCAGGCCAGCTATTCTGCACAACTCCAAACAAGCTGAAACTTCACGGAGATTTTTTTATGGAATATTTAAGAATTATTGGAGCAAATAACTACTAGAGGGGCCCCACCAGGTGGGCAGAACCCACCTGGGCGCGCTAGGGAGCCCAGGCGCGCCCTGGTGGGTTGTGCTCACCCAGGCCCACCTCCGTTGCCCATCTTCTGGTATATAAGTCATTTTGACCTAGAAAAAGTAAGGGGAGGACTTTCGGGACGAAGCACCGCTGTCTCGAGGCGGAACTTGGGCGGGAGCACTTTTGCCCTCGGGCGGAGCGATTCCGCCGGGGGAACTTCCCTCCTGGAGGGGGAAATCATCATCATCATCATCACCAACAACTGTCCCATCTTGGGGAGGGCAATCTCCATCAACATATTCAACAACACCATCTCATCTCAAACCCTAGTTCATCTCTTGTGTTCAATCTTGTTACCGGAACTATGGATTGGTGCTTGTGGGTGACTAGTAGTGTTGATTACATCTTGTAGTTGATTACTATATGGTTTATTTGGTGGAAGATTATATGTTCAGATCCATTATGATATTTAATACCCCTTTGATCATGAGCATGTTTATCATTTGTGAGTAATTACTTTTGTTCTTGAGGTCGTGGGAGAAATCATGTTGCAAGTAATCATGTGAACTTGATATGTGTTCGATATTTTGATAGTATGTATGTTGTGATTCCCTTAGTGGTGTCATGTGAAGGTAGACTGCATGACACTTCACCATATTTGGGCCTAAGGGAATGTATTGTGGAGTAGCAATTAGATGATGGGTTGCGAGAGTGGCAGAAGCTTAAACCCCAGTTTATGCGCTATTCTGTAAGGGACCGTTTGGATCCAAAAGTTTAATGCTATGGTTAGAATTTATTCTTAATACTTTTCTCGTAGTTGCGGATGCTTGCGGGAGGGTTAATCATAAGTAGGATGTTTGTTCAAGTAACAACAACACCTAAGCACTGATCCACCCACATATCAAATTATCAAAGTAGCGAACACAAATCGAACCAAGATGATGAAAGTGACTAGATGAAAATCCTGTGTACCCTCAAGAACACTTTGCTTATTATAAGAGACCGTTCTGGGCCGTCCTTTGCCTCAAAAGGATTGGGCTACCTTGCTTCACTTTTGTTACTACTATCGTTATTTGCTCATTACAAATTATCTTGCTATCAAACTACTCCACTATTTACTATTTCAGCACTTGCAGACATTACCTTACTGAAAACTACTTGTCATTTCCTTCTGCTCCTCGTTGGGTTCGACACTCTTACTTATCGAAAAGAGCTACAATTGATCCCCTATACTTGTGGGTCATCAAGGCTATTTTTTGGTGTCGCCGGGGAGTGAAGCGCCTTTCGTAAGTGAATTTCGTAAGGAAACATTTATATAGTGTGCTAAAATTTATTGTCACTTGTTACTATGGAAAACAATCCTTTGAGGGGTTTGTTCAGGGTATCTTCACCTCGTCAGGAACCACAATTAGCTACCCCTCAACCTACGTCACCTACTGAAAATATTGAATATGAAATTCCTTCGGGTATGATAGAACAACTGCTAGCTAATCCTTATGCAGGAGATGGAACCAAACATCCTGATATGCACTTGATATATGTAGAACAAATTTGTGGATTGTTTAAGCTTGCAGGTTTACCCAGGGATGAAGTTATGAAAAAGGTTTTCCCTTTATCTTTGAAGGGAAAAGCATTGGCATGGTATAGGCTATGCGATGATATTGGATCATGGAATTGGAATCGTTTGAAATTGGAGTTTCATCAAAAAAAATCCTATGCATCTAGTTCATCGTGATCGGAATTATATATATAATTATTGGCCTCGTGAAGGAGAAAGTATCGCTCTAGCTTGGGGGAGGCTTAAGTCAATGATATATTCATGCCCCAATCACGAGCTCTCAAGAGAAATTATTATCCAGAATTTTTATGCTCGGCTTTCTCGTAATGATCAAACCATGCTTGATACTTCTTGTGCTGGTTCTTTCTGAAGAAGACTATTGAATTCCGGTGGGATCTTTTGGAAAGAATTAAACATAACTCTGAAGATTGGGAACTCGGCGAAGGTAAAGAGTCAGGTATTAAACTTAAGTATGATTGTGTTAAATCTTTTATGGATACCGATGCTTTTCAAAAGTTTAGCACTAAATATGGACTTGACTCTGAGATAGTAGCCTCCTTTTGTGAATCATTTGCTACTCATGTTGAACTCCCTAAAGAGAAGTGGTTTAAATATCACCCACCTATTAAAGAAGAAATTAAGGAACCGGTACCAGTTAAAGAAGAAACTATACTTTATAATGTTGATCCAGTAGTCCCTTCTGCTTATATTGAGAAACCACCTTTTCCTGCTAGGATAAGGGAACATGCTAAAGTTTTAACTATGGTTAACAAAAGCTATATTAGAACACCTAAACCCGATGAACAAATCAAAGTAGAACCTAGCATAGCTATGGTTAAAGATCTCTTAGAAGAAGATATGGATGGACATATTATTTACTTCTGTGAAGAAGCTGCTAGAATGGCTAAACCTGATAAAAGGGATAAACATAGACCCATTGTGGGCATGCCTGTCATCTCAGCTAAAATAGGAGATCACTATTATCATGGCTTATGTGACAAGGGTGCTAGTGTGAGTACTATTCCTTACACCTTATATCAAGAAATTATGGAAGACATAGCACATGCAGAGTTAGAAGAAATAGATGTTACTATTAAACTTGCTGATAGAGACACCATATCACCATTTGGGATCATTAGAGATGTTGAAGTCTTGTGTGGGAAAATAAAATACCCTACTAATTTTCTTGTTCTTGGCTCCCCACAAGATGACTTCTGTCCCATTATCTTTGGTAGATCTTTCTTGAACACAGTTAATGCTAAGTTAGATTCTAAGAAACAAACAATCGGTGTTAGCTTTGGTGATGAGTCTCATGAATTTAAATTTTCCAAGTTTAGTAGAAATCTTCATGAAAAAGAATTGCCTAGTAAGGATGAATTAATTGGTCTTGCTTCTATTGCTGTGCCACCTACTGATCCTTTAGAACAATATTTGCTAGACCATGAAAATGATTTACATATGCATGAAGGAAATGAAATAGATAAGATTTTCTTTGAACAACGTCCTCTACTTAAACACAATTTGCCTATTGAAACTCTGGGAGGTCCTCCTCCACCTAAAGGTGATCCTGTGTTTGAAGTAAAACAATTGACAGACACTTTGAAATATGCTTATCTTGATTAAAAGAAAATGTATCCTGTTATTATTAGTGCTAACCTTTTAGAACATGAAGAAGAAAGATTGTTCAAAGTTCTAAGGAAGCACCAAGCTGCTATCGTATATACTCTTGATGATTTAAAGGGCATTAGTCCCACTCTATGCCAGCATAAAATTAATATGGAACCTGATGCTAAACCCATTGTTGATCACCAACGTCGGTTAAATCTGAAGATGAAAGAGGTGGTAAGAATGGAAATATTAAAACTTCTGGAAGCAGGTATAATCTATCCTATAGCTGATAGTAGATGGGTAAGTCCTGTTCATTGTGTCCCTAAGAAAGGAGGTATAACTGTTGTTCCTAATGATAAGAATGAACTAATTCCACAAATAATTGTTACATGCTATAGGATGGTAATTGATTTTAGAAAAATAAATAAAGCAACTAGAAAAGATCATTACCCTTTGCCTTTTATTGATCAAATGCTTGAAAGATTATCTAAGCACACACAATTTTGCTTCCTTGATGGATATTTTGGTTTTTCACAAATACCTGTTTCTCAACTTGATCAAGAAAAGATCACTTTTACTTGTCCTTTTGGAACCTATGCTTATAGACCGATGCCTTTTGGTTTATGTAATGCACCTGCTACCTTTCAAAGATGTATGACTGCTATATTCTCTGACTTTTGTGAAAAGATTGTTGAGGTTTTCATGGATGAATTTTATGTTTACGGGAAGTCTTTTGATGATTGTTTAATCAATCTTGAGTGAGTTTTGCAGAGATGTGAACAAACAAATCTTGTCTTGAATTGGGAGAAGTGCCACTTTATGGTAAATGAAGGCATTGTCTTGGGTCATAAAATTTCTGAAAGAGGTATTGAAGTGGACAAAGCTAAGGTTGATGCAATTGAGAAAATGCCATGTCCTAAAGATATAAAAGGTATTCGTAGTTTCCTAGGTCATGCTGGTTTCTATAGGAGATTTATCAAGGACTTCTCTAAAATTTCTAGGCCTCTCACTAATCTTTTACAGAAGGATATTCCTTTTGTTTTTGATGATAATTGTTTAGAAGCCTTTGAAACACTCAAGAAAGCCTTAATTTCTGCACCTATTGTTCAACCACCTGATTGGAACTTGCCTTTTGAAATTATGTGTGATGCTAGTGATTATGCTGTTGGTGCTGTTCTGGGACAAAGAGTTGATAAAAAATTGAATGTTATTCATTATGCTAGTAAAATTCTAGACAGTGCTCAAAGAAATTATGCTACTACTGAAAAACAATTCTTAGCAGTGGTGTTTGCTTGTGATAAATTTAGACCTTATATTGTTGATTCCAAAGCAACTATTCACACAGACAATGCTGCTATTAAATATCTTATGGAAAAGAAAGATGCTAAACCTAGACTTATTCGTTGGGTCCTTTTGCTACAAGAATTTGATTTACATATCATTGATAGAAAAGGAGCTGAGAACCCCGTAGCTGATAACTAGTCTAGGCTTGAATATGTGCTTGATGACCCACTTCCTATTGATGATAGTTTTCCTGATGAGCTGTTAGCTGCAATAAATGTTTCTCATAGTACTCCTTGGTATGCTAACTACATTGTTGCTAAATATTTACCACCTAGCTTTACATACCAACAAAAGAAAAAAAATTCTTATATGATTTAAGACATTACTTTTGGGTTGACCCACATCTTTATAAGGAAGGAGTATATGGTATTATTAGACGTTGTGTACCTGAGCATGAATAGGGACAAATCCTACGTAAATGTCACTTCGAAGCTTATGGAGGGCAACATGCTGGAGATATAACTATTCATAAGGTATTGCAGTCTGGATTTTATTGGCCTACTCTCTTCAAGGATGCCCGTAAGTTTGTCTCATCTTGTGATGAATGCCAAAGAATAGGTAATATCCGTAAGCGTCAAGAAATGCCTATGAATTATTCACTTGTTGTTGAACCATTTGATGTTTGGGGATTTGATTACATGGGACCTTTTCCTTCCTCTAATGGGTATACACATATTTTGGTTGCTATTGATTATGTTACTAAATGTGTCGAATTTAGGGTTCTGGCAAAACCCTTAAGGTTCGAACACTGGGGTGCGCACGAAGATCTCTCCTCCCCCTAGCTCACTCGCACCACGATCTCATGGCCTAGCTCGACGAACCCAAAGAACAGAGGGACACAAGATTTATACTGGTTCGGGCCACCGATGTGGTGTAATACCCTACTCCAGTGTGTGTGGTGGATTGCCTCTTGGGCTGAGGATGAACAGTTATAAGGGGAAGAAGAGCCTCCTGAGGAGAGGTGCTCTTGTGCTTGGTGAGCTGGTGTGGTGGTCTCGGTGGAATGGATCTAATCCCCGATCAGTTGGCTCCTACGGTGGTGGCTAGTCCTATTTATAGAGGCCTTGGTCCTCTTCCCAAATATTGAGCGGGAAGGGATGCCACAACGGCCAAATTCGAAGGGAGACAACTATTACAAGTTATCCTGACTAAAGGTGGTCTTCGCCAGCCAAAGGCTCTGGTGGTGACGCCGTCTTGGGCTCCACGCTGACCTCCATCTTGCCGTCCTGCTGGTCTTGGTCTCGTTGCACCGATATGGAAACCTTTGCCTGATGCCTCAGGACTCCTCGCCTGCGCTTGCCTCTTTAGCACCAAAGAGGAAACGAGGACACTGCGCGCGCTGGCGCCCGCCTGGCCTTGGTCATCATGGCTTGCGTCACAGGGACCTCGCGAGGTGCCCCTTGCCTTGATCTCTCCGCCCCCCCGCGAGACAGCCTGGTGAGGCCGCCCCCGAGGAGGTCTTGCATCGTCCGCCTCGCGAGGCTTGGCCCTCGCGAGGGTCTTGAGTGTTTGCTGGTGAAGATGGGCTGTACGAGGCCGCTGATGGAGCCACGCTGTGGGCCACAGGCAGGCAAGTCTGGGGACCCCGTTCCCAGAACACCGACAGTAGCCCTCGGGCCTGAGGCGCGCTTGGACTTGGCTTCGAGGCGAAGCAAAAGGGCAAGTGTGGAGCGCCGTGGGCCCCAACAGCCTGCGGCCCCGCTTGACGAGTGGCGATTGAATGGATGTGGGCGTCTCCGCTTCCCCATGCTACCTCGGCAACTGCCCAACTTGACGAGTCCCTGCTGCATGCTGAGAAAAATCACCATTACCTATGATCGTGGGGATCGCCGGTTGGCCTTCTCTTGCTATAAATGAGGGGGGGGCGGCGCCCCCGTCGCTCATCTCTTCCTGCTCCGCTCGCTTCTTCTCCCTTGCTTGATTAGGCCGACGCCCGCGGCGAAGAAGAGGAAGGAGGAAGAGGTGGTGCTGCTAGGGACCAGATCTCCTACGGCGGCCGCACCCCTCTCCATGGGTAAGAGCAGCGACGGCGCTCGCACTTCTCCGGCCCGATCGTCCTCGCGAGGCTTGGGGGAGCATCCTCGGGAGGAGTCAGCTCCCGTGGCCCCGCTGGCTCCAGAGGTGCCGATGTCCGGTTCAGCTGCTGAGGCCCCCAAAGCTTAGGAGCCCCCAGCCTCTCACGCCATGGTGGTGATGCTGCCTCCTCCCCCTTGTGTCACACTGCTATCTCCGGGTCCTTCCGCTTCTTCTGACGTTCTAGAGCACGCTCTTTCTGCGATGACCCTGCTGCGAGTCTTCAGGGCGCTGACCCCCGCCTGGTAGTCGAGCGCCTGGAGCTGGTCTCTGGCTGGCTCCATTCCGACGTGGCCGTCCGGGCGGCGCTGAACCAGGCTGCGGTGGGTTTCGAGAAGGACAAGCAGGCTGTCGCCCAAGCTATGGCTGCTCGCGAGGTAGCTCTAAAGGATGTCGGAGCCGCGCAAGATCGCTGCCAGTCGCTGGAGGCCGAGCTGGAGACAATGCGCAACGAGTGTGCGGCCGAGGCGGAGGATGAGAAGATGAAGGCCCGAGAGGATGCCGTCAGGGATCGCGACGCCGAGCTAGAGCAGTTGGCGAAGGCGCAGGCCGCGGAGCGCAGCCGGCTGGAGAAGTTGAAGCGGAAGGTGGAGGTGGAGAAGGCCGAGCTTGACACCAAGGCGAAGGTCCTGGCTGAGGACCGCGCGGCCTTCAAGCTCCTCGAGGAGAGGTCCCACAAGGTGCTGCGATCGCTCTACGAGAAGGGCTTGGAGGAGCCGCTGGCTACCGCCGATGAGGGCCCCACCCGGCTGCTTCCTTATCTGGTCGAGGCGCTTAGGAAGTTGTGAGCGGTATCGGCCCCGTGGCAGAGGAAGAAGCCCGCATTCTTTCCTCAGCCGCGTTGACGCGCGTCTTCAGCCACCTCCATCTTCGTGATCCCACCGCCCACCTTGACAAGCTACTGGAACATGTGGACGCCGAGCACTACGCGGCTGCTGCCAAAGCCGTGAAGAGCCAGGTGGAGGCCCTGCTGAAGAGGTTCTGCGCCTTTGATCTCGTGCCCTCAACTAGCGGTGCTGCTGATCCTGCAACTTCGGCGGGTGGTGCAGGTGAGGGCAACGCCGCTACAGGAGAAGCATCCCTTGTGGGCGACGGCGGCATCCGGGAATGACGAGATGACTTGCTGGTGGCTCCTTTCCTGTTTAGTTTCTACAATATGCACCATGCCTCGTGGAGGCGTTAAACTTGCGTTTGGTTTCAGGAGAACAATATGTCTTGTAATATTTGCTTGAGATTTTGCGATTTTCTTCCCGTTTGCTTTACGTTCTACGTCGGCAGGGCCCGACCCCACGCATACCTCAGCCGTCGTTGGGTCGTCCGGATCACCAGGACGAGACCAAGGAGTGAGGGGCTACGTGGCCAGTTAGGCTCCTAAGTCATGATGCTTAGGAGTCCCCCTTGACACGGAAACAGCTTACGGAAAGGAGATGCAGGAATAGGTCTAGTGTTCTACGTCGGCAGGGCCCGACCCTGCGCATACCTCAGCCGCCGTTGGGTCGTCCGGATCACCAGGACGAGACCAAGGAATGAGGGGCTACGTGGCCAGTTAGGCTCCTGAGTCACGATGTTCAGGAGTCCCCATTGACGCTCAAACGACCTGCATACCTTTTCCCTTGCCGAGTCGGCTCGGGAGGGGCGCTCGACGACCAGGTCCGGGGGACCTGGCAGGGTGGCGTATGCTTGTGCATGACCCGAGCGCAGCCCCCATGCCAAGCCCCCTCGCGCGACTCTCCCGAGGGAAGGTGTTGCGATGAGGCCAGACACTGAGCTCAAGGGCTCCCTGAGGTTGATACGGCCATGGGGCCGCCCTCAGTTGTTTGTCACCAGCGCGGAGCATAGCGCTTCCGCACTTGCACGGGCATAACCGCTCCTCGGTAGTGTCGACTGCCAGCGTGGAGCATGGTGCTTCCACTAGTGCGTGGGTGAGGGGTCCCTCTGAGTGGAGCCCCTGGGGCGTGTACAGCCCCGCCCTGACACGTGGCTTGCACGGCAAGGCGAGACGAGGTGTGTCTGGGCAGTCGTGAGCCAGCGCGGGACTCACGAGGCCCTACCTCAAGGCGGGTTGTGCCTGGTCTTGATTCTTGTTGACTGCGGTGGTCCTGCGAGATGGTTAGGCAACCTGCGCCGAATGAATCTCCTGAGGTTATCGCATGAGAAGGCCAAGCACCAACGACCCCAGGAGGTGACGTGAACGGGGCCGGCCCGCCAGATAGAGCTCAGCTGTTGGATTTATCGACGCTGCAGGGACGGACCCGAGCACAGACGCCGTGCCTAGCCTTCTTATGCGAAGGATCCTGAAGAGAGACGATCGGCGCGCGGCTCCCGTGGTGGGTGACAATCAAGCAGGTGATAACCATGGATAGATTATGCATGGAAAGCGAACTAGTTTAGGTAAATGCAAGAACGGTACATGCCACTGGACGGACCCGGGCGGCCTGGGGATGATGCAGCCCAAGGGGCGCCCCCAACAGAGTAAGCTAAAGATGCAAAAGGATACATGCCGCAGGGACAGGCCCACATGACCTGGGAATGATGCAGCCCGAGGGGCGCTCACAGCTAAATAAACTTGGAAAATGTCACCAGGTTCCGTTGTCAAAGGGGTGTTGGGGTAGCTGAAGATGCGTGGCGAAGGGGTTGCTCCTCACGAGCCATCGGGGCCCTGAGCCTCGGGAGGTTCTGGGGGTCCAGGCGGTTCATCGAGGACCGTCTCCATCTCCGCCAGGACTACGTGATGCCTGGCCTCCTGAGCCGCCAGGACGCTCCGCAGGTTGCGCTGGAAGGCTGCTGCCATGCTCGGCAGGCCGAATGGCATGCGAACATAGCTGTGGGGTGGGCCCTCGCAACGTCCCACGCGCGAAGGCCAGAAGAGCTCTTGAGATGTGGCCCTGTTGACCCCTGGGATGTCGATGCAGACGCGCAGCCCACCATCCTCGCTTGGATGGGGAGCTGCGCCAGGTGGGTGGTGGTCGCCGCGCATGGCTCTTGCTTCTTGAAGCTCTTGGGTAGTCTTGGTGATGAACTCCTGAGCACCAGGCGCTCCTCGCCTGGTGCCCTCTTGAGGGAAACGTGCCGCGAAGCACGCCTCCACATGGTGCCCAAGCGCCTCCCTCGTGATGTTGGCCAGGTCCGAGGCCCTCCAGAAGAGAGCCCCCAAGCCTCCCCGAGGAGGGCGCCGGGCGCGCCTTCCTATGCGAGGGAGGGAGGCGCCCCAAGCGCGGGCACTGATCCTGATGTGGCGCCTCTAGAGGCGCCGTTCCCCTGAGGCCCTGTATGGAGTAGCTGCTTCTTATCTTGGGCATAGCCTTAGGAGGGTACTGCGCACCATTGTTGTCAGGGTCTTCGATTGCTGCGGCCTGGAAGGCGCGCTCGAGGGAGCACACCCCATCTTTTTCTTCGCAGGGGACTGTGATGATTCCGCCACTGCCTGGCATCTTGAGGATGTTGTAGCCGTGGTGGGTCACCGTCATGAACTTGGCCAGCGCTGGATACCCGAGGATGGCATTGTATGGCAGACGCATGTGGGCGACGTTGAAGTTGATGAGCTCGGTGCGGTAGTTGTCACGCT
The DNA here is from genome assembly GCF_018294505.1 of Triticum aestivum. Classification (NCBI taxonomy): domain Eukaryota; kingdom Viridiplantae; phylum Streptophyta; class Magnoliopsida; order Poales; family Poaceae; genus Triticum; species Triticum aestivum. Next base: position 457,992,099 of record NC_057802.1, read on the forward strand.
GTCCGAAGGTGACAGGGAGGTAGACTTGCCCTATCGGGGTGGTGGAGCCGTCGGTCACTCCTGAGAAGGGCTTGGTGGGCTGAAGCTGATCGTATGGCACTTGGAGGCTGTCGAATGTCTCGACGGACAGGACGTTAAGCCCCGCACTGCCATCAATGAGGGTCTTGGTGACTTGTACGTTGTTGATGATGGGTGAACAGAGCATCGGGAGGGCGCCAGCGGTGGCCGCGCACTTGAGCTGGTCCGCTGAGCTGAAAGTGATGGCGCACTTCGACAACCTGAGCGGGCGTGTGGCCTCAAGCCTGGGAAGGGTTGCGTTCACCTCGTGAGCAAATTGCTTGAAGATACGCTGGGAGGCTGGGGCCTGAGCTCCGCCCAAGATGCAGGCGATAGCATGCGGTTCCTGGAAGCCCCCAGCCCCCTCGTCCTGAAGGTGGTCGTCGTTCCTTCTTGGTGGTGGTGGCAGCGTAGGAAGACCGGCATTGCCCTGAGGACGGTCCTCGCGAGGCTGATCCCTCCATGTGCCCTCACAAGGCTGATCCTGCCAGCGGTCCTTGCGAGGCCGGTCGCGCCACTCCTGGCGGGGGCCGCGATCGTCCCAGCGTCCTCAGCCTCGTCCTCCTCCTCGGCCGTAGCCCCGGTCGTTGCGCTCGGGGCGTCGATCAAAGCGTCCACCTCGAATGACCCTGAGCTCTTGACAGTCGTTGGTGTTGTGGCTGTGTACATTGTGGAAGGCGCAGAACGGTCGGCTGCTTTTGGACGACTCGGGATGGTCCCGGCCGCGCTTCGTATCCGGCTCCGCCGCGAGCACGGCCATTCCCTTGCGCTTCATGTCCTTGGCCTTGGCTTTCTTCTCCTCCGGGTCGGTAGCTGGGAGCTCGAGGAGGGAAAGGCGCCCCTCCTCAGCTCTTGCGCACTTGGTCGCCAGGTTGAACAACTCCAAAGCCGTGCATAGCTCCTCGTGGATGGTGAGCTTCTCCTTCATCTTGACGTCGCGGACGCCATCAGAAAACGACGAAATGATGGCCTCGTCCGTCACCTTGGGGATCTTGAGGCGAACGTTGTTGAAGCGCTGAATGTACTTTTGCAGGGTCTCTCCTGGCTGCTGCCTAACGCGGCGTAGGTCACCCACGGCCGGAGGGCGGTCGCGAGTGCCCTGGAAGTTGGCGACGAAGCGGTCGTGCATCTCGTCCCAGGAGGAGATCGAGCCCGGGGGCAGGTTCAGGAGCCACGAGCGAGCACCATCCTTGAGCCATGGGGAACTAGTTCGCCATGACTTTTTCGTCGCCATTGGCCGCCTCGATGCTCAGCTCGTAGAGCTACAGGAACTCCGCAGGGTCAGGGGTGCCGTCGTAGCGAGGAGGCAGATCCGGCTTGAACTTGCCCGGCCAGACGACGCCACGCAGCTCAGGAGTGAAGGCGCGGCAGCCTGCCGTGGCCACCGGGGCCCTTTGCAGAGGTGGGGCCTGCCCTTGGTGCCCGCGCACCGCCAAAGCAGGCGGCACGCGGTCTTGTCGTGGTGGCGCTGGGAGTGCGGGAGCATTCTCTTGCAGCCGTGGAACTTCTTGGCAGCTTCCTTCTTCTCGCGCGGGCGCCCGACGCGGTGGGTCGCGCGCCAGGGCGCCGTCTTGGTGCGGAGGTGGTGGAGGCGCTCCGTGAGCTACATCGCCTGCAGCTAGCGGCGGGCGAGGAAGCGAAAGGGAGGGCACGGGGGAGCCCCCTGCGGCGCTGACAAGCTCGGCGATGCGGTCCAGCCAGTCCTCGTAGAGGTCGTTGACTGGGCGGTAGCGTAGGAGTTCGCGTGCCATGAGCTGCGCGGCCTGCGCGTCCATGGGAGCGCGACGAGCGTGAAACGATGAGCCAGCTGGGGTCAACGATGGAGTGGCGGTGCGGCCGTCCCGCCGCACCGACAGGTGCAGCGAGGACACTTGCTGCTCGTTTCTCGCCGGGCCAGTGGCGGCATTGGTGGCGGGTGACGGAGAACGACGGGGAGGCCCACCGACGGGGGCAGTCTGAGCGACATGGGCGATGAGGGTGTCCTGGCGCTCAGCGCGGGCTCGGCGCGCGTCTGACATGGTCGCGGTGGAGCAGTGGAACACGGATTAGTGGAAGGAAAGCTTCAGCGCACCCCTACCTGGCGTGCCAAATGTCGGATTTCGGGTTCCGGCAAAACCCTTAAGGTTCGTACACTGGGGTGCGCACGAGATCTCTCCTCCCCCTATCTCACTCGCACCACGATCTCACGGCCTAGCTCGACGAACCCAAAGAGCAGAGGGACACAAGATTTATACTGGTTCAGGCCACCGATGTGGTGTAATACCCTACTCCAGTGTGTGTGGTGGATTGCCTCTTGGGCTGAGGATGAACAGTTACAAGGGGAAGAACAACCTCCTGAGGAGAGGTGCTCTTGTGCATGGTGAGCTGGTGTGGTGGTCTCGGTGGAATGGATCTAATCCCCGATCAGTTGGCTCCTACGGTGGTGGCTAGTCCTATTTATAGAGGCCTTGGTCCTCTTCCCAAATATTGAGCGGGAAGGGATGCCACAACGGCCAAATTCGAAGGGAGACAACTAGTACAAGTTATCCTGACTAAAGGTGGTCTTCGCCTGCCAAAGGCTCTGGTGGTGACGCCGTCTTGGGCTCCACGGTGACCTCCTTCCTGCCGTCCTGTTGGTCTTGGTCTTGTTGCACCGATATGGAAACCTTTGTCTGATGCCTCGGGACTCCTCGCCTGCGCTTGCCTCTATAGCACCAAAGAGGAAACGAGGACACTGCGCGCGCTGGCGCCTGCCTGGCCTTGGTCGTCAAGGCTTGCGTCACAGGGACCTTGCGAGGTGCCCCTTGCCTTGATCTCTCAACGGATTTCGACAGAGCCCTATTTAAAGTGAATGCGGCAGTCTCTAAAGCATAGCCCCAAAATGAGAGCGGTAGATCGGTAAGAGACATCATAGATCGCACCATATCCAATAGAGTGCGATTACGACGTTCGGACACACCATTTCGCTGAAGTGTTCCAGGCGGCGTGAGTTGTGAAACGATTCCACATTTCCTTAGGTGTGTGCCAAATTTGTGACTTAAGTATTCCCCTCCACGATCTGATCGTAGGAATTTTATTTTCCTGTCACGTTGATTCTCAACCTCACTCTGAAATTCCTTGAACTTTTCAAAGGTTTCAGACTTGTGTTTCATTAGGTAGACATACCCATATCTACTTAAATCATTGGCCTGGGAACACGGAAGACCGAAAGGTAGAGCATGAGTCGTATAGAAGATATGATCAACATGAAGATGTTCACCGATCTTAACTAGTCCGTCTCACATGATGATCGGACATGGCCTAGTTGACTCGGATCATGTTTCACTTAGATGACTAGAGGGATGTCTATCTGAGTGGGAGTTCATTGAATAATTTGATTAGATGAACTTAATTATCATGAACTTAGTCTAAAATCTTTACAATATGTCTTGTAGATCAAATGGCCCACGTTGCCCTCAACTTCAACGCGTTCCTAGAGAAAACCAAGCTGAAATATGATGGCAGCAACTATACGGACTGGGTCTGGAACCTGAGGATCATCCTCATAGCTGCCAAGAAAGATTATGTCCTAGAAGCACCGCTAGGTGACGCACCCATCCCAGAGAACCAAGACGTTATGAACGCTTGGCAGCAGCATGCTGATGGTTACTCCCTCGTTCAGTGCGGCATGCTTTACAGCTTAGAACTGGGGCTCCAAAAGCGTTTTGAGCAACACGGAGCATATGAGAAGTTCGAAGAGCTGAAAATGGTTTTCGAAGCTCATGCCCGGGTCGAGAGATATGATGTCTCCGACAAGTTCTTCAGCTGTAAGATGGAGGAAGATAGTTCTGTCAGTGAGCATATACTCAAAATGTCTGGGTTACACAACCGCTTGACTCAGCTGGGAGTTAATCTCCCGGATGACGCGGTCATTGACAGAATCCTTCAGTCGCTTCCACCGAGCTACAAGAGCTTTGTGATGAACTTCAATATGCAGGGGATGGAAAAGACCATTCCTGAGGTATATTCAATGCTGAAATCAGCGGAGGTGGAGTTCAAAAAGGAACATCAAGTGTTGATGGTGAATAAAACCACTAAGTTCAAGAAAGGCAAGGGTAAGAAGAACTTCAAGAAAGACGGCAAGGGAGTTGCCGCGCCCGGTAAGCAAGCTGCCGGGAAGAAGACAAAGAATGGACCCAAGCCTAAGACTGAGTGCTTTTATTGCAAGGGAAACGATCACTGGAAGCGGAACTGCCCCAAGTACTTAGCGGATAAGAAGGCCGGCAATACCAAAGGTATATGTGATATACATGTTATAGATGTGTACCTAACCAGTGCTCGTAGTAGCTCCTGGGTATTTGATACCGGTGCGGTTGCTCATATTTGTAACTCAAAGCAGGAGCTGCGGAATAAGCGGAGACTGGCGAAGGACGAGGTGACGATGCGCGTTGGGAATGGTTCCAAGGTCGATGTGATCGCCGTCGGCACGCTACCTCTACATTTACCTACGGGACTAGTTTTAAACCTCAATAATTGTTATTTAGTGCCAGCTTTGAGCATGAACATTGTATCTGGATCTCGTTTAATGCGAGATGGCTACTCATTTAAATCCGAGAATAATGGTTTTTCTATTTATATGAGAGATATGTTTTATGGTCATGCCCCGCTGGTCAATGGTTTATTCTTAATGAATATCGAACGTGATGTTACACATATTCATAGTGTGAATGCCAAGGTCATGCCCCGCTGGTCAATGGTTTATTCTTAATGAGTCTCTTGATTATGAATCATTTGACACGTGCGAACCATGCCTCGTGGGCAAAATGACCAAGACTCCGTTCTCCGGAACAGTGGAGCGAGCAACCAACTTATTGGAAATCATACATACTGATGTGTTCGGTCCAATGAGCGTTGAGGCTCGCGGTGGCTATCGTTATGTTCTCACCCTCACTGATGACTTGAGTAGATATGGGTATGTCTACTTAATGAAACACAAGTCTGAGACCTTTGAAAAGTTCAAGGAATTTCAGAGTGAGGTTGAGAATCAACCTGACAGGAAAATAAAATTCTTACGATCAGATCGTGGAGGGGAATATTTGAGTCACGAATTTGACACACACTTAAAGAAATGTGGAATTGTTACACAACTCACGCCGCCTGGAACACCACAGCGTAATGGTGTGTCCGAACGTCGTAATCGCACTCTATTGGATATGGTGCGATCTATGATGTCTCTTACCGATCTACCGCTATCATTCTGGGGTTATGCTTTAGAGACTGCCACATTCACTTTAAATAGGGCTCCGTCGAAATCCGTTGAGACGACACCGTATGAATTATGGTTTGGGAAGAAACCTAAGCAGTCGTTTCTAAAAGTTTGGGGATGCGATGCTTATGTCAAGAAACTTCAACCTGAAAAGCTCGAACCCAAGTCGGAAAAATGCGTCTTCATAGGATACCCTAAGGAAACCATTGGGTATACCTTCTACCTCAGATCCGAAGGCAAGATCTTTGTTGCCAAGAATGGGTCCTTTCTGGAGAAAGAGTTTCTCTCGAAAGAAGTAAGTGGGAGGAAAGTGGAACTTGATGAAGTACTACCTCTTGAACCGGAAAGTAGCGTAGCTCAGGAAGATGTTCCTGTGGTGCCTGCACTGACTAGAGAGGAAGCTAATGATGATGATCAAGGTACTTCGGATCAAGTTACTACTGAACTTCGTAGGTCCACGAGGACACGTTCCACACCAGAGTGGTATGGCAACCCTTTCCTGGAAATCATGTTGTTAGACAACGGTGAACCTTCGAACTATGAAGAAGCAATGGCGGGCCCAGATTCCAACAAATGGCTTGAAGCAATGCAATCCGAGATATGATCCATGTATGAAAACAAAGTGTGGACTTTGACAGACTTGCCCGATGATCGGCGAGCGATAGAAAACAAATGGATCTTTAAGAAGAAGACGGACGCGGATGGTAATGTTACCATCTATAAAGCTCGACTTGTCGCTAAGGGTTATCGACAAGTTCAAGGGGTTGACTACGATGAGACTTTCTCACCCGTAGCAAAGCTGAAGTCCGTCCGAATCATGTTAGCAATTGCCGCATTCTATGATTATGAGATATGGCAAATGGACGTCAAAACGGCATTCCTTAACGGCTTTCTTAAGGAAGAATTGTATATGATGCAGCCGGAAGGTTTTGTCGATCCTAAGAATGCTAACAAGGTATGCAAGCTCCAGCGCTCCATCTATGGGCTGGTGCAAGCATCTCAGAGTTGGTACATTCGATCTGATGAGATGATCAAAGCGTTTGGGTTTACACATACTTATGGAGAAGCCTGTGTTTACAAGAAAGTGAGTGGGAGCTCTGTAGCATTTCTCTTATTATATGTGGATGACATACTATTGATGGGAAATGATATAGAATTCTTGGAAAGTATAAAGGCCTACTTGAATAAGTGTTTTTCAATGAAGGACCTTGGAGAAGCTGCTTATATATTAGGCATCAAGATCTATAGAGATAGATCAAGACGCCTCATTGGTCTTTCACAGAGTACGTACCTTGACAAGATATTGAAGAAGTTCAATATGGATCAGTCCAAGAAGGGGTTCTTGCCTGTATTGCAAGGTGTGCAATTGAGCACGGCTCAATGCCCGACCACGGCAGAAGATAGAGAAAAGATGAGTGTCATCCCCTATGCCTTGGCCATAGGGTCTATTATGTATGCCATGCTGTGTACCAGACCTGATGTAAACCTTGCCGTAAGTTTGGTAGGAAGGTACCAAAGTAATCCCGGCATGGAACACTGGACAGCGGTCAGGAATATCCTGAAGTACCTGAAAAGGACTAAGGA